>NC_092788.1:39222980-39822980 GCF_047496795.1 Chiloscyllium punctatum
AAAAGGGACACACACAAACACACACTGTGAGGGTGTGACACATACACACACACACAGCGAGCGACGGACACACAGCGAGCGAGGGACTTGCTGAGACACACAGAGGGAGGAACATGCACACGCACAGCGAGGGAGGGACATGCGCACACACAGCAAGGGAGGGGCATGCGCACACACAGCGAGGGATGGTCATACACAAACACACACGGCGAGGGAAGGGCACACACACACAGACACACACCACGAAGGAGGGACAAGCACACACATGGCGAGGGGGAGGGCAGGTGCACAGAAATTGAGAGGGGGCACACACGCACAGCGAAAGGGGACACGCACAGACACGGCGAGGGAGGGACACACACAGCAAGGGAGGGACACACATACCCAAGAGACGGACACACACACACAGCGAGGGAGTGACGCGCACACACAGCAAAAGAGATCTCTCACACACACACAAAGCAAGGGAGGGACATGCACAAGGAGGGGATACACGCAGACACACAGCAAGGCAGGGACTAACACACACACACACACACACACACACACACACACACACAACGTGAGGGAGGGACACTCACATACGCTGCAAGAGGGACACACATACTCTGCAAGAGGGACACACATACTCACAGCAAGAGGGGGACACGCACATGCGCGAGCACACAAACAGGCACACAGCGAGAGAGGGACACACAAATACACGGCAAGGGAAGGACATGCACACACATAGACAGCGAGGGTGGGACCACACACATCGAGAGAGCGAGGGAGAGACACACACACATACACAGAGCGAGGGGGCGACACATGCACACACAGCGAGGGAGGGCCACGCACACACACGTAGCAAGAAGAACACGCACACATACACACAGTAAAGGGGATACATGCAGACACACAGTGAGGGAGGGACACACAGACACACAGTGAGGAAGTGACACTCACATACACATCAAGAGGGACACATACTCACAACAAGAGGGGGACACGCGCACACACACAGAGCAAGGGAGAGAAGGACATCCACACACAGTGTGGGAGGGACACGCACACACAGCAAGGGGGGTCATGCACTCACACACGCACAGCAAGAGGGACACACACACACACACGCACGGGGTGGGGGGGAGCTGACACATTCACAGCGAGGGACATGCACACACACACAGTGAGGGTGAGACATGCACACACACAGCAAGAGAGAGACACATACACACAATGCGATGGAGTGAAACACACACAAACAGCGAGTGAGCGACACGCAGTGAAGGGGGGACACACAAATACATACTGTGACAGTGTGACACGTACACACACAATGAGGAAGGGACATGCGCACGCACACAGCGAGCGAGGGACACACACAGCGAGCGAGAGGCTTGCTGAGACACGCAGCGAGGGAGGGACATGCACACACACAGCGAGGGAGCGACATACACAAACACACAGCGAGAGGGGACATGCACAGACACGGTGAGGGAGGGACACACGCACATACAGCAAGGGGGTCATGCACTCACACAGCACGGGGTGATGAGCAAACACAGTGAGGGGGATATACACAAAGAGCAAGTGAGGGACACACACACACACAAAGCGAGGGAGGGACACGCGCACACACACACACACACACACACACACACACACACACAGTTAAGGGGATACACGCGCACACACAGCGAGGGAGGGCCACGCGCACACACAGCGAGGGAGGGCCACGCGCACACACAGCGAGGGAGGGCCACACACACACACACACAGCGAGAGAGGGACACGCGCACACACAGCGAGGGTGGACACACGCACACACAGCGAGGGAGGGCCAGACACACATACGCACAGCAAGAGGGGGACACACACACACACACGCACAGCGCGGGAGGGACGGACACACACATAGAGTGAGGGGGTCACGCACACACACACAGCGAGGGGGACCTGCACACTCACAGCGTGGGAGGGAGACACACTTACACACACACATACACATACAGAGGGAGGGACACTCACACACACAGCGAGAGAGAGACACATACACACAAACACCAAGTGAGGGACACGCAGTGAAGGGGGGGACACACAAACACATACTGTGAGGATGTGACACACACACACTCACTCACACACACCGGGCGAGGGACTTGCTGACACACGCAGCAAGGGAGAGACGCGCGCACACACAGCGAAGGAGGGACACGCACACACACAGCGAGTGAGGGCCACACACACACACACAGCGAGAGAGGGACACGCGCACACACAGCGAGGGTGGACACACGCACACACAGCGAGGGAGGGACACGCACACTCACAGCGAGGGAGGGACACGTACACTCACAGCGAGGGAGGGACACGCACACTCACAGCGAGGGAGGGACACGCACACTCACAGCGAGGGAGGGACACGCACACTCACAGCGAGGGAGGGACACGCACACTCACAGCGAGGGAGGGACACGCACACTCACAGCGAGGGAGGGACACGCACACTCACAGCGAGGGAGGGACACGCACACTCACAGCGAGGGAGGGACACGCACACTCACAGCGAGGGAGGGACACGCACACTCACAGCGAGGGAGGGACACGCACACTCACAGCGAGGGAGGGACACGCACACTCACAGCGAGGGAGGTACACGTACACTCACAGCGAGTTAGGGACACGTACACTCACAGAGAGGGAGGGACACACACACACTCACAAAGCGAGGGAGGGACACACAGTGAAGGGCGACACACAAACACATACTGTGACGGTGTGACTCTTTTACACACACACACACACACAGCGAGCGAGAGGCTTGCTGGGACATGCAGCGAGGGAGGGACACGCACACACACAGTGAGGGAGGGACACGCGCACACACACACAGTGAGGGATGGACATGCACACACACAGCGAGGGAGGGACACACACACACACACACAGCGAGAGAGGGACAGGCGCGCGCGCACACACACACACAAACACACACACACACACACACACACACAGCGAGGGAGGGACACACACACACAGTGAGGGAGGGACACACACACACACACACACACACAGCAAGAGCAAAGTGCACACAGTAAGAGAGGGACACGCGCACACACACACACACACACCGAGGGTGGGACACGCACACACACAGTGATGTTGAGACACGCAGACACAGCGAGAGTGGGACATATGCTCAGAAAGCGAGAGGGGACACACACACATAAAGGGAGGGATGGTGACACACAGACATCCGCACACACAAACAAACACACACAGTGAGGGAGGGATATTCTCACACACATGGTGAGGGAGGGACATGTTCACACACAGCGAGGGAGGGACAAACACACACAGTGAGGAGAGTTACACACACACAGTGAGGGAAGGGCACATACACGCATACCCCCCCCCCACACATACACAAACACAGAACAAGGGAGGGACATGTGCACACACAGTGATGTGTCTCCTCGGACGTGTAATCGTCCAGCTCTCACTCCAGTCTGCTCCCTCACAGGGCCACCGTCTCTGTGACTCCCAGGTACAACTAGGCCTCGATCCTCAGTGCTGATTTATATTCTCCCAGGTGTGAGTCAGCCTCATGCTCCTGCTCCAAGTTGCTCCCTCACACGGTCACTCCCTCTGTGACTCGGTGCTGATTTCGAGCCTCCTCCTCTGCTCTTTTTCCAAATCCAAGTCCCAGTCGGCCTTGACCCTCGCTGCTGATTTATATTCTCCCGCTTTGTGCTGCTCTCTCTCAGGTTCCCTCCCTTTGTGACTCCCAGGTAATGGTAGGCCTCAAGCCTCAGCTGAGATTTATAACATCCCATTCTGTACTGCTCTCTTACAGGATCGCCGTTGTGCCTGGAAGACAGTGGGAAAGGGGAGGATTAGACAGAGCAGAGGGTGTTACAGTGATTGAGGGAGCTGTAGGAGATGAAACAGGTTATCTGGGGAGCGAGGCAGACCTGCAGTAACTAAAGAACGTTACTGGAAGATACAGCGAGAGTTGCAGACACTGTAGAAGGCAAAGGAAATAGAGAGATGGTGGCTTGTTCATGACGGAGCTTTGTAGAGTCTAAAGGGCTTCAAAGTTTGTGAGAAGATTTGTAGCACGGGTGCTTGTTGTTGTGGTTCTGTTCACCGAGTTGGGAATTTGTGTTGCAGACGTTTCATCCCCTGTCTAGGTGACATCCTCAGTGCTTGGGAGCCTCCTGTAAAGCGCTTCTGTAATGCTTCCTCCGGCATTTATAGTGGTTTGTATCTCCCGCTTCCGGTTGTCAGTTCCAGCTGTCCGCTGCAGTGGCCAGTATATTGGGTCCAGGGCGATGTGCTTATTGATTGAAACTGTGGATGAGTGCCATGCCTCTAGGAATTCCCAGGCTGTTCTCTGTTTGGCTTGTCCTATAATAGTAGTGTTGTCCCAGTCGAACTCACGTTGCTTGTCATCTGCGTGTGTGGCTATGAAGGACAGCTGGTCGTGTCGTTTCGTGGCTAGTTGGTGTTCATGGATGCGGATTGTTAGCTGTCTTCCTGTTTGTCCTATGTCGTGTTTTGTGTCGTCCTTGCATGGGATTTTGTACACTACGTTGGTTTTGCTCATGTTTGGTATCGGGTCCTTCATCTTGGTGAGTTGTTGTCTGAGAGTGGCCGTTGGATTGTGTGCTGTTATGAGTCCTAGTGGTCGCAGTAGTCTGGCTGTCAGTTCCGAAATGTTCTTGATGTATGGTAGTGTGGCTAGTCCTTTGGGTCGTGGCATGTCTTCATTCCGTTGTCTTTCCCTGAGGTATCTGTGGATGAAATTGCTTGGAGTTTGACCCCAACCCGCAGCTCACCAATAGGATAAACAACACACTGAGAAACCTACAAAAAAAAACAGACAGATAACCAGGTTTGACCTCCAGAGCATGAAAACTGAAAGCAACATCACTCTCAGACACTATGGACTACCTAAAGTGCACAAACCAGCCATCCCACTCAGACCCATAGTATCACTACCAGGTACATCATCACACAAACTGGCTAAAGAACTACAGCAGAAACTGAAACAGCTGATCAGCGGATCCAGACACTCTGTACAGTCAACACAGGAATTCTTGGACATCATCAGAAATATGCACATAGACAAGGAAGAAACTTTGGTCTCATTCGATGTAACGGCACTGTTCACCTTTAATCGACAAAACCCTAGCCAGAGAAACAATAGCCAACCTGCTGGACATACAGAACAGACAACAGGACGGTGAACCTATCAACAAAGACGGCATACTCAAACTACTGGACCTGTGCCTCACAACACACTTCACATTCAACAACCAAATATACGAACAAATCGACGGCACACCCATGGGCTCAGCAGAAGCGGTAATGCAAAGTTTAGAACAAACAGTCTTACCGCAAATTCAACCCAAACTCTGGGTCAGATATGTGGATGACACCTTTGTAATCATTAAAAACAGAAATAGAGAACAAACACCAGATCATCAACACCACACTCACAGGAATCCGATTCACTAGAGAGGAAGAAAAGGACAACCAACTCCCATTCCTAGACGTGATGGTACAGAGAACACCGAACAGAGAATTCACCACAAAGGTATACTGGAAAGCCACACACACAGACCAAGTCCTGAACGACGAAAGCAACCACCCCAACACACACAAAAGAAGTTGCATCAAGACACTGTTCAAAAAGGCCACAACACACTGCAGTACGCCAGAACTGCAAAAAGAGGAAGAAGAACACCAATACAATGTTTTCGCCAAAAACGGATACCCCCCGCAATTTCATTCGGTATTGTCTGTACGGATTTGCTAGACGACTGTCCTCTGATATTGATGAGGGCAGTGCAGATGATGTGGTTTATATGGAGTTCATTAAGGTCTTTGACAAGGTCCCACACAGAAGGCTGGTCCAAAAGGGAAGATCCCATGGGATCCAAGGTAAGTTGGTAAATTGGCTCCACAATTGGTGGAGGGTAGGTTTTGTGATTGAAAGCCTTTGCCCAGCGGGTGTACCACAGGGATCTGTGCAGGAACCATTGCTGTTCATTATGGACATTAAACACTCGGATGTGAAAGCAGAAGGTAACATTAGTAGGTTTGCAGAGAACATGAAAGGTGAGGGTGTTGTCCACAGTGAGGGGATGGATTCAGGCTGCAGTCTGATATCGATCAGATGATAAACTGAACAGAGTAATATCAGACAGAGTTTACTTCTGATCACTGTGAGGTAATGCACTGTGGGAAGTCTAATAAATGAATGATATATATCATGAATGGTAGATCCTCCTGGTGTACTGAGGAATACAGGGACCTTGGTGGGCAAGTCCCTGGATGTCTGAAGGTGTCAGCACAGATATACAGGGTGGGGAATACACCTGAACTGGGATCAGGAGGGGGACCCACATCCTGGTGGGGAGCGTTGCTGGAGCTGCTCGAGAGGATTTAAACTCGTCTGGCAGGGCTGTGTGACCCCAAAGAGTCATAAGGCCAGAAAGAAAGTTGAGGCTGGTACAAATGTTCAAGAGAGGAATATAAGTAGACAAGGCAGGCAAGAACATAGCAGACAATTAGGGAAACATAGTGGATTAAACTGCAGTTATTTCAATGCAAAGGGCCAGACCTATAAGGCAGATGAACCCGGAGCATGGATGGGAACATGGGATTGGGATCCCATAGATATTACAGAAACACAGCTGAGGGAGCAACAGGACCAGCAGCTCAATGTTCCGGAGACAGATACTACAGGAAGGATAGAACAGGAGGCAAAACAGGAGGAGAGCTGGTGGGTTTGATTGGGGGAAACATCCCAGCAGTACCTAGAGGGAGTATTCATGTAGGATCGCCCAGTTAAACGATATTAGTGGAACTGAGAAATAAAAATTGGTCATTAGTTTTCTACGGTCGGACTACAGCGATAGGCAATGGGAGATGGAGGAGCAAATATGTCAGGAGATTTCAGATATCTCTTAGAATAATAGGGTTGTAATGATAGCGGATCTTAACCGTTCCAAACCTGGACTGGGATTGCTCCTAAGTTAAGCATTTGGATGGAAGGAATTTGTTAAGTGTGTTCTGAAAACTCCCAGTCATTATGTAAGTGGCCCAACTGGAGAATGGGGCTAAACCTGACCTCCCCTTGGGAAACAAGGTCGGGAACGGGACTGAGGTGTTAGTGGGGGAGCACTTTGGAAAGTCACCACAATTGTATTAGTTTGAAAATAGCGATGGAAAAGGACAGGCCTGGTCCACAAGTTAAAGTTATTCAATGGAGCAAGATAGTATTAGACAGGAATTTTTAAAGTAGATCTGGGGAGGCTATTTGCAGATAAAGGGAAGTCTGGCAAGTCGGAATATTTTAAAACCGAGATAAAAGGAGCGTTCAGCGCCAGCGTGTTCCTGTTAGTGTGCAGCTCAATGCTTACTGAATTAGGAAACACTGGCTGAGTTTCGAGGCTGTGGTCAAGAGAAAAAGGGGGCACATGTCAGATATAACTGGCTGACTGAAGGGAATCCCTTCAGGAGCATCGGGGCTGTAGGAATACACTTAGGATGGAAATCAGGAATGTAAAAAGGGGACACGAGATCGCTTTGGCAGAGAATGTTAAGGAGAATCCAAAGAGACTCTACAAGTGTATTAAGAGCAAAAGAAGAGCTCGGGACAAACCCGGTCTCCTTAATGATCAATGAAGGCAACGATGTGTGAAACTACAAGATCCAAAACAAATATTTCACTTTGGAACTTACTGTGGATAAAGACTGGGGCGCTCGGGGAACTAAACAGTGTTTGGCCTGACCACTATTGGAATACTGTGTGCAATTCTGGTCTCAATGCCATCGGAAGGATGTCGTGGAACCTGAAAGGGATCAGAAGAAATGACCAAAGACGTTGCCAGGGTTGGAGGGTTTTTACTTCAGGGAAAAGCCTGAATAGGCTGGGGCTGTTTTCACTTGAACATGGGAGGCTGAGGAGTTAACCGATAAAAGGTGTTTAAAATCATGATGGTCATTGACAGGGTCAATAGACAAGGTCATTTCCCCAGGCGAGGGAAACTTTTCAAAGGGGTCTAAAGGACAACTGACTCCCGCAGAGTGGATGGAATAAGCTGCCAGAGCAAATAGTGGAGGCTGATAGAAATACATTTAAAAGGCATGTGGATGGGTGTATGAATAGCAAAGGGTTCAGAGGGATATTGGGAAAATTGTGGCAAATGTGACTGGAAACGTCATGCAGGAGTTGGTCTGAAGGGCCTGTTTCCGTGCTGAACATCTCTATGACTCAATGTCTTGAAATGAGTCCACATTATAGAAAAGGAGGTGCTGGAGGTTTTAAAACACAAAGGTAGAGAAATCCCCAGGACCTGATCAAATGGATCTCAGGACATTGTGGGAAGCTGGTGAAGAAATTGTAGGGCCCCTAGCAGAGATATTTGTAACATAGAGAGCTATATGTGATAGGCTGTTAGACTGGAGGGTGACATTGTGGACAGTGAAGAAGGTTTTCTGAGATTACAAAGGGATCCTGATGAAATGTGTGAATGAATGGCTGAAAAACTGTAGATGGAGTTCAACCTGAATAAATGCAAGGTAAAGCATTTGGTACAACAAACACAGGCAGGACTTATACAATTAATGGCAAGACCTTTAGTTGTGTTGTAGAACAGAGGGACCTCAGGGTTCAGCTACATAATTCTTTAAAGTTTGTAACATGGAGAGACAGGATAGTTTTAAAAAAAGGTGCTTGCATCACTTGCTTTCATTGCTCAGTCGTTTGGATATCGGAGTTGGGAAGTCGCATTGAGATTATACAGGCCATTGGTGAGTCCTCTTCTGGAATACTGTGTCCAGTTCTGGTCGCCCAGTTGTAGGAAGGATATTATTAAGCTGGAAACGGTTGGGAGGAGATTAACTGGGATGTGGCTGGGTACGAAAGGCTTCAGTATAAAGAAAGGCTGAATAGGTTGGTATTTTTCACTGAAACCTGAGTGTTGACAGATGACCTCATAGAAGTTTATAAAATCATGAGGGGGATAGATAGAGTTAATGGGAGTTGTCTTTTCCCATGGACAGGGGAGTTTCAAGACATGGCACTACATTTTTAAGTTTAGAGGAGAGACATATAAAAAAAGACATGAGGCACATTGTTACAGAGGGTGGGTTGTGTGTGAAATGAACTTCCCAAGGAAAGGGTGAACATGCGGACAATTACAATGTTTAAAAGACATTTGCATTAGTACAGGAATAGGAAAGGTTTGAAGGGACATGATCCAGGAACAGGCAGGTGGGATGAGATCAGTTTTAGACTATGGTTAGCGTTAACCAAACAGTGCGGTATGACTCTGACTATGATTATAATGTTGTGTCATTAATTCAGAAAGGCTGCAAGAGAAATCCAGGGAGCTACAGACTGATGACTGAGACATCAGGGTGGGTCAGTTGTTGGGGGTCATTCTGAGAGGTAGGCCGTACATGCATTTGGAAAGATAAGGCCTGATTATGGACAGCCAGCATGGCTTTATGCATGGGAAAACATGTCCCATAAACTTGACTGGAGTTTGCTCAAGATGTGACCAAAAAGATAGACGAAGGCAGAGCAACAGACGTTGTTTCTGGCTTCCGCAAACCCTTGTTCAGGGTGTAGCATGATCCATTGGTTAGTAAGGGTAGATCACAAGGGATCAGGGAGAGCTAGCCAACTGGATACAAAATGGGATGACAGTGGGAGACAGAGGGTGGTGGGAGAGGGTTGTTGTTCAGACTGGAGGCCTCTGACCAGCAGTGTGCTGTAAGGACTGGTGCTGGGACCACTGTTGTGCACCATTTACATAAACAATCTGAGTGAAAATATAGGAGTCCCTGTTATTATGTTTGTGGATACCAAGATTAGTGGAAGAGTGGGCAGGGAATATAGTTATCGAAGGGGATGGGCCAGTGGGCCAAGGCATGAAAGATGGAGTTTAATTCAGGTGTTGGATTCAGTTCAGACAAACCAGAGAGGACTAACACAGTTAATGGTTGGGCCCTGGGCAGTGTTGTAGAAAAGAGAGAGACTAAGGGGTGCAGTTACATTGTTCCTTGGATTGGCATCACAGGGTGACAGGGTGTTGAAAGCAGCAATTGGCACACTTGTCTTCATTGGTCAGAGCATTGAGTACATGAGTTGGAGATATTGGTAACATTGTTGTCGATATTTCTTATAAAGGTTTATGAAACCATGTAGGGTCTAAGTAAGGTGAATTGCCAAGGGTAGGTGAGTCCAAAGCTAGAGGTATAAACGTGAGGTGAGAGAGCAAGGATTTAAAGAGGGAGCTGAGGGGCAACATTATCCACAGACGGAATGGACTGCCAGAGGAAATGGTAAAAACAAGTACAATTACAACATGGAAAAGACACTCGGGCAGGTACATGGAGAGGAGAAGGTTTGACGGGGTATGGGCCAAACACAGGCAAATCCGACTCATTCCATTTAGGAAACCTCGGCCGAAGAGTCATGCCGCACAGAAACAGACCCGATGTCTCCAGTTATTGGAGGAGGAGACTATTGAGACAAGGCATGTTGTAGAGACTGAAGCACGTTACAGCGATACGGATGGTCATCTGGACTGGAGGTTTCAAATATGTGAAATAATTGGTGAGAGGGGAGGAGATGACAGAGATAGGAACTGTTATAGGAGTGAGAATGATTGAAGACACTGGTCCTCAATACAAGCCATAGATAGTGTTGGAGAAGGAATAGGGAACAGAAAGATCCCAGGCAGCATTACCACCCTCTCGCGGGAGGCCTGCTTTCCCCTCAGTTGTTCTGATGCTCTCTAAGAAAGCACAGGCCTGGACTAATAACTGGGAACTCCCGATGCTGTCTCATTACAACAAAACTTGCAACAGACGTGGTGATTGAGTCTGGGGTGTGTCTGTACTGTGCTCCCCTTCCAGCACTTTCTCTGTCATGTCTTGTTAGCTGATGTTTGGATCCCCCTTATTACTTTCTGCTCTGTGCACTGGAATGATCTTACCTGGCAGCAGGATTTATTGAAGACTCCCGACCTCCCTGACTTTGTCTTTCTGGCTAACCAACCATTGTCCTAACCAGCAGTTGGCAAGTCTATTGAGTCAGGATCTCCCTGATTACCTGTAGAAGACACAGAAATAGGCAGAATGGGAAATTAGACTGATGCTGTGAGGGTTACACATGTAGAATGGCACTGAGCCCACAGAGATCTGGAAAATCCCAGTCTCCATTCCTGACCTATGCTGCCTCATCTCTCTGGAGTGGAGAATTCTGTTGGCTCATGATCTGGAGTAGCTTCAAAAGTGAGAGACGCTGACAGAGGCAGCAATTAGACCCACACAGTGAGGGGTACCACATGGAGAGGTACTGAGTCACATCACCAGAGTGCCGGGTCAAACAATTTATTTGTTTGTGCAGGAAGAAAGGGTTTTGATTCGTGTTGCACTGGGATATACAAACTGTGAGCAGGCAAAGTGATGGCCTAGTGTCATTACTGTGTGACAATTTATCCAGAAACTCAGCAAGTGTTCTCTGGACACAGGTTCAAATCCCACCATTGCAAATGATTGAATGTGAAGTAAATGCTTCAAAACGATGTAATTAAAAACCTGTAAGTGAGTATTAAACAATTGCTGATGTTAATAACAATCCATCGGGTGAATTCCTGTCTTTAGTGAAGTAATCTAAGGTGGGACTGGGATATCACAGGTATTACAGAAACAACAGCTGAGGGAGGGACAGGACAGGCAGCTCAATGTTCCAGGGGACAGATGCTGCAGGAAGGACAGAAGGGGAGCTGAGAGAGGAGGAGAGCTGCTGGTTCTGATTGGGTGAAACATCCCAGCAGGACTGAGAGAGGATATTCCTGCAGGATCGCCCAGTGAAGCTGTGTTCGTGGAATTAATCAATAACAATGGGGCTTCCCTTTCCTCTGATTGTTCTACAGACCCCCAGAGCCCCGCCCTCCTGCACCTTGACCTTCTCAAGATGGCGGCCCTGAGCTTCCTCTTCCCTCAAACAAATGGCGGTCGTGACTCTGGGCCACTTCCCTGATCAGAGACCGCCACCTCCTTACCTGGGCCTGGAGGGTCTTCTACGAGTTTTTTTTAACCTGTATCCAGGACTTGTGAATTCTCTCCACTCCTTTCTCCCAGCGAGGCTCCCACACACCGGCTCTGAGCGCCGCTTTCTGGAGCCGATCGAAGCCGCTGCCGGAGAAAACAGCTCCATGTCGCGCTCTCTCTCTCTCTATCCTGACCAATGTGACACTGCGCATGCTCTGCATAGAAACAAAACTGCGCGTGCGTCTGAGATTATCGGTGAGTTTGTAGAGAATATTCATACCTGCACAGACTGATGGGTAAAATATTAGTCATTAACAATTGCTTTGTCGAGTATTGTCATAGAGATTTCTAGCATGTGAACAGATTGTTTGGTCCAACTCGACCATACCGGCTAGGTATGTAAATTAGTAATCGTTCTGGGAGTTTGAAAAGAAGTTTCTTACTCGAGTTGTGCAAATCCTTTGGAAATATGTACGTTATCAGATTTACATCTCAACGATTTCTTAAAATCTCACATTGATTTGTGAGAGAGGTTTAATACTCCACTATGTGGTGGGAACGATCAATCCTGCAAAACAGTTTGCTCTCTGACCAATCCTGAAGCGTTCACTCCTGGAGAATGCTTTGGCCCCGCTCCTCACTCACTCTGGTTGGCAGACCGGCCGCTGCTCGGTCCTCCACTTCCGCCCATTCCTCCCAATTGCAGAGTTGATTCAGGCGTGACTCAGCAGGCTGCGGGACAAGGGAAGTTAGAGTCGATTTCTTGTGATGCGGTGAAAATATCCCAAATCTTGGATCGAGAGGCTTGAGTTCAATTCATAGCTTGTGCAATAAAAACTTTGAACAGGTTCATTCCGAAAAATAAGGGAAGTCCGGAACAGAGTTAAAAACATAGAAAATGCATGCAATGTGGTGGGGCTGTCATAGCCCAGAAGATTTTCACCTTTACCAAGTGTTTCAGGACCCCAGTGGGTCCTAGTACAGACTGTTGCACTCCTAGTGCACAGCCAGATACCACGGTTGTGGGGAAAAGTGTCGTGGTGGGAGACAGAGGTGCTTTTCTGGAACGCGCTCGGTTTTGGAGGTGAAATAGATGAGAAGGAGTAGGGATTTTTATGGAGGTACCAGTTCCCCTCCTGTCGCAGCATCTTATTATTGTCCTGGCTTTGCCTCGTACATGTTTGGTAGAGATCAGTGACGTTTTGTAAGCCCACAATACAACATTCATCACTGTTTAAGATAGTAGAAATCTCTTGTAGCACTTTCGTCACAGAACAATACAGTGCAGAACAGGCCCTTTGGCCCTTGATGTTGCGCCGACATGTGAACTATTCTCAGCTCATCACCCTGCACTATCCCAAAATCACCCATGTGCTTATCTAAAGGATTGTTTAAACCTCTCTAATGTGGCTGAGTTAACTACATTACCAGGTAGCACATTCCACGCCCTAACCACTGAGTGAAGAATCTGCCTCTGACATCTGTCTTAAATCCATCACACCTCAATTTGTAGTTATACCCCCTCGAACACGCTGATGTCATCATCCTCGGAAAAAGACTTTCACTGTCGAACCTATCTAATCCTCTGATCATCTTGTAAGTCTCTGGCAAATCCCCTCTTAGCCGCCGCCTTGCCCCTGAGAACAGGTTCAAGTCTCTGAACATTTCCTCAAAAGACCTTCCCTCCAGACCAGGCAACATTCTGGTAAATCTCTTCTGCACCTTTTCCAATGCTTCCCCATCCTTCCCGAATTATGGGCACCAGAACTGCACACAATATTCCAAGTATGGTCGCACCAACATTTTGTATAGTTGCAGCATGAAATTGCGGCTCCGGAACTCAATCCCTCAACGAATGAAACCTAATACACTGCATGCTGCCTTAACAGTAATATCCACCTGAGTGACAACTTTCAGGAACCTATGGACATGGACTCCAACATCCCTCTTCACACCCACACCACCAAGAATCTTTCCATTGACCCAGTACTCTGCCATCCTGTTATTCTTCCTAAAGTGCATCACCTCACATTTAGCTGCATTGATGTCCATTTGCCACCTCTCAGCCCAATTCTGCAGTTTATCCAAGTCTGCCTGAGTACCTGTAAAATTCTTCCACACTGTCCACTACTCCACCGACTTTAGTGTCGTCTGCAAATTTATGATCAATCCACCTATGCCTATGTCTAAGTAATTTATAAAAATGACAAACAGCCATGGTCCCAAAACAGGTCCTTGTGGCACACCACTAGTAACCAGACTCCAGGTTGAATATTTTCCATCAACCACCATTCGCTGTCTTCTTTCAAAAAGCCAGTTTCTAATCCAAACTGCTAAATCACCCTCAATTCCATGTCTCTGCATTTTCTCCAATAGCCTACCATGTGGAAACTTATTTAAGGCTTTATTGAAGTCCATGTATACCACGTCAACTGCCCTACCCTTATCTATATGCTTGTCTGCCTTCTCAAAAAACTCAGAGGTTTGTGAGACATGTCCTGCCCTTGACGAAACAATGTTGACTATCTAAATCAAATTGGTGTTCGCTAGATGATTATAAATCTTATCTCTTATAATCCTTTCCAAAACCTTTCCAACAACAGAAGTAAGGTAATTACCTGGGTCATCTCCACTGCCCTTCTTGATCAAGGGCACAACATTTGCAATCCTCCAGTCCTCTGGTACCAAACCTGTAGACAATGATGACTCAAATATCAAAGCCAAAGACTTTGCTATCTCCTCCCTAGCTTCCCAGAGAATCCTCGGATAAATCCCATCCAGCCCAGGGGACTTGTCTACTTTCACTCCTTGAATTGATAACACCTGTTTGTAACTAACCTCAATCATTTCTAGTCTAATATCTCGTACCACATTCTTCTCCTCTATAATATTCTCCTTTTCCTGAGTGAAAACCGATGAGAAATGTTTGTTTAGCACCTTTCCAATCTCCACAGGGTCCACATTCAACTTCCCACTTCTGACTTTGACTGGCTCTATTCCTACCCTATGCTTTTGATCCTCACATATCTATAGAAAGCTTTAGGGTTCTCCTTTATTCTATTCACTAAAGACTGCTTGTGTGCTCTCTTTGCTCTTCTTAACTCTCTCATTAAATCCTTTCTAGCTGATCTGTAACACTCCATCGCCTCATATGTACCATCTTGCCTCATCAACACAGAAGCCTTCTTCTTCTCAACAAGAGATCCAATTTCTGTAGTAAACCACGATTCCCTTTCCATATCACTTCCTTCCTGCCTGACAGGAACATATCTGTCAAGGACACGCAATGTCTGTTCCTTAAACCAGCTCCACATTTCAATATTCTGCACCCCCTGCCTTTTGCTACCCCATTCTATGCATCCTAATTCTTGCTGAATCGCATTCTAATTGCCCCCAACCCATCAATAACTCTTGACCTGTGGCATGTATCTATCCCTTTTCATCGCTAAACTAAACATAACTGAATTATGATCACTCTCTCCAAAGTGGTCACCGCCAACTAAATCAAACACCTAGTCTGGTTTATTACCAAGAACCAGATCCAATGTGGCATCCCCTCTTGTCGGCCCTTCAACATACTGTGTCAGGAAACCCTCCTGTACACATTGGATAAAAACCGATTCATCCAATGTATTAGAGTTATAGCATTTCCAGTCAATTTTGGGGAAGCTAAAGTCCCCCATAATGACCACTCTGTTACTTTCACTCTTATCCAGAATAATTTTGCTAATCCTCTCTTGCACCTCCTTGGCATTCTGCGGAGGCCTTTAAAATAAAACTCCAAGCAGTGTGACCTCTCCTCCACTGTTTCTAACCTCACACTACCTCAGGAGACGAGTCCTCATCAAAAGTTCTCTCAGCCACCATTATACTCTCCTCGACTTACATGATATGCATGGACCCATTGCAGTGCTTCAAACTCCATGAGGCAGCCATACTCTCGATGACAGTCAGACTCAGTCTGGAACCTTCTCTGTCCTTAAGACCTTATCCACTGCCTGCGCTCCTCCATTTCCCCTTTGCACGTTCCCTTTCCAACCCACCTGCATCACTCCACAATTGGAGCTGTCACGGGCCGAAGTCTGTGGAGTAGCCTCCCTAACCTTCTCTATCCTCCTTTTAAGATGTATTTTAAAATCATTCTCCTTAATCAATGTTTTGATCATTCATGAAGCACCTTAGAAGATTTGCCATTGTAAAAGTTCCATACAATGCACGTAGTTGTTTATATTGCTGTACATTAGGAGAAACAGGAATGATGCATTCAAAAATCTAACAAGAAAGTCACTGACAGGTTAGTGTGCAGGCCACCAAATAATAACATCACATTGGGATGGGCAATAAACAAAGAAATAACTATTGCCTGTAAAAATTGTACGGCGATGATCATGGGTGATTTTAATCTACATGTAGATTGGTCAAACCAGCTCAGTCAGGGTAGCCTTGAGTTTATTAAATGTATCCATGATAGTTTTCTTGAACAGTACGACATGGAACTGACAATGGAGCAATCTATCCAAGATCAGGCCCCTGTGCAATGAGACAGGAATAATTAATGACTTCAGGGTTAGGGATCCTCTTGGAAGAAGTGATCACTGTATGGTTGAATTTAGAATACATATGGAGATTGTGAAAATAAAATCTAATATATGGGTCCTTTGCTTCAACACAGGGAACTACAATAGAATGAGGGAGAACCTGGGTAAAGTAGACCGGAAACAAAGATTTTATGGAACAGTTGATGAGCAGTGGAAGATTTTCAAAGGCACTTTACGAAGTTTTCAGCAAAGGTATATTCCAGTGAAAAGGAAGGACTGTAAGAAAAGGCATACTCTGCAATGGGTATCTAAGAAAAACGATCAAATTGAAAGAGAAGGCATGCAAAGTGGCCAATAACAGTATGAAACAAGAACTGGGAAAACTATTAAAGGTCAACAGAAAGCAACAGAAGAGCTACAAAGAAATGTAAGATAGAACATGAGAAAAATAAATGAGCACAGACTATAAAGACAGAGAGCAAAATTTTATATTGAACAAGAAAAGAGTGGCTAAAGTAAGTGTTGGTCCTTTGGAAAATGAGAAGGAGCATTAAGTTATGAGATATCACAGTGGAGAATACTAATCTCTTGCCAATAGTTAGTAAAGAGACAAAGATGGATGAGGATTTGGAAACTATCATTATTACGGAACAGCTAGTGTTGGACTGTTGGAGGTAATTGAGTTAATGACAGAAAAGTCTTCTGACCCTGATGGAATGCATCCCAGGGTACGAAAAGAGATGCCAGGAGAAATAGCAAATGCACTGGCAGTAATTTTCCAAAATTCACTGGAAACTGTGGCAGTCCCAGCAGATTGTAAAGCAGCAAAAGTGACGCCACTGTTTTAAAAAGGAGGTGGAAAAAAGATGGGGAATTACCCAACAGTTACCTTATTCTCTGTAGTGGGAAAGATGCTTGGGTCTATTATCAAGGAAGAAATAGCTGGGAATCTCGACAGAAATTGTCCCATTGTACAGACACAGCATGGGTTCATGAAGGGCAGGTCATGCTTCACAAATCGGTTGGAATTCTATGAAGCCATTTCGAGCAAGGTGGACAACGGGGACCCAGTGGATGCGGTGTACCCGGATTTCCAAAAGTCCTTCAACAAGGTGCTATGCAAGAGGCTGTTACATAAGAGAAGGGCGCATGGCGTTAGAGGTAGGGTATTAGCATGGATAGAAAATTGGTTGACTAACAGGAAGCAAACTGTGGGGATAAATGAGTACTATTCTGGCTGACAATCAGTGACTAGTAGTGTGTCTCAGGGATCAGTGTTGGGACTGCAATTATATCCAATTGATACAGATGATTTGGAGTTGGGGACCACATGTAGGGTATCAAAGTTTGCGTATGACACTAAGATGAGAAGCAGAACAAAGTGTGCAGAGGACTGTGAAACTTTGCAGAGGAACATAGATACATTGAGTGACTGGGCAATGGTCTGGCATTTGGAATATAATGTTCATAAATGTAAAGTCATACTGTTTGGTTGAAGTAACATTAAAAAAGAGATTATGACTTGAATTTTAAAAAGTTGCATCATTTGCTATGCAGAGGTACCTGAGGAGCATTCTACATGAGGGTTGGTCACCAGGTACAACAATCAATTCAGAAAGCAAATGGAATTTTGTCCTTCATTGCTGAAGGGATTGTGTTTAAAAGCAAAGGGTGTGTTTGAGTAGTATTTGGGTGCTGGTGAGGCCACACCTGGATTACTGCATGCAGTTTCTGCCATCTTACTTGCTCAAGGATGTACTGGCACGAGAGGGGGTGCAGAGGAGGTTAACTAGGTTGATTCCAGAGTTGAGGGGGTTGGCTTAACAGAGACTGAGTCGATTGGGATTATATCCATTGGAATACAGAAGAACGGAAACCTATAAAATAATGAGTGGAATGGATAAAATAGAAGTAAAGAGGATGATTCCACGAGGTAAAAATAATGACTGCAGATGCTGGAAACCAGATTCTGGATTAGTGGTGCTGGAAGAGCACAGCAGTTCAGGCAGCATCCGAGGAGCAGTAAAATCGACGTTTCAGGCAAAAGCCCTTCATCAGGAATACAGGCAGACTGCCTGAAGCATGGATAGCTAAGTGAGAGGACGATGGGGGTGGGGAGAAAGTAGCATAGAGTACAATAGGTGTGTGGGGAGGGGATGAAGGTGATAGGTCGGGGGGAAGGGTGGAGTGGATAGGTGGAAAAGAAGATAGGCAGGTAGGACAAGTCACGACAAGTCATGGGGACAGTGCTGAGCTGGAAGTTTGGAACTGGGGTGAGGTGGAGGAAGGGGAAATGAGGAAACTGTTGAAGTCCACATTGATGCCCTGGGGTTGAAGTGTTCCGAGGCGGAAGAAGAGGCGTTCTTCCTCCAGGCTTCAGGTGGTGAGGGAGCGGCGGTGAAGGAGGCCCAGGGCCTCCATGTCCTCGGCAGAGTGGGAGAAAAAGTTGAAATGTTTGGCCACAGGGTGGTGTGGTTGATTGGTGCGGGTGTCCCGGAGTTGTTCCCTAAAGCACTCTGCTCGGAGACGTCCAGTCTCCCCAATGTAGAGGAGACCGCATCCACTGGCAGGTGAAGCCAGGATAAGAGGGCATCCAGTCAAGATTAGAGGCAGCAAATTTAGGGCTGAATTGAGAAGGAACGTCTTGACCTCGATGGAATTCATTGCCCAGGGAAGTAGTTGATGCTAGTTCAGTAAAGGTTTTTAAAGCTAAGGTAGATTTTATTAAAAAGAAATAATTAATTAAGGGATTCGGTGAGAACATGGGTAAATGGTTCTGCATCCACAAGATGATCAGCCATGATCTTATTGAATGGAATTGCAAGCTCAAAGGGCAGGAAGGCCTTCTCCTGTTCCTAGTTCTTTGTTTCTTATATTTTGCACTCCTCCCTCACTCTTGACTTGCAGGTGCTGGTGTTGGATTAGGATGAAGGCTGAAAAATGTGTTGTTGGAGAAGTGTAGCAGATCAGGCAGCCTCCAAGGAGCAGGAGAATCGATGTTTCCTGAAGAAGGGCTTATGCCCAAAACATCGATTCTCCTGCTCCTTGGATGCTGCCTTACCTGCTGCGCTTTTCCAGCAACACATTTTTCAGCTCTGATCTCCAGCATCTGCAGTCCTCACTTTCTTCTAAATAGACTAGGTGTTTACCCTGGGGTGATGGAGCCCAGAACTAGAGGATATAGGTTTAGGGTGAGAGGGGAAAATTCAAAAGGAGCCGAAAGGGTAACTAAAATTGTTACACTTAAAAAGCATTTGAATAGGAAGGGTTCAGAGGGACGTTGGCCAAGTGCTGGCAAATGGGAATAGATTAGATTAGAATATCTGGTTGGCATAGATGGGATGTACCGAAGAGTCTGTTTCTGTGTTAGACATCTCTGACTGTGGGATCATAAAAGTGAACACTGCTCTGATTCACCTCTGGGCTCCTTGATATCCACTTGCTCATTATCTAGCTTCTTCAGTCTCACGTGAGTTTATTTTTGCCATGTTTAGTATTTTACTATTACGTTCACAGACCTTTTCATAAATGCATTGTCCACTGCTGCCCAACTCCTGACCATATGCTGCTCCATTATCAGGTTATTTTTTTCCACAATATTTTTGACAATCAAGAATTCTTTTTTCCAATAAGTGAATGGATTTTCCTTCCATTTCTGACAGTCAAATTCTGAACCATTTTCAATCCCTACAATTCATATTGCACTTCCTGAAACATCAACTCCTTCCACAGATACCAGTGATCATTGGCAAAGCCCTGTTGCCTGTGGAGAGGGTGATGTTTGACTTCCTTGTGTTGCTGCAGTTGGTTTGGGGAAGGTGCTCCCACAATGTGGTTGGGTAAGAGACATTACAGATTATTCACTCAGCGATAGTGAAGAGTAGAAGATATCTGTACAAATCAACATGTTTTTAATTTCACAAAAATATTGTGAACTTTTGACATAAGGCCACAGATGGAGAATATTATGTCCAGTGACCAAAACCATTGCCAAATAAGCAATTTTTCAGGAATGCCTTAAAGGAAGAAAGCAGATCTTAGAGGGTGGGAATTGCAGACCATGTTGCCTTGGAATCTATAGAAACAGTCACACAGCTGAACTAAAAAATAAACCCATCATTGGGAATCTAAACTAAAATGAGTTATTGAGATATGAAAGGATGTGTGGTACAGGAAGACAGGAATGATTACAGCCAGGAATTAAATCAAGGGTGTGAAAGTAAATTGCTGTTGCTTATAAATGGGAGCCTTTTGATGGATCAGCAAGTTCTGGTACAAGTGGGCACTTGGGCGGTCGAGTTTTCAATATTCTGGAGATTATAGGGAGGATGATTGTGGGATGCTGGCCAGGAGTGGGTTTAGGTAATGAAATCTAGAGTTAACAAAAGGAATGAATGAGAGTTTCAGCAAATGAGCTGAGACTGTGGTGAGGTCAGGTGATATCACTGAAGTCGAAATAGTGGTCTTGGAGGGGGACTGGGCTGTCACCCTCACCTCGAGGATTCAGCTGTTTGTCAGTTTGTGAATCAAGTCTGTAACAAACTCAGGAGCTGATTGGCCCTGGCAGAACCCAAACTGGGCGTCACTGAGCAGGTTATAGCTGAGCAAGTGCTTGACAGCACTGTTGATGACACCTTCCATCACCTCACTGCTGAGCGAGTGTGGACTGATGGAGGGGAATTGGCTGAGTTGGATGTGTCTTGCGTTTTTGTGTTGAACAACACTGGGAAATGTTCCACAATGTCAGTAGGTGCCAGTGCTGGAGCAGTAATTATCTTGGTGTGTAGCATGTTCTGGAGCACAGCCATCAGTCTCATTGCCACAATGTTGGCAGGGCCCATAGCCTTTACACGACTTGTTCTGATTTGAAATGAGTTTTCAACCAATTCGATTCACATCTGTGATGTCAGGGACCAATGGAGAAGGCTCATCCATTTGGCACTGCTGGCTGAAGATTGCTGTAAATGTTGTTGTCTTATCTGTTGCATGAATGTGTGAGTCCCCTCCATCAGTAAGGGTGGGGATATCTGTGATGCTGCCTCCAGTGAGTTGTTTAATTGTCCATCACCATTCATGACGAGGTGTGGCAGAGCTCAGATCTGATCTATTGATTGTTGGATCACATAGTTCTATTTGGTGTTGCTTGCGCTGTGTGGCATGCACATTGGTTAGCTTCACCAGGTTGGCACCTCATTTTTAGGTATGCCTGGAATCGCTCCTGGCATGCCTTCCTGCATTCTCCGTTGAGCCAGGGTTGATCCCCAGCTTGATGTTAATGGTTGAGTGGGGGATATACTAGGCCATGAGATTTCAGATTGGGCTGGAGTACAGTTCTGTTGCTGTTGTTGGCCCACAGTGAGGCGGAAGTTGCAGGTTCAAGAGGGCTGTGTTGTTGTATTTTCCAGTGCATTAGTAGATGTAATGTGGTCCATCCAGTTTCATTCCTTTGTTGAGACTGTGCAGTGATTAATACAATGAGTGATTTGATGGGCCAGTGTCAGGAATGCAACTTTTAAAAACAGGTTTGGTGATTGACACATGAAAGAAGTGAAACTATCATGGTATTCGAACAGATGAAAGACTCAACAGACAATCGAGGTATTTTTCAATGGAGAATTTCAGTTACATCACACTGTAAATTTTTGCTATAAATTCCGTGCCTTTGAATTGTGCACTGCACAATCACCTGATGAAGGAGCGGCCCTCGGAAAGCTAGTGTGCTTCCAATTAAACCTATTGGACTATAACCTGGTGTTGTGTGATTCTTAACTTAGAATATTACAGCACTACTAACAGGACTGCATGTAAACAAGCTCAGTACAGTTGATCAATACATTCGGAAGGATTTTCTCCAAGTTTGATGATACCATATTAGTCAAAATCGTCAACTTCAACCTGCAATGTTGCTCTTAACAAAAACTTCAGGCTGACACAAATCTCCCCACCCCACTGCAATGTGGTACCCGGGCCCGGCCCAGGAATTGGAACTGGGACATTTGTGGATTGTGATCTCAAAGGAAGGGAGCAAACACAATTCTGACAGATTATTCCTCAAAGATGAGTAGCAAGTTTGAGACACGGCAGGTGGTATGCCTTTTTGCATTTAGCTTAATTGCATCTCTTATTTGCAGTAATGTTTTGCAAAGTATAAAGATATGTGTTTTTTTTCCATGGTTGGGGAGTTTTATCCGAATTGATTACAGTTGCTGCCTCTCGCTCCCCAAGTCAAATCATAGGATCGATAACAAAACAATAAACTGCAGGTGCTGGAGATCTGAACCTCAGAAACAAAGTGCTGGAGAAACTCAGCAGTTCTGAGGGTATCTGTGAAGAGAAAAAAATGTTGCATTTGAAGTTCACTGACTCTTTGTCTGAATGGACAAAAGATCACTGGACTTGGAACTTACAACGTTTTTTCCCCTCAGAGGTGCTGCTGGACCTGCGGTTCTCCAGCACTGTGCTTTCTATAGTGAACTTTATTTACAAAATAGATCGGAAAAATACTAATCTCCAAAAGTGAAAGGTTCATTGCAAACATGAGCATAGTTTCCACACTTGCGTTACAGAAGCACGTCTCAGTTTAAAAACAAGATTTAACTCAAAGGAATATTCCATCTCAAAATTAGCCAAGTTACACCAGTAATAAAGCTCCTCCACCCAATGATGCACTTCAGTACAACATCCTGCAGTGTTTCACACAGCCACCTTCATCAAAGTATGATCACATGTCACAAAATTGAAGGCCAAGAGCATGTCTCTTTAAAGGGGCTGAAATCAAACTCTCAATTTTTGGAAGGCTTTTTGATCAAACCTGATTGAACACTTAAATCTCAGAGCATAATCTTTGCTTTTTTAAACAAAGTGTGTGGGAAACATCCCACATCTTGTTAAAGGTTCAGTTCGGTCTGATACATAGAGCCAAAGGTCAAACAAACAAAACACTTTCCATTCACTTTTACGAAGACTTGACGTCACATTTCTTCAGGATTTGAAATATTTTATAAATTGTTTGTAAAATCAATTGTCACATTAAAGAACTGGACAATAAATGTCATTGTATGTAATCGGAGTGAAGCCTGTGACAGCAGATTTAGCTTTGGAGGGCAGTGTATGTGCTTTCTAAATTCTGGGAGCACTTTGGGAGACTGCTCCCAGATAGTGATAGTGAGCATACCTGGAATGCACTGTTTAGATTTGGGAGTCCTTGGGAAACAATCTGTGGTTTCACTAATACTTGGCTTGCGTTGGTGTACAGTAAGCAATTCATAAAGTTATTTATGTATTGTTGTTAACTACCTGAATGATATTCAAATTGACCAGATTGCCTTCAACAGTGTGAATGCATCTATTGTAAATATTTGGAACATTCCAGAACTGCCCAGTGCTTGGCAAATTCATGGGGGGACAAAAAATCAAATTGAGTAATTTGAAATTAAGAATCCAAGAGGACTTGAATACTTCAGTGATTAATTCAAATAGTTAAATGGAGTGATCACATTTAAAATACCTCTTATCCATTGGAATGAATGGACCGACAAAACTGGGACCAAATGTCTAGCTGGGGACTATGAAAGGTGCTTTGATAATGTCACCTACATTTACCAACAATAATTTGGCAAGCTCGGAAATTTAAAAAAAAATACTAGCTTCATTGCTGCTCCAATCAGGTCCCAAGCTCTGTGAAAAAATAACAATGTTCAGGTTTATTGCATCCGCTCCGAAACCCATGTTTCTTCTACAGATCCTGTAAGTTTCCCCAACGAGTACAGTCCATCCAAATGATGTTGCTAACTTTGGCCAACTCATTTATTTCCTCGCCTCTAGAGCCTGAAGAGTGACCAGAAGCAATTGCTCCACATATGTGGGAACATTACCGATGAGGATTTTTTCCTTCAGAATTGACTTCCATACATTCAGTGCCCAGAACAGATAAAAAGCTTGTTATCTTTTATAGAACAATGAATCAGTGAGAGTAAAATGCCAACCTTTTCTTGCTTAACAATCAAGCCGCCTAAATTTTGAAAATGAACACTTCTTAACAGTTCACTAGATCCTAACGAAATATTTTGTGCAAAACAAATCACATGATACATAGTTATTCAGATAACAAAACAGGTTTGGTCATTGAAGAACCCAGAGGAAAAGGTCATGAAATAATGTGAGTTTGATATACCTCGATCATCATTTCAAGTGCATTCTCTGCATAAATCCTCCTTTTCCTCCTCGAAGTATTCAACAGCTTGAATAATTGAGACAATGAAATCACAGTTTTATAACATTCAATCAAACCCTTCAGTCCAACTTGCCCATGCTGACCAGGTATCCTAAATTAATTAGATTAGATTACTTACAGTGTGGAAACAGGCCCTTCGGCCCAACAAGTCCACACCGCCCCGCCGAAGCGCAACCCACCCATACCCCTACATTTACCCCTTACCTAACACTACTGGCAATTTAGCACGGCCAATTCACCTGACCTGCACATCTTTGGACTGTGGGAGGAAACCGGAGCACCCGGAGGAAACCCACGCAGTCACTGGGAGAACGTGCAAACTCCACACAGACAGTCGCCCGAGGCGGGAATTGAACCCGGGTCTCTGGTGCCGCCCATCTAGTCCCATTTGCCAGCATTTGTTCCATATCCCTCTAAACCCTTTCTACTAATTACCAGTTTATTTTACTTTATCAGCACTTGAAACACTGACATTTTCTTCTCCCAACATTGCTAAAGGGAATCCTAAATTCATCCATCCAAGTTAATTTTGTGATCTTTCACAAAGAAACAAGTGAGAACAATAAATGGCTGAGTGCAAAACAAAATACTGCAGCTCTGCGATATCTGGAAACACTGTAAAGCTCAGGCAGTATTAACCTTTCTGGTCAATGACCTTGTTCTCGCTAAATATAACATACAGGCAAAGCAGAAGGAAAGTAGAATTTGGAATGATTTGGAGATGTCAGTGTTGGATTGGGGTGTACAAAGTTACAAATCTCACAACACCAGGTTATAGTCTAACAATTTTAATTGGAATCACGCTAGCTTTCGGAGCGTCACTCCTTCATCAGGTGGTAGTGGACGGCTCAATCCTAGCACACAGAATTTATAGTAAAAATTTACAATGTGACGTAACTGAAATTATACATTGAAAAATTGATTGTCTGTTAAGTCTTTCATCTGTTAGAATATCACAATAGTTTCACTTCTTTCATGTGTAAATCACAAAGCCATTTTTAAAAAAGTTGCATTCTCAGGATAGCTGTTAACAATGGTAAGAGTTAGACAATATGTTGAAGGTGTTATACCCCTGTGTTCTCTGTCTATGACCTGATGTTTTGATTGATTCTAATCTAAAAAGTAAGATAACAGAGTTTTACATGAATTCTTGCAGTTTTTGAGTAAAGTAGAATGTAACCCTGCAAGGACAAATACATCCCACAAAATATGTGTGCATGTGGGTCTTTGTCTGTCTCTCTGTGTGTGTCTGTCTGGGTTGGGGGTTTTGTGTGTGTGTGTAGTGAGTGTAGAGTGTCTTAAGTCTGTGAGGGGGTGCATGTGTGAGTATGGGAGTGTGTGTGTGTGTCTGTGGATCTGTGTGTCCATGTGCATGTGTCAATAGGAGTGCTTTGTGAGAGTGTGTGTGTGTAGGAGTATCTGTGTGTGTGTGTGTAGTACAATGGTGGTCACCTATAATGTGACATGAACCCAAGGTCCCAGTTGAGGCTCTCCCTATGGGTACCGAACTTAGCTTTCAGCCTCTGCTCAGCCATTTTTCACTGCTGCCTGTCCCGAAGTCCGCCTTGGAGGATGGTCACCCGAAGGTACGAGGTCGAATGTCCTGGACCACTGAGGTGTTCCCCAACTGGGAGGGAACACTCTTGTCTGTTGATTGTTGTGCGGTGCCCATTCATCCGTTGTCGTAGCCTTTGCTCGGTTTCCCCAATGTACCATGCCTCTGGGCATCCTTTCCTGCAACGTATAAGATAGATAATGTGGGCTGAGTCACATGAGTACCTGCCATGTAGAGCAAAACATCACCCGTTCACAACGCAATGCCATCCAGACTCTCAAAATCAATCACAACATTGTTCATCAAACCAGCAGATAAAGGAGGAGCCATTGTCATTCAGAATAGAACAGATTATTGCAAGGAAGTGTACCGACAACTGCACAACCAGATACACTCCAGGCAACTACCAGATGATCCAACCAAAGAACAGGTTTGAGATTGGGGTTGGTGTATTTCAATGGACAGGGAGCTAGTTGACAGACAGGAAACAAAACAAATTTTCTGAGTGGCAGCCAGTAACCAGTGCGGTACTACAGAGATCAATGGTTCACACCCCGTTATTTACAATATATACGGATGATTTAGATGGGGGATCTATTACTATTTCTATTTGTGGACGACACAAAGCTGGGTGGAAGGGTGAACTGTGAGGAGGATGGACTGTGAGGACGATACAGAGATGCTTCAGTGTGGTTTGGATAAGTTGAGTGTTTTTTTTTGTTGCAAAAACAGGAAGTGAAATTAACTGAATATAATGGGAAAAGGGGAGGTGCAACTAAAGGTGTCTTTGTCCACCAGTCACTGAGAGTGAGCATGTAGGTGCAGCAGGCAGTGAAGGCAAATGGTATGTTGGCCTTCATGGTGGGGTAGGCCCGAACCAGTGGGCATCGTCTAAAGGATATAAGATTATTGTATTCAGAAGGGAGAGAAGGAGACATTTCTTCATCCAGATAGTGGGGAACTCACAAAATAGTCTGGCACAGAATGTATTTCAGGACAAAACATTGAAGATTTTTAATGGTTAGATATAGTTCTTAGGGCTAAAGAGATCAAATGGTATGCGGTGAAAGTGGGAACAAGGTCTGCATTTGGATGATCAGCCATGATCATATTGAGTGACAGAGCAGGCTCAAGCGGCTTACTACAACACTTGCTTTTTATGTTTCAAACAGGAAAAAAAGTCAAATATTTCTAAAACATGTCAATTTCTTATCTGGATCACAAAAGAAAATCTTCATTTTTTTTTAAACAGCCTCTTTAAAGATTTGTATAAACACAATCATTACAAAGTTCCACTGGTATTTAATTCACCCTGGGAGAGGGTGCTAGTTTCTATTAGTTTTCCAATATTACAACATTCACACAACAAACATAATTCATACTTAAAATTCTGCATGATTATTCAATAATTCCAGTAATTCTGGGTGATTTTTATTCAGAAATGTAGTACAGCCTACCACTTAATCATGGCCATTATATCGAAACTTTCACATCACACTGTATAAGACAAAGAGGTCTTCAATTAAACGGGATTATCATGAAATACCATGATATTGCTTCAAAATGACAAAGCTGTTTCCCCTCTCATGATTGATTGATTAATGAATAAATTTTCAGTTAAATGTAGTGTTCTAGCTAGAATACTATTAAAACAGGTTAGGTTCATAGCACAGTGTCTCCAGATTGTATACACAGCTGCACTGTAACCACAGGATATATTTACATTACTTGCTTTTATTGAAGATGGTTTCATGGAATAAGAGGGTTGCCAATGAAACCAGCATTTGTTGCTCATTCCCAATTGCCCTTAAATGGCGGTATGCTGCCCTCTTGAAGGTACACCCACAGTGCAGTCAGGATGTGGTACAGGTTTGATGATATGATTCCAATTCAAAACATTAAACAGCTTGGAGGGGAACTGGGTGGTGGTTGTATTAGTAAGGGAGCAGTAGCTACCATTGTCTTAGGATGGCACAGATCATGGTTTTAAAAGGTGCTGTCAAAACAGCCTTGGTTAGTTGCTGTAGTGCATCTTATGTATTGTACACACTGCTGCAAATGTGTGCCATTGAGAAAGAAGTCAATGGGTGGGATGTCAACCAAGTGGGCTCCTTTGCTCAGGACAATGTCAAGCTTTTTCCTTGCTGTTGGAGCAGTATTCATCCAAGCACATAGAGACTGTTCCATCACACTCCCAAAAAGTGCCTCTCAGGCTTTGGACAGTTATTCATTGCAGAATGTCCAGCCGCTGAGCTGCTCATGCAGCCAGAGTATTTGTGTCGCTCATCCACTTACAATCCCAATTAAGTTATCCTTCCATCAATGCCATGTCTTTTTCTCTGAACAGGAAGAAAATGGTAGATTAACAACCCAGTTACAGATAGAAATACCAACAGTCAACTTGCAAAAATACTGCTCCCAAAGCAAAAATGAGGGAGATGGAATTGTCTTTTCTGTGGGAATCTATGAAGGAGGTGCAGAAAAGCATTAAAGTAACAAACTTCATTTTGAATGCAGTTTAAAAGAAAAGATAAAAAAGGGAAAATTAAATAGCTCTGAAGCAAGATGAAATTCAAATTAGAAATCAACACAGATTTCCTGCCATTGCTAAAATCATCCAAAATGCTTTTGAGCTTGTCCAACATGCCACTAAATGCAGCACTAAGCCCTGAATTATATTTGATATCTGTAATTTCAATTCTAAATAAAAATCTAAAACCTGAAAGGACTATTAAACTGACACATGTTAAACAAAAATTCCAAGTATTCCACACAACAATTTATATCCAACCTCCCGACACCTTCTGGCTCAACACAACTCCTTCTGCTAAGATTCGTTAACTTCAAATAGCAACAGAGCTCAGTAACGCCAACACCAGCTCCATTTCTCTTTCTGACTTGGATAGGAGGAGAATCTCAAGCACTACCTTCCGAATGGTCCAACCACAGCTTACAAATCCCTCTGAAACAGGGTGAGCATGTCAGCAGCATTGGGATACAGAATAAAGAAATGTTCCTCGATGATACACTCACAAGCAAAGTTAAATTCTGTTTGTCTGTTGACAAATCTTTTGGAATGAGGCAAAGAAAATCGAAGAGGGTGAATTACATCAATATTCCTAATTCACACCACTGTGATTTACTATCCTCCTTCACACCCAACCTCACAAACACACTAATCAGTCACGTGAATAACGACAGAGTACTTCATCTCCAACCAACCAGCATGTTTGGCAAAGAGGGAAACATTTAGTCTTTCATCTGTATTACTGAACTTTCCTTAAATGCCCCAGAGATTCTGATCTTTGCTGATCTGACTGCAGCTCACTGAGCGACCAGAGAATTGCCATCTTTCACTCTTTCAATGTTGGAACTGTGACATTCAGTTCACATGGTAAGGTTTGCATAAACATGACTCTCATTTTACAAAACTAAAACAGGGCCTGAAATGAGTGGGAGGTCATGGAATTAAAGGATACCACAGTACATCCAAGTCTAAAAGGATTAAAAACAATGAAGAATTTGATATAAACTCCAACACAGCTCAATGTCAATTATTTAAAAGATGTAGTAGGTCAGAGTTTTTCAAACCTGTTCCCACGGTGACACCATTTTAAGGCTTGAAAATTGTTAAAACTCAGACTGTCTGGGTGGTGAAGGGTTTGACCATTGCTACCTTGGAGCTCATGACACCAAAACTTCATGTTGTGATCTCAAGTAGGGACTCACCCCACATTTTGTAAAGACCTGCAGAAAATCATAACTGAAACCTTCTGATCCACTTGACACAATGTAGTTCCCCGCCCCTTCATGTCATAAATTAATCTCTAACTTAAGAGAAAGTTTTATAGCAATATACCTCGTGTGTTTTCAGTTTAAGCTAACCAATTTGATTTAGGGCTTCGGATCTTTATCTTTCCACGGTTATGTACAGATCTTCAGATATCACTTGACTATCATAAATTCCCAGTTATCAGGTGAGGAATTAGAGGTCTGGTTTCAACACTCCATTGCACTCTTTCACAGTGGGGTGTGAAACAATCAATTCAAAATCCATCACGGAATATTTTGGAAATTGATATTTAGGATTTCTAGTCTAGATTGTATAGTACCATTGCACATAAATCATCTGTTAACATTTATTGTGCCAGATACAAGTTGAAAACATGTGTTTTAGGGTTAAATAAGGCAGGTTCCAGACATATGCATGTTATTTCAGCAAGGGGGCAACACTGCAGAAATATCACAATGGTCCACTCGTTATCTGAAGGTTCTTTATTTGAATTAGTAACACTGAATTTTGCAAATTATTAGTTAATTATATACTGTCTTAAATGCAACTAATTCCTGTTATGGGATTACCAGATGAGAAAAACTGCTATGGATCTGCTGGCCTTGTCCTTTGAGATCTAAGTGGTTGTAGGTTTATAAGTTGCTGCCTAAGGATTTTTGGTGAATCTCTGCAATGCATCTTTAGATCGTACATACTGCTGTTACAGAGCATTAGCGGTGGAGGGAGTGAGTGCATGTGGATGTGGTGCCAATCAAACAGCTAGCGTGTCCTGGATGGTGTAAAGCTGATTGTATTGTTGGAACCCCACCATTCCAGCCAAGCGGCGAGCGTACCTTCACCATTTTGGCGTGTGTCTTGGAGATGGTGAACAGACTTTGGAGGTGAGTTGCTCACCACAGTATTCCTAGTCTCTGACCTGCTCTTGTAGCCACTCTGTGTTGGTGTGGTATGTCCGGTTGAGTTTCTGGTCAATGGTAACCCTCAGGGTTTTAATAGAGTGAAATTCAGTGATGGAAATTTATGTCAAGGGATGGTTGTTATATTGTCTCTTATTGCAGATGGTCTTTAACTGGGGTTGTACAAATATTTCTTGCCACAACCTTGTATATTAATCAGCCCTTGCTGCATTTAAACATAGTTTGCTTCAGTATCTGAAGAGTTACAAATAGTGCTGAACATTGGGGATGTTCAGCAGTGAGTGCACATTCTGACTTTATAATGGAGGGAAGGTCATTGATGAAATGGCTGAAGATTAGTGGAACCAGGACAGTATCCTGAGGAACTCCTACAGAGATGTCCTGGAGCTGAAATGACTGACCTTCTACAACCACACCCAGCTTCCTGCTTCCCAGGTATGACACCAGAGGAGAATTTGCCCCCAACAACCAATGATTCCAATTTTGCTCAGCCTCCTTGGTGCCACAAATGCGGCTCTGAAGACAAGACCTGTCACCTCACCTCCCCTCTGGAATTCAGCTCTTTTGTCCACGTTTGAACCAAGGCTGTAATGAGCTCAAGAGCTGAGTGGCCCTGGCAGGGCCCAAACTCTGCACCACTGAGCAGGTTATTGCTGAGCAGATGCTGCGTGTTAGCATTGTTGATGACCCCCTTCCATCACTTTACTGGTGAGCGACGGTAATAGGGCAGGAAATGACCAGGTTGGATTGGTTCCGCTTTGTGTACACGACATATCTGGGCAATTTTCTATATTGTCGGGTTGATGCAAGAATATTGTCAGGCCCATAATCTTTGCAGTATCCAGTGCTTCTAACCGTTCCTTGATATCGTGTGGAATGAATCAAATTAATTAAAGACTGGTATTTACAATGTTGGGGACCGCTGGAGAATGCCAAAATGGATCATCCACGCCTGACTGAAGATTTCTGCAATAGGTTCAGCCTGAATTTTTGCACTAATGTGTTGGGCTCTTCCATTACTGATGACAGGGATACACGAGAGTGTTCTCCTGCAGCAAGCTTTTTTTTAAATAAAAGATTTTCCACCATCATTCACGACTGGATGTGACAGGACTACAGAATGTAGATCTAATTCACTGGTTGTGGGATCACTTAGCCCTGCCTATCACTTGCTGTTTATGTTGTTTGGTGCACAAGTAGTCCCGTTTGATAGCTTCACCAGGTTGGCACTTCACTTTTAGGTCCGCCTGATGCTGCTTCAGGGATGCCCTCCTGCACTCTCCATTGAACCCGGGCTGGTCTCCTGGTTTGATGCTAATGGTTGAGTGTGTGATATGACAAACCATGAGACTACAGATTGAGGAGTACAATTCTGCTGCTGATGATGGCCCACAGTGCCTCATTGATGCCCAGTCTCAAGTTTTTAAATTGGCTCAAACATTGGCTCATTGGTGGAGTAGCCCAAATTTCTCAATTAACAAAATCAATTCCACAATTATCTATGAAACTGACAGTTAACATGTAGCATTTTGCTGTGAAGGCAAGTGTCGAGAATGTAATGCTGGAAAAGCACAGTAGGTCAGGCAGCATCCGAGGAGCAGGAGAATCGATGTTTTGTGCCTAAGCCCTTCATCAGCAATGAGGCTTGTGGGTCAAGGGCTGAGTGATAAATGGGAGGGGGTGGGGTTGGAGTACAGTAGCTGGGAAAGCGATAGGTGGAGGAAAGTTGGGGAGAAGGTGATAAGTCAGAGGGGGAGTTATGGACCGGTCTGGAGGGCGGTGCCAAGTTGGAGGCTTGGGACTGGGATAATGTGGGGCAAAGGGAAATGAGGAAGCTTTTAAAATCCACATTTATCCCGTGAGGTTTCAGGGTCCCAAGGCAGAATATGAGGCGTTCCTCCTCCAGGCGTCGGTTGGCAACGGTTTGGAGGTGGATGAGGCGCAGGACCTGCATGTCTTTGATGGATTAGATGGGGGTGTTGAAGTGTTCAGCCACGGGGCAGTGAGGTTGGGTGCGGGTGTCCCAGAGACCTTCTCTGAAATAATTCGCAAGAAGGCGTCCCGTTTATGAGATGTTGAGGAGACCACACCGGATGCAACGGATGCAATAGATGACATTGATAGAGGTGCAGGTAAATTTCTGATTGATGTGGAAGGATCCCTTGGGGCCTTGGGCGGAGGTGCGGGGAGTGGTGTGAACGCAGGTTTTGCACTTTCTGCTGTAGCAACTCGGCACCGCCCTCAGGACCCGTCCCTCACTCCCCACTCTGACTGATCACCTTCTCCCTTACTTTCATCAACCTATTGCTTTCCCAGCTACCTTCCCCCAAACTTTACCCCTTCCCATTTATCTCTCAACCCTGACCCACAAACCTCATTCCTGATGCAGGGCTTATGCCCGAAACGTCAATTCTCCTGCTCTTCAGATGCTGCCTGACCTGCTGTGTTTTCCAGCACTCCATTCTTGACTCTGATGTCCAGCATGTGCAGTCCTTATTTTCTCCTCCCTGCAAGTCTACTTTATCCACACTTTTCATGATCAGACATTTTCCTTCCCTGTCGCTGGGTTTCATAACAAAAGTCACCAAAAGGAAATACACCAAACAATAAAGAGTTAAAATTTCTAATCATTTGTAACTGAGTCAAAGTAAAGTCACCATAGCCCTGGAAGGCGGTAGGGCTGCTCTGTCATGACAGAAATAGTGCTGGTTGAACCTGAGGGTCACCGCACCTCAGGTGAGGGACAAGTTTGAAAAGATGGAGCCTCAGCCGATGCAGGAATTGAGCCTGCACTGTTGGCATCACAGCATTGCAAACCAGCTATCCAGCCAACCGAACTAAACAACCTTTATTACAGCATGTGCAACAACATGGGAGAGAAAAAGGGTTTCACCAAGTCAGGGTTAGGAGCATCAACCAACGATGAAAGAAAATGATGATTCTCAAAAAACAGATGGCCAGTTAGACTCAGATGTACAAATGGGAGACAGGCCCTTTGGTCCAATTTATCCATGCTGACCAGATATTCGAAATTAATCTAGTCTCATTTGCCAGCATTTGTCCCATGTCCCTTTAAACCCTTCCTTGTTTTAGGCTGAGTAACTCGTGGGTTAATTTGCCCAATTATCTTACTAATCCAGAAGATACTGCTACCATTCTAAAGATGGGAAATAAGCAAGGTATTAATGGGAGCAAAGATGTTATAACAGTCTCTCTGACAAGGGACAAATTATCTTCCATCTTTTTTTTGTTCATCCTTCGATAGTTTGAAATTTTTAAACCTTCTCGTCTACCATCATCTTTGCAGTTTTGTGCATCTTTTCTTTCAACTTGATGTCCCTCATAATTCCCTCAGCTATGCACCGCTGCTCATCGTGCATTTCATTTACAAGTCAATAAATATTGTTGGGAATTATAAAATAACTGAATATATTCTTCTGCTTTAACATTCTAACTATAGTCCCATTCCAGTTTAGCTAACTGCTACTTCATACCCTTGTGACTGCCTTTAAATTTGGATACTAGTTGAAGAAGCAAATTCCTCACCCTAAAACTAAATTCTATCACACTGCATTGAATCTTACCAAAAGGGTCGCTTATTATGAGCTCATTAATCAATCACATTATCAGATGATCCCTGATTGGTTCCAGAGCATCTGTTCGGAGAAATTGTACAGAGCAGTCAACCTCAAATTGCTACAGAAGGTAACATAAGCTGAGTGTACAATACTATTTTAACTAACAGAGAACCCTCTGCATACCAGGATTCTGTTAGATCCCCAAAATTACTCAGAGCATTGAATCCCTACGTTGTGGAAACAGGCCCTTCTGCCCAACAAATCCACACCAACCCTCCGAAGAGTATTTCAATCAAACCTATTCCTCAACATTTACCCCTGATTAAAGCACGGAAGCTGTGCATCGCTGGACACTATGGGCAAATTAGCATGACCAAATCACCAAACCTGCACTTCTTTGGCTTGTGGGAGGAAACCACTTGGATCACATTTTGCTTTTGAAATCAGACGCCCCTATTGAACCCATCACAACTGTGCCGCCTTTTTAAAATAGCTACTTGGCTAGCCCCCTGCTCTCAGTGTTGCAAATAATTTCTTTTTGCAAGTATTCAAATTAATTTTGGAAATTAACAGCTGCCACCTCCTTTCCAGATGATCTCAGCTCTACTTTGAAATAGTAAAACCCAATCAGAACATTGAAGATTCCAATATTTTAAACAAATCACATGCTCGGACACTGTAATATGATGGGTTTTTTAAACATAACGCTGAGCAAAAGTTAATTTAGGGCAAAATGGAGAACTCGAAGAGAAAGGTGAACCACCCGTGGGTAATAAAGGCAGTTAAGGGCAGTACCCACAAGGTAAAAATGACATAGCAGCGGATGAGTAAAAAGGAAGAAAACTGACCATGTAATTAAATTGACAAGAAACAAAAACAAACGGCAAGAGATATCCAGGTATATGAAAAATGTAGTATCTAAAGTCAGCATCGAACCCTTGGAGGTTCTGACTCTGGAATTGATAATGGGTGCAGGGAAAAAGCAGATAATTTAAACCGATATTTTACATTGATCTTCATGAAGGGGGATACCGTTATCATCCTAAAGGTAGCAAATAAGCAAGTTACTCATGGGAAGTAAAATGTTATAACAATCTTTGTAACAAGGGACAAAGTATTGACCAACTAATAGGACTAAAGGCAGACAGGACCTGATGGCCTGGATCAAACATTTTTAAGGCAACTGGCTGCAGAGACATTTAAGGCATTGATTGGAATATTCCAAAATCAAGGGATAAAGGGAACATCCAGTGGATTGATGAGCCTGTTCAAGAAGGAAAGGGAGACAGAAATCAGGAAACTATAGACTAGATTGGATTATTTACAGCATGGAAACAGGCCCTTCGGCCCAATAAGTCCCTACCGACCCGCCAAAGCACAACCCTCCAGACTCATTTCCCTACATTCACCCCTTCACCTAACACTACGGGCAATTTAGCATGGCCAATTCACCTAACCTGCATATTTTTGGACTGTGGGAGGAAACCGGAGCACCCGGAGGAAACCCACGCAGTCACGGGGAGAATGTGCAAATTCTGCACAGAGAGTAGCCTGAGGCGGGAATTGAAGCTGGGTCTCTGGTGCTGTGAGGCAGCAGTGCTAACCACTGTGCCACCGCGCCACCCAGTTAGTTAGTTCAATATCTGTTTTGGTAATACGACAGAGTTGAATATAATAGTCAGAAATAGCAGGACATTTTGAAAAGCTTATCCTGAAACATGGTAAGACTGGGTTTTGTGAAAGAGAAACGGTATTTGACAAATTTGCAACAGTCCATTGAGGAGATAACAAACAGGGCTGATAAAGGGCAAGCCAATGATGTTCTGCATTTGGATTAAAAAATGTAAATGTTAAGGTGCTACATAAAAGTTAACTACACAATATAGGAGCTCACCGTATCGGGGTAATGTATTAGTATGGACTGAGGATTGGTTAACCACACTGGCTGTTGCTGAGACCTCACTTGGAGTACTGTATACAATGTTAGCTCCCATATTTAATAAAGGATAAACCAGCATTGGAGACCATTCAATAAAGATTCACTTAGCTGCTTCAAGGATGAAAAGGTTGACCTATCAAGAATAGCTACACAGGTTAGGTCATTATTCAATAGAATCTCAACAAATAAGGGGTGATCTTGTGTAAACAAGATTCTGAGGAGCCTGACGGGTAGATATTGACGAGATCTTCTAGCACCAGTGAAGTCTCAAATCAGGGGACATTACAGAAGGGAACATTAATTTTAAAACAAAATGTAAAGATTTTTTTTCTCTCAGTGAATTGCAAGAATTTTCCAACCCAAGGAATTGTGAAAGCTAAATGTGGTAGGCGAATGGGTTTTGGTTTACTCTTTGGAGGGTCAGTGTGGCTTGTTAGGCTGAAGGGCCTGTTTCCACAGAGTAGGGAATCTGTGATTCTAGACTATAGACAATAGACAATAAGACAATAGGTGCAGGAGTAGGCCATTCTGCCCTTTAAGCCTGCACCGCCATTCAATATAATCATAGCTGATCATTCCTAATCAGTATCCTCTTCCTGCCTTATCTCCATGACCCTTGATTCCACTATCTTTGAGAACTCTATCCAACTCTTTCTTAAATGAATCCAGAGACTGGGCCTCCACTGCCCTCTGGGGCAGAGCATTCCACACAGCCACCACTCTCGAGGAGAAACTTCTTCACCCAATCTCTGTCCTAAATGGTCTACCCCGTATTTTTAAGCTGTGTCCTCTGGTTCGGCACTCACCCATCAGCGGAAACATGTTTCCTGCTGCCAGAGTGTCCAATCTTTTCATAAACTTATATGTCTCAATCAGATCCCCTCTCAGTCTTCTAAACTCAAGGGTATACAAGTCCAGTCGATTCAGTCTTTCAGTGTAAGGTAATCCCACCATTCCAGGAATTGAGCTTGTGAATCTACGTTGCACTCCCTCAATAGCCAGAATGTCTTTCCTCAAATTTGGAGACCAGAACTGCACACAGTACTGCAGGTGTGGTCTCACCAGGGCCCTGGACAGCTGCAGAAGCACCTCTTTGCTTCTATACTCAATTCCCATTGTTATGAAGGCCGGCATGCTATTAGGTTCTTCACTACCTGCTGTACCTGCATGCTTGCTTTCATTGACTGGTGTACAAGAACACCCAGATCTCACTGTACTGCCCCTTTACCTAAATTGATTCCATTTAGGTAGTAATCTGCCTTCCTGTTCTTGCCACCAAAGTGGATAACCATACATTTATCCACATTAAACTGCATCTGCCATGCATCTGCCCACTCACCTAACTTGTCCTGGTCACCCTGTAATCTCCTAACATCCTCATCACATTTCACCCTGCCATCCAGTTTTGTATCATCAGCAAATTTGCTAATATTATTGCTGATACAATCTTCTATATCATTAACAAATATTGTAAAAAGCTGCGGTCCCAGGACGGATCCCTACGGTACCCCACTGGTCACTGCCTGCCATTCCGAAATGGAGCCGTTTATCACTACCCTTTGTTTCTTATCAGCCAACCAATTTTATATCCAATCTAGTACTTTGCCCCCAATACCATGCGCCCTAATTTTGCTCACTAACCTCCGATCTGGGACTTTATCAAAAGCTTTCTGAAGTCGTGGTACTCTACATCTACTGGGTCTCCCTCGTCCAGCTTCAGAGTTACATCCTCAAAAAATTCAAGAAGATTCGTCAAACATGATTTCCCCTTCATAAATCCATGCTGACTCCGTACTATCCTCTTACTACTATCCAGATGTGCCGTAATTTCATCCTTTATAATAGACTCCAGCATCTTTCCCACCACTAAGGTCAGATTCTATCTCAAATTATTTTAAGAGGGCAGATAGATTTTTGAAATATTGAGCAGTTGAGGGCTATACGAATCAAGCATAAAAGAGGTGTTGAGGCCTGGGTTGGCCCAGCCATGATCTGACAGAAAGGGGGAAACAAGCTGAAGGGGATGAATGCCGTACTCATGGTCCGATTCCTTGAGCCTCCATTTCATGCTTTTTTGTCTCCAAAGAAGAGCATGATACAATGTGCTAAAGGTCTCAGATGTTGTGAAAATGGGGTGTTTATGTACTCATTCAGCTGGCATTGATTCATCAATCACAGCGATACAGTCATGAGTAGGAAGGGAATTCCCTCCATGAATACAGGAAATCTACTGCAGAGCTCACACAAAGGGAATTCTTCACTTCAGAGCAGAAAAGTGTGTTGCTGGAAAAGCGCAGCAGGTCAAGCAGCATCCAACGAGCAGGAGAATCGACGGTTTGGGCATAAGCCCTTCTTCAGGAATGAGGCTGGTGTGCCAAGCAGGCTAAGATAAAGGGTAGGGAGGAGGAACTTGGGGGAGGGGCATTGCGAGTGCGATAGGTGGAAGGAGGTCAAGGTGAGTGTGATAGGCCGGAGAGGGGGTGGGCGCAGAGAGGTTGGCAAGAAGATTGCAGGTCAAGAAGGCGGTGCTGAGTCTGAGGGTTGGGACTGAGATAAGGTGGGTGGAGGGGAAATGGTTGGGACTGAGATAAGGTGGTGGGGGGAGGGGAAATGCCCGAAACGTCGATTCTCCTGTTCCTTGGATGCTGCCTGACCTGCTGCGCTTTTCCAGCAACACATTTTTCAGCTCTGATCTCCAGCATCTGCAGTCCTAACTTTCTCCAATTCTTCCCTTCAGTAAACTCTCCCATCACATTACCCAACATATCAGCTAAAGCAGGATGCACTGCGCATGATCGAGCCAACAAAGGGACCCCGGGTGATTGATGTCAGCACCGGACCAATGAAAGGACGGTGGGCGGAACTGGAGGACCTTGCGGGGCGGTTGGTACTCCAACCAATCATAGTGAATGATGGGCGGGACTAGACTAAACCACGTGATCACCCTTGCTCGGGAAGTTATGGAGCGAAAGGATACGTTAAGTAAAGAAATAAACAGGGAAACGGGAGAAAAACTGTGTTCCTGTGAGAGTAGAGGTTTTATAAACAAATTGTGCACGTCGGAAAACACAAATTTGAACGTCCCAGTCCCGCGTTTGCAGTAAATGGGGAATTGCCTCAGCGCGGCTCCAGGGCTGAGTGAGCGCCGCCATCTTTATTCGGGGCAACGATTCACTGGACACGTGCGGAGCCGCCATCTTTGTAGGGGGCAAGGTGCAGCGTTTCTCTGTTAAAAGTCATAGGGCAGGATTTACACAGAGCATATTCAAATCTAGAGAGATAGGTGTTTATTTTTGGATTTGTTTCGTCATTCATTTAAATAATTTGGATGTCAACATAGGAGGTATAGTAAATAAGTTTGCAGGTCATACAAAATTGGAGGTATTGTCGACAGGGAAGAAGGTTACCTCAGAGTGCAATGGGATATTGATCAGATGGGGTTTAATTTAGATAAATGTGAGGTGCTGCATTTTGGAAAAGCAAATCAGGGCAGGACATATACACTGAATGGCAAGGCCCTGGAGAGTCTTGCGGAACAAAGAGACCTTGGACTGCAGGTTCATAGTGTTAAAAACAAAATCAATAAAGTTTAGATGAGATCACCAAAACTGGAAACGAGACAATTTATTCTACGATCTTGCAAGAATCGGACTCCAATTGTACAGAAAAATTGAAGTGAGGAAAAATTCAAATTACTACACCAGTTGTACCTTTGAGTTGTGTGAGGTCATCTTTCCCGACTATGACTGGCTCTTATACGACCCAATCTTTCTTATTGATTTCTATTAATGCCCAACTATGCTCCACCCTTATTGCCCCATTCTCTCCAAGTTGGCCACTTTCCCCTCTGTAAGTGTTGACACAAGGCTAAACATATATCTTGATGTTCCTTCTCACTTGTCCATTGACCATTATCCATAGGTATATCATGATCTGGTTCAACATTTTGTATCAACTCTGCTGGTACATTCCATCCCTGCATATTTCATTGACTTGTATAGCTCAAGCATTTTGGTTATCTCAGCGTTTTGCTGAAAACACAAGTTTTAAACAAAACTTATTTGAACTTTATTTTAAACATTGAACTTATTTGAAACCTATAATAATTACACACTAAAATTAGTATTTAATTAACCATAATTATAGATTCTCTTCCCTAAATACTTATAGAGTTAATAGTTCTCTTGCTGAACCCCTTTTTCTGTATGCTTTTTCTATATCTGCAAAACAACACTTTTCCCCATTTCTAACAATAGTTCCTTGCCAGTCAAGTTGCAGGTAGATAGGATAGTGAAGGAGGTATTCAGTATATTTTCCTTTATTAGTTACAACATCGAATATACGATGTGGGAGGTCATGTTGCTGTACAGGACATTGGTTAGGCCACTTTTGGAATATTGTGTGCAATTCTGGCCTGCCTCCTATCAGAAGGGTGCTGTTAAAGTTGAAAGGTTTCGAAAGGATTTACAAGGATGTTGCGAGGTTTGGAGGATTTGAGCTACAGGGTGAGGCATAAAAGACTGGGGCTGTTTTTCCTGGACTACCATGGGCTGAGTGGTGATGTTATGGAGGTTTATACAATCATGAGGGGCATGGATAGGGTAAATGAACAAGGTGTTTTTCCTGGGGTAGTGGTGTCCAGAAGTAGAGGGCATTGCTTTAGGGTAAACGGGGAAAAATTTCAAAGGGGCCTAAAGACCAACTCTTTAATGCAGTGGGTGGAATGAGCTGACAGAGGAAGTGGTGGAGGCTGATACAATTAAAACATGTTAAAGGCCTCTAAATAGATAAAAGATATGATTAGGAAGCGTTTACAGGGATATGGGCCAAGTAGTTGCACATGGGAGTAGATTAGGTTTGGATATTTGGTTGGCATGGATGAGTTAGACCAAAGGGTCTGTGTCGGTGCTTTACATCTCTATGACTGTGGGATCACAACAGCTAATATTGCTCTGATTCACCTCTGGGCTCCCTCATGGCCACTTTGTCAAAATCTAGCTTCCTCAGTCTTGAACAGGAGGTGTATTTTTGGTCTAATTAGTATTTTACTATTACTTTAACAGAGATTCTTGTAAATTAATTTTTCACTGCTGCCCAGCCCCTGCTCTATTATCAGATTATTTTTTTCTAGAAAATCTTTGACAGTCAAGAATTCTTTTTTCCAATAAGCAAGTGTATGTTCCTTTCATTTCTGACTATCAAATTCTGCACCATTTTCATTCCCTGTAATCCATTTTGCACTCCCTGAAACATCAACTGTGTTTCTCCTTCCAGAGAAACCAGTGATTAATGTCAAAGCCCTGTTGCCTGTGGAGAGGGTGATGTTTGACTTTCTTGTACAGCTGCAGTTTGTGTGGTGAAGGTACTCCCACAATGTGGTTGGGTAAGAGACATTACAGATTACTCATTCAGCAACAGTGATGATTTGAAGATAATGTCCAAATCAAGAACATGCTTCCAATTTCACAAAAATATTATTGGGAACTTTAGACATGAGGCCAGAGAAGGATGATATTTGGTCAGGTGAACAAAAGCATTGCCAAATGAGCAGGTTTTGAGGAAAGTCTGAAAGGAGGAAAGCAGATCTGTGAGGTTTTGACTGCGAATTTCAGACCTTGTTGCTTTAGCAACTGTAGAAACAGCCACACAGGTGAAATAATGATTTAACAAATCATTGGGAGTCTTGAACAGAATGGGTTGTCGAGGTCTCAAAGGGTGTGTGATGCAGTGAGCTAGGAATTAAATCAAGGCTGAGAATTTTAAATTGGAGTATGTGGGCCGGGTGCTGGCAGGTGAGACGAGATTGGGATATCTGGTTGGCATGGATGGGTTGGAACGAAGGGTCTGTTTCCATGCTGTACATCTCTATGGCTCTATGTTGTTGCTTATGAATAGGAGCCTTTTTATTGATCAACAATGTTTGGTACAAGGGAGTACTTGGGCAGCAGAGACTTAGGTTTTCTTGAGATTTCAGGGAGGTTGAATGTGGGAAGCTGGCCAGGAGTGTGTTTGGATAATGAAGTCTGGAGATAACACTAGATGGATGAGAGTATATGAGCTGAGATGAGGGTGGAATCAGCTAGAAATAGTGGTCTTGGACTGGGACTGAGCTATCACACTCTCCTCACCTCTGGGATTCAGCTGGTTGTCAGGTTGTGAATCAGGGCAGTATCACAATTGGGAGCTGAGTGGCCCTGGTGGAACCTAAAATGAGTGTCACTCAGCTGCTGGTTGATAGCCCTGTTGATGACGACTTCCATCACTTTACTGCTGATCGAGTGTGGACTGACAGAAAGAAATTGTCTGGGTTGGATTGCCCTTTGTCTTTGTGTTGAACATGCCTGTTCCACATTGTCGGTAGATGCCAGTGCCTAGGGGTACTTGGCTTGGTGGGTGGCAAGTTCTGGAGCACAAGATATCAGTATTATTGCCAGAATATTGGCAGGGCCCATAGTCTTTGCACTACTTAACCATTTCTTGATGTTATTCAAACTGAATTGAACTGCTTTAAAACTCATATCTGTGATGTTAGAAACCACTGGAGAAGGCTGAGATGGATCATCCACTTGACACGTCTGGCTGCAAATTGCTGCAAATACTGTCATCTTATCTGGTGCATGGTGTGTGAGGCCCCTCCACAAGTAAGGGTGTGGATATCTGTGATGCTTCCTCCAGTGAGTTGTTTAATTGTCCATCACCGTTCACAGCTGGGTTGGCAGAACTGCAGAGCTCCGATCTGTTCCATTGGATGTAGGATCACGAAGCTCTGTTGCTTGCTGCTGATGCTGTTTGATGTGCAGGTGGTCCTGTTTGGTAGATTCACCAGGTTGGCACTTCATTTTTAAGTGCTGCTCTTGGCATGCCCTCCTTTACTGTACATTTGTGATGGTTGAGAGTGGGATTTACAAACCCATGATAATACAGATTGTGCTGGAGTACAGTTCTGCTGCTGTTGATGTCCCACAGTGCCTCAGAGATACCCAGTTTGAGATCCTACATCTCTTCAAAGTCTGTCCCATTTAGAACGGTGATAGTGTCACTCAACATGATGGAGGTTTCTCTCAACTTTAAGGCAAGACTTTGTCTCCAAAAGGAATGTGTGATGGTCGCTCTTACTGATACTGTCATGGACAGATATATCTGCAGCTAGTCAATTCATAACAATGAGATCAAGTATGTTTTTCCCTCTTGTTGGTTCCCTCACCACCCGCTGCACTCAGTTGAGCAGCTATATCCTTTAGGACCTGACCAGCTCAGTCAGTAATTCTGTTGCAGAGCTCGTCTCGATTGTGGATATCGAAATCCTGTACCCAGAGTATGTTTGACGCCATTTTACTTCCTCAGTGCTTCCTCCAAATATTGTTCAACATGAAGGAGAACTAATTCATCAGCCGAGAGAGGACAGTACGTGGTTATCAGCAGGAGCTGTGAGACTTCCTGGTGTCCGGAGTCAATGCTGAGTACTCCCAGGGCAAATCCTCCCTGTCTGTACACCACTGTACCATCACCTCTGCCTGGTCTGTCCTGCCGGTGGGACAGGACATATCCAGAGATTTTAGGAGAAAGTGAAGACTGCAGATGCTGGAGATCAGAGTCGAGAGTGTGGTGCTGGAAAAGCACAGCAGGTCAGGTGATGAAGGGCTTAGGCTCGAAACGTCGATTCTCCTTCTCCTCGGACGCTGCCTGACCTGTTGTGCTTTTCCTGCACCACACTCTCTATCTAGGGATGGTGATGATGGTGTCTGGTCATTGTCTGTAAGGGTTGATTTTGTGAGTATGATTATGTCAGGCTGTTCCTTGATTGGTCTGTGAGACAGCTCGGCACATTTTGGCACCAAACTCCAGATGTTAGTGAGGAGGACATTGCAGCATTGAGAGGGCTGATTCTGTGGTTGTAATTTCTGGTGCCTTGTTAGATACCAAGTGGTCTATCCAGTTTCATTCCTGTGTTGAGACTTTACAGTGATTATTTCAGTGAGCTGGGCCACTGTCAAGTTGGCAGGATTTTTTTCGCCATTGACAATGGTTTCATGGAGATCAGGAGATTCCTAATTCCAGTTTTTTTTTCTTGAATTCAGACTCCACCATCTGCCAAGATGGGATTCGAACCAGGACTTCAGTCATTTGTTTTAATATTCTGGATAAAAGTTAAATACATCAGGTTTGTTCATTCATTTTAAATATCACTTACCCAGGTTTTGTTTCTTTGTGAAACACTGTCCATCATCCTGTCTCCTCCATCCTTCTCTCCAACAACAAGAGTTTGGAGCACATGGAGTTTCTCTGTCACTAAGACTGAGATAATCCGATCTGCTGCTTGCTTCCCTCCCTCCCACTCGCCCGCCGAGCCAAACTGCCTCACGTGGTGTTCCCGGTTTTTGTCCTAAACTGACATCTTTCTCCAATCTCATGTCAAGCCTTATCAGAGCTCACCTTGACCCTTTACCCGAATCTCACTAAACTACAGACTTTCCAACTCTCTTTCCTCCTCCTCCTCTTCAGTCCCCCTCACCAATTCACAGATATTGTTCCTTGTTCTGTCTTTTCTGTTTATGTCCTTCTCTTCCAAAATCCTGCTCCATCTCCATTCTCCAACTCCTTTCTGAATTTCTTGCATTTGGTGTCCTTGGTCCCTCCTGTATCTCACGTACAATGCCAGGAGGTGACATTGTGCAAAAGCACCATGTTGGGTTTCACATGTACACTGACGATGCCCAACTCTTCCTCCCCATCATCCCTCTCCATTACTCCACTGTTACTCAGTTATCAAACTGCTTACCACACTCCCACTACTCGATTAGCTGCAGTTTCCTCCAATGAAACATTGTCACGGCTAAACCCATTACCTTACTGCTGAGCCCCTCCCTCCCACTGGGAACTGTCTAAGGCAGAACTGCACTTTTCACAATATTGCTGTCATATCTGACCCCAAGCTGACCTTCTGATCAGATATATACACAATCACAAACTCCAGGAATTCCAATCTCAAACGTTGTTTGTCTCCTCCTCACCCCAGCTCCATTGCTACTGAAACCCCTTACCCGTGTTGGTGTCCCCTTAAACTTGATGAATCTGAAACGGAAGCCTTGATTCCGTGACTGACACAGAATCTGGTTTCGGACTCCCCCATGATGGGAAACATCCTCTCACTATTTATCCTCTCAAACCCCTTAAGAATCTGGTGGTGGGGTTTGATTGTAGGTGGTGGAAATGGCAGAGGATGAGGTGTTGTATCTGGGTGGATGGTAAGGACTTGGGGAGGGTTCTATCCTTGCAGTTAGAGGTGTGGATTTCAAAGACAGAGGTGCGGGAAGTGAAGGAGACACATTCAATGGTATTGACCACATGGGAGGGGAAATTGCAGTCCTTGAAAAACTGGGCAATTTGGTATGTTCAGGCGTTACTGGAACACTGCAGTAAGCATGAGACACAGATGTTGGCCACGGCACAGGCTCGTGTGTTAAAGTGGCAGGCAGCTGGAAGCTCAGGGTCTGTTTTTGCAGCAGAACATAGATCATTAGTCGCCATTTCCGCCACCTCCACTGAGATGCTGCCAGACACAGGTTCCTGTTCCCTCCATTAACAGAAATGCACCCCCCCCCAGCCAGATCGTAATCCACTCCTTTGTCTTTCCAAATGTTCTGGTTTCTCTTTGGGTTCTGTCCCTCCCTATTATTTACTCTTTAACCCCTATCTCCTGCAATACAAAGTTCTGCAGGTTAGTTGAATTGGCCAAGATAAATTTCCCATAATGTCCAGGGATGTGTAGGTTAGGTGAATTAGTCAGGAGAAATGTAGAGTAATAGGATAGGGGAATGGGAATGGGTATGGGTCTGGTTGGGATACTCTTCGGTGGAATGCTGTGGACTTTTTGGGCCGAATGGCCTATTTCCACACTGTCAGGATTCTAATTTTCCCAGCTCCCATGGGTTCTGAGGAAGGGCCACTGGACAGATTTCTGTTCCCAGATGCTGCCAGACCTGCTGAGATTTCCCAGCACCTTCTGCTTGTTGTTCCTGATTGACACCATCCATACACCTTCCGGGTTTAATTCAGACAGGGGGAGAATCCCACCACTGACCTCACAATGGGGTCCAGCTGATTGATGGCAGCTTCAGACCAATAGGAAAAGGTGGTGGGACTGGTGGACCAAGTGGAACCAGCTGGTCATCCAAACAATGGGAGTGAATGAGGGGCGTGGCCAGTGGGATGACACGTCACCAGTAACTCAGCCGATGCAGTGCCACGTGACTCGGCCGTTGGTGAATGTGGGAGTCGCAAACAGGGAAGGGGAGAGTGGCCTCAGAGACAGGGAGATAATGAGTCACTTTAGACTGGGAAATTTTAATTACACTCTGTGCGGTTCGTTAGTCTGAATTAGAAACTCTGGGTCCCGTGTTTGCAGCAGATGGGAAAACGGCTGCGGCCCTCACACGGTGACAGGTCCTGGGATATGGTCGCCATCTTTATTCGGGGCAAGGTACAGGTGAGGCACATGTGCATGTCCTCTTCCTAGGATGTGGGGTGCGATTTGAAGAGAGGCATTTACACATCAAGCACATACCAAGAGAAAAGTATGTCTTTACTATTCTTCCTTGCACTGACTGTGAGTTTTGTTTTGTGAACTCATTTCATAGGATATTCAATCAGAATAATTGAGGCTGGGATCTCAAAGCAAATTTTTGCAGTCAATGGAGTCATCAGGATCTGAACATCATTGGCATTTAACTGTGGAAGGAGAAAGGTTTGTTCTGTTTGCGGGAAAATATTTCTAATATTTTTGTTAAGCAGAAAGATGTACAAATTCGTGGTTGGATCACCCTTTGGGTATGTGCTGCCTTCTGGGCCCTGCAGCTGAGGAAGGAGATATTGGCCTGAGAGGGAGCACGTATTTATCCAAACTACACCTCGTCTCTTTGTAAGAACTGTCAGATTTCGATCCAATCACCCACTTCATGATGTTAACCTTTCAACTCTTTATTTTCAATTACCTGCAAACTTCTCATTAAAACTCCTTTTGGACTCAAATTCTAGCACCTTTCCAGGTGGAATGTTCCAGCTTCTGACAACTGTCTGTTCATTCAGAAACTGCTGAGGTCCATGTTGACTCTGGGGTTACAAAGGGCTGAATTGAAAGATGAGGAGCTGTCCCTGAGCTCCCATTGAGATGCATTGGAACAGTACAAGAGGCTGAGGGCAGTGTAGGTGTGAGCAGACAATGAAAATGACAGGGCTGCACTGTGAGGGCTGCTTGGCTCAATGAGAGTGTTTTAGAGTTGGATGTAAACAGTGAGGGGAGACAGGGAGAAGGTGAAGCTGAAACTCCGTTTTAGTTCAGGCCATTCAGAAACTCATATGATCCCAATGGGAACAGCCAATTTTTAAGTGATACTTGCGGAGTATTTCTTAACAGTTTTTAAAGTATAACATAACAGGTGAAGTAAAGATTGGTGCTTTTGATTTTAATAGAAATGTTTGTGTGAAGGAAGGTTGCTAGTTCCATTAAATTCTCTTAATGGGTGTAACTAAATGAATAAAGAGAGACATTGAGATAGGAGCCCTCAGACCCGTGGTGTGCTCCTTTTGCACAATGTGGGAAATAAGGGAAGCTTCCACTATCTCTGACGGCTATGTATGCAGGAAGTGGACCCACCTGCAGCTACTGGGAAACTGCTTTTCAGAGCTGGAGCTGAGAGTGGACTCACTGTGGAGCATCTGCAATACTGAGAATGTTATGGACAGCACGTTTAGTGAGTTAGTCACACTGCAGGTGAGGGTTACACAGGCAGAAAGGGAATGGGTGACCATCAGATCAAGAAAATAGACAGGAAGGGAGTGCAGGAGTCCCCAGTGGTTTTCCCCTTCTCAAACAGGTACAGATATACCACTTGGGATTCTGTTGGGAGGTTACGGGTGGGGTAGCCTCTCGGGAAATCAGCAACAGTCAGGTTCATGACACCACAGAAAGGTCTGCTGTACAGAGCGGGAGGAAAGAGAGTGGCAGGGCTAAAGTGACAGGGGATTCAATAGTCGGTGCACAGACAGGCACTTCTATGGCCACAGACATGAATCCAGGATGGTATGTTACCTCCCTGGTGCCAGGATCCGCAATAGCTTGGATAGGCTATCGGACATTGTGGAGCTGGTGGGTAAACAGCCCATGGTGGTGGAATCTTCTCACTATGAAGACCATGGATCATTTACATACTCCACTGCTTCCCACTCCTATCTGCTTCGAAAAGAGGATCACAGAGAAACACGGAATAAAATGGGGTCAGAGTCTCTGGTATAAAACTGTTTAACACAGTGCCCCCATCTTATCCATACTGGTCATCAAGCACACATACTCTGTATGATCATTTCATACCTTTTTGATATTAGAATAGATGATACATGATTAGTTAATGTTTTGATGAGGAAAATGAGCAGAGAGGTTTAGTAATAATTTCTGGAGCTCAGGGTGCATGAATCTGAATTACAAATGGGCTATCCTCAAGGCTGGAATTAGAGAAAGGCACTTAGCACAGAGATTTGTGGGGCTCGAGGAGATTATAAATACAAGGAGGATTGTGAGAATGGATGATGTTACAGAGACAGATGTTTTGTGATACATAGATTGTGAGGATTCTGAGGCTGGAGAGGAATTACAGAGATAAGGAAGAGTTGTGAAGCTGATGAAGTGACAGTGATAGAGAGAGTTGTGAGCATGGAGCAATTTACAGAGACACCGCGAGTTAGAGTCTTAAAGTTATTCAGCATGGAAACACACCCTGTGGTCTAACCAATCCATGTCGACTATAATTCCAAACGAAACTAACTGCACCTGCCTCCAAATATTTCCTATTTATGAACTTTTGCCCATGGTCTTTTAAAGATTGTAATTGTATTCACAGCTCCCATTTCCCCTTGCAGTTCATTCCACAAATGCAAAAATATCCTCATATCGATTAGGATATCTATAAAATATCTATAAAACATCCTAAAATCGATTTAAAACCTTTCTCATCTCTCTTCAAAATGTGTGCACCCGAGTCTTCAATCCCCCTGCGACCCCCCGGGCATTCATTTTATCTACATTCTCCGTGATTTTATAAACCTCTCATAAGTTCACCCCTCAACCTCCTATACTCCAGTGACAGAAATCTCAGCCTATCCAGCCACTCCTTCAACACCACCCCTCCATTCATGGCAACATCCTGGGAAATATCTTCTGAACCTTCTCTAATAACATCCTTCCTATAACGGGGAACCAGAACTGGACGCAGTATTGCAGAAAAGGCCTCACCAGCATCCTGTACAGCCTCAATATTACGTCCCAACTCCTCTACCTAAAGGTCTGAGCAATGAAGGTAGGTGTGCTAAATACCTTCTGAACCACCCTGTCTACATATGACACAAGACCTGAAACACTCGGTCTGTTTGTTCTTTGTCACTACTCAAGGCCTTACTTTTAATTAGTGAAATTAATTAATGAGGCTAAAGGCGATGTCTGTTTTATCAAAATTTAATATCTTACATTTATTCAAATTAAACTCCATCTGCCCCTCTTCAGCCCATTCACCCAATTGATCAAGATCCCTTTGTAATCATAAATAACCTTTGTTACTGTCCACTTTAACAGTTTTGATGTCACCCGCAAACAAAAATGGACCCAGCACCGATTCCTGTAGAACACTACTGTTCACGGGCCTCCAGTCTGAAAAGCAACCCTCCACTATTACACTCTGTTTCCTACCGTTAAGCTAGTTTTGTATCCAGTTGGCAAGCTCTTCCTGAATCCCATATGATCAAACTTTGCAAATTGGTCTCCCATGCAGAACCTTGTGAAAGGCTTTACTAATGTCTAACACTCTGCCCTTGTCGATCTTCTTGGTTACTACCTTAAAAAGCTCAATCAAGTCTGTGAGACACCCTCTTGTGTAACCATGTTGACTGTCCCTAATCATTCCTTAACTCTCCAAATACATGTAAACCCAATCCTTCTGAATGACCTCCAACAGGTCACCCACCACTGAAGTCAGACTCCGAGGTCTACAGTTCCTAGGCTTCTCCTTCTATCCCTTCACAAACAAAGGTACAACATTAGCCACTCTCCAGTCATCAGGTAGCTCACCCGTAGTTATCGATTATACAAATATTTCTCCATGGTGCCCACAATTTCCTCCCACCCAAACTGTTCCCATCCTATCACTTCAGTCACTTGCCCTGTCTGATCAGCCAAGAAAAGGTCAGGTGTTGCTTGCTTTCTGATAGGAACATTTACATATTGATAAAGAACATTTTCTTGGACTCGTTTAACAAATTCTTTCCCAACCAAACCTTTCACACTGTGGTAGTCCCAGTCAATGTTTGCAAAATTGAATCATCTACTATTACCACCTTATTATTCTGACTTTATATCTGAGATCTCTTTGTATGTTCCTTTAGTTCACTCTGATTATTGCGGCGTCTATAGTGCCATCCGACCAAGGTGATCATTTTTTAAATTTTGAAAACACAATTTTATTTTTAAAAAGCGCTCCTCCGCGATTTAAAAATAAAGCTTTTTGTTTATTCACTCAGTTGATGTGGGTGTTTACCCTGAGGGCAGTTGAGAGTTAACTACATTGCTGTGGGTCTGGAGTCACTTGTCGGCCTGACCAGGTGAGGATGACAGTTTCTTTCCCTAAAGGACATTAATGAATCAGATGGGTGTTTTCGAACAATCGACAATAGTTTCATGGTCATCATTAGCCTTTTCATTCTCGATTATATTGAATTCCGATGCCACCATCAGCCATGTTGGGATTCTAAACCTAATCCTCGGAATATTACATATATTACTCGTCTATCAAGAATACCATCTGGCCATTACCTCCCTTTTTAGCAGAGTTTTAAAAAAACATTCCCTCATTCTACAGGTATAATTTGTGATAAAATACTCAAATGTCCATGTGTCGGCCTCTTCAAAAGGTCACTCAACAGAAATCTGTTTGGGGGGAAAATATTTCACTTTTTTGGGGTTTTTTTTATTTTACATTTTTGAGGTAAAAGAAACAAAAATGAATCCAAATAAAAATCTTACATCACGGACATGTAATTTCTGAAGCTGGAGGGGGATTACAGGGACGCTGAGAGTAGTGTGGCTGGAGGGGGATTACGGAGACAGGGAGGGTGGTGAGGCTGGAGGGGGATTACAGAGACAGGGAGGGTGGTGAGGCCGGAGGGGTATTACAGAGACAGGGAGGGTGGTGAGGCTGGAGGGGGATTACAGAGACAGGGAGGGTGGTGAGGCCGGAGGGGGATTACAGAGACAGGGAGGGTGGTGAGGCTGGAGGGAGATGACAGAGACAGGGAGGGTGGTGAGGCTGGAGGGGGATTACAGAGACAGGGAGGGTGGTGAGGCTGGAGGGGGATTACAGAGACAGGGAGAGTGGTGAGGCTGGAGGGGAATTACAGAGACAGGGAGGGTGGTGAGGCTGGAGGGGGATTACAGAGACAGGGAGGGTGGTGAGGCTGGAGGGGGATTACAGAGACAGGGAGGGTGGTGAGGCTGGAGGGGGATTACAGAGACAGGGAGGGTGGTGAGGCCGGAGGGGGATTACAGAGACAGGGAGGGTGGTGAGGCTGGAGGGGGATTACAGAGACAGGGAGGGTGGTGAGGCTGGAGGGGGATTACAGAGACAGGGAGGGTGGTGAGGCCGGAGGGGGATTACAGAGACAGGGAGAGTGGTGAGGCTGGAGGGGGATTACAGAGACAAGGAGGGCGGTGAGGCTGGAGGGGGATTGTTGTCCAAACATCACTATGGTGTACATGGACTGCAGCATTTCAGGAAGACAGTCTATCACCACTTTCTCCAACACAAAGGTGACCAATCAATACTGGTCTGGGCAGCAAAGGCAACCCCCAGTGAATAAAACCAAGCAGTGACCTCTCTGAGCTGACTGGCTGTGAAGTTATAAACATCTCTGGAAATGGAGTGGACAGAGAAGAGAAACAGTGTCATTTCACAGCTGTCCTCCGAGAGTCCTCACCCTTGGAAGTACTCAGAGCCGGGGATCAGCTCAGTGGGTTTCAGTCTCTTCAAACATCAATCTTAGTCTGTTTTATTTTATTAAATCTACAATAGTGAGTAAGGTGAGGGTTTCTTTTTAATGTCTTACAGTTTCTTGATTAAATGTTTAAAATATAAAACATAAGCATTGTTATTCTCGGGCAGTATTTTTCCAGCAGTAAGACTGTGCCTTTTTCTTGGTCTGTAGATTGTTAAGGCAGAGAGATGGCCTGTTGTAGAGTGGCATGCTGTTCCTGTCGGATGAGGGAGATTAGGGAGAGTCTCCATGATCCTGGTGATTATGTCTGCAAGAAGTGTGAATGTAAATCCTATTGGATCGCATGTATTAGTGGAGGAGTGATTAAAGGCAGTGAGGAATTGACAGGAGCCTGGGGGTGTGATAAGGGGCAGTCTCAGGATTACAGGATACTGCAGATACAATCAGGTAGATGGGTTACCTCCAAGAAAGCTAGGAGGGGTAGGCAGGTAGTACAGCAGTCTTCTCTGGCTATCCCCCCTCTCAAACAAGTATACTGTTTTGGAAAATGTAATTGGTAATAGACTTTCAGGGGAATGTAACACTGACAGTCAAGTTACTGTGACTGAGACTGGCTCTACTGTAATGTGCGGTATATCCAGTTCCACACGATCAATGGTGATAGGGGACTCTCTAGTCAGGGGCACAGTCTGCTGTTTCTGCAGCTGACAGTGAGACATCAGAATGGGATGGTGCCTGGGTCAAGGATGACCCTGAGATGGTTCAGAATCTTCTCAAAGGGGAGGATAACCAGTGGGAGGTCATTGTACATTGGTACCACTTTCATGGGAAGGGGAAAGCCTGGGGTCCTGACGAGCAGGGAGATTTGCTAGTGCCACTCGGGAGGCATTAAACCAGTGAGGGATTCAGGGTAATCCTAAAGGGATAGTGAGAAAGGAGGTGAGTCTGAGGCTGGTACTGTTCACAGGTCAGACTGTCAAGGCAGGCGAGAGCAAGTCACAGAATGAGCTGCGACGGACCAGTTACACTGCATTTATTTCAGTGCAAGAGACCTGACAAATCAGGCAGATGGGCTCAGGATATGGTTTTGAACAACATGGTACTGGAATATTATAGCAATTTCAGAGGCATCACTCAGAGATGGATAGGACTAGCAGCTTAATGTTCCAGGGTATAGATGCTATAGCAAGGTTGGAAGGGGGCAACAGAGCAGGGGGATAGGCATCTTTGGATATTCCTCGGAGTACATCCAGGCAGTTATTTGGGTGGCAGTGAGGGGATGATCATCTTATTGGGATTGTATTATAGACCCTCTCCCAATAGTCAGCAGGGAATTGAGACAAAATTTTACCGAGAGATCTCAGTTATCTGTAAGAATAATGTAGTTGCAGTGATAAGGGGTTTTAACTTTACCAACATGGCCTCGGAGTGCTGTAGTTTTAAGGGCTTGGATGGAAACGTATTTGTTCAGTGTGTACGAGAACGTTTCAGATTCAGTTTGTAGGATGTACCTATTAGAGAAGGAACAAAACCTGACCTGTTTTCTTTATTCATTTACAGAATGAGGCTGTCACTGGCTCGGCCAGCATTTATTGCTGCGTTTACCCAGAAGGCAGTTAAGAGTCAACCACGTTGCTATAGGTCTGGAGTTCCATGCAGACCAGACCAGATAAGGATGGCATTTTCCTTCCCTAAAGGTCATGAGTGAACCAGATGAGTTTTCCAACAATTGACAATGGATTCCTTGTGTTCACGAGATTATTTTTTCCAGATATTTATTGAATTCACGTTCCACCATCTGCGGTGACGGGATTCAAACCCAGATCCCCAGATCGTTATCTGGGTCTCTGGATTAACTGTCTAGCGATAATTTCACTCCGTCGTCAGGACATGAGGCAGGGTGAGTGACTGAGGTATCAGTGGGGCAGCACATCAGCACCAAAGATCCCACAGTATTGTGGCTCAGTGGTTAGCGCTGCTGCCTCAGCACCAGGGACCTGGGTTTGATTCCAGCCTCAGGTGACTGTCTGTGTTGGAGTTGGCTCATTCTCCCCAGTATCTGTGAGGGTTTCCTTCGGGTGTTCCAGTTTGCTCCCACAGTCCAAAGATGTGTAGGTTAGTTCGATGAACCATGTTAAATTTCCCATAGTGTCTAGATGCAGTAGATGAGGTTTTGGGATGTGCAGGCAAATCTCTGCCTGATGTGAAAAGATCCTTTTGTGGTCTTGGACAGAGGTCAGAGGGAGGTGTGGCCACACGTTTTACATTTCCCATGGCGGCAAGGGAGGGTCAAGGGTGTGGAGCGTGGGTTGCTGGGAGGGTGTGGACCGAACATGCGAGGTGCAGAGGGATGGTCTCTGCGGAACACAGATAGAGGTGGGGAGGGAAATATGCCTCTGGTGGTGGGGTCTGGCTTTAGGTAGCAGAAATAAGAGGTTAATGTGCTGTATCTGGAGATTAGTGGGGTGGAAGGTGAAGACCGCAGGGTTATATTCTTTATTGTGGCTGGAGGGGTGGGGTAAAGGCGGAGGTGCGGGAAGTGGAGGGTATGTGTTGGAGGGCATTGTTGATCAAGTCAGAGGAAAATTCCGGTCCTTGAAGTTGGCCTTTCTGGGATGTCCTGGAGTAGAATCCAAAGAGTTTAAACAAATATATCCCAGACAAAAGATTAACTGGACCAGAGAATAGGACCCCTTAAAAGTCAACAAGGCTGTCTATGGAACCACAGGGGGTGCGAAAGATATGCAAATATTTCACTTCATTTTTACTGTAGAAGTATATGGAAGCTCGAGAGTTTGGAGAAATAAACAGTGATAACTTGAAAAGTGTCCATGTTATAGAGGAGGTGGTACTGGATGTCTTAAATCGCATCAAGATGGATAAAGCCCTGGAACCTGATCAGGTGTATCCTGGAACTTTCTGGAAATCTAGGGAAGTGATTGTTTGGCCTTTCCTGAGGTATTTGTATCATTGATAGCGACAGGTGAGGTGCCATTATTTTTAAAAGGTGGTAAGGAGAGGCCATGGAACAAGAGAACAGTGAGCCTGAAGTCAGTGGCAGGCAAGTCGTTGGAAGGGATTCTGAGGGACAGGATATCCATCTATTTGGAAAGGTAAGGAATGATCAGGGAGAGTCAATGTGGCTTTGTACATGCACAATTGTGTCTCACTAACTTGAGTGAGTGTTTTGAAGTGACAAAGAAAATTGACTAAGCCAGGCGGTGAATGTTGTTTATATGGACATTCAACAAGGTTCCACAAAGCAGACTGGTTAGCAGGGTTAGATGACATGGAATGCAGGGAGAGCAAGCCATTACAAAACTACCTTGAAGGTAGGAGACAGAGGATGATGAAGGGTTGCTTTGCGGACTGGAGGCCTGTGAGCAGCAATGTGCTGCAAGAATGGATATTGGACCCTGAAATAAATGACGTGGATGTGAATATATGAGGTATGGTCAGTAGGTTTACAGAAGACACCAAAATTGGAGGTGTAGTGGACAGTGAAGAAGATTAGTTCAGAATACAACAGGATCTTGATCAGATGGGCCATTGGAGCAAGGAATGGCAGACAGAGTTCAATTTAGATAAATGTGAGCTGTTGTATTTTGGAAAGGCAAATCAGGGCAGGACTTATACACTTAACGGTAAAGTCCTGGGGAACATTGCTGAACAAAGGGACCTTGGAGTGCAGGTTCATAGTTCCTTGAAAGTAGAGTCACAGGTAGGCAGGGGAGTGAATGCAGCATTTGGTACGCTCCCCGTTATTGGTCAATGCATTGAATGCAGCTGTTGTGACGTCATATTGTGGCTGGACAGGGCACTGATTAAGCCACTTCTGGAATTCTGTTTTCAGTTTGAATTACTCTGTTCTGGGAAGGATGTTGTGAAACTTGAAAACGTGTGGACAAGATTTACAAAAACGTTGCCAGGGTTGGAGGACTTGGGCTACAGGGAGAGGGTGAATAGGCTGCGGCTATTTTCTCTGGAGAGTCAAAGACGGAGAGGTGACTTCATGGAGATTTATAAAATCACGAGGGGTGTGGATAAGGTGAGCAACCTATTTCCTCAGGTTAGGTGGGTCCAAAACTAGAGCACCTGGGTTTAAGTTGAGAGGGCAAACATTTAAAAGGGATCTAAATGGCAACGTTTCCAAGCTGAGTGTGGTATGTGTATGGGAGGGGCTACCAGATGAAGTAGTGGAGTCTCATAAAATCACAACATCTAAAAGGCTTCCAATTGGGTACATGAATAGGAAGGGTTTTGATGGATACAGGCCAATAGCTGGTAAATGGGAATCCATTAGTTTAGGATTCCTTGTTGGCATGGACGAATTGGACCGAAGGTCTGTTTCTTTGATCTTAATAAATTAAGATGCATTCCTCTCTTTTGCGGAGAGCTAGCTGAAACACAGATAATTATCCTTGGAGCTGAGAAGGTGAAGCAGTGATTTCGATCTGGTGCAGATTTGGTTCCAAGGTCTTGAATTTGCAGAGAGAGAGAGACGAATTGTTAATACTGTCACAATTTTTAGTAACTACTTTCAAGTAATTGGCAAATAATACAAAGTGAAAATGTGAACACTATTTTATTCAGTAAGTTCTGAGCATCTAGAACAGTCTGAACGACACAGATTCAGCAGGTATTCTGAAACAGACTTAGAATTTTACTTTTTAAGGAAAGATTTGAGGGGCTTTGGGCACATGGGAGGGGACTTGGGACAGATTTGCAGCATCTCCAGAGGGAGAGAGTACAGCCCCAATGGACTGAATAGCCCCCAGGCCCTGCGCTCCTTGATACTGTCCTATTCACTGTGAATGATGAAGCTCATCCCAGGGCAGAGAGAGGGATTAGCCCTCCACTCTTATCACAATGGGGCCCGGCTGATTGATGGCAGCTCCAGACCAATGGGAGGAGAGTCTGTGTGGTCCTGCAGCCAATAGGAGTGAATGAGGGGTGTGGCCAGCAAGACAACACCTGTCCATGAGCTGTGCAGGTGCAGTGTCACTGTTTGGGTTTGGGAGAGACAGCAGAGACTGGGACAGAGGCTGTGGGACCTGAATTACAAACTCCCGGGAAATTAAAACCAAAAGAACTGCGGAAGATGTAAATCAGAAACAACAACCAGAAGGGTCTGGAAAAGCTCAGCAGGTCTGGCAGCATCTGTGAAGAGAAATCAGAGTTAAAGTTTCAGACCCAGTGTCCCTTCCTCAGGACAGATGTTCCTAAGGAAAAAAAAGTCAGTTTTAGTGCAGAAGTTAGTGTGGGGGGAGGATAAAAGGAGTAAAGGATAGGTGGGGATAGAGTGAGAAGAACAGTTGGATAAAGGAGTCGATAACGATCTGGCTGGGGGAGGGTGATTAGCTGTTAATGGAGACTGTTAGTGGCTAACCATAGGTAGTGTGTAATGGCAGGCTGTCAGAACAAGGCCTGGTGTGTGGGGTAGGGGGCTAGGGCATGGGGTTGTTAACCTATGGTTAGCCACTAACTGTCTCCGTTGTAAGCTGTTGCCCACCTATATCACTCCACGATTGGAGCTGCCGAGGACACAAACCTTTGGAATATCCTCCTTAACCCCCACTGTCCGCCATAAATGTGTATCTAAAAATCGTTCTCTTTAATCAACGTTTCCATCTTTCGTGAAGCATTTTAGGAGATTTGTCAATGTGAAAGGCTCCATACAATGCAGGTAGTTGTTGTTGTTGTCTGACATCAGGAGAAACAGGAATGAGCCCTCTCTCACTGACCTGATGAACAACAGCAAAATCAGGAAGCACTGAGCATGGTCCAGCCCACAACGGGCCTTGGATCATTGATGTCAGTTCAGGACCAATAAGAGTGGGGGAATGGGGGCTTAGAGGTGCTAGTTGGTCCTTCAACCAATCGGAGTGAATGAGGGGCGGGACAATACTCAACCACGTGACAGCACATTTGTTGTGATCAAGGCATTGGAAATGTGTGAAGGTGCAGGGCAGGGGATAGGAAAGACATATTGACCAGGAAGAGAAGGAAATTTTCACGGTATGGGATGAGAGGTTTTACAGGACTTAGTGCACATTGTAAAACACAAATTTGAAAATCCCAAATTCTGCACCATTTTCCCTCCCTATAATGCATTTTGCACTCCCTGAAATATCAACTGTGTGTTTCTCCCTCCACAGATACCAGTGATCAGTGCCAAAGCCCCATTGCCTGTGGAGAAGGTGATGTTTGACTTCCTTGTACAGCTGCAGTTCGTGTGGTGAAGGTGTTCCCACAATGTGTTTGGGTAAGAGCTGTTAGAGATTATTCACTCAGCGACAGTGAAGAGTTGACAATGTGTGTGCAAATCAACAACAGTTTGTTTTTTTTGTCATGGTTATAATTCCACAGAAATACTATTGAGAACTTCTGACATAAGGCCACAGATGGGGATATTATGTCAGGTGATCAAAAGAATTGCCAAATAAGCAGGTTTTCAGGAATACCTTAAAGGAGAAAAGCAGGTCTGAGGGGGTAAGGGTGGGAATTCCAGACCGTGTTGCCTTGGCAACAGTAGAAATAGCCAGACAGGTGAAACAATGAATGAACACATCGTTGTGAATCTGAAAGAAAATGAGTTGTTGGGGTCTCAAAGGTTGTGTGATGCAGGGAGACAGGGATGTTCACAACCAGGAATTACATCAAGTTTGAGAATATTAAATTGTTGCTGGTTAATAGGAGCCTTTTGATGGATCAACAAGTTTTGGTACAAGTGAGCACTTGGGCAGTAGGGTTTTAGATACTCTTGAGATTACATGTAATTTAATATTGGGAGGCTGGCCAGGAGTGTGTTTGGATAATGAAGTCTGGAGATACCACAGGGATGGACGAGTGTTTCAGTAAATGAGCTGAGACTAGGGTGGAGTTGGGTGATGTCACTGATGTAGAAATAGTACTTTTGGAGTTGGGCTGCTCCTCCTCCTCATCACCCCCCCTCCCCAATTCACAGATATTGTTCCTTGTTCTACCTGTCTGTCTTTTCTGGTTATGTCCTTCTCTTCCATTCTGCTACAAACTAATATTGGACCCCACTGTTGTTGCAAAAACCTACTCCATCCCGACTCTTCCTTTCCTTTCTGAATTCCTTGGATTTGGTGTCCCTTAAGCCAGAGACCCGGGTTCAATTCCCGCCTCGAGCGACTGACTGTGTGGAGTTTGCACGTTCTCCCCGTGTCTGCGTGGGTTTCCTCCGGGTGCTCCGGTTTCCTCCCACAGTCCAAAGATGTGCAGGTCAGGTGGATTGGCCATGCTAAATTGCCCGTAGTGTTAGGTGTAGGGGTATGGGTGGGTTGCGCTTCGGCGGGGCAGTGTGGACTTGTTGGGCCGAAGGGCCTGTTTCCACACTGTAAGTAATCTAAGTAATCTAATCTAATCTAATTAATCTAATCTAATTAAGGATCTCTCCTTGGTCCCTCCTGTTTCTCACCTACATACTGCCAGGAGGTGACATTGTCCAAAAGCACCGTGTTAGGTTTCACATGTACACTGACAATGCCCAGCTCTCCCTCCCCATCATCCCTCTCCATTACTCAGTTATCAAACTGCTCATCACACTCCCACTACGCGATTGGCTGCATTTTCCTGCAACGGAACATTGTAATGGTTAAACCCATTGCCTTCAGTTGCTATTACAAATTACTTTCCCTGACTGCTGAGCCCCTCCCTCTCACTGGGAAGTGTCTGAGGCAGAACCACACTCTTCACAATATTGCTCTCATATCTGACCCCAAGGTGACCTTCTGATCAGACATCTACACAATCACAAACACCAGGAATTCCAATCTTTTAAATGTTGCTTGTCTCCACCTCACCCCAGCTCCATTGCTAATGAAACCCCTGACCTGTGTCGGTGTTGCCTTAAACGTGACGAATCCAAAACAGAACCCGTGATTCCATGACTGACCCAGAATCTGGTTCCAGACTCCCTCATGATGGGAAACATCCTCTCTGTATTTACCCTGTCAAACTCCTTGAGAATCCTACATGTTACAATGAGATCCCCTCTCATTCTCCCCAAATCCAGTGAGTAGAGTCCCAACTTCTTCAGCCTTTTCTTAAAAAATATTCCCTGCAAACCAGGGTTCATCCCAGTCAATCTTCTGTGAAATGCCTCTGATGGAATGATGTATTTCCTTAAATAAAGGGACCAAAACTTCTGTCATTACCCCAGATGTGGTCTCACTCGCACTTTATAAAGTTCCTCTCAGGTATGTACTCCAAACAACTCCCTTTAAACTTGTACAGATGTTGTTGGAAATGCTCAGCAGGTCATGCAACATCTGTGAAGAAAAAATCAGTTAAAGTTTCGGGTCTGGTCACCCTTCCTCAGATACGTTAACTCTAATTTCTTTTCACAGATGCTGCTAGACCTGCTGAGCTTTTCCAGAAACTTCTGTTTCTCTTCCTGGTTTACAGCATCTTCAGTTGTTTCGGTTTTCATATCCTTGAAACTTGCCATCTCTTCTAGAATTTGTCATTTCCACCTTGGAAAAAAGATTCACATTTGTTTGGACTCCCCTACTCTGGGGGAAAAAAAGAAAGCATAACTAGTCACCCTATCATTGCTCCTCATAATTGTATAAAGTTCGATAAAGCCACCTAAAGTGTCCAGTGCTGCAGGGAAATAGCCTCAGCCTATTCAGCCTCTCCCTATGGTTCAAACGTCCAATACTGGCAACACCCTGGAAAAACTTTTCTGAACTCTTGCAAGTTTCCCAACATCTTTCCAATAGCAGGGAGACTGGAATTGAAAGCAGTCTGGGGATTCCAAAAGTGGCTGAGCCAATAAACTGTACAACCGAAACATGATCTCCCAACTCCTTTCCTCAATGCACTGCCCAATAACAGCTAGCATACCAAACACCACCTTCACTGACCTGTCTACCTTCAACCCCACTTTCAAGGAACTATCAACCCGCACCGCACGGTCTGTTTGTCTGTCAACACTTCCCAGGTACTTGTCATTAAGAGGTTGAGTCCTATTCTGGTAACATCTTTCTGAAATCAGGGAGACCACAATTGAATACATTATTCTAAAACTGGCGTCACCAATGCCCTACTCAGCCACAACGTGCCCTCCTAATCCCTATACTCAGTGACAGAATCCCTACAGTGTGGAAGCAGGCCTTTCGGCCCATGAGACCATCTCAACCATCGGAACAGCATTCCACCCTAACTCTGTAACCTACCATTACCCAAAGCTCATCCAGCTAACCTGCATGGCTTTGGATTTGTGGGAGGAAATTAAGAGCACCCAGAGAAAGCCCACGCAGACACAGAGGGAGAATGTGCAAACACCACACAGACAGTGGAGTCGAATCGAATCAGCACCTTCCATTCAATGTTCGTGCCCCAAATGCCACATCCAGCACCTGATCTCCCTGAAACTCTACTTTCCAAGAACTATGCAGTTGTTCTGAGCCCTTCAGAGAGAGTTAAGGTGAGGAGGAGAAAACAGGAACACGGTTGAGTTTTAGATCTTTAAAATAACTCTCCATCTTCCCACTCTGTTCCCCCCCGTCTCCACCCGCTCTGTCTGCTTCCCTCCACCCCCCCCCCCCACGGGTCTGTTCCACCTTTCTGTCAGTTGCCCCGCCCCCCCTCCCCCTGTCTGTTCCCCTCCTCTCCAATTCCACTTTCTCTCCCCACCCGTCTCTGTGGCTCCCCTCTCTGTCCCCCCCCCTCTCTTTCCCCACCCATTTTGGTCCCACCCCTCTCGATCCACCCACCCCCTGTCTGCCTACCCTCCCTCCCAGTCCCCTAGTTCTGTACTCCCCCACTGCAGGGCAAATATCTTGTCTATTTACCCTATCCATGCTCAGCCTGATTTTAAAAATCTCTTTCAGGTCACCACTCAGCCTCTGACACTCCAGGGAAAACAGTCTATCCAACCCTGGCAACATGCTATAATTCTTTTCTGATCTCTTTAAAGTTTAAGAACATCCATCTGATAGGAAGGAGTACAGAATTATATGGAATATTGATTCAGCAACTTTTGCAATATCCTGTTCAGCCGCAATATGATCTCCCAACCCCTATACTCAATGCTCTGACAAATAAAGACAAGCAGACCAACTGCCGCCTTCACTATCCTATCTACTTGCTAATCTCCTGTCAAGGAACTATGAACCTGCACTCCAATGACTCTGTTTAGCAGCACTCCCCTGGAACTTACTATTAACTGTATAAGTCCTGCTAAAGTTTGCTTTTCCAAAATGCAGCAGCTCGCACTTTTCTAAACTGAACTCCTCAGTCCATCAACCATCTGATCCAGATCCTCTTGTACTCGGAGGTAATCTTTTTCACTGTTTACTACATCTCCCATTTTGGGGTCATCTGCAAACTTACTTAAAATACCTGTTATGTTCACAACCAAATCATGGATATAAATGATGAAAAGTAGTGGATCCAGCACCGATCCTTGTGACACTCCACTGGTCACAGGCCTCCAGCCTGAAAAGCACCCTCTGCCTTCTACCTTCGGGCCAGTTCTGTACTCCATGCGATCTAACCTTGCTGACCAGTCTCCCATGAGGAACCTTTTTCAAACACCTTACTGAAGTCCATGTAGATCATGTCCATGCTCTGACCTCAGCAATCCTCTTTGTTACTTCTTCAAAAAAACTGAGTCAAATTCATGAGCTATGATTTCCCATGCACAAAGCTGTTATTAGTATCCAGGATTTAACTGTACATTGGGGTCTGCGTTGCCTAGTTAAAGGTGTTAATATTCTGGATGAAGTTCAAGTACACCAGCATTTTGTCAGTGAGTCTGTATTGAGTCTTGTTAATGTCACCAACACAGGTGAGTTCCTTTTGAAAGGCAGTCTCTGTATCCCTTGCCCACCAGGAAATAGTGTAAGTGTCCTTGCCTCTGGACCAGGAGGATCGGGTTTAGAGTTGAGTAACAGCATCTTTGAAGAGGCTGATTAGTAAACCTGCCCAAGCCACCAGGCCATACTGTCTCCCAGCTGTCCCTGCCTGAGCCTCCAAACAAAACCTTCCTGTCGTTTCTCTCCTGTCAGACTCTCCTATTGCTCAGTTTGTCCAGGATCCCCTCCTGCTGCTGCACTGCTCCTGTCCCTCACTGACCTGTCCATCCCCCAGTGTCCTCCTCATTCATTCATTGATTATAATCTTGTTATCCCAGTCCTCCAGCCCCGCCCCCTCCTGTCGATAGAGACAGCTCAGTGGTTGGCACTGCTGCCTCACAGCACCAGGTACCCGGGTTCGATTCCGGCCACGGGCGACTGTGTGGGGTTTGCGCATTCGCCCTGTGTCTGAGGGGTTTTCCTCCGGGTGCTCCGATTTCCTCCCACAATCCAAAGATGTGCAGGGCAGGTGAATTGTCCATTCGAAATTGCCCATAGTATTAGTTACATTAGTTAGGGGGCATGGGTCTGTGTAAGTTACTGTTAGGAGGGTCGGTATGGACTTATTTGGCCGAAGGGCCTGTTTCCATACTGTAGGGATTTTCATATATTGGGCAGCAACTGCTGTCAATCACCTGGACTCCTGTATGATCGGGAGCACGTGCTGTAGGAGGGGAGACAATCGCGCGGGCGCAGTGCTAGACAATTGTGGGACTATGTGTAGCATAGGTCAGTGCCTGGGAAGGAGGCTGTGGGTGAGGGATTAATCTATCATTAGCAGCTTCATCCCTCTGGGAGCAGGACCCAGGGGAATGGTCCCTTTCTTGCTACCCTGACATGTGATCAGACTATCAGTGGTGCAGCGTTTTGCAGAAAGTTATCAGAACTCTTTTGTGAAGATTCAGGTTTGTTATGGAAAGGGACAAGGATGGGTCTGCAGTTAGAATTCTAATTTGGCTCATTTTAGTAAGATGGGTCTTGGCCAGAGTGTGCAGGAAGCAGTGTATGCAGGATGGTTCTCATCAGGAGCTAGGAAACTGAATTCGAAGAGAGAGTGTGAGAGGCATGGGTGTGGAGGAAAGGAGTGGGGGGAGATTGGTTTGGATTTCAGTTCACAGAAGAGAGAAATTGTGAGACTGAGGTTTAAAGCTTTGGGGGAACAAGAAAACTACAGTTTAATACTACAATTGTCTTATGAATTTCCATCCTGTATTAACAGTGGTAACTTGTGTGCTCTGTTGTATGGTACTGAAAGGGTGGAGTTGCGGATGAGAAATACAAATTGAACTTCATGTTCCGATCTGATCGTTACTTGATCCGTGCCGATCTGAATATCATTGGCCTTTTCATGTGGAAGGAAAGGTGTGTATTCTGTCCGTGGGCGAATATTTCAAATCTCAATGTGACTGCAAAAGTCCTGAGACCATAAGACATAGGAGTGGAAGTAAGGCCATTCGGCCCATCGAGTCCACTCCGCCATTCAATCATGGCTGCTGGGCACTTCAACTCCACTTACCCGCATTCTCCCCGTAGCCCTTAATTCCCCGAGACAACAAGAATCTATCAATCTCTGCCTTGAAGACATTTAGCGTCCCGGCCTCCACTGCACTCTGCGGCAATGAATTCCACAGGCCCACCACTATCTGGCTGAAGAAATGTCTCTGCATTTCTGTTCTGAAATGACCCCCTCTAATTCTAAGGCTGTGTCCACGGATCCTAGTCTCCTCACCTAACGGAAACAATTTCCTAGCATCCACCCTTTCCAAGCCATGTATTATATTGTACGTCTCTATTAAGTCTCCCATTAATCTTCTAAACTCCAATGAATACAATCCCAAGATCCTCTGCGGTTCCTCATATGTTAGACCTACCATTCCAGGGATCATCCGTGTGAATCTCCGCTGGACACGTTCCAGTGCCAGTATGTCCTTCCTGAGGTGTGGGGACCAAAACTGGACACAGTACTCCAAATAGGGCCTAACCAGAGCTTTATAAAGTCTCAGTAGCACAATGGTGTTTTTATATTCTAACCCTCTTGAGATAAGTGACAACATTGCATTCGCTTTCTTAATCACAGACTCAACCTGCATGTTTACCTTTAGAGAATCCTCGACTAGTACTCCCAGATCCCTTTGTACTTTGGCTTTACGAATTTTCTCACCGTTTAGAAAGTAGTCTGTGCTTTTATTCTTTTTGCCAAAGTGCAAGACCTCGCATTTGTTCACGTTGAATTCCATCAGCCATTTCCTGGACCATTCTCCCAAACTGTCTAGATCCTTCTGCAGCCTCCCCACTTCCTCAGTACTACCTGCCTGTCCACCTAACTTCGTATCATCGGCAAACTTCGCTAGAATGCCCCCAGTCCCTTCATCCAGATCATTAATATATAATGCGAACAGCTGTGGCCCCAACACCGAACCCTGTGGGACACCGCTCGTCACCGGCTGCCATTCTGAAAAAGAACCTTTTATCCCAACTCTCTGCCTTCTGTCAGACAGCCAATCCTCAATCCATCCCAGTAGCTCACCTCGAACACCATGCCCCCTCACCTTGCTCAGCAGCCTCCCGTGTGGCACCTTATCAAAGGCCATTTGGAAGTCCAGATAGATCACATCCACTGGGTTTCCCTGGCCTAACCTGCTTGTCACCTCTTCAAAGAATACCATCAGGTTTGTCAGGCATGACCTCCCCTTAGTAAATCCATGTTGACTTGTTCTAATCAGACTCTGCTCTTCTAAGAATTTAGAAACCTCAACCTTAATGATGGATTCTAGAATTTTACCAACAACCGAGGTTAGGCTAATTGGCCTATAATTTTCCATCTTTTGTCTTGATCCTTTCTTGAACAATGGGGTTACAACCGCCATCTTCCAATCATCCGGGACTTTCCCTGACTCTTGAAAGATCTCAACCAATGCCTCCGCTATTTCCTCAGCCACCTCTCTCAGAACTCTAGGATGTATCCCTTCGGGGCCAGGAGATTTATCAATATTAAGACTTTTTAGCTTTTCTAGCACTATCTCTTTTGTAATGACAACCATACTCAACTCAGCCTCCTGACTCCCTTTAATTGTTGGGATACTACTCCTGTCTTCCACTGTGAAAACTGACGCAAAGTACTTGTTAAGTTCTCCTGCTGTTTCCTTATCTCCCATCACTAGGCTTCCAGCATCAGTTTGAAGTGGCCCAATGTCTACTTTTGTCTGTCGTTTGTTTCTTATGTATTGAAAGAAACTTTTACTGTCGTTTCTAATATTACTGGCTAGCCTACCTTCATAATTGATCCTCTCCTTTCTTATTACTCTCTTTGTTATCCTCTGTTTCTTCTTGTAGCCTTCCCAATCGTCCGATTTCCCACTGCTCTTGGCCACTTTATAGGATCTCTCTTTTTCTTTAATACATTTCCTGACTTCCTTTGTCAGCCATGGCTGTCTAATCCCTCCCTGGATAATCTTTCTTTTCTTGGGGATGAACCTCTGTACAGTGTCCTTAATTATACCCACAAACTCCTGCCATTTTTGCTCTACTGTCTTCCCCGCAAGCCTCTGCTTCCAGTCTATTTTTGTCAGTTCCTCTCTAATGCCCTCATAATTACCTTTATTTAACTGTAACACCATTATATCCGATTTTGCCTTCTCTCTTTCAAACTCCAGACTGAACTCTACCATATTATGATCGCTGCTTCCTCAGGGTTCCCTTACTTTAAGATCTTTTATAAAGTCTGGTTCATTGCAAAGCACTAGGTCCAGAATAGCCTGCTCCCTTGTGGGCTCCATGACAAGCTGTTCCAAAAAGCCATCCTGTAAGCATTCCATGAATTCCCTTTCTTTGGATCCACCGGCAACATTATTTACCCAGTCCACCTGCATATTGAAGTCACCCATGATCAATGTAACCTTGCCTTTCAGACATGCCTTCTCTATTTCCCGGTACATGTTGCGTGCCTGCTCCTGACCACTGTTAGGAGGTCTGTACACAACTCCAATTATGGTTTTTTTGCCTTTGTGGTTCCTCAATTCCACCCACACAGACTCCACATCATCTGACGATATGTCATTCAGTATCATATATTTAATATTGTTCTTAACTAACAAGGCAACCCCACCCCCTCTGCCCACCTCTCTGTCTTTTCGATAAGTCGAAAAACCATGGAGGTTTAACTGCCAGTCCCGACCCCCTTGTAACCAAGTCTCTGTGATGCCTACTACATCATAATCATTCACTGTGATCTGTGCCATTAGTTCATCATCTTTGTTATGAATGCTACGAGCATTCAGGTAAAGCACCTTAATGCTAACTTTCTTATCATTAGAGATATTGGAAGTCATATGATGTCCTAAGTTATCCTTGCTTTTTTCTGCATTCCAAGTCTGCCTCAATTTTAAATCCGCCTGGACACATGCTATCCTGCTGCTTGTCTTTCCATTTAACGCCATACTCCCTGTTGCTTTCAATTTCCCTTCCCCCACCCACCCAACTCAGAAGTTTAAAGTCCTACTGACCACCCTATTTATCCTCTTCGCTAGAACATTGGTACCTGATCGGTTCCAGGTGGAGACCGTCCCAACAGTACAGATCCCCCCCCGTTCCAAAACTGATGCCAATGCCCCATGAAGTGGAATCCCTCTTTCCCACACCAATCCCTTAGCCACGTGTTTACTTGCCTAATTTTCTTGCCCCTATGCCAATTGGCACGTGGCTCGGGCAGTAATCCGGAGATTGTGACCCTTGAGGACCTGTGCTTCAATTTCCTGCCTAGTGCCTCGTAATCCCCAAATAGGTACTCCACCCTAGTCTTGCCTATGTTGTTAGTCCCAACGTGGACCACAACAACTGGATCCTCCCCCTCCCGCTCCAATATCCTTTCAAGCCAGTCGGAGATGTCCCGCACCCTGGCACCGGGCAGGCAACACCATGCGAGACTCCCGATCTAGCTTGCAAAGGATACTATCTGCCCCCCGAATTATAGAATCCCCTATAACCACTACTTGTCTATTAACTCCCCCCTCTTGAATGGCCTTCTGCACCATGGTGCCTTGATCAGTTGGCTCATCCTGTCCAGAGCCCTTTTCCTCATCCGAACAGGGAGCAAGAATCTCGTACCTGTTGGACAGAGTCAAGGGCTGAGGCTCCTGAACTCAGGTTCCCCCTACCTGCCTCACTTACAGTCAAACTCTGATGAGCCTGATCACGAGCTGAATGTGAATTACTTAATCTCCCAGGTGTGACTGCCTCCTGAAACAAAGTGTCCAGGTAACTGTTCCCCCTCCCGGATGTGCCGCAGTGTTTGAAGCTCAGATTCCAGATCATCAACTCTGATCCGGAGTTCTTCCAGCAACCAACACTTGCTGCAGATGCGGTCACTGCCATTCACAATGGGATCAGCCAGCTCCCACATCATACAGCTACAGCACATCACCTGCCCAGCCATCTCTGCTTAATTAATTAATTACTTAGTTACTTTATACAAGTAACATAAATGGGAGTCTTTTGATTGATCGGCAAGTTCTGGTACAAGTGAACACTTCGGCAGTAGAGTTTTCAATATTCTTGAGATTATCGGGAAGGTGAATGTGGGATGCTGGTTTAGACAATGAAATCTAGAGTTAACAAAAGGAATGAATGAGAGTTTCAGCAAATGAGCTGAGACTGTGGTGAGGTCAGGTGATATCACTGAAGTCGAAATAGTGGTCTTGGAGGGGGTCTGGCCTGTCATCCTCACCTCATTCAGCTGTTTGTCAGTTTGTGAATCAAGTCTGTTACAAGCTCAGGTACTGAGTGGCCCTGGCAGAACCCAAACTGGGCATCGCTGAGCAGGTTATTGCTGAGCAGCTGCGTGACAGCACTGTTGATGACACCTTCCATCACCTCACTGCTGAGTGAGTGTGGACTGATGGAGGGGAATTGGCTGAGTTGGGTCTGCCCTGTGTTTTTGTGTTGGAACATCCCTGAGCAATGTTCCACAATGTCAGTAGGTGCCAGTGCTGGAACAGTACTTGCCTTGGTGGGCAGCAGGTTCTGGAGAACAGCCAACAGTATTATTGCCAGAATATTGGCAGGGCCCATACCTTTACACTGCTTATCCATTTCTTGATCTGATTGGAAATGAGTTTTCAACCAAGTCGATTCATATCTGTGATGTGAGGGACCAATGGAGAAGGCTCATCCACTTGGCACTACTGGCTGAAAATCACTGCTAATGCTGTCCTCTTATCTGTTGCATGAATGTGTGAGACCCCTCCATCGGTAAGGGTAGGGGTATCTGTGATGCTTCCTCCAGTAAGTTGTTTAATTGTCCATCACTATTCTTGACTAGGTGTGGCAGAACTGCAGAACTCATATCTAATCTATTGGCTACGGGATCACTTAGTTCTATTTAGTGTTGCTTGTGCTATTTGGCATGCCGGTTTGGTAGTTGCACCAGGTTGGCCCCTCATTTTTAGGTATGCCTGGTACTGCTCCTGGCATGCCCTCCTGCATTCACCATTGAACCAGGGTTGATTCCCCTGGCTTGATGTTAATGGTTGAGTGGGGGATATCAGGCCATGAGATTTCAGATTGGACTGGAGTACAGTTCTGCTGCTGTTGTTGGCCCACAGTGAGGCAGAAGTTGCAGGTTCAAGAGGACTGATTGTGTGGTTGTATTTTCCAGTGCATTGGTAGATGTAATGTGGTCCATCCAGTTTCATTCCTTTGTTGAGACTGTGCAGTGGTTAATACAATGAGTGACTTGATGGGCCACTGTCTGGTTTCTTTCCCTCAAGGACATTGTCAATAACAGAAAAACCTCCCCAATGGTTCCATGGCAAACAGTAGATTCTTCATTCCAGTTATTTTTTTCTTGACTTCAGAGCCACCCTCTACCGATTTGGGATTCAAACCTGAACTTCAGTTGTATATTTTAATATTCTTGATAAATGATAAATACGACAGGTTTGTTCACTTATTTTTAGAATCACTATCACAGGTTTTGTTTATTTTTTTGGAGATAAAAACACTGTCCATTATCCTGTCTCCTCCATCCTCCCTTCCAACAACAAGAGTGAGGAGCACATGGAGTTTCTCTGTCCATAACATTGAGACAATCCGATCAGTTGCCTCTGCTTCTTCCCTCCCTCTCCATGAGCCCACCGAGCCACACTGCCTCACAAGAGTGCTCCTCATTTTAGTCCTAAACTTGCATTTCCTCGAGTCTCTTGTCAAGCCTTATTAAAGGTCATCTTGACCATTTACCCTAGTGTAGCTAAATCATGGACATTCCAAATCTCTGTCTCATTCTCCTGCTTGTCACCGCTCTCCCCCCTCCCCCCACCATTGCCAATTCACAGATATTGTTCCATGATCTGTCTGTCTGTCTTTTCTGGTTATGTCCTTCTCTCCCATTCTGCTAAAACCTAATATTTGACCTCACAATCATTGGAGGTCCACTCTCCCTTTCCTTTCTGAGTTCATTGTATTTGGTGTCCCTCCAGGGTCTATCCTTGGTCCCTCCTGTTTCTCACCTACATACTGCCAGGAGGTAACATCGCCCAAAAGCACCGTGTTGGGTTTCACATGTACACTGACAATGTCCAGCTCTCCCTCCCCATCATCCCTCTTCATTACTCCACTATTACTCAGTTATCAAACTGCTTACCACGCTTCGACTAGCTGCAATTCACTCCAATGATACACTGTCATTGTTAAACCCATTGCCTTCAGTTGCTATTCCAAATTAATTTCCCTTACTGCTGTGTCCCTCCCACTCACTGGGAAGTGTCTGAGGCAGAGCTACATTATTCACAATATTACTCTCATATCTGACCCCAAGGTGACCTCCTGATCAGACATCTACACAATCACAAACACCACGAATTCCAATCTCTAAAATGTTGCTTGTCTCCTTCTCACCCCAGCTCCATTGCTACTGAAACCCTAACCTGTGTCGGTGTTGCCTTTAACTTGACAAATCGGAAACAGAACCCTTGATTCCGCGACTGACCCAGAATCTGGTTCAAGACTCACCCGTAATGGGACACATCCTCTCCAAATTTACCCTGTCAAAACTCGACAGAATCCTGTATGTTTCAAAGAGATCTCCTCTCATTCTTCCAAAGTCCAGTGAGTAGATTCCCAATTTATTCACCCTTTGCTTACAGGATAATCCTTTCAAAACAGGGATCATCCCAAAGGATCTTCTCTGAAATGCCTCCAATAAACTGCTCTATTTCATGAACTAAAGTGACCAAATCTGTTCAGCTTACTCCAGATGTGGTCTCACTTGCCATTTGTTTAGTTGCCCTAAGGTATATACTCCAAACTCTTATATTGCAAACTCTTTGAAATAAGGGACAGCATTCCATTCCCCTTCCTGATTCCATGTTGTATCTGTGTGCTCGCTTTCTGTGTTTCCTGCTCATTTTCCCCCAGTCCCTTTGTGGTGCAGCTTTCTACAGTTTATCCCAAGTTATACTCTATTTGCCAACTTGTTGCCCATGTTTCCTGTGAATATCTCTCTGTTAACTGTTTATAATCCTTTTGGAACTTTCCTGTTATGCCTTTTCTAGGAGATTTCCCCCCTAATTATTCTAAACATGTCCTGTGAGCACTGGGCAGTGGGAAGCATGCTCAGTTGCTATCTTTCAGGGATACTCTGTTTCATGACTGGGAGGAGCTTGCTGCCCATTGGTCAGAATGGAGACATCTTCCCCATCGAGCTGCATGAGCCTTCCACACCCCCATGTCTTATTGTGGAGGCACAGCGGCAGAACGGTAGGAATGAAAAGGAAGCAAATCCTGCTCTCCATATCTCATTGAATCTTGGAACATTCTGTCCCATGTTCAGTCACATGAAGTTCCAATGTGGAAACTCATAGAAACCCACATAGATTTGCCCTTGAAGTGCCTGCTAACCTCCACCAGGGGTAATGTGTACAGTCATCCTGGGCCGGGAGGAGGGGATTGTATGAGTTTCAAACTTGAACTGACAGTGACGGATTTTATAAACTTGTATTACAGGCAGATATTCAAATGGTAATCTCAGTCATTGTAACGCCAAACTCTGACAGAATTACTCCATTCATCAGGACCTGGATATTCACATTGTGTGAGTATTGTGTTCCAGATCAATACCATTTGCTGAATAAAAGTTCTCCTTTGAATCCAACCATCCTCTCAATAGTTCTTCCCAAATCTTCAGCATGTGTCCTGTAACCCTTGTATAATGAGCTGATGGGTGTAAGGTTTATTATTATAACGTATAACTTTTGTAAACCGCTTTGTCACAGCTCCCCAAGTTTCCTTTGGTATAAGGAGAACAATCTCAGTTCTTTCCAAACCGCTGATTCCCCAATGTCTGTTTGCTCCCTATAAGATACACATCAGGGTTGTGTTGGAACATCCTCCACTTGCCTGCATCAGTGCACCCCCCCCCCCCAACAATATTAAAGAAAGTGAGCATCCTCCAGGGTAATGTACTGTACCCGAATGGTTTCCCATCCACCGCCTTCAGCATTCCCTCTCCCGACCCTCGAGGTACAGTGGCATCACTGTGTAAAAGATCAAGTCAGCATTGTCCTACCCGACCATAGGACTGCTCTCTCATTATAGAGAGATATCTGGTAGTGGTTAACCTGAGTATTACCACAGCACAGGCAAGGGGAGAGGTTGAAAAGGAGAGTCCATTAATTGTGGATGGTTATTCTTGATGTGTATTAGCAACACACATGTCACGTGAACAATTAATGTTAAAAAAGCCCCACAAATTCTGCAACTAACATCCCCCATTCCTTGAACCATCCTGGTAAATCTCCTGTGCCCCGTCTCAGGGACCCTGCCATCCTTCTTAATGTGTGGGCGATCTGTGGTTCGCACAGACCCAGCTGCTCTGAACCCTGTGGGTGATAGCATCGAGCAACAGATGCATTAAACCTCACTGTATGGAAGAGAGTGAGAGACAGAAACGCCGAAGGCATTTAAAATCTATTTAGGATCACACTTGCAAGGCCAAGGCTGACAGGTCTATGGGCTCAGTGCTGGAAAATGGGATTAAAATAGTTAGCTGGGAGATTTCTTTACAGCATAAACCCAATGGACCACAAAACCGTTTTCCGTCATGTAGACCACAGACGTGTAATATAGGAATATGACAAGCCACAATAGAAACCAGGTCAGAGAAGGTGATATTAGAATAGGTGGTACATGATTGATTAATGTTTTTTTTGGAGGAAAATGTGACAGAGGTTACATTGGAGGATGTTGCAGAGATTGAGATGTTTTTGATGCAGGGATAGTGATAGTTCTGAGGCTAGAGAGGAATTATAGAGATAAGGATGAGTTGTTCGCTTTCCCAACACTACCTCTTTACTGATAATAATTGTTTCTCTGTCCTCATCTGCCATTGCCTCCATAGGCCTGTGACAATGAGAGTACACAGACAGTATGTCCCTGTTAAGGCCAAGGCTGCGATGCGTCGAGAATGCTGCATGACCTGAGAAATTGAGGCTGTGGTCAAGAAAATGAAGGGAGAATATGGCAGGTACACACCACTGGGTTTGAGTAAGTCCCCAGGGGACTATAACGGCAGTAGGAGTATACTCGCGGGAAACCAGGAGGCAAAAAGGGGGACATGAGAATAGCTTTGGGAAATAGGTTTAAGGAGAATCCAAAGAGATTCTACAAATACACTAAAGACAAAAGAATAACTAGGCAGAGAATAGCGACCCTCAAAGATCAACAAGACTGTCTATGGAACAGCAGGAGGTGGGAGAGATTCTATAAGTATTTCATGTCAGTTTTTACTGAAAGGGGATATGGAAGTTAGAGAAGTTGGAGAAATAAATAATGATAACTTGGCAAGTGTACATATTACAGAGGAGGAGGTACTGGATGTCTTAAAACGCATAAAGGAGGATAAATCCCTGGAATCTGATCAGGTGTATCCCAGAACTTTGTGGGTAATTAGGGAAGCTTTTGCTGGGCCTCTCGCTGCGATATTTGTGTCATCGATCGCTCAGGTGAGGTGCTGGAGGATTGGTGCCATTATTTGAGAAAGGTGGTCAGGAAAAGCCAGGGAACTGTAAACAGGTGAGCCTGAAGTCAGTGGCAGAGAAATTGTTAGAAGGGATTCTCCGGGACAGGATTTACAAGTCATTGGAAAAGCAAGAAATTATTAGAGAGAGTCAGCATGGCTTTGTGCATTGAAATCAGTAACTTGGACTTGAGAAAGACACAAGGTTTCACATAACACACTGGTTAGCAGGTTCAATACCATAGAATTCTGGTGGAACTCGCTGTTTGGATACGGAATTGGCTGGAAGGTCAATGAGTCATAGATGGACAGCACAGAAACAGAGATCCGTCGGTCCAACCAGTACATGCTGATCAGATATCCCAATGCAATCTAGTCCCACCTGTCAGCACCCGGCCCATGTCCTTCCTATTCATATACACATGAAGATGCCTTTTAAATGTTGCAATAGTAATGGCCTCCACCACTTCCTCTGGCTGCTCATTCCATACACGTACCCCCTCTGTGTGAAAATGTTGCTTCTCAAGTCTCTTTAAAGTCTTTCCCCTCATACCATAAACCTATGCCCTCTACTGCTGGGATCCCCCACGCCAGGGAAAAGACTTTCTATTTATCCTATCCATGCACCTCAGGTTTTTATGTACATAGATAAGATCACCTCTCAGCCTCCGGCGCTGCAGGGAAAACAGCCCCAATCTATTCAACCTCTATTCAACCCCCAGCCGAGCTCAAATCCTCCAACCCTGGCAACATTCTTGTAAATCTTTTCTGAACCCTTTCAGGTTTCACAACATCCTTCCAAGAGGAGGGAGACCAGATTTGTACGCAACGTTCCAAAAGTGGCCTAACCAATGTCCTGTACAGTTGCAACATGATCTCATAACTCCTGTACTCAATACTTTGTCTGATAAAGGCAAGCATACCAGATGCCGCGTTCACTATCCTATCTATCTGCACTCCAAGGTCTCTTTGTTCAGTTACACTCCTTAGGACCTTACCATCAAGTGTATAAATACCGCTAAGATTTGCTTTCCCAAAATGCCACTCCTCAGCCCATTCACCCATCTGATCAAGATCCCATTGTACTCTGAGGTAATCTTTTTCACTGTCCACTACACCTCCAGTTTTGGTGTCATCTCACTAACTATACCTCCTATGTTCACATCTAAGTCACTGATATAAATGACGAAAGGTAGTGGATCCAGCAGTGATCCTTGTAACACTCCACTAGTCACAGGCCTCCAGTCTGAAAAGCAACCCTCCATCACCACCCTCTGTCTACTGCCTTTGAGCCAGTTCTGTATCCAAATGGTTAGATCTCCCTGTATGCCATAAGCTCTAACCTTGCTGAGCAGTCAGTGTCATAGTGCAGGATGCTTTTTGTACTGGAAGCCTGTGATGAGCAATATGCTGTCAGTTTGGGTGCTGGGTCCACTGCTTTTGTCCATTTATATAAATGATTTCTATGTGAATATAGGAGCTATGGTTAGTAGGTTTACAATAGACACCAACATTGGAGGTGCAATGGACAGCAAAGTTACCGGAGAATACAATGAAACTCCAATCAAATGGGCTGAGGAGTGGCAGATGCAGTTTAATTTAGATAAATGTGAGGTTCTGCATTTTGGAAAAGCAAATCAGGGCAGGACTTCTACACTTAATGGGAAGGCCCTGGGGAGTATTGCTGAACAAAGAGATCTTGGAGTGCAGGTTCATAATTCCTTGAAAGTGGAATCATAGATAGGCAGGGTAGTGAAGAAAGTGTTTGGTGTACTTGCCTTTATTGGTCTGTGCATTGAGTACAGGAGTTGTGACATCATTTTGCGGCTGTACAGGACACTCATTCAGCCACTTCTGGAATTCTGCTTTCAGTCCTGGTCTCCCCGCTATTGGAATGATATTGTGAAACTTGAAAAGATTCCGAAAAGCTGCAAAGATGTTGCCAGGGTTGAGGGATTGAGCTATAGGGAGAGGCTGAATAGACTGAGGCTGTTTTCACTGGAGAATCGGATGCTGAGAGGTGACCATAGAGGTTGATAAAATCGTGAGGGGCATGGATAGGGTAAACAGCCCGGGTCTTATTCCTGTTTAGGTGAGTCCAAAACTAGAAAGCACAGGCGTGAGGGAAAAGATAAAAAAGGGATATTAGGGGCAAAGTTTGAAGCTGAACGTGGCACGTGTATGGAATGAGCTGCCAGAGAAAGTGTGGAGGCCGGTACAGTTACAACATTTAAAATGCATCTCATTGGATATGTGATTGGGAAAGGTTTAGAAGGCTATGGGCCAAGGGCTGGCATATGGGACGAGATTAATTTAGGATATCTGGTCGGCATGGACAAGTTGCACTGAAGGGTGTGTTTCTGTGCTGTAACATCTCTATGACACTAATAAATTAAAATTAAGATAGGTTTCTCTTTTATGGAGAGTTAGCAGAAGGCCAGACAATTCTCCTTGGAGCTGAGAAGGTTAAGCAGTGATTGCAACCAGGAGTTGATTTGTTTCCAGGGTATTTCATTTACAGAGAGACAGAGTGAGAAATTTTTCACGTCACAATTTTTAGTAACTATTTTCAGGAAACTGGCAAATAATTCCGAGGAAAAATGTGAAGATTATTTTACTCACTAAGTTCTGAGCATCTGGAACAGTTTATAAGACAGCTGGATGCAGACACGGTAGTTATTGTCAAAACAAATTTGAAATTTAACTTTTTTAAGGAAGGATTTGGAGAGGTATGTCCAAATGGGATGTCAGTTGGGACTGACTGGCACCATCTCCAGAGGGAGAGAGTACAGCCCCAATGGGCTGAATAGCCCCCAGCCCCTATGTTCTGTGATACTGACCCATTCACTGTGAATGATGAAGCTCATCACAGGGCAGAGCCGTAGAGATGTACAGCATGAAAATAAACCCTTTGGTTAAACTGGTCCATGCTGACCAGATATCCCAACCTAATCTAGACCCATTTGCCAACACTTGGCACATATCACTCTACACCCTTCCTATTCATATACCCATCCAGATGCCAAATGGTTTAATTGTGCCAACATCCTCCACTTCCTGACACAAGATTCCATACACGCACCAACCTCAGTGGGAAAAAAAAATGCCCCTCAGATCCATTTTAAATCCTTCCCCTCTCATCTTAAACCTATGCCCTCTCATTCTCGACTCCCCGACCCCAGGGAAATGACCTTGTCTATTTATCCTACCCAGGCCCCTCATGGTTTTATAAACCTCTATGAGGTCACCCCTCAGCCTCTGATGCACCTGGGAGGATCCCACCACTCAGGTCACAATGGGGCCTGGCTGATTGACACAGCTTCAAACCAATAGGAGAGATGGCATGATCCTCCAGCCAATGGGAGTGAATGAGGGGTGGGTCCAGCAGGCCAACACATGACCATCAGCTTTGCAGGTGCAGTGTCACTGTGAGGGGGGACTGAATGTGAAGGAGTGGGAGAGACAGCAGATACTGGGAGAGAGATGGAGTTAGTGTGGACTGGGAAGGTTGATAAACACTGTTTCAGTCTGCTGGACCTGAATTAGATACTCCGGGTAAATTAGAACCAAAAGAACTGCGGATGCTGTAAATCACACACAACAACCAGAAGGTACTGGAAATGCTCAGCAGATCTGGCAGCATCTGTGAAAAGAAATCAGTTCGCGTTTTCGATCCAGTGACGCTTCCTCAGGAACTGATGTTACTGAGAAAAAAAAGTCTGTTTTTATGCAGAAGGTAGGGGTTAAGGAGTAAATGATAAGTGGGGATAGAGTCCAAAGAGAGAGATAGGAGCAGTTGGACAAAGGAGTGAATAACGATCGGATGGGGGGATGGTGAATAGCTGTTTATGGGGACTGTTAGTGGCTAACCATAGGTAGTGTGTAATGGCAGGCTACTTAATAACAAGGCCTGGTATGTGGGGTAGGGGGCAAAGACATTAGGACGTGGGAGAGTTCAGGACCTAAAATTATTGAATTTGATGCTGAAGCCAGAGGGTTGCAGGGTCCCCGAGAGGGAGATGAGGTGTTGTTATTCCAGCTTGTGTTAAAGTGTGGCTCTGGAAAAGCACAGCAGGTCAGGCAGTATCCAAGGAGCAGGAGAATTGACGTATTGGGCATGTCAGCACTTCATCAGAAATGTGGGTGGTGGAATATGGCTGAGAGATAAATAAGGAGGGGTGTTTGGGGTTGGGTGCAAGGGAGCTAGGGAGGCAACAGGTAGTTGTAGATGGAGGATCGTGGTGAGAGGGTGGAATGGACAATTGGTAAGGAAGATGGACAGATGGGACAGTTCAAGAGGTCAGTGCCGAGTTGGAGGGTTGAATCTGAGATAAGTTGGGGGATGGGAGATGAGGAAACCTTGATGCCATGTGGTTGAAAGTTCCCAAGGTGGAAGATGGAGGTGTTCTTCCTCCAGGTGTCGGGTGGCTCGGATTTGGAATGGAGGACTTGCATGTCCTTGGCAGCGTGGTGACGGAGGGTGTGGGGGGTAGCCGAAGTGGTCGGCCACAGGGCGGTGGGGTTGGTTGGTGCATGTGTCCCAGAAATGTTCCATGAAATATTCCACAATTTGGTGTCCTGAGAGCAAGGGACACAAAAGGTGAGGTGTTTGGGTGGGCAGGGAAATCTCTGCTGGATGTAGGAGGATCAAGTGGTGCCTTGGATGGAGGTGAGGGGAAGGTGTGGGCACAGGTTTTCCACCTCTTGCAGTGGCAAGCGAAGGTGCCTGGAGTGTAGGGTGGTTTGGTGGGGACCGTGGATCTAACGTGGAAGTCACAGAAGGTATGGTCTCTGTGGAATGCTGAAAGGCGTGGGGAGGGAAATATAGCTCAGGTGGTTGGATCTGATGGTGGAAAGAGCAGAGGATGATGCGTTGTATCTGGGTGGAAGGTGAGGATGGTGGGATTCCATCTTTGTTGCATTTGGAGGGGTGGGGTTCAAGGGCAGTGGTGTGGGAAGTGGAGGAGATACACTGGAGGGCATTGTTGACCACATGTGAGGGGAAATTGCAGTCCTTGAAATAGGAAGCCATTTGGTATGTTCTGAAGTGTTCTTCCAGCTTGCATCAAGCTTCACTGGAACACTGCAGTAAGCATGAGACAGAGATGTTGGACAGGGAACAGTCTTGTGCGTTAAAGAGCAGGCAACTGGAAGCTCAGGGTCTTTTTTGCAGGCACAATGTAGATCATCAGCCGCCATTTCCACCACCACCACTGAGATGCTGGAAGGTTCCTGTCTCCTCCATTAACAGCTTTCCAACTTCCCACTCCTTTATCTTTCCAAATGTTCCTGTGTCTCTTTGGGCTCTGTCCCCACCTATTATTTACTCTTTAACTCCTATCTCCTGTAGCCCAAAGATCTGTAGGTTCGGTGAATTGGCCCAGCTAAGGTTCCCGTAGGGTTCAGGGATGTGCATTAGTTCGGGGGAAATGGAGAGTAATAGAATAGGAGAATGGGTCTGGGTGGGATAAACTTCGGAGGGTGGGTGTGGAATTGTTGGGCCAAAGGGCCTGTTTCCTGAAGGGATTCTAATTTTCCCAGCTGTCATCGGTTCTGAGGAAGGGTCACTGGACCCATGATGACCCATGGTGTGTGCAGGAGGGGGAAAGGGGAGAGTGGCAGCAGAAACCAGATGAAATGTATTAGTGTAGTCTGGGAGGGTTTAGTTACACTCTGGGCAGGTCGTTAGTCTGAATTAGAAACTCTTGGTCCCACATTTGCAGCAAAGGGGAAGATGGCTTGGGCCTCAGGTAGTGAGAGGTCCTGGGTTATGGCCACCATCTTTATTTGGGGCAAGGTACAGCAAGGAGCATGCACGTGTCCTCTTCCTGTGTGGGGACGGGGTGATTTGAAGAGGAGCATTTACACATCAAACAGAAACCAAGAGAAGTGTTTGCCTTCACTTGCACTGACTGTGAGCTTTGTTTTGTGAATTCATTTTATAGGATATTAATTGAGAATAATTGAGACAGGGATCTCAATAAATAAGTTCCTACAGTCAGCAGAGTCATCAGGATCTGAATATCATTGGCATTTAACTGTGGAACGAGAAAGGTTTGTCTGTTCTGTCTGTGGGAAAATTCCTTCAATATTTTTGTCAAGCCAAAAGCAGAAAGATGTTCAAGGTCATGGTTGGATCACCCTTGGGGTATGTGTTCAATTCTTGGCCCCTCTAGCTGTGGAAGGAGGTATTGGCCTGAGAGAGAGCACAGATTTATCCAAATTACACCTCGTCTTTTTGCAGGAACTGTCAGATTTAGTCTCAATCATCCACTTTGTAATGTTAATCTGTAAACTCCCTACTTCCAATTCTCTGCAAATTTCTCATTGAAATTCCTTGTGGACTCAAATTCCAGCACCATTTCAGGTGGAACGTTCCAGATTCGGACAACTGTCTGTTCATTCAGAAACTGCCAAAGTCCTTGTTGACTCTGGGGTTACAAAGGGCTGAATTGAAAGATGAGCTCCCATTGTGTTGCATTTGAAAACTACAGGAGGCTGAGGGCAGTGTAGGTGTGAGCAGACAATGAAAATGACAGGGCTGCATTGTGAGGGCTGCTTGGCTCAATGAGAGTGTTTTGGAGTTGGGTGTAAATAGTGAGGTGAGACAGGGAGAAGGTGAAGCTGAAACTCTGTTTTAGTTCAGGCCTTTCAGAAATTCACAGTCCCAATGGGAATAGCCAATTTGTCAGTGATACCTTTGGAGTATTTAAGTTTTTAAAGTATGACATATCAGCTTAAGTAAAGATTTTTTTTGTTATTATAATGGACATGTTTGAAGTGAAGGAAGGTTACTCACTCATTTATATTCTCTTAATGGGAGTAACTAGATGAATGTAGAGAGACATTGTGACAGGAGCCCTCAGACCCGTGGTGTGCTCCTCTTGCACAATGTAGGAAATAAGGGCCGCTTCCAGTGTCCCTGATGGCTATTTGTGCAGCAAGGGTTCCCATCTGCAGCTACTGGGAAACTGCTTTTCAGAGCTGGAGCTGGGAGTGGACTCACTGTGGAGCATCTGCAATACTGAGAATGTTATGGACAGCACGTTTAGTGAGTTAGTCACACTGCAGGTGAGGGTTACACAGGCAGAAAGGGAATGGGTGACCATCAGATCTAGTAAAAGGCTCAGGAAGTGAGTACAGGAGTCCACTGTTGTTATCCCCTTCTCATACAGATACTGTATACCGCTTGGGATTCTGTAAGGGCGGGAATGGGTGGGGTGGCTTCTCGGGAAATCAGCATCAGCCAGGTTCATGACACCACAGAGAGCTCTGCTGATCAGAACAAGAGGAATGAGAGTGGCAGGGCTTTAGTGACAGGGGATTCAATAATCGGGTACAGCCTGGCACTTCTGTGCCCCCAGACATGAATCCAGGATGGGATGTAATCTCCCTGGTGCCAAGATCCATGATATCATGGAGTGGCTGCAGGACGTTCTGGAGCTGGAGGGTAAACAGGCCGTGGTGGTGCAACACTCAGATACCAACGATATCGCTAAACAGAGGGATGAGGGCCTGAAATCTGGACGTAGGGAGAGCAGAGATACATTAAAATGTAGCTCCTGAAATGTAATAATGTCAGACTTACTCCCAGTGCCATGTGCTAATGAGAGCAGGAATGAGAAAGTAGATCAGCTGGATGTGTGGCTGGGGAAATGGTGTACCACAGAAGGGTTTTGATTCTTTCAGGCACTGGGACTGTTTCTGGGTGGGACCTGTACCAGCCTGACCGGTTACCCCCGGGCAGAGCTGAGACAAATCTGGTGGGGGCTTTTGCCAGTTCTATTGGTGAGTTTGTAACTCATCTGGCAGGGGTATGGGAACGAAAGTGTAGGCTTAGATGGGTCAGATTCAGTACTGGGAATGGGAAGTAGAACATTAGTGATGTAGTTAGCGGCTCAGAAAGCCAAAGGAAAGGAGGATTAAACGAAGATTGAGTCCCTCTTCATCCATCAGTCCTGCCATCCCAGGAATGTGAGTCAACAAAACCTGGAGCTGTTTACATGTCAATGACTCTGTGCTTCAGCAAAATGGGGGAAATCTGCAATATAAACAAAAACCGCTGGAGATCCTCAGCAAGTCTGTCAGCATCTGAAATGGTAACAGATGCAGGAAACATTGCAGCCTTGAAGAAGTGTTCAGATGATCACACCAAGCAGGACAATATCGATTACACGCTGAGTGCCAGAACGTGGGACTAGCATAAATAGGTGCTTGATGACCAGCATGAATACGATGGGGCTGGAAAGTTGACATTTTGGGTCAGGGTTATTTATCAAGACCAAAACATCAACCTTCCTGCTCCTCTGATGCTGCCTGACCTGCTGCACCTCCCCAGGTCCACATTGTACAGACTCTGACTTCCAGCATCTGCAGTCCTTAACTATCTTCACATCCCAGGACTCATCTGGTGATCCTCCTTTACTCTCTCAATAACCAGGAGAGCCTTCCTTGGAAAAGGGGGAACAAAGGTGTTGACAGTACTCCAGGTGTGGTCTCACCAAGGCCCTTCCAGAAAGGGATCCCTGTCCCCATCTTATCCATAATCGTCATCAAGCGCACATGCCTGGTGTGATCATCTCAACACTTCTTCAAGGCTGCAATGTTTCCTGCATCTGTCACCATTTCAGATGCTGCCAGACCTGCTGAGGATCTCCAGTGCTTTGCTTTCTCTGCTGTAGAGTGTTGAAAGCGGGGATTTGCAGTTGAGAAATTCAAATTGAACTTCATGTTACTGGATCCGTGCTGATCTGAATATCATTGGCCTTTTCATCTGGAAGGAAAGGTTTGCATTCTCTCCGTGGATGAATATTTCAAATGTCAGTGTGACGAAAAAAGTACTGAGACAGTGAAGTCCATGTTAGCGTGCGGACTTGGTTTTTGAAAGTCGAAAAAATCATGGCACATTTCCCTGGAACAGTCAAGCCACAGATTGGTTTTGTATGAGGACAATTAGCCATGAAACCACAAAGACCAAAGGATTCCTGCATCATGGAAAAAGCTATGAAAATGGAATTGTTGTAATGGAGTGAGTTATTGATCATTGATTGTAATCCATTGGTGTTGTCACATCGGTTCCAGCACCGTAGGGAAACACGGGAAATGTGATGAGTGCAGTGTAGGTTTGTTATTCAACTGGAAAGGTGAAGAAGAAATTTACAAAGATGTTGCCAGGTCTCAGGGTTCTGAGTTACAGGGAGAGGTTGGACAATTGAGGACGTTTTTGTTTAGAGCAGAGGAAACTGTGGGGGAATATTTTATAGAAGTGTATAAGACCATGAGAGGCATGGGTAAGGTGAATGCACTCGGTCTTTTTCTCAGGGACTCAAGGATTGGAGGGCATCAGGTTAAAGTTAGAGGAGAAAGAATACATGGGAAACTGAGGGGCAACTGTTCTACACAAAGGTGGTATGTATATGGAATGAGCTGCCAGTCGAAGTGGTTGAGGTGGTTATATTAACAACATGTAAAAGACATTTGGACAAATACATGGATAGGAAAGTTTCAGAAGCAGATGGGCCAAGTGCAGGGAAATGGGGTTAGTGTGGATGGACATTCTGATTGGCATGGGCCAAAGGGCCTGTCTCTGCTGCAGGATTCTATAACTCTAAGTGCATTTGCTATTTCTCCCCCTAACTCTGTTGGTATCCTGGGATGTATTCTATCAGGGCAATGAGACTTGTCTACCTTTAGCTCCATTATTTTGCCCAGCTCTCACTCTATCGTGATAATGGTCGTTTCTAGATCTTCACCTTCCTCAGTCTCCTTATCAATTACTGGCATGTTCTTCATATCCTCCACTGTGAAGACTGACTGCTGTGTACTCATATTCCTGAACTCTGCTGGATAGGGATAACCATGCACAGAACTCTGAGAGGTTTTCTTTGAGTCTTTTATTGATGAGACATGGCAGTTACCTGGATAGTGTACATGCAAAACACCTCCAGGCAGCATCAGGTAACTCCCCGCCTATCCGATGTGCCACTCCCATTCTTAAACCTTTGTGGTTTGGGACCTTGAATACAGACTGTCTCTCAGTATTATCTCCATGGCAACGGCAGTTAGAAAGTCTAGTTCAGTTCAGCACTTTGTGGTTAAACCACACACCCTCCCCCACACCCCTGTGTCTCCCTCAAGTACCTGAGAGGCGCTTCAGTTTCAGTGGGGTATCTATCAGGATTCTGATGTGCAGGAGCCGGGGTTGGGGTGGGGTCGACAAAGTTTAAAAATCACGCAACACCAGGTTATAGTCCAACAGGATTATTTGGAAATACAAGCTTTTGGAGTGTGCTGTGATTTTTACTTTGATCAGGATTATCTCTATGGTAACAGTTAAGTACTTCAACAATTACGGAGGCCATATGTTCTCCACACAATAGGTTTCCCTCTAGCAGTGTAAACTGCTATTCTGTCCCTGCGGATAGCTACTCATCACTTTATATCCCCAATTCCATCATGCTTTCTGTTGATCTTTGAAGTTTTTCCAATCTCCGAAGTTATCCTTGGTCTTTTACAATTTGTCTGCCTTCTACTTCAATTTAATAGACTCCCTTATTTCCTTAGACATGGCAGATTACTCCTTTTCCTACAGTCCTTCCTTTTCACTGATATATACTTTTGCTGAGAAATTTGAAAAATTACTTTGATATTCCTCCACTGTCTGTCAACTGTCCCACAGTAAAGTCTTTGCTTCCATTCTGCATTCGCCAACTCCTGCCTCCTCCTATTGTAGTCTCCTTTATTTAAGCACAGGATCTTGGGATTGGATTTAATCTTCTGTGTTCTAAATTCTATCAGACTTATGTCAAGTCTTTTTATCAGATTATGAGGGGAGGCAATGTTTCCTGGGTGTTTTGGGTTTCATTGTCAGCGACCTTGGCTTAGTAATAAAGTCCAGAATAGATATTCACAACAGAGCATTCTGGACGGTGTGAATGTACTGCACAGTCTAAAACCATAAATCACTGTCTCCCCTCAGTTTAACATTGCAAAACCATTATCTCCTACACGCTTCCTCACTACCTAAGTTAGGAACGCTAATCCACCTGACTATCCTGCTGTTTCTGAAAATCTCCTTTGGTGAAGATGGTGAGGTTTGGATTCACCTTTCCAGTTATTACCGTAAGAAGATAAGTACTGGGCACAGGAGAGGCAATGCAGCCCTTCGAACCAGCTCCACCATTTAATACGGTGATGATTGAGCTTACCTCGGTCTCAGCTGGATTTTCCCGCCTGCTCTCTCTCATGCTTCAACTCATTGCAAATTCAACATCTGTATCTCTTCATTAAATTGGCTCATTGTCCTGGCATCCACTGCATTTTAAATAGGAAATTCCACAGATTCACAACACATTGAGATAGGTGCATTCTTCTTCATGAGATTAGAATAGAGTCCCTATAGTGCAGAAACAGGGTATTCATCCATCGATTCCACACCAACCCTATGATGAGCATCCCATTCAGACCCACCCATTACCTGTAACCCTGCATTTCCCGTGGCTAATTGCCTAACCAGCACATGCATGGACCCTGTGAGCAATTTGGCATGACCAATCCAGCTAACCTGCACATCTTTGGACTGTGGGAGGAAACGGGAGCACCGAACAAAACCATGCAGACATGGGGAGAATGTGTAAACTCCACACAGTTGCCTAACGCTGGAATCAAACCCGGGTCCCTGACGCTGTGAGGCAGCAGTGCTAGCCACTGAGCCACCTCTGCTTAAAATCTGCTGCCCCTTATTAACCTCCCCACCCCGCAATTGGCTGAATGTATATTCCTTACGTCAGAAATCGAGGTGTCTGAGCGGATGTCTCAGTAAATCCCAGTGACAGCCCACATGTCCTGTGTGTCTGAATAGATATCCTACACGCAACACCCTCCAGCCCACACTTTCTTTCACTTTCCAGGGACAGGTCTCCAGAGGCTTCATGGGGACTACAACTCCCACAGTCCCTGAGGCAGGGACCACACGTGTGTGGGGAAACCTAGCACTACATGTACAGAATGTGGGTGGGTTTTGAAACATGTTCTTTGGGGTAACTAGCGGAAAGCATTTCACACTGTGATTGGCTGGAGAAGGGATGCATCTGCCGATGGTATTGATCTGTTGGGGGGGGGGGGTCAAAGTGACTCTACGCCCAGATGGGACCAAGTTCCATTCGCAACTTGTCATAACACTGGAATCTACCAATGGGAAACAAGGAAGAATCTGACTCATTCTCCCAGTCTGAAGGTTCCTCTTCTGTCCAGGATCTGCCACCTCCCTTTCTGTTTCCTTTTGTTTCATTCTGCTGTTACATTATTGACTTGCAGCAACTGAAGGGAAAGGAAGTGAACCCAGAAAGGGTGCAGAGTCTAACCAGGATGGGAAGTGGTGGCATGGATCTGTTTATCAGTTACTCCATAAGAATGGGGAGGGTGTACATTAGTAGGTAGTAGAGTCAGAATGGTGGGAGAGAGTAAGTGGGCTGGAGTGTTACAGCTTTGGGGGAAGAAAGGGGAAAAAGATATTCCAGAGAAACTAGAATTGTCTGTTCTGAATTTCTAATCTGTACATATTCCTTTATACAGGGTGCTAGATGGTGAAGATTTGCAGACTGAAATCTCAAAATCACGTGCAGATTGTGATTAAGTTAACCAGCATTTGATGAACCAAAGATGGAGAATCACTCGGCCAAAATCCTTTTAACACTTTCCCTCCCAGCATTGTCGGTCTATCTGCGAAAAGATGGACTGTGAATGGTTCAAGACAGCAGCTCCCTACCATCTTCGCAAGGGTAACGAGAGATGGGGAATCAATGCTGGCTGAGCCAGTGATGCCCATATCCTGGAAATGGGTTCTATCTCTAATTGCTGAAACCCAATTGATGTTACTTCAGGATGATGAGGGATGCTGAGTGCATCCTCCAGGAGGCAGCACCATCACATTACCCCTGCCTACACCCACACACTAACACTGCCACACCACTGGAATAAAAGGCAGTGAAGCCAAAGGAGGACTTAGATATAGTTCTTCGAGGTAAAGTCATGAAAGGGGATTAGAACACAGCAGGAACAGGAGACTGAGCTGGATGGTCAGCTGTTTCCCCTTGAATGGTGGAGCAGGATTGAAAGGCTGAATGGTCTCCTCCTGCTGCTATCTCCCAGGTATGTATATAGCCATGGTGCCCGGGTAGGAAGGAGTGGGCAGGGATTCTCCAGGAGATTGCACTTCCACAACAGTTTTCAGTGAGGGATGGTTTGATGGATTTTATTTAACATTTATCATTAACACAAGGTTTCTAAATTTTGGCTTTAAAATGTTGCAAAAGCTTTTTGCGCAGCAAATAAAATTAAAGAAAATAACGTAAACTGTCTGAATATAACAGTTTTAAAGCTTTCAACCTCCTGTAAAACAAAATCCCGCTATTCCCAGACACCATCACTTTCCAGCTACTCAAACTCCAGGGAAATATTCCCTCCCTGACTGAACGTTTGGTTTGATTTAACTGCTTTTCAGTTGTCATTCTGTGAGGTGTGAAGCGTTCTTTTTCCCCATTTCTCTGACCCAGAAATGTGAGCACAGCAACCTTCCCACCATCAAAATTTTCATTATGCCATTTTGCTTTTGGTTAGATAAGTTGATCCTTATCTTTGCAAGTGTTGATTTATCTTCACAATTGTGTCCAATAATTTCCCTCCCCCTGCTGTCAGACTATCTGCTCTGTAATTACCTGGCCTATCCCTGCTGCGCTTCTTGAACAAAGGAACCACATTAGTGATCCTCCAGTCATTCAGCCCTTCACCTGTGGCCAGCAAAGTATTATATTTATCCACCAGGGCCCCAACAATCTCTGGGTAATTAGCATCGGGTCAAAGAATGCTGGTCCAGGCAGTGACGCCCACATCCCATGAATGAATAAATAAAAATACATATGTCCCTCCCATACCTCTGCAAACTCCTCCAGCTGCAGCAATCTGTACTGGCTTTGTAACACCGTTCAGGCCCTGACCGCTCTCTGTAACACTCTCACCACCTCCAGCACCTTCACCTCTCCATGTTCGTATCGTGTCAATAAACCCTGACAACGATTCCCCTTCCCATTGCTCTCCTCCTGCGAGCAGGCCCATTGCAATCCCTTTAAAACTTACTCTAAAACTCTCTCTCACTTCAGGATTTTAAGTACTTTGTGGTGATCTTCTCAGCCTCAATCTATTATGATCCATTTTGTCCTGAGTGAGGGACTGGTGGGGATTTCTTGCTGAGTTTTTGTCTGTTTCAGTGGAATGTCCCTTTGTTGAGTGTTTTACACTGTTCCTTCAAATGTTTTCTACTGTTCATTTACAGGCACATATTTCAGTTGTTTAGCCTGTTTATCTTGGTCAGTTTTCATCTCCAACTCATGTAATTGGCTGTTTTTGTTTCTAATTGTAGCTTGTCCTTTCTGTGTTTCACTTTAAAACTTTATATTTCTTTAAACTGCACTTTATCACAATTTCCCAGAGAATCTCTCCAGGTGACATTACTCATCCACTAAGTTTTATCACACAAAGTCGCTCTGAGACAGTTACATCCCTCGCCAGTTGCACAATGTGTTATTCTCAGAAACACTGAAAAAAATTATCCGAACTCCTCTTCCAATATCACTGTTGTCAGTGTGATTGTCCCAGACTTTGCGAATATTGACGTTTCACTCAGTGTTCACCGTGCCTGTATTAAACATTCCAATGAATTCCTATTTATTGCAGTGACGAGCCATGAAATGCTGTTTGGTGGGTGGTCTAAAACTGTCCTTTGCAAGTAGTAGCCAGAATTTACATTCAGACTGACTCTACTTCATGATCTGATGCCAAATGCTTTCTCTGTAATGCCTTTCTTACCCATTATTGTCAGCGTCGTCCATTTTGCCTGAATTTGCACAAGGTTGTGAACCATTGAATATTTATGTTCCACCTTTTGTTCACCCTGTAACCACATTCTCTCTGGTGTTGAAATCTCTTTTATCTCTGTGTCACAAATCCATCTACCTTGTTGCAGAGACTTTGTCCATTAATAAAAAAACATAATTTACCCGTTCCCACAATTCCCTGTCACAAATGGATTTGCTGATCTACAGTTTTAGTTAAACTTTGTCCCATCCTGTTCCTTTCCGTTGTCTTCAGTCAAATTCCCACGTTGCTCTGATGCTTCACGTTTTCTCTTTGGATTTGGAGAGCTCCTTTCACCTGAAGCCTGTCCCTGCATCCTCTCTGTCAGTTTAAAGCCCTGTCCTTAAATCTACCAACGTGACTGGCCAGGACATTGTTCCACTGGAACTGTGCTGGGACCAATCTGAATGGATCTTTTTTTAAAAATCAGGTATGGGATGTGGGTGTCTCTGGTTGACTAGCCTTTATTGCCCATCCCTTGCTGCCCTTGAGCTAAGCAGCTGGCTCGCCCATTTCACAGGGTAATTGAGAGGTAAACACTTTGCTGTGGGGATGTCGTGCAGACCACATGAGAGTGAACTGTTGTCTTTCTCTGAAGGTCAAGTGTTTGGATTTTTATTAAATTTATTTATGGACGGTTAATTCCAATTTTTAAAACATATATTCATTTAAAATTCCACATGGTTAGAAGTTAGAAAGAAGGGGGGTGGTCACTTTGTTGGGACTGTATTGTAGACTGTTGTAGACCCAACAGATACCAGAGGAGCAGCTGTGTAGAGAGATTGCAGATAACTATAGGAATAATAGAGGAGTGCAGGCTGGAGATTTTAATATTCCCTGTATTGACTGGGCCACCTAAAGTATAAAAAGAACTGGGCGGAGGGCAATTTTTCAAATGTGTCCAAGGAAGGTTCCTAAATCAATATGCAGAGGGCCCTACTCTACTCAGGCGGGTGCAACACTGGACCTCCCCTCAGAAAACCAGGTCGGGCAAGTGACTGAACTGTTATTCAGAGAGCACTTTGGGTCCAGTGCCCACAACTGTCTTCGTTTTAACATAGTTATGGAAAAAGATCAGCAGCTCCACAGATTGAAGAGGAAAACTGGAACAGGGCCAGGTTTGGGTCCATTCTGCAGGTCTGGCCAGCGTCAATGCCGTGAATTTAAAATTGCACAATGCCCAGTTATAATCCAACTCTCTTTGGAAGCGATGGTGATCACTGTAACAGATGAAAGGCTTAAACTAAATTTGTTTGATATTATATTCCATGACACTGCCATCCTGTTGCTCTCAATTCTGTACTTTAGGATTGTGCTCCCCAACCACCTGATGAAGAAGCAGTGCTCTGAAAGCTAGTGCTTTCAAATAAACCGGTTGGACTGGAACCGAGTGTTGGGTGATTTTTAAATTTGTCCACCCCCAGTCTGACACCTGCACCTCCACATTATGATTCTAATCGATTGGGTGAGTCTGTTTGAAGGAAAAGGTACAACTGGCAAATGGGAGGCTTTTCAAAGTGTGATCAGAAGAATCCAGGGCCAGTATGCCCCATTGGGATAAAGGGAAAAGCTGGCAGGGTTAGGGATCCTTGGCTGGTGAGGGATAATAAGGCTCTGGTCTTGAAATGAAGACTGCATGTATTGGTTTAAGCTATCCATATCTACATAAACTCTTCTATTCTTAAAGACACGATCAATCTGTGGAGACCCTACAATCCTCTCAGTCCCTGTAATACTCCCAATCTGCAGAAGTCATTCCAATGCCTGTGACTCTTTCAATACAGTTCCTACAAGACCCACTATCTTATTTGATATATTTTCATTGCCAGCACCCACCCTGTCAATGTAAGCTCCTCCAGTGTCTCCATCCATCCACTCATTTCCACAATCTTCTCCAGCTCTTCCATGTGTAAACATCACCCTCCCCTACAACCCTTCCCACTCTGACCAAACTGGAGGAGGTTACGAATGCTCCCTAATCTGTGAAACTGTCTCCAACCAAAATTGCTGTCTTTATCACTTGGAGAATCTGTCTGATTCCACACCCCCTTTATCTAAATAACCTGTAGAACCTAAGCCTTCCTGTGTCTATAAACATCTACAGTCACGACTACCCTCCATACGTCTATTTGTTTTTCCAATCTATACAACCCACTTTATCTCTGTACCCAGCTCCATTCACCTGAAACATTCCTGTCTGTGTAAAACACCCCATCCTACCAACATCCTTATCCCTGTAAACTGCTCCATTCCTCCCAACCTCCCCATCTCCATGGACTCCTGTAGCCCGACAGCTCTCCACATTTCTGTAACCTCCTGTGGCTCTATGCTCCTCCGTCCCTGTGAAAGCACCTCCAGTCCCCACAATTCTCCCAGTCTGGTCATCTGCCCCAGATCAGACCAATGCTGTCTCTGTTACCTCATACAACTTGAGCAACGCCTCCTATTTGTGTCACTTCATTCAGATCGCATCCTCTCCTGCTTCCCGAAACCATGCTGCAATCATAACCCTTGCTATTGAGAACATGGAATAGCACATTCCAGAACAAGCCCTTCAGCCCTCAATATTGTGCTGACCTTTTAGCCTACTCTAAAGATGAAACGAACCTACATACCTTACATTTTACTATCATTGATGTGCCTATCCAAGAGTTGCTTAGATGTCTGTAATGTGTCTCAATCTACTACCACGGCTGGCAGTCCACTCCACGCACCCACCATACTCTGTGTAAATAACGTACCAGTCCCTTCCATGCAGACAGGATATCCCAACCTAATCTAGTCCTACCTTCCAGCACTTGGCCCATATCCCTCGGATATCTAAGCTAAACCTTCTGCCAATTACCTTAAACGTAGGTCCCCTTGTGATAGCCATTTTGCCATGGGAAGTAGTCTCTGGTTATCCACTCTATCTCTGCCTCTCATAGCTCCCTAAAAATAACAACACAACAGGATGTGGTGATAGAGGGGGAGTATGGTATGCTTACCTTCATTGGTCACAGTATTGAGTACAGACGTTTGCATGTCATGTTGTGACTGAATGAAACTTCATTCGACCGTGATTGGAAGGTTGCGTGTCGTTCTCATCGACACACCACAGGAAGTTTTTGGGGAGGTTGCAACAGAGGGTTGACAGAATATTGCCTTGATGAGAATGTGTTGACTGTAAGGAGGATGGACGCAGTTGGATTGTCTTGAGAGAATATCGGAGACTGAGGGGTGACCTGGAAGAGGTATATAGCATTAGGAGAGGAGTGAATAGTGTGAATAGTGTGGATAGTTGGAATCCTGCTTCCAATGTAGAAATATTAAATACTAGGGCGCATCGGTTTAAGGTGAGAGCGAAACGTTTTATGTGAGATAAATAAGGCCAGTTGTCTTTACCGAGAGGGTAGAAGCTGCTCAGGAGGTTGCAGAGATGGCAACGAGAGCAAACATTTGAAGGGCATTTAGACAGAAACATGAATAGGCAGAGAATAGAGAGATATCGCCCATGTGCAGGCAGATAGGATTAGTTTAGAAGAGCATCATGGTCAGCACAGCCATGGTGGGCCGAAGGGCCTATTACTCTGCTGTACTCTTCGATTTTCTAACCTAACGACATCTAACCTGTCAAAGCCCCTCCGAATCCTGGATGTTTCATTCAATTTCTCTCCCATTCTTCAAAACCCCAATAGGTTCAAGGGCAATCTACTCCACCTCTTCTCATTGGAAAATCCCGCCATCTCCAGGATCAGCCGAGTGAACCTTCCCTGGCCTGTCTCCAATACAAGAATGTCTTTCCTGAGGGCACGCGTACTGTTCATTATAATCTAGGTGTGGTCTGACTTGTACCTTGTATCGTTTTAGCAAGGCCTCCCTATTTTTAGATTCCAGTCCCTTTGTAATAAATGGCAACATTTGATTTGCCTTCTCTATGACATGCTGATCGTGTAAGCTACCTGTTTCAGATTGATTCACAAGGATTCCCAAAACCCTTTGTGCAGTCCATCTGAAACCAAATGGTGTTAGCCTGACAGTAAGTCGGGAACGTGCTGGAAGGTGCTATAAAAAATATGACATTAAATGAAAACTAGATACTTAGAAACAATGGGAGATGTATGATTTTATAAACGATCATCATGCCTTTGGAAAGGTAAGGACAGATTAACGATCGTCAGCATGGCTTTGTGAATGGGAAATCATGCCTCAAACCTGAGTGTGGAGGTAGACAAGTGAGAGATCAAAGCAGAGCAGTACACGATGTCCACATGAACATTCTCAAGGCCTTTGACAAGGTTCTGCATGGCAGACTGGTTAGTAAGTTTAGATCAGACATAACCAGGGAGCGCTCACCAACTGGATACAAAACAGGATTGATGGTAGGAGACAGAGCATGTTCATAGAGGGTTACTGCTCAAACTGCAGGAATGTGACCAACGGTGTGTTCTGGGGTTCAGTGCTGGGTCACTGTTGTGCATCCTTTACATAAACAGTTTGGATGATAATACAGACGTCATAGTTAGCAAGTTTGTGAGTTAGACTGAAATTGGTGATAATGTGGACAGTGAAGAGGGTTATCAAAGAGTTCAACGGGATCAACTGCTGGACCAGTGAGGTTAAGAATAACAGGTAGAGAAATGTAAGATGTTGTATTGTGGTAAAGCAGACAAGGCTGGACTTGTACAATTAATGTTCGGGCCCTGGGTAAAGTTGTCAATCAGTGACCCAGGGACTCAGGTACACAGTTTTTTGAAAGTAGCGTCACGGTAGACAGGCTGGTGAATCAGGCGTTTGAGATGGTTAAGATTCATTGGGCAGAGCATTGAGAGTAGGAGTTGGGATGTCATGGAGTATCTGTACAGGACATTAGTGAGGCCACCGTATAAGCATTGTTGATTACCTGGTAAAAATCAACTTGTTCACGTATGTCCATTAGAGAGGGACATCTGGCATTCTTACCTGGTCTGGCTCACATGTGACTCCAGTCCCACAGCAATATGGCTGACTCTGAGCTGCCTCTGGGCAATTAGCAGTGGGGTAATGTATGCTGGTCCAACCGGTGACATCCTCAGGCTATGTATGAATCAATGAAAATACAAATGTCCATCCCTACCTCTGCAAACAGCTCTAGCTGCATCAATTCGTACTGGCTTTGTAACATTGTTCAGGCCTTTGCCCCTCTCTGTAACACCCTCACCACCTCCAGCACCTTCAATTTTCCCTGTTCTGATCATCTGATTAAACGCTGACAATGTTTCCTCTTCCTCCTGCACTCCTCCTGCTCAGAGACTCCCTAGCGATCTCTTTCACAAATGAGTCCATATTTCTAAACGTTGGCTTTTTGAGAATTGATAGGTTTTTTTTCATTTCTTAATCAAATCTGTTAAGTCCTGGGCCAAGACCATCCGAAGTGGGGAAGGAGCATTGGGAATGTGTCGAGCACATCGAGACTTGTTGTGGGGAAATATAGGAATCCAGGAGAAAACAGCATAAGGAGCGCGCTGTCATATCAACGCCCCACCCACCCCCTTCCCATGGCCACCTTCTGCCCCAAGTGTAACAGAGTCTGTGGAAGGCCACATCGGTCTGTACAGCCAACTCAGGACCCGCAATGCCCAAGAGTGGGAGAGAGTCTGCTTCGTCGTGACCCACCACCAAAGAGATGATGAGATAGGAAGGTTGAATCCCCTCACAATTATCCCAGTGCCTTTGTTACAAATTCAAACAATTCCCTGTTAATGCAGTGTCTAATAATATGCTATCACTCAGTATCTCTCCATCTGGTACCCCTCGCTGTGTCGGTCTATTTGCTGCCCCTGTCAGCATTTCTCCCTCTTAGAGATGGTCTGAGATCCTGAGTCAACAGAATTGTCCACTCCAGAGAGATGCGGCAGCACGGGCAAGGGATGGAGACTGGGATTTTCGAGAACTCTGCTGGACTCTGTGCCACTCTGCATGAGTTATCCTCATTGCATCAGTCTAATTTCCCATTCTGTCTATTTCTGTCTCATACAGGCAATCAGGATGTTCCTAACTCCTGTCTCATCCATCACCTCATTGAAACTGGTTGGTCAGCCAGAGAGAGATGGAGAGGGAGATCTGGAGCCTTCAGTAAATCCTGCAGCCGTTAAGATCACTCACAGTAAACAGCACAGGGTGGTTGTAGTAGACGTCTATATTCAGACCTGGAAGACAGGCCATAGACACAGATCTAGGCTAGGAACATTCTAGGTTTCATTCCCAACATCTTGTGAGGGTCCTGCTTTCACCTCTGCTGTACTGGTCCTCAATGCAACAGCACAGGGGATCGCAGGCATCAATCCTTGCCCATGCTGTGTTCGTGATCTCTGTAATATTCTCCAGTCCCGATAATCTTACCTCTGTCTGGAATCTCCTCTAGTCCTCACCATTCTCTGTCTCTCTGGTTCTCCAATCCCTAACACCCTAACTCCTAAACATCTGCAGTAGATACTAAATTCCTTCATCCTGGTAAAACCTGACAGCCCTGTCTATCCCTGTAAGCTTCTCCCACCAATACCACCCTCCATATCAATGTATTTGTCTTTAACCTCTCCATCCGTCCCTACCTATGTAATCTTCTCCAGCTCTGACAACCCTTCCTTGGCTATGAAAAATTTGTAGTCTTCTTATCCTTCTCCAATTCTTTGATCTTTATCTTGTTAAATTTCACCCTCATTCCCGATACCATACCACTCGCGACCACAGGAACCTCTTTCAGTTTGTGCAGCCCTTCCCATCTGTGTAACTGTCTCCATCCCAGCAACCTGGCATTCTCTATTGCCTTCCGATCTCTGTAACCTTCAGTACCGAGAATCCTTCTTATAACTACAAATGTCTTCAGTCACTACAATTTTCCATATGTCTGTTAGTATTCACAATACACTTCTCCCGGACACACTCCCCGTCTGTGCCTCTCAGACTCCGTGCCTCTCCCTACATCCATCCCTATCCCTATCTCCAGAATCTAATCCAGCTCCCTTATCTCTGTAAATTCCTCCAATCTCCAAACCCCTTTGTCCCTCTGACATTCTTGAGCAGATGTAACTCTGTTTAACTCTAACATCCTCGAGCCCCTGTAAGCCTCCCTATCTCTGTAACCTCTACCCATCTGTTCAACCCCCCCCCCCCCCCCCCCCTACTGAGGAATGACTCCCTGTATTCGCCATAAGGGAGATGGAATGACAGTGAACAGATATGATGGAACCGTCATTCCGGAGATATTGATACACAGAAGGATCTTGGTGCAAGTCAGTAACTCCCAGAAAATGGCAACAGAAGTGTTTCAGATGGGATAGAAAGCAAATGGAGTACTAGCCTTCACCAGTCACAATGTTGGGTATAGTGGTTTGCATCTGATGCTGTGATTGTATAAAACGTTTGTTTGGCCACATTTGCAGTACTGTGTGCAGGTCTCATCTCCACACAATCGGAAGGATGGGGAGGCTTTGGAGGGGGTGCAAAACGGGTTTATCAGCACGTTGCCTGTGTTAGGGTTTTTAAGGGTGTGTTAGGTGTTAGAGGAAATTAACCAAAGTTGGATTGTTTTGTGGAAGTATCAGAGGCTGACAGGTGTCCAGGTACAGGAATATAACATTTGGAGCAGGGATAAATAATGTAGATAGTCAGAATCTCTTTTCCATTGTGTAAGTTTCAAACACTCGAGCGCATAGGTTTAAGGTGAGAAAGAGGAAGTTTAAATGAGATGTGTGAGACAAGTTCTTTTTTACGTAGAATGGATGTTCCCGAGGGAGGTCATAGAAGCAGAAATGTGAGTAAAAGTTTGAAGTGGGATTTAGACAGAAACATGAACAGGCAGAGAATAGGAGGGCAAATGGAGAGTAATAGGGTGGGGGAATGGGGCTGGGTTAGATACTGTTTGGAGGGTTGATATGGAGTTCTTGGGTCTAATTGCCCATTTCCACACTGTAGGGTTTCTCTGATGGTACCAGGAAGGAACCGAGGAATGGACTTAGGGCAACTAGAAGAAGGCATGAGAAATTTTGTTGGGAAGGTTTAAGGAAAATTGTAAGGCATTCTCCACTTATGCGAGCAACAAGAGGATGTTCAGAGTGAGGATAAGGTCAATCTGGGATAGTGGAAGGCACTTGTGCCTGGAGTCACAGGAGGTAGGGGAGGTCCTTAATGAATACTATGCCTCACTATTCACTGTTGAGAAGGGCCTTGTCGTTTGTGAGCACAGCGTGAACAGGTGGATGTTAAGAAGGAGGATGTGCTGAGAAGTTTGTAAAAGATAAGGATAGATAAGTCACTGAACTTGACTGGACGCGTCAAAGTTACTACACGAAGTTAGGGAGTGGATTCCTGCGTACCTGGTGATGACCTGGGCACCCTCACTGTCCACTGGAGTCAGACCAGATGATTGGAGGCTGGAAAATATTATTCCCTTGTTCAGGAAAGGGAATAGGGATAATCCTGGGAATTGAACACGTGTCAGTCTTCTGTCTGTGGTTTGCAGACTATTGGATAGGACTCTGGGAGACAGGATTTATTATTCTTTGGGAAACCATAGTTTGATCAGCGATTGTCAGCATGGTTTAGTAAGGGACAGGTCATGCCTTACAAGTCTTATTGAATCTTTTGAGAATGTGACAAAACACCTTTATGTCTCATTCAGAAAGTACGGAGGCCTGGGATACAGGGAAACCCGTCTGTGTGGATACGGAATTACTGGCCCACAGAAGACAGAAGGTGCTGATAGATGGAAAGAATTCATCCTGGAGCTCACTGACCAGTGGTGTCTGCAGGGAGTGGTTACAGGACCTCTGCTCTTTGTGATTTTACGAATAACTTGGATGTGTGACTGGAAGATTTGGTTTGTATTCTTGCCAATGACGAAGGTTGTTGGAGTGGTGGATAGTGTGGAAGTCTGTTGTAGGTCGCAACGGGACATTGACAGGATGCAGAGTTGGGCGGAGAAATGGCAGATAGAGTTCAATCTGGAAAAGTGTGAAGTCATTTATGTTGAAGATTGAATTTGAATGCAGAACACAGGGTTAAAGGCAGGATCCTTTGCAGTGTGGAGGAACAGAGGGATCCTGAGTTCCAAGGCCCTAGATCCCTCAAAGTTGCCACCCAAGCTGAGAGCTTGTTAAGAAGGAATATATTGTGTGGGATTTCATTAGTTTGGGGATTGAGTTTTAATCCTTTGAGGTTATGCTGCAGCTGTACAGAGCCCTGGTTAGACCAAGTTGGAATATTGTGTTCAGTTCTGGTCCCCTCATTACAGGAAGCATGTGCAATCTTTAGAGAGGGTAAAGAGGAGATTTACCAGGATGCTGCCTGGACTGGAGGGCATGTCTTACGAAGAAAGGTTGAGGGAGCTAAGGCTTTTCTCATTGGAGTGAAGAAGGGTGAGGGGCGACTTGGCAGAAGTAAACAAGGTGACGAAAGTCATAGAGTGAATAGAGAGAGATTTTCTACCCTGACATAAATAGTTATTACAAGGGGGTATAATTTTCAGGTGATTAGTGGATACTTGAGGGGAGATCTCAGAGGTAGGTTCGTTATATACAGAGTGGTGGCTGAGTGGACTGCACTGCCAGTGGTGGCAGTAAAATTAGATGCATTAGGGACATTTAATATACTTCTGGATAGGCACATGGATGATAATAAAATGAAGGGTATGGAAGTTAGAGTCGTAGAGATGTACAACATGGAAACAGACCCTTCGGTTCAACCCGTCCATGCTGACCCGATATCCCAACACAATCTAGCCCCACCTGCCAGCACCGGGTCCATATCCCTCCAAACCCTTCCTATTCATATACCCATCCAAACGCCTCTTAAATGTTGTAATTCTACCAGCCTCCAACACTTCCTCTGGCAGCTCTTTCCATACACGTAACACCCTCTGTGTGAAAAAGTCGTCCCTTGGGTCTCTTTTATACCTTTCCCCACTCACCCTAAACCTATGCCCTCTAGTTCTGGACTCCCCAACCACAGGGAAAATACTTTGTCTATTTACCCTATCTATGCCCCTCATAATTTTGTAAACCTCTATAAGGTCACCCCTCAGCCTCTGACACTCCATGGAAAACAGCCCCAGCCAGTTCAATCTCTCCCTAGAGCTCAAATCCTCCAACCCTGGCAACATCCTTGTAAATCTTTTCTGAACCCTTTCAAGTTTCACAACATCTTTCCGATAGTAAAGAGACCAAAATTGCACGCAGTATTACAACAGTGGCCTAACCAATGTGCTGTTCAGTCGCAACATGACCATCCAACTCCTGTACTCACTACTCTGACCAATAAAGGAAAGCATACAAAATGCCTTCTTCACTATCCTATCTACCTGCGACTCCACTTTCAAGGAGCTGTAAACCTGCACTCCAAGGTCTCTGTTCAGCAACACTCCCTAGGACCTTACTATTAAGTGTATAAGTCCTGCTAAGATTTGCTTTCCCAAATTGCAGCACCTTGCATTTAAAGTCTGTCTGCCACCATTTTTTTTTATCTTACGGCCGGATAAAAGATTGACATATCATCATGGCCGAAGGGTCTTGTTCTGTACTGTTCTGTGTTCTGCATGTCGTATGGTAAACTGGGTAATAAGCTCAGATCAGTGTAAAAGGATATGGCATTCAGGAAGAGCTAGTCAACTGGACAGAAAATTGGGCTTGATGGTAGGAGACTGAGGGTGATGGGGGACATGTTCTTTTTCTGACTGGAGGCATGTGACCAGCGGTGGAGTGGGTCCACTGTTGTTTGTCATTTGGATAAATGGTTTGGATGGGAATATTGGTTTCCTGGTAAAGTAAGTTTTTGAGTGACACTGAAATTGGTGGTAAAGTGGACAGTGAAGAAGGTTATCTATGATACAACAGGATGAACAGTACTGCTGGGATAGTGGGCTGAAGAATAGCAGATGGAGTTTAATTAAATAAACGTGAAGTGTGCCATTTTGGTGAAACAAACCAGGGTGGGACTTATACAGTTAATGTTCTGGCCCTGGGTAGTGTTGTCAGTCAGTGACCCAGTGATACAGGTACATAGTTCTTTGAAAGTGGTTGTGACAGATAGACAGAATGGTGAAGCAGGTGTTTGGGATGGTTACCTTCATTGGGGAGAGCATTAAAAGTAGGAGTTGGGACATCATCTTGTATCTGTACAAGACATTGGTCAGGCCACCATAAAAGCACTGTTGATCAGTGGGAAGAACTCATCTGGTTCACTGACCTCCCCTTGTGTAGAACATATGACGTTCTAACCTGGTCTGGCTAACATGTGACTCCACACCCACTGCAGTATGGCTGACCCTGACCAGTCCTCTGGGTAGTTAGCAAGACACCCACATCCTATGAATGAATAAATAAAAATACATCTGTCCCTCCCTATCTCTGCAAATACCTCCAGCTGCAGCAATCCACACTGGCTTTGTAACACTGTTCAGGCCCTGACCACTCTCTATAACATTCTTACCATCTCCAGCACCTTCACTTCTCCCTGTTCCTTTTGTGACATTTAAACCCTGACACTGATTCCCCTTCCCATTGCCCTCCTTCTGCTAGCAGACCCTTTGCAATCCCTTTAAAACTTACTCCTAAAACACACTCTCACTTCAGGATTTTAAGTACTTTTTGTTAATCTTTTCAGCCTCATACTCTAATATGATCCACTTTGTCCTGAATGAGGGGCCGGTGGGAATTTCTTGCTGAGGTTTTGTCTGTTTCAATGGAATGTCCCTTTATTGAGTGTTTTACACTGTTGCTGCAAATGTTTTCCACTGTTCTTATACAGGCACATATTTCAGTCTGTTTCGCCTCTTTATCTTGGTCAGTTCTCCACTCAAACTCATGTAATTGGCTGTTTTTGTTTCTAGTTGTAGCTTGTCCTTTCTGTGATTCACTTTAAAACTTTGTATTTCTTTAAACTGCACTTTATCACAATATCCCAGAGGATCTCTCCAGGTGACATTACTCATTCTCTAAGTTTCATCACGCAACGATCGCTCTGAGATAGTTTCGTCCCTAGCCAGTTGCACAATTTGTTATTCAAAGAAACACTGAAAAAAAAATTCTTTGAACTCCTCTTTCAATATCACTGTTGTCAGTGTGACTGTCCCAGATTATGGGAATATTGAAGTTTCCCAAAATTATCACAATGTGTTTGTTAAAAATTTCCAGGGAGTTCCTGTTTAATGCAGTGATGAGCAATGGAATGCAGTTTGGTGGCCAAAATTGTTCTGCTGCTTGTGTCCTTGGCAAGATGTTGCTAGAATTTACATTCAGACTGACTCGATTTCATGATCTGATGCCAAATGCTTTCTCTGTAATGCCTTTGTTATCCATTATTGTTACCATTACACATTTTGCCTGAGTTTCCGCAAGGTTGTGACCCATTGAATACTTATGTCCAACTTTTGTTCACCCTGTAACCACGTCACAATGGTGTCTAAATCTTTTATCTCTGTGTCACAAATCATTCTACCTTATTGAAGAGACATTACCCATTCCAAAAAAAACATAATTTACTCTTTCCCACAATTTCCTGTCACAAGCCGATTTCCTGATGTACAATTTTCATTAAACTCTGTCCTATCCTGTTCCTTTCTGCTTGTCTTCAGTCACATTCCCATGCTTCTCCCATACTTCACCTTTCCTCTGTGGATTTGGAAAGCTCCTTTCACCTGAATCCAGACCCTGCATCCTCTCTGTCAGTTTGAAGTCCTGTCCATAAACCTACTGACATGACTGGTCAGGACACTGGCCACAGTACAGTTCCAGTGGGGCCATGCCAATGGATTATTGTTGTAAATCAGGTATGGGATGTGGGTGTCCCTGGCTGACCAGCCTTTCTTGCCCAGCCCTAGCTGCCCTTGAACTGAGTAACGTGCTTGGCCATTTCAGAGGGTCATTGAGAGGCAAACACTTTGCTGTGGGAATGTGGTGCAGACCATGTGAGGATGGGCAGATGTCCTTCTTGAAATGACAAGTGTTTGGGCTTTTTTTTCCGTACACCAGCAATGGTCTCATATGTATTTATCGACCGTAAATGACCTTTTCTTTTAGTTATTGATTTCAAATTTCTGCAATTCGGATGGTGGGATTGACACCTGCCTCCACAGAACATTTGCTGAGGGTTGGTATGCATGCTCTAGCAATAATACGATTAGGCCAGCAATTCACCTGCTCACCGGTTGCTCATCCCTGAGCATTGATACATCATGAAGTGCGTCATGAAGCTAAACCCGTTTTTCCTACATATTTGTTTGATCTTGAAATCATCCTGAACTCTGGTGATATCACTCTTTATCTCTCCATGTGGACTTCCTCACTGTGAGGGTCTGATTGCTACCTCTGTCAGCGTCTATCACTCTTGCAGCTTCTCCACATCCAGAGCCAACAGAATTCTCCACTCCAGAGGGACACAGCAGCACAGGCCAGGGATTTTTACAGATCTCTGTGGGATACAGTATCATTCTCTATGTGTAACCCTTACTGCATATGTCTAATTTCCCATTCTATCTTGCTCTCAGTCTCCTGTAGGTACTCAGGAAGTTCCTGACTCAGTAGCCTTCCCAGCTGCTGGGTGTTTCGTCCATCACATCATTGTGTCTCTTGCTGACCAACCATTTTCAAAGTGCAGGGAGATCTGGAGCCTTCAACAAATCCTGCAGTGAGGTAAGATCACTCACATACACAGAGCAGCGGGCAATGAGAGGGCTCCAAACATTGGCTAACAATACATGACACAGATACATCGCTGGAGGGGGAGCACAGTACAGACACACCCCAGGCTCAATCTCCGCCAATACTTTAACTTACTTTGTACTGAGTCAGCATCGGGATTGTCACCGTTATCGATCCAGGTCTGTCCTGTCTTAATGAGCATCAGTATAACCGAGGGGAAAGCAGGCCTCCCACGAGAGGGTGGGACTGCTGCCTGGGACTTTTCTGTTCTGCGCTTCCCTCTCCAAACCTGTATCTACGTCAAGTCTCATTGACCAGTGTCTTCAAAAATGTGTAATTCCTACATCAGTTCCAGCCCCTGTAACCTCCTCCCTTCCCTTTCATTCGTCCCTCCACGTATTTGAAACGTACTGTATTCCAGTCTACCATCCCTATCGCTGTAACTTGCTTTAGTGTCTCCAACATGCCTTATTTCGGTAGTCTCCTCCTCCAGTAACCGGAGACAGAGGCATGCAGCATGGAAACAGAACCTTTACTCCGACTAGTCCGTGCTGACCAGGTTTACCAAACGGAACGAATTGCTTCAGCCTGTGTGACCCATATCCGTTCAAACCTACTCCTCTCCATGTACCTGTCCAAGTGTCTTTTCCATGTTGTAATTGTTCTTGTTTCTCCATGTGGCTCTGGCAGTTTGTTCCGTCTATGCACCATCCTCTGTGGATAATGTTGCCTCTCAGCTCCCCCTTTAAATCCTTGTTCTCTCACCTCCCGTCGATACCCTCTAGTTTTGGACTCACGTCCCCTCGGATTTTCACCTTACTCAGGGTCCGCAAGATTTTATAAACCTTGCAAAGTTCAGGCAAGAGCTTCCTCTGCCCAAGGGAAATATTTAGGACAATGTTACAAATATCTCCAACTCATATATCAAAGTGCTGGCCAATGAGGGCAAGTGTACCAAATGCTGCTTTTTCTAAGCTGTCCACCTGTGATTGCCACTTCCAAGGAACAATGTAACTGCAGCCCTTGGTCTCTCTCTGTTCGACAACACTGCCCAGGGCCCTGCCATTAACTGTGTTGGTCATCCTGATTTGTCTTAACAAAATCCAACATCTGAATTCAACTCCATCTTTCATTCCTTGGCCCACTGGCCCAGTTGGTCAAGATCCCCTTTGATAACTGTATTCACTGCCCACTACACCATTAATTTGACCATCCATAAAATTACAAACAATGGCTCCTATATTCTCAACCAAATCGTTTATGTAGATGATGTACATCAGTGGACCCAGCCCCGATCATTATAACACACCGCTGGTCACAGGCCACCAGTCTGAACAACAACTCTCTCCCACCACCCTCTGTATTCTCCTGTCAAGCCAATTTTGTATCCAGTTGGTGAGCTATCCCTGATCCCATGTGATCTAACCTTCTGAACCAGTATATCATGCTAAACCATGTCAAAGGCCCTGCTGACTTTATTGCAGACAATGTATGGTCACCACTTCAAAAAAAAACAATCAAGTTAGTGAGACCTGACTTTGTATACACAAAGCTGTGCTGACTATCTTTCATCAATCCTTGCCTTTCCAGATGCATGTAACTCCTGTCTGGCAGAATCATGTCCACCACCGACATGTGGCTAATTGGTGTTTAATTCCATGGCTTTCCATCGCAGCCTTTCTTAAATAATGGAACAAAACCGTATTCTTGTCATTGTTGAACAGCATGGAAACTGACCCTTCAGTTGGTACCAAACATGATTTCAAACTAGATTCATCCCAGCTGCCTGTTGCTGACCCATAACCCTCTAACCCTTCCCTATTCCCGTACTTCACCAAATGTCTTTTAAACATTGTAATTGTACCCACATCCACCCCTTCGTCAGGAAGTATTTTCCATACTCAAACCACCCTCTGTGTAACAATTTGCCCCAATGTCTTTTTTTTTAACATATCCCTCCTCTCAACTTAAAAATTTGGCCCCTCCACTTGAGACTCGCACATCCTGCGGAAAAGGCAACTGCCATTAACTCTATCTATATCCCTCATCTTTTTCATAAACTTCCATCAGGTCATCTCTCATCCTCCGGGCTCCAGTGAAAAAAGACTCTGGCTGGATAGGCATTTTCCAAGAACTCTAGCCTTCCATACGCAGCAACATTCTGGTAAATCTCTTCTGAACCCCCTGCAGCTGAATAATATCCTCCCTATAACTGGGTGACCACAACTGGAGAGAGGATTGTAGAAGAGGCCTCACCAATGTCCGTGCAATCTCAACGTGACATCGCAAATCCTCCACTCAATGGACTGAGCAATAGTCAGGCATGCCTAGCACTGTCTTGTCCACCGTGTGATGCAAACTTCAAGAATTATGTACCTGAACCCGGAGGTCCCTCTGCTCTAAAACACTAACCGAGGTCCGAACATGAATTGTATAAGCTCTACCCTTGTTTGTTTTACCACAGTTTTTCAGCCCATTCATCCATATCATCAAGATCCCTTTGTAATCGTAGCAAACCTCCTTCACTGTCCACGATTCCACCCTCCAGCCTTCCAGCCCATCACACATGGCTGTCACTTGTACAAATAACTTTGCTCGGGGTCCCACAATTTCTTGCCTAGCATCACACAATGTGCAGTGATACACTTAATGAGGTCCGAGGGCTTTCCATACCTTTGTGTTGTAAAACCTCCAGCACCTCCTCTTCTATAACATGCACTCTTTTCAAGTCATAGAGATGGACAGCATGGAAACAGAGCCTTCGGTCTAACCCATCCATGCTGACCAGAAGATCTAAATTCATCTATCACGTTTCCCAACATTTGGCCCACGTACCTCAAAACCCTTGTTATTCATATACCCATCCAGATACCTTCGAAATGTTGTAATTGTATCAGTGTCTGTTACTTTCTCTCTCAGCTCATTCCATACACGCGCATCACCATGTGCATGAAAAAGCTGTCCCGTCAGTCCCTTTTAAACCTTTCCCCTCTAACATTAGACCTATGCCCTCTAGGTTTGGGCTCCCCAACCCCTTGGAAAAGACCTTGAATGTTTACCCAATCCATACACCTCATGTTCATATAAACCTCTGTCAGGTCACCCCTCAGTCTCCGATGCTCCAGGGAAAATAACCCTAGCTTATTCAGCAACAATCCTGGCAACATCTTGTGAATCTTTTCTGAGCACTTTCAAGTTTCACAGCATCTTTCCTATAGCAGGGTGACTGGAATTACAGAGAACTCTAATTGTGGTCTAACATATTACTCTTGTTCCCTGAGTTCCCCAGTCGTTCTCCACAGTAAGTTCTGGAGTGAAAAAAATTGTTTAGGGTCTTAGTAAATATCCTGCAGTTCCACACATGAATTTCCTCATTGATTTTTAAGGGCCTCTATTTTGTTCTGAGGTACTCGTTTCCTTATAATATTTTATACAATCACTTTTGGATTCTCCTTATTCTCCTCTGCCGACGCTATTTCATGTCCCCTTTCTGCATTCCTGATTTCTACCCAAAGTGTATTCCTACAGCCCCTGTGATCCTTAGGGATTCCCTTGATCCAGCTGGCTATACCTGACGTGCCCTCTTTTCCTAGACCAGACCTTCAGTATACAGCCAGTGTTTCCGAATGCTGTCAGCAATGAGCTGTGCACAAACAGGTACATGCTGGTGCTGATCGATCAGTTTATCTCACTTTTAAAATATTCTCACTTGCTAGACTTCCCTTTCCCTGCAAATAGCCTCCCTACTCACCTTTTGAAAGTTCCTGCCCAATACGATCAAGATTAGTCTGGCCCCATTTTATAACTTGAACCTGTGGACCAGCCCTGTCCTTTTCCATCGCTGTTTTCAAACTAGTAGAACTGCTGTCACTTTGGCAAAATGCTTTCCCACTAACACCTCAGTCCCTCTCCCTACCTTGTTTCCCAAGGGGAGGTCAGGTTTTGCCTATTTCTGTTTTCGGGCCATTTACATATTGACTGGGAGTTTGCTGGAACGCAATTACCAAATTCCTCCCTTGCAAATGCTGAACACTGGCAGTCTCAGTCTAGGTTTGGAAAGTTCAAAAAACCTCTACCATAACAGGCCTATTATTATGATTGATATTTGAGACCTCCCTACATATTTGTTCCTTAGTCTGCCTCTGACTATTGGGGATCAGCAGGACAATCGTGTCAGAGTGATGACCAATTCTTATTTCTCATTTCTACTAACATGGCTTCACTGGATAATCCCACAGAATATTCTCGCTAAGTGCTGATGTGGTGACACATGCAATCAAAATCCACCACCAAGCGTCCTCTCTTGCCTCCCTTCCATGCTTCCTGCAGTCTCTCTAACTTGAAACAATGAGCTGTCAGTCCTGCCCCTCACTCAGCTGTGTTTCTGTAATAACTCTTATCTCCCAGTCCCATGTTCAAATCCCTGTCCTGAGTTCATCTCTCAGGCCTCTTTCATTGAAATAAATGTAGTTTAATCATCAGTTTTCCCCCATTCCCTGCTATGTTCTTGCCTGCCTTATCTGTTGAATTTGCTCTCTTTAACGTGTGCACCAGTCGCAAGATTCTTTCTTGCCTTATGACTGTTTAAGGTCCAACACCCTGCCAGACTAGTTTATATCCTCTCAATCAGCTCTAACAATTCGCCACACCAGAATATGGGTCCCCCCATCTCCTGCTCCCAATTCCGGTGCCTTTCCCACCCTGTCTCCCTGACATGACAACTACAGGGTCTTGGGACTTGTCCACTAATGTCCCTGTGTTCCTCGGTGCTCCGCATGGACCAACCATTCATTTTGTCTTATTGCTTATCATACCTCCCAACATTGATCAGAACTAAAGTGTGCTCAGATTATCATCTAATCATCATCAGACTGGAGCTAGAGACCATCCTCCTCACTGTGAACAACCTTTCATGTCATCTGCAAACTGACTCATGATTCCTTCTGCTTGCACATCGACGTTATTATTCGATAGAATAATTACCAATGATTTCTGCACAGATCCTTGTGGTACATCCGCTGGTGAAAGGAAATCAAACACGAAAAGGTTTATCCACCAATTGTGTATCCAATTTACCAACTTGCCTTGAATCCCAGTGGCTCTTCCCTTTTGGGCAAGCCTTCCATGTGAGACCTTGTCAAAGACCTTAATGAATTCCATGTAAACCACATCATCTGCACTGCCCTCATCAACATTTTGAGAGACCATTTAAAAAAAACGCAACTGAATTCCTCAGACAGTATCTTCCTCTGCCAAATCCGTGATGACTCAGCCGAGTTGATCCCCGTCTTTTCAAGTGTTGATTCATCCTCAGAATTGTTTCCAGAAATTTCCCTCCCACTGCTGTCAGACTATCTATGTAATCTATATGATTACCTGGCCTATCCCTGCTGCCCTTCTTGAACAAAGGAACCACATTAGCGATTCTCCAGTCAATGGGCACTTCACCTGTGGTCAGCAAAGTATTAAATATATCCACCAAGACTCCAGCAATCTCCTCCCTTACCTCCCATAGCAGCCTGGGATATATTCCATTGGGCTTTGGGGATTTCTCCGCCTTTATGCGTGTGAAAAAAATTAATACCGCCTCCTTATTGATCTTAGCATGGTCGAGAACCTCAGCATCCCAATTCAAATCCCTGGCTATAATGCCTTTCTCCTGAGTGAATACAGGTGGGAAGTATTCATTGAAGACCTCACCTGCTTGGTCTGGCTCTATGCGCAGATTGTCCATTAGGGGTCTAACAGGCCCCACTCTTGAACTGGTAATCTTCTTGCTCTAATTGTATTGATAAAATACCTTATGGCCTTTCCTTAACAATATCTGCCAAGGATATTTCATGCCCATTCTTTGACCCTCATTTTTAAGGACCCCTTGCACTTTCTATCCTATTAAAGGGCTTCGCCTGATTTTATTGCACTGCACTTCCTTTCTCCAGCTCACGATATTGCTTTAGCAGTATTCGCTGGAGTTACTGCCTTTGTCATTCATTCTTAAGGGAACACACTGGCCCTGAATTCTCACTGTATCACTTTAATATACTTCCTCTTTTCAAATATGAACCCAACTGCAAATAGTTCCTCCGTGTCTGTGTTTGCCAGATCCTGTCTCGTGATAATGATAATACCCAGTGACTGTAATATTCTAATGATTAGGTGGCTTCCCCAAATTTGGGACCTACACTTCTGCACAATCCTTATCTCTTTCCAAAATGACTTTGAAACTTAGTGTTATACCCACTATCCCCACAGCGCCACAAAGTCCTTACGTCTGTCATCTTGTCCAGCACCTACAGTCCACTCTGCCTGTAACATCCAGTCCTTACTGACCTACCTTTCAGCCTCTCCATCACATGACATCACTGTAACATTCTGCAATCCCCACAGCACTCCTCCATCCTACCATACAACACCTCATTACCTCTTAGCATTCAGAAAGTACGGAGGCTGGGATACAGGGAAAACTATCTGTCTGGATACCGAATTCCTGGCCCATAGAAGACAGAGGGTGATGATAGATGGAAATCATTCAGCATGGAGCTTGGTGACCAGTCGTGTTCTGCAGGGATCAGTTCCTGGAACCATGCTCTTTATGATTTTTATAAATGACTTGGATGTGGGAGTGGAAAAATGGGTTAGTAAGTTTGCCAATGATATAAAGGTTGGTGGAATGGTGGATAGCATGGGGGTCTGTTGCTGGTTGCAATGGAGCATTGACATGATGCAGAGCTGGGTTGATAAGTGGCAGATAGAGTTCAATCTGGAGAAGTGTGCAGTGATTCATTTTGGATGGTCGAACTTGGATTCTGAATACACTGGGATAAAAGTCGGATTCTTCGCAGTGTCGAGTAAAAGTGGGATGTTTGGTTCCATGTCCATAGATCCCTCAAAGTTGCCACCCAGGCTGATGGGGTTGTTAACAAGTAATACGTTGTGTTGGCTTTCATTAGCTGGGGGATTGAGTTTCAGAGCCGTGAGACTATGCTGTAGCTCTATAGAGCTCTGCTTAGACCACACTGAGATATTGTGTTCAGTTCTGGTCCACTCATTACAGAGAGGATAAAGAGGAGATTTACCTGGTCTGAAGGCGATTTCATATGAAGAAAGTTTGAGGGAGCAAAGGCATTTCTCATTGGAGTGAAGAAAGGTGAGGGGCGACATGGTTAAGGTGAAAAAGATAATGAGAGGCACAGAGAGAGTGAACAGTGAAAGATTTTTTTTTCCCCATGGCAGAAATGGCTATCGCGAGGGTGTATAATGTTAAGATGATTGGAAGAAGGTTAAGGGGAGATTTCAGAGTTTGGTTCTCCACATAGAGTGGTGGGTGCGTCGAATGCACTGCAGTGGTGGTCGTAGAGTTAGATACATGAGGGACATTTAATGGACTCTTGGAAAGGTGCATTGATGATAGTAAAATGAGATATATCTAGGTTAGTTTGATCTTAGAGGAGGATAAAAGGTTGGCATAACATTGAGGACTGACGGGCCTTGTGCTGAACTGTTCTGTGTTTGACGTTCCTTGTGGTAAACTGGGTAATACATTCCAATCAAGGTAAATGGATACGGCATCCACAAGGAGCAAATCAACTGGATATAGAATCTACTTCATGGTAGGAGATAGAGGGAGATGGGAGACATTTTGTTCTTCTGACTGAAGGTGTAGTCAGTCTACTGTTGTTTGTAATTTGGATAATTGATTTGGCTGAAAATATTGATGTCCTTGTGAGTACATTTGTGGTTGGCACTAACATTGGTGATATATTGGACAGTGACGAAGGTTAACTATGATAAAACAGGATGAACAGTACTCCTGGGATAGTGGGCTGAAGAATAGCAGATGGAGTTGAATTAGATACATGCAAGATGTTCCATTTTGGTAAAACAATCCAGGGTGGGACTTGTACACTTAATGTTCGGGCCCTGGGTAGTGTTGTCAGTCAGAGACCCAGGGATGCAGGTACACAGTTCTTTGAAAGTGGTGTCACAGGTAGACAGGCTGGTGAAGCAGGCATTTGGGAAGCTTACCTTCACTGACCAGAGCATTGTGAGTAGAAGTTGGGATGTCATGTCATGTTGGACATTGGTGAGGCCACCATAAAAGCATTGTTGATCAGTAGGAAACACTCATCTGGTTCACTTACGTCCTTTAGGGAAGGACATCTGACATTCTAACCTGATCTGGCCTGCACGTGACTCCAGACTCACAGCAATATGGCTGACTCTGAGCTCCCCTCTGGGTAATTAGCAGTGAGGGCAAAGAATGCTGGTCCAGGCAGTGACACCCACATCCCATGAATGAATAAATAAAAATACATATGTCCCTCCCTACCTCTGTGAACCCCTCCAGCTGCAGCAATCCGTACTGGCTTTGTAACACCGTTCAGACCCTGACCACGCTCTGTAACACTCTCACCACCTCCAGCACCTTCACCTCTCCCTGTTCGTATCGTGTCATCAAACCCTGACAATGATTCCCCTTCCCACTGCCCCCCTCCTGCTAGCAGACAGTTCCCTCTAACACTTACTGCATATACGCACTCTCACTTTAGAATTGTTAGTACCTTTTGGTGATCTTCTGAGCCTGATCATCTAATATGGTCCAAGTTGTCCTGAGTGAGGGACAGGTGGGAATTTCTTGCTGAGGTTTTGACTGTTTCAATGGAATGTCCTTTTATTGAATGTTTTACACAGTTCGTCAAGTGTTTTCAACTGTTGGTTTACAGACTCACATTTGAGTCTCTTCATCCTGTTAACCCTTGGTCTGTTCTCCTCTCAAACGTGTGAAAATTGGTTATTTTGTTTCTAGTTGTATCTTGTCCATTTTGTGATTCACGTTAAACCTTTATAATTAATTAAATTTCACTTTATCCCAATTTCCCGGAGGATCTCTCAGTGTGACATTACTCATTCACTCAGCTTCACCAGAACACGGTCGCTTTGGGATAGTTACGTCCGTCGCCAGTTGCACAATGTGTCATTTCAAGAAACACTGAGGAAAAAAGTTCTCCCAACTCCTCTTCGAATATCACTGCTGTCAGTGAGCTTACCCCCGATTATGTGAATATTGAAGTTTCCCAAAATTATCACAATGCCTTTGTTAAAAATTCCAATGAGTTCCTGTTTAATGCAGTGATGAGCAATGAAATGCTGTTTGGTGGCTAAATGCTGCTCTGCTGCTTGTGCCCTCAGCAAGTAGTAGCCAGAATTTACATTCAGACTGACTCTACTTCATGATCTGCAGTCAAATGCTTCCTCTGTAACACCTTTATTACCCATTTCTGTCAGTGTTACCCAACCATCCTTTCCCATTCTGCCTTAGATCCTGCAAGATTGTTAAATATTTATGTTCCACCTTTTATTCATCCTGAAACCATGTCTTTCTGGTGTCTAAATCCCATTTATCTCTGTGTCACAATTCCATAAATCTTATTGAAGACTCTTTGTCCATTCCAAAGAAAAACATAACTCACTCTTTCCCACAATCGCCTGTCACAAACTATTCACTGATCTACGGTTTTAGTTAAACTCTGTCCCTTCCTGTTCCTTTCTGCTTGTCTTCAGTTACATCCTTACGCTGTTCTGATGCTTCACTTTTTTCTCTTTGGATTTGGAATGCTCCTTTCACCTGAACGCTGTCCCTGCATCCTCTATGTCAGCTTAAAGCTCTGCCCATCAACCTACCGACATGGCTGGCCAGAACACTGGTCCCATCATGATTCCATTGGGGCCCAGTGCAATGGGATTGTTTTTATTTATTCGTGGGATGTGGGTGTCTCTGGCTGACCAGCCTTTCTTGCCCAGCCCTAGCTGCCCTTGAGCTGAGTAATTTGCTCTGCCATTTCAGAGGGTAATTGAGAGGCAAACACTTTGCTGTGGGTATGTCGTGCAGACCACATGAGGATGGGCAGATATCCTTCTGCCAGTGTATTTTGATGAGCAAAGATTATTTTGGACAAACGAAATGGCTTCATACTTATTCATGAATTGTTAATTGCATGTTTGTTTTAAATATTGATTTAAAATTCCCCCATTTCTGATGGTGTGATTCAAACCTGTCTCCCCTGAACATTAGCTGAGGTTTGGATACATGCTCGAGCAATAATACCACTCTGCCATCACGTCACTTGCTCACAGATTGCTCATTCCTGACCGGTTATACCAGTGCATAATGAAGCAAAACCCGTTCTTCCGACACAATTGTTTGATACTGACATCTTCCAGCAGTCTGGTGATATCACTCAGTATCTCTCCATGTGGTATCCCTCACTGTGCGGGTCTAACTGCAGTCTCTGTTAGTGTCTCTCACTCTTGCAGCTCCTCCAGATCCTGAGCCAACAGAATTCTCCACTCCAGAAAGAAGCAGCAGCACAGGCCAGGGATGGAGCCTGGGATTTTCCAGATCTCTGTGTGACTTACTCACACATTCTCCATGTGTACCCTTCAGTGCATCTATTGAATTTTCCATTCTGTCTATTTCTCTATCTCCTGTAGATACTCAGGAAATTTCTGACTCAGTAGGCTTCCCAACTGCTGGGTGTCTTGTCTATCACCACATTGAAGATGTTTGGTCAGCCAGAGAGGCAAAGGGAAGGGAGATCTGGAGCATTCAATAAATCCTGCAGTGAGGTAGGATCACTCAATGCACAGAGCAGAGAGAAATGAGAGAGCTCCAAACATGGGCTAACAAGACATGACACAGATACAGTGCTGGAGGGGGAGCACAGTACACACACCCCTCAGGCTCTATCCCCACCCCTACTGTAAGTTCTGTTGTACTAACACTCACTACTCTGCAACACTGTATCTGTGGCATGTCTTGTGGTCCAGTGTCTTCAAAAAGTTGTAGCTCCTCTAACAGTTCCTATCTCTGTAACCTCCTCCCTCCCCGATAGTCCCTCTACATGTTTGAAACGTACTGCATTCCAGACTACCATCCCTATCGCTGTCACTTGCTTCACTGTCTATCACATGCCTCATCTCGGTTGTCTCCTCCTCCATTAACTGGAGACAGAGCCATGCAGCACGGACACGGTTCCTTCGATCCAACTAGTCTGTGCTGACCAGAGTACCTGACCGAGTCATGTTTCCCTGCACTTGACCAATATCCCTTCAAACCTTCTCCTCTCCATGTACCTGCCCCAATGTCTTTTACATGTTGTTATTGTACTTTTCTCAGCTACTTCCCCTGGAAGCTCATTCCATGCCTGCACCATCCTCTGTCTGAAAAATGTTCTCCTCCAATCCCATCTAAGTCCATCTCATATTTATGCCCTCTAGAACACAGAACATGACAGTGCGGTACTGGCCTTTCAGCTCTCGATGTTGCGCCGACCTGTGGAACCAATCTGAAGCCCAAGTAGCCAACACTGGTCCATTCTCGTCCATATGCCTATCTAATGACCATTTAAATGCCCTTAAAGTTGGCGAGTCTACTACTGTTGCAGACAATGCATTCCATGCCCTGAATATTCTGAGTAAAGAACCTACCTCTGGCATCTGTTCCATATCTCTTTATTAATATTAATATCTACCTCAATTTAAAGCCGTCTGCCCTCATTCTTGGCATTGCCATCCGCGGCAAAAGGCTCTCACTGCCAACCCATCTAACTCTAAAATTATCTTATGTGTCTCAATTAAACGTCCTCTCGCGAACAGAAACAGATTCAAGTCCCTGAGCCTTCCTTATAAGACCTTCACTCCAGACTCGATAAAATCTTAGTAAGTCTCCTCTGAACTCTATCCAAATCTTTCACATCCTTCCAGTATTGCGGTGACCTGGGCCAGAGGCAACACTCCAAATGCGGCTGCACCAGAGTTTTGTACAGCTGCAGCATTATCTCATGGTTCCAAAACTCAATCCCTGAACCAATAAAAGCTCACATGGTGAATGCCTTCTTAACAACTCTATCAACCTGTGTGGCAACTTTCTCCAATCCATGTACATGGACAGTGATCTCTCTGTTCATCTGCACTACCAAGATCTGCTTTACCCACGGTCACCTTCTCAACTACGTCAATAAGGTTTGTGAGGCATGACCTACCCTTCACAAAACTGTGCTGACTATCCCTCATCAACGTATTCATCTCCAGATGATTATAAATGCTAGCTTTTACAAGCCTTTCCAACACTTTACCCACAATCAGAGTAAGGCTCACAGCTCTATAATTACCCAGGGTTGTCTCTACTTCCCTTCTTGGTCAAGGGGACAACATTTGCTGTCCTCCAACCTTCTCGTACTATTCCTGTAGACAATGATGTCATAAAGATGAAATCCAAAGTCTCGGCAATCTCCTTCCTGGCTTACAAGAGAATCCAAGGATAATTCCGATCCAGCGCAGGGGATTTACCTATTTTCACACTTTCCAGAATTGCTAATGCCTTCTCCTTCTACAGTTCAATCCCATCTAGTTATGGACTCTACTACCCTGGAGTAAAAACGTTGGTTAATCAACTTACCTGTACAACTCATGGTTTTCTAAACCTTTATAAGGTCACCCCTCAGCCACCTGTGCCCAATGGAAATGTGAAAGATAATGACACAAATATCCCTGCTTGGGTCCCTGCCACAACTTTGTCACAATGTTCTGGGATACACTTGTTCAGGATCTAGGGCTTTCTCTACCTTTGTGTTCTAAGACCTCCAGCACCACCTCTTCTGCAATGGGGACTCTTTACAAGCCATCACTATTTCTTACCCTTGTTTCCTAGTCTTTGTCCACAGTACGTTCTGACATGAAATATTCATTTCGACATTTGCCCATCTCCTGTGGTTCCACACATGGATGGCCTCATTGAACATTGAAATTTGACATCTTGGTCAATCCTTTCACCATTTACAGTTTCAGGAAATGCATCCTAAATCAGGATGATCAGAATTCTACACAGCATTCCAAAGCTGTGCTGACTATCCCTAATCTATCCTTGCCTTTGGAAATGCATATAAATCCTCTCCCACGGAATCGCTTCCAACAACATATACATCACTGACATCGAGCTAATTGGTGTTGATTTCCCTGGCTCCCACTTTCCAAATATAGACCCAATGCAGATAGTCCTCCCAGTCTCTGTTTGTCAGATCCTCTCTTTTGATCGTGATACTGATAGGAGATTCAGTTGTGACGGGACAGACAGGAGAAGAGACCCCAGGATGGTGTGCTACCCTCCAGGTACCAGGTAATGGGTGTCTCTGATCGGTTACTGAACATTATGAAGTGACCGGGTAAATACCCAGAGGTCATTGTTCACAACGGTACACGTGATATAGTTAGACAAATGGATGGGATCCTGTGAAATACGCACAGGGAGTGTGAAAAGAAGTTAAAAAGCATTACCTCAAGGGTTGTGATGTTCACAATACTCCCAGTGCCACATGCAAATGAGGATAGAAATAGAAAGATCCGCCAGATGGATACATGGCTGAGGAGCTGGTGGAGGGGGCAGGGTTTTTAGTTCTTGGATCATTGGGATCTCTTCTGGGGTGGAGGTGACCTGAAAAAGTTGGGGGGGGTGGGGTGGGTTTGACTTGAACCAGAGGGGCAACAGTATCCCTGGGGGTAGATTTGTTTGTCTTACCCTGGAGGGTTTAAACTAGATTATATTAGATTCGATTAGATTACTTACAGTGTGGAAACAGGCCCTTCAGCCCAACAAGTCCACACCGCACACGCCGAAGCGCAATCCACCCATACCCCTACATCTACCCCTTACCTAACACTACGGGCAATTTAGCATGGCCAATTCTCCTGACCTGCAAATCTTTGGAGTGTGGGAGGAAACCGGAGCAACCGGAGGAAACCCACGCAGACACGGGGAGAACGTGCAAACTCCACACAGAGAGTCGCCTGAGGCGGGAATTGAACCCTGATCTCTGGCGCTGTGAGGCAGCAGACTAGTTTGGCAGGGCCTTGGACTCTGAGTAAGAAAGGGCCCATTGACCAGTCAAGGGAAAAATGCATCAGCCATCGAGAGCATTTTTCTATCCAGGATATCCAGGGGCACAGTCAAGGGAGGGAAAAGCCTTCTGGTTAAAAGTCCATTTATTTCAAAGTAGGAGGCCTGACTGGGAAAGCAGATGTGCTTAAAGCATGGATTGTCTCTGGAGGACTGGGATAGTATAGCCATAAAAGAAACATGGCTGAGAGAAGGGCAGGAATGGCAGCTCAGTGTTCCAGGATACATAAGCTACAGGCGGGACAGAAGGACAAGTAAGTGAGGAGGGGGAGTTGTCCTTTTGATAGGGGAGGGCAGAACAACAGTGCTTAGAGAGGATACTCTTTCTGGGTGATCTAATGAGGTCATATGGTGAGAAGTTAGAAACAAAAAGGGAATGGTCAGTCTGCTGGGATGGTGTTCTGGACCCCCAAATAGCCAGCGGGTACGAGATGAGCTGATGTGAAGAGAGATTGCAGGTCCCTGTAGAAATAAACTGTCTTCGTTTTAACATAGTTATGGAAATAGATCAGACAAGTCCACAGATTAAGGTCTTAAACTGGAGTCGGGCCACGTTTGGGGCCATGAGGCAGGATCGAGCAGAGGTCGTTTGGGAGAATTAAAAATCACAGAACACCGGGTTATAGTCCAACAGGTTTATTTCAAAGCACCTGCTTTCAAAGCACAGGTGATCATTCTAAAATATGAAAACATAAACTAAATTTCTTTGGTATTCCATTCCATGACACTGCAATCTTGTTGCTATAAAATCTGTGCCTAATGACTGTGCTCCGCAACCACCTGATGAAGAAGCAGCGCTCTGAAACCTAGTGCCTCCAAATAAACCTGCTGTAAGCTGGTGTTGTGTGATTTTTAACATTGTCCATCTCAGTCCAACACAGGCTCCTCCACATCATGTTAACATCAACTCAGTGAGTCTGTTTGAGGGAAAATGAATTACTGGCAAATGGGCTTTTAAAATTGTGATCTCTAGAATCCAGGGCCAATGTGTCCCTGCTGGAGTAAAGGGACATGCTGGCAAGTTAAAGGATCCCTGGCTGATGGGGGATATTGAGGCTCTGGTCAGGAAAATGAAAACAGCATACATTGGGTTGAAGCTGTCCGTATCTTTTTCTGGAGTCCAAAAGACACGATGAATCTGTAGGGACCCTATAATCATTTCAGGTCCCTGCAGCATTCCCGATCTGTACAACTCACTGCAATGCCTGTTACTCTCCTGATCCAATTCCGGAAAGATTCACTCTCTGTGTAACCTCCGCCCGTGGCTATCTTCCACCCTGTCAGTGTAAGCTCCTGCAGTCTCTCCGTCCATCCACTCATCTCCATAACCTTCTCCAGCTCTTACAGCCCTATCTGTGTAAATGTCACTCTCCCCTACAAACCTTCCCACTTTGACTGAACTGGAGGAAGTTACCAATGCTCCCTTACCTGTGAAACTATCTCCAACTAAAATTGCCATCATTATCTCCTGGTAAAGATGTCAGATTCCACACCCTCTATATCTAAATAACCTGCAGAACCAATGCCTTTCTATAGCTATAAACATCTTCGGTCACGACTACCCTCCATATATCTGTGTGTTCTTCTAATCTATAAAACCGTCTTGATTCCCACAATCTGCTCCATTCACCTAAAACAGTCCTGTCTGTGTAAACCACCCTATCCTATCAACATCCTTATCCCTGCCAACTGCTCCATCCCTCACAACCTCCCCATCTCCATGAACCCCAGCAGACCCTATTATTCTCCACATTTTTGTAACACCTTGTGACTCCATGGTCCTCCCTCCCTGTGAAACAACATCCCGTCCTCTCACCCCTCTCAGTCTGGGTTGTCTGCTCCCGATCAGACCATCGCTGTCTCTGTTACTTCTGACAATCCGAGCTAACCTTCCTATTTGTGTCTCTTCACTCAGATCCTATCCTCTCCAGCTTTCTGAAACCTTTTTGTGCCATTGTAACCCTCCCATTAAGAACGTAGAACAGTATAGTACAGTGCAGTACAGACACTTCGGGCCTCAATGTTGTGTGCTGACCTTTTATCCTACAGACCCTACACTTTACCCTCATCCATTTGGTTATCTTAAGAGTTGCTTAAATATCCCTAATGTATCGGAATCTACTACCACTGTTGGCAGTGCATTCTACGCACCTCCTGCACGGTGTAAAGAACCCACCTCTGACATCTCCTGTAAACCTTCCTCCAAACACCTTCAATTTATGCTCCCTCACAATTTCCACTTTTTCATCTCGTTACCTCTATCAAGTCACCTCTCATCCTTTTTCATTCCAATGAGAAAAGCCCTAACTCCCTCAATCTTTCTTCACATGGCCTCCCCTCCAGTCCAGGCAGCATCTTCATAAATCTCTTCTGCACCCTCCGTAAAGCTTCCACATCATTCTCATAATGCGTCAACCAGGGCTGAATACAATATACCACGTGTTATCTAACAGGGCTGCTAATGAAAGCCAACACACCATACACCTTCTGAGCAAGGCTATCAACTTCAATGACAGCTTTGAGGGATCAGTGGGCATGGACACCAAGATTGTTCTGCTCCTCCACACTGACACGAATCCTGCCTTTATCCGTGTAAAGGTTGTCTGTGGAATCCTTCAATCTTAAACTCTCGTTACCTTGGTAACTTCCTCCAATGCCGACAACACTCGTAAACTGGGAAACCTCTTCAAGACCCAACAATCCTCCTCAGCTCTGTAACCTCCTTTATTAGTATCTATCCCTCCAAATTACTGAAGCCTCTTTTTGCCACAGCAATACTCCTGATATCTGCACAACTCTACAGAAAGGCTGTGCACCCTTCAGGTTCCCAGGCTGGGCGATGGGAGTTCCGATGTGAATCTATTTGCCCATTCTGTCTGTGTGCCTGACACTGACCTGGTGCTGCTCTGGTACAAAGCACTCTCCATGCATCTGGTGACCTCCAGTTCTACATTACTGACCAGAGCTCACCTTTGGAAAGTTCTTTATTTTGTCTTTACTTTCAAGTGACATTTTCTGGAGATGCAGGAATTGGGGAGTTTCCATTTTGAGAGAATGAAACATTTATCACTGGGAATTGGGAAGCCTTCAACAATGTGAACAGCAGCCCAGATACAGGAGACATTTTCCTGTCAGGGTGAAAGGAAAGGCCAGTAAGTGTATTGTTTGCTGGATGATGAGAGAAATCGAGATTTCAGTTAAGAAAAAGAAGTAAGCATTTGTCGGTATCGACAGGAAGGATAGTGTGAATCCTTAGAAAGACATTCAGTGTCGACTAAAGTGTGAAATAATGAGGGCGAGCAGGTGACATGAGACAGCTTTGGCAAATAGGGCTAAGGAAATTCCAAAGGGTTTTCACAGATACATAAATGACAATAGGGTAACTCGGGAGATCAGCAAGGCAGCTTGCATGTGGAGCTGCAGGAGATACTAAATAAGTTTGTTTTTAGATTAGATTACTTACAGTGTGGGAACATGCCCTTCGGTCCAACAAGTCCACTCTGACACTCAGAGCTACCCACCCAGACCCATTCTCCTTACATTTACCTCTTCACCTAACATTACAGGCAATTTAGCATAGCCGCTTCACCTGACCTGCACATCTTCGGACTGTGGGAGGAGACCGGAGCACACCAACGCTGAGAACATGCAAACTCCACACAGACAGTTGCCCGACGCAGGAATCGAACTTTAGTCCCTGGCGCTATGAGTCAGCAGCGCTAACCACTGATCCACCGTGCCAGCCCTCAGTGTTTACTGTAGAGAAGGACATGGGAGATATAGAATGTTGGGAAGCAGATGGTGACATCTTGAAAAATCTCCATATTACAGAGGAAGAGGTATTGGATGTCTTGAAACGCTTAAAGATGGATAAATTCCCAGGACCTTGTAGGAAAGGCAAGGAATGATTAGCGATATTCAGCGTGGCTTTGTGTGTGGACGATGATGTCTCACAAACCTGAATGTTTGTGCAGGTAGACAAATCATAGATCAAGTAAGAGCAGTGAATGATGTCTCCATGGACTTTAGCAAGGCCTTTTACGATACATTGCATGGCAGAATGGTTAATAAGTTTAGATCATACACAACCAGGGACCACTCACCAACTGGATACAAAATAGGATTGAGGGTGGGTGACAGAATGTGTTCATTGAGGGTTACTGCTCAAACTGCAGACCTGTGACCAACGGTGTGCCATGGGGTTCGGTGCTGGGTCACTGTTGTGCATCATTTATATAAACGGTTTGGATGATAATACAGGAGCCATGGTTAGCAAGTTGGTGAGTGACATTGAAATTGGTGGTAAAGTGGACAATGAAGAAGGTTACCAAAGAGTACAATGGGGTCAACAGTACTGCTGGGCCAGTGAGGTTAGGGATAACAGGTCAAGAAAAGCATGATGTTGCATTTTGCCAAGTCAAACCAGGGTGGGACTTGTACAGTTAATGTTTGGGCCCTGGGTACTGTTGTCAATCAGTGACCCAGGGATGCAGGTACACAATTCTTTGAACGTGGTGTTACAGGTAGACAGGCTGGTAAAACAGGCATTTGGGATGGCTACCTTCATTGGTCAGAGCATTGAGAGTAGGAGTTGGGATGTCATGTTGTGTCTGTGCAGGGCATTAATGAAGCCATTATAAACGCATTGTTGATTATGTGGAAAAACTCAACTTGTTCATGTATGTCCTTGAGGGAAAGATATCTGATATTCTTACCTGGTCTGGCTCACATCTGACTCCGGACCCACAATATGGCTGACTCTGAGCTACTCTCGGAGCAATTAGCAGTGGGGTAATGTATGCTGGTCTAACCGCTGACATCCTCAGCTCATGAATGAATTAATAAAAATACATACTTCAATTGCTACCGCTGCAAACCCCTCCAGCTGTAGCAATTCGTACTGGCTGTGTAACATTGTTCAGGCCCTTGCCCGTCTCTGGAATACTCTCACCACCTTCAGCACCATCAGTTCTCCCTGTTCCTATCATCTGATTAAACCCTGACAATGTTACCTCTTCGTACTCCACTCCTCCTGCTAGTAGACCCCTAGCGATCCCTTTAACAAATACTTCAATATTTCTAAAGCATTGTTAGGCTTTATTTTATCTTCTAAGCATCGCTTAATCAAATCTGGTAAATCCTGGGAATTACTGGGCCAAGACCGTCCAAAGTGGGGGAGGAGCATTGGGAAGGTGTTGAACACATCGAGACTTGCTGTGGGGAAAAAGGGGAATCCAGGAGAAAATAACACATGGAGCACACTGACACACCAACGCCCCACCCACCCCCTTCCCGCGGCCACCTTCTGTCCCAACAAGGTCACATCAGTCTGTACAGCCACCGACAGAATCCCCCCTGAGAATGGGAGAGAGTCAACCTCGTCTGTGACCCATCACCAATGAGATGGTGAGATAGGAGAATTGAATCCCCTCACAAATATCCCGGTGTCTTTGCTGCAAATTCCAAAAATTCCCTGTTAATGCAGTGTCTAACAATTTGATGCTGCAAAGGTGCCTTTACACTGTCCTTCCACTTCTGTACTCTGACCCTTATTACCCAGAATTTGGATTCATACTCCTTCATAATCTGACGTCACATATTTTCTTGGTAATCCCAACAGTTATTCCGAAAGATGAGAGTTCCCCATCCTGCTTCCCATTCTTCCTTGCATTCCACAATGTTGTGTAGCCGTGAATATTGATGCCATATCTTTTTGTTCACTCTGTGATGATGTCTCCCTGATGGCGATTACATAGAAGTCACGGGCACACGTACATATCACTTATTTGAAAATGTTTTGTGCATTCAAATTAAGAAACAGTAATTTACTTTTTAAATAGCAATTTCCTGTCACAAACCTCTCTGCTGATGTACAATTTTAGTTAAACTCAGTCTCTTCCTGTTTATCCTCAGCCACAGTCCCATGTTTCAATATTTCAAACCTTCTCTATGGAATTGGGAATTTCCTTTCAGCTGAGCCCTGGCCCTGCTCGTCTGAATCAATGTAAAGCAATCTGCATAAAGCTGATCATCTGATTGACCAGGGCACTTGTCCCAGCACTTCTACCATCCCATTACAATAGCTGACTCCTCCTTGAGTACTGGTAACAGTGCCCACTACATCAGAACCACTTCTGCCACCATGGTTTCATGCTGAAATCTTCCTGCACACTGGTTCTATAGCCCAGTATCTCTCCATGTGGTATCCCTCAATGTGTGGGTGTAATATCTGCCACTGTCAGCGACTCTCGCTCTCCAAATCCTGAACCAACAGAATCCTGCAATACGCAGAGATGCAACAGCACAGGCCAGGGACGGAGACTTGGATTTTCATGATCCCTGCTGGACACAGTGCTACTATACATGAGTTATTCTCACTGCATCAGTCTCATTTCCCATTTGGACTCTTCCTGTCGCATACAGGTAATCAGGATGTTCCTGACCCCTGTCTCATCCATCAACTCATTGAGGCCAGTTGGTAAGCCAGAGAGAGATGGAGAGGGACGCCTGGAACCTTCAGTAAATCGTGCAGCCGGTAAGATCACTCACAGTAAACAGCACAGAGGGGCTTAGTGGTCTTCTATATTCAGACCTGGAAGACAGGACATAGATACAATGCTAGGCAAGGAACAGCAACTTTCTAGGCTTCATTCCCACCATCTTGTGAGGGTCCTGCTCTCACCTCTGCTGTACTGGTCCTCACTGAGACTGCACAGGGGATCCCAGGCATCAATCCTGGCCCATGCTATATCAGTGATCTCTGTAATATCCTCCAGTCCCAATAATCCTTCCTCTGTTTGGAATCTCATTTAGTCCACACAATGCTCTCTGTATCTGTCAGGTTCTCCAATCCCCAACACCCTAATCCCTAACTTCTCCAGGAGATACTAAATTCCGTCATACCTGTAAACCCCGACTGTCCTGTCTATCAATGTAAGCTCCTCCTACCAATACCACCCTACATGTCAATGTATTTTTCTCGAACCTCTCCATCCGTCCCCACCTGGGTAAACTTCTCTAGTTCCTACAACCCTTCGTTATTTGTGAAAAAAATCGTAATTTCCTTATCGTTCTCCAATTCTTCGATCTTAATCTATTTAAACTTCACCCTCTCCCCTAACTAACCCTCCCCCAGTCATCCTGCCTGACCATAGGAACCTCTTTCAGTTTGTGCAACCCTCCACATCTGAGTAACTGTCTCCAACCCAGCAACCTGGTATTCTCCATTGCCTTCCTAACAATGTAGCCTCCAGAACTTGGAAGATGCCTTCTATCTGTAAACATCTTCAGTCACTACAACCTTCCATATCTCTCTCAGCATGTACAATACTCTTCTCCCTGAAACACCCACTGATTACGCCTCTCCGTCTGCCTGCCACTCCCTACATTCATCCCTATTGTTCGCTCCAGAATCTAACGCAGTTCCCTCTGTCTCTGCAAATTCTTCCAATCTCCAAACACCATTGTCCCGCTGACATTCTTGACCAGATGTAACTCTGTTTAACTCGAATATCCTCGAGCCCCTATAAGCCTCCCTATTTCTGGAACCTCTATCCATGTGTTCATCCCCCCACGACTGAGGAATGACTCCCTGCATTCGCCATAAGGCAAATGAAATGACAGTGAAAAGATATGATGGAACTGTCATTCCAGAGATGTTGCTGCAGAATGACCATCGCTGGGAAGGGAATATGGAAGGGTTGGTAGGGCAACACAGGATGGACAAAAAGCCAACATATTGTGAAAAAAGGATGAGGTTAATGCATTAATAAGACAGTCATGTTGACCTGAAGATCAAATTTTGTAGTCTTATTTGAGTGGAGTTGAGAATAACCAAGCAGCAGCAACTGTAAGCAAGAATTGTTTTATAGGCACCAGACAGTGATGATAATGTCAATATGTTTACAGTCAGGACACTGAATGTAGTTGTAGCAAGGGCAGTACAGTAACTGTGTGTGCCAGTGGTCTCCATGCCGACTGGATAACTACTGAGTATCAGGGCTTAATGGATGGAATCCTGGATTGTATACGAGATGGTTTTCTCTAACATCATATCAAGGAGCCATCAACAGAATTGTCTGTTGCAGATCAAATGCTGTGTAATAATCAATATCTAATAATCCCATTATAAAGAAGTTTTGTGAGCAGAGACCCATAATGTTATAATGTAGATCTGGGGTTTGAGTTCAGGCCATGAGGTTTGGGAGCAGAATGAGGCCTTTTGGCTCATTCAATATGCTCTGCCCTTCAATCAGATCATGGCTGCTCTGATGATCCTCCACACTACGTTCCTGCCTTTTCCACAAATGTTTCCCTGATTAATTAAAACTTGACCATCTCTGCTGTAAATATTTTTAATGACACAGCCTAGACACCCCACTACAGTCAGGAATTCCCACTGAGTCACTACCCTTTGAATGAAGACATTCCACCGCATCTCCATCTTAAATGGGTGAGCCCTTGCTGGGATTTTATCCCCTCTGGTTACAGATTCTCACACAAATGAAAAGAACTGAAGTGACAAAGATCATTATTGCAGATGACATGAAAATTGTTCGAGTTGATGCTACTGAGCAAGGATAACTAATGTTGCAGGAGCTTACTGATCAGTTGGAAAGATGTGCAGATAAATGGCAAATTGAGTTGAATCTGAACTAGTGTGAGATCATGGAGTTTATGTTGTCAAATTCAAGAAGAAATTTAGGATACTGAGGGATATTGATATACAGAAGGATCTTGGTGCAAGTCAGTAACTCCCTGAAAATGGCAACAGAAGGGTTTCAGATGGGAAAGAAAGCAAATGGAGTACTAGACTCCATCAGTCACAATGTTGGGTACAGTGGTTTGCATCTGATGTTGTATTTATATAAAACAATTGTTTGGCCACATTTGGAGCACTGTGTGCAGGTCTCATCTCCACATAATAGGAAGGATGGGGAGGCTTTGGAGATGGTACGAAAGGGGTTTGTCAGCACGTTGCCGGCGTTAGATTTTTGAAAGGTGTGTTAGGTGTTAGAGCAAATTCAACTAAGTTGGATTGTTTTGCGAGCGTTTCAGAGGCTGACAGGTGACCAGGTACAGGAATATAACGTTAGGACAAGATTAGATAATGTGGGTAGTCGGAATCTCCTTTCCAATGCGTAAGTTTCAAATACTAAAGCACATAGGTTTCAGGTGAGAAAGAGAAAGTTTTAATGAGATGTGTGAGGCAAGTTGTTTTTTTTACCGAGAGAGTGGAAGTGATCGAGGGAGGTCAGAAAAGTAGAAATGTGAGTCAAATTTAGAAGTGGCGTTTAGACAGAAACTTGAACAAGCAGAGAATAGAGAGATATGGACCATGTGCAGGCAGATGGTATGAGTTGAGAATACCACCATGGTCAGCACAGCCATGGTGGGCTGAATGGCCTGTTACTGTGCTGTACTGTTCAGTTTTATAACTTCCCAGCATCTGTCTGATCAGAGCCCCTCAGAATCTTGGATGTTTCATTCCATTTCTCTCTCATTATCTAAACTTCAATGGGTTCAACCTCAACCGACTCCACCTCTTCTCATGACAACATCCCTCCGTTCCCAGGATCATCCGAGTGAACCTTCTGTGGACTGTCTCCAAAGCGACAATAACTTTCCTGCGGGCACTCACACTGTTCATAATATTCGAGGTGTGGTCGGACTTGTACCTTGCACAGTTTTAGCTAGACCTCCATGTTTTTAGACTCCATTCCCTCTGTAATAAATTTGATTTGCCTTCTCTATTACCTGCTGACCCTGTAAGCTACCTTTTTCAGATTGATAAACAAGATCTCCCTCAACCCTTTCTGCTGTCAGTCTGAAACCAAATAGTGTTAGCCTAACAGTACGTCGGGAGCATACTGAAATTGTTAGAAAGGATATGTCAATATACAATAACTGGCCACTTAGAAACACATTTAATAAAAGAGAATTTGTTTTTGAGCCTGTTGGATTTAATTTGTTGGTGTGAATATGAATAGCAGAATTGTAAGTTTGCAGGAGGGGAGTACTGGTATAGGGGATATAGTGTATTTGAATTATCAGAAGCCTTTACACAAGTTTCAATAAGGGCTAAAGAGTAACTTCGTATAGAATAGGGCCCCATAAAGATCAATAAGGTCACCCATGTGTCGAACCACAGGAGATGGGTGAGATATTAGACAAAATAGTCTTGTCAGTATTTACTGTGGCGAAGGACATGGAAGCGCGGGAACTTGGGGAAATAAATAGTGATGTCTTGGAAAGAATCCTCACCAAAGAAGAGAAAGTGCTGGAATCTTAAAACAAATAAAGGTAGATCAATTCTCATTGGCTCATTATATCGATCCTAGAAAATTGTGGGAAGCTTGGGAAAAGGTTGCAGTGTCCCTTACACAGATATTTATATTCTCAACAGACACAGTGAGGTGTCGGAAGACTGGATGTTGGCTAATGCTGTTCCATCACTTAAGGGCTGCAGGGAAAAGCCAGGAAATTACAGGCCAGAGAGCCCAGTGATGGGGAAGTTGTTAGATGAGATTCTGAGAGAAAGGAGCTCCTTACATTTACAAAGGCAAGGGCTGATTCGGGATGGTCAGCATGGCTTTGTGAATGGAAACCCACGTTTCACAATCCGGATTGACTTCGGGGAGAAGGCCAAAAATACGTAAAGGCAGAGCAGTCAACGTTTCCACATGGACTTTAGCATCTATTCAAGAGGAAGAAGGAAGCTTACTTAAGGTTGAGGAAGCAAGGATCAGACAGGGCTCCAGAGAGTTACATTGGGTGGCACGGTGTGTCAGTGATTACCACTGCTATCTTATAGCACCACGGACTCCATTTCGATTACAGCCTCAAACGACTATCTGTGGGGTGTTTGCGCATTCTCCCTGTGGTTTCCTCCAGGTGCTCTGGGTTCCCCCCACAGCCCAAAGATGTGCAGATTCTGTGACTCATCCATGCTAAATTACCCATACTGTTCAGGGATGTGTAGGTTTGGTGCATTAGTCAAGGCAAATGGAGAGTAATAGGGTGGGGGAATTGGGCTGGGTTGGGTACTGTTTGGAGGGTTGATGTGGAGTTGTTGGGCCAAATGGCCCAATTCCACACTGTTGGGATTCTCATAAGGTACCAGGAAGGAACCGAGAAATTGACTTAGGTCAACTAGAAGGAGGCATGAAAAAGCATTGTTGGGAAGGATTAAGGAAAACCGTGAGGCATTCTCCACTTATGCGAGGAACAAGAGGGTGGTCAGAGTGAGGATAAGGCCAATCTGGGATAGTGGAAGGAACTTGTGCCTGGAGTCAGAAGTAGTGGAGGTCCTTAATGAATAATATGCCTCAGTATTCACTGCTGAGAAGGGTCTTGTCGTTTGTGAGGACAGCGTGAAACAAGCTGATGTATGTGAACAGGTGGATGTTAAGAAGGAGGATGTGCTGAGAATTTTGTAAAATATAAGGACAGATAAGTCACTGAACCAGACTAGATGCGTCCAAAGTTACTACACGAAGCGAGTGAATGGACTGCTGCGCACCTGGTGATGACCTTTGCTCCATCACTGTCCCCTGGAGTCGGACCAGATGATTGCAGGCTGGAAAATATTATTCCCTTGTTCAGGAAAGGGAATAGGGATAATCCTGGGAATTGCACACCTGTCAGCCTTTTGTCTGTGGTTTGCAGACTATTGGAGAGGACTCTGGGAGACAGGATTTATTATTCCTTGGAAAACCATAGTTTGATCAGAGATAGTCAGCATGGTTTTGTAAGGGGCAGGTCATGCCTTACAAGTCTTATTGAATCTTTTGAGAATGTGACAAAACATCTTTATGGCTCATTCAGAAAGTACGGAGGCATGGGGTACAGGGAAACCTGTCTGTCTGGATACGGGATTACTGGCCCACAGAAGACAGAGGGTGATGATAGATGGAAAGCATTCATCCTGGAGCTCAGTGACCAGTGGTTTTCTGCAGAGAGTGGTTACAGGACCTCCCGTCTTTGTGATTTTATGTATAAGTTGGATGTGTGAGTGGAAGAGTTGGTTAATAATTTTGCCAATGACACAAAGTTTGGTGGAGTGGTTGACAGTGTGGAGGGCTGTTGTTGGTTGCAACGGGACATTGACAAGATGCTGAGATGTAGCAGATGGAGTTCAATCTGGAAAAGTGTGAAGTAATTCATTTTGGAAGATTGAATTTGAATGCAGAATTCAGGGTTAAAGGTAGGATCCTTTGCAGTGTGGAGGAACAGAGGGATCTTGGGTTCCAAGTTTATTGACCCCTCAAAGTAGCCACCCAAGCTGATAGGCTTGTTAAGAAGGAATATATTGTGTTAGATTTCATTAGTTTGGGGATTGAGTTTTAAAGCCATGAGGTTATATTGCAGTTGTACAGAGCCCTGGTTAGACCCCATTGGAGAGGGAATAATGGAGATTTCTCAGGATGCTGCAAGTACTGGAGAACATGTCTTATGAAGAAAGGTTGTGGGAGCTAAGGCTTTTCTCATTGGAGTGAAGAAGGGTGAGGGGTGACTTGGTAGAGGTGAACAAGGTGATGAGAGTCATAGATAGAGTGAATAGATAGAGATTTTTTTACCCTGACATAAATAGCTATTACAAGGGGTTATAATTTTCTGGTGATTAGCGGATGGTAAAGGGGAGATTTCAGAGGTAGGTTTGTTCCAGACAGAGTGGTGGCTGAGTGGACTGCACTGTCAGCGGTGGCAGTAAAATTAGATGCATTCGGGACATTTAATATACTTCTGGATAGGCACATGGATGACAATAAAATGAAGGGTCTGGAAGTTAGAGTCATAGAGATGGACAACATAGAAACAGACACTTCAGTATAACCCATCCATGCTGACCAAATATCCAACCCAATCTGGTCCCACCTGCCAGCACCCGGTCCATATCCCTCCAAAACCCTCATATTCATATACCTGTCCAAATACCTCTTAAATGTTGAATTGTACCTGCCTCCACCACTTCCTCTGGCAGCTCATTCCATACACGTACCACCCTCTGCGTGAAAATGTTGCCCCTTAGGTCTCTATTAAATCTTTCCCCTCTCATCCTAAACCTATGGACTTCCCAACAACAGGAAAGATACTTTGTCTATTTACCCTATCCATGCCCCTCATAATTTTGTAAACCTCTATAAGGTTTCCCCTCAGCCTCTGACGCTCCAATGAGAAAAGCCCCAGCCAGTTCAGTCTCTCCCTGTGGCTCAAATCCTCCAACCCTGGTTCATATCCTTGTAAATCTTTTCTGAACCCTTTCAAGTTTCCCAACATCTTTCCAATAGTAAGGAGACCAACATTGCACGCAATATTTCAACAGTGGCCTAACCAATGTGCTGTACAGTCGCAACATGACCTCCTAACTCCTGTACTCTGTACTCTGACCAATAAAGGAAAGCATACCAAACGCCTTCTTCACTATCCTATCTACCTGCGACTCCACTTTCAAGGAGCTATGAACCTGGACCCAAGGTCTCTTTGTTCAGCAACACTCCCTAGGACCTTACCATTAAGTGTATAAGTCCTGCTAAGATTTGCTTTCCCAAATTGCAGCACCTTGCATTTATCTGAATTAAACTCTATCTGCCACTTTTGTTTTGATCTTACAGTCGGACAAAAGATTGGCATATCATCACGGCCGAAGGGTCTTGTTCTGTACTGTTCTGTGTTTTATATATGTTGTGTGGTAAACTGGGTAATAACCTCAGATCAGTGTAAAACGTTATGGCGTTCAGGAGGAGTTAGTCAACTGGACAGAAAATTGGGCTTGATGTTAGGAGACAGAGGGTTCTGGGGGACATGTTGTTTTTCTGACTCGAGGCATGTGACCTGTGGTGCAGTGGGTCCCCTGTTGTTTGTCATTTGGATAAATAGTTTGAATGGAAATATTGTTAAAGTAAGTTAAGTTTTTTTGTGTGACACTGAAGTTGTTGGTAAACTGGTCAGTGTTGAAGGTTATCTGTGATACAACAGGATGAACTGTACTGCTGGGATAGTGGGCTGAAGAACAGGAATTGAGTTTAATGAAATAAACGTGAAGTGTGCCATTTTGGTGAAACAAACCAGGGTGGGACTTGTACAGTTAATGTTCGGGCTCTGGGTAATGTTGTCAGTCAGTGACCCAGGGATGCAGGTACACAGTTCTTTGAAAGTGGTGTCACAGGTAGACAGGCTGGTGAAGCAGGTGTTTAGGATGGTTACCTTCATTGGGGAGAGCATTAAGCGTAGGAGTTGATACAGCATCTTGTATCTGTACAAGACATTCATCAGGCCATCATAAAAGAATTGCTGATCAGTGGGAAGAACTCATCTGGTTCACTGACTCCTTTTGTGAAGAACATCTGACATTCTAACCTGTGCTGGATAACATATGACTCAAGACACACTGCAATATGGCTGACTCTGAGCTGTCCTCTGGGTAATTAGCAGTAACACCCACATCCCATTAATGAATAAGTGAAATTACCTATTTCGCTCCCTACCTCTGCAAACCCCTCCAGCTGCAGCAATCCGTACTGGCTTTGTAACATCGTTCAGGCCCTGACCACTCTCTGTGACACTCTCACCACCTCCAGCACCTTCACCTCTCCCTGTTCCTTTTGCGACATTAAACCCTGACACTGATTCCCCTTCCCACTGCCCAACTCCTGCTAGCAGACCCTTTGCAATCCCTTTAAAACTTACTCCTAAAACACTCTCTCACTTCAGGATTTTAAGTACTTTTTGGTGATCTTCTCAGCCTCATAATCTAATATGATACATTTTGTCCTGATTGAGGGGCCGGTGGGAATTTCTTGCTGTCTGTTTCAATGGAGTGTCCTTTTGTTGAGTGATTTACACTGTTCCTTCAAATGATTTCCACTGTTCATTTACAGGCACATGTTTCAGTCTGTTTAGCCTATTTACCTTGGTCAGTTCGCATCTCAAACTCATGTAATTGGCTGTTTTTGTTTCTAGTTGTAGCTTGTCCTTTCACTTTAAAACTTTATATTTCTTTAAACTGCACTTTATCACAATTTCCCTGAGGATCTCCCCAGGTGACATAACTCATTCACTACGTTTGATCACACAATGATATATCTGAGATAGTTATGTACCTTGCCAGTTGTCCAACTTGTTATTCAAAGAAACAATAAAGAAAAATTTCTGAACTCCTCTTCCAATATCACTGTTGTCAGCGTGACTGTCCAGATTATGGGAATATTGAAGTTTCCCAAAATTAGCACAATGTGTTTGTTAAATAATACCAATAAGTTCCTGTGTAATGCAGTGATGAGCAATGGAATACTGTTCGGTGGATAAAACTTTTCTGCTCTTTGTGTCCTTGGCAAGTAGTAGCCAGAATTTACATTCAGTCTGACTCTATTTCGTGATGTGAGGTCAAATGTTTTCTCTGTAATGCTTTTGTTATCCATTATTGTTAGCGTTACCCATTTTGCCTGAGTTTCCGCAAGGTTGTGAACCACTGAGTATTTTTGTTCGCCCTGTAACCACGTCTCCGTGGTGTCTAAATCTCTTTTATCTCTGGGTCACAAATCAATCTACGTTATTGATGAGCCATTATCCATTCCTAAAAAAAACATAATTTACTCTTTCCCACAATTTTCTATCACAAACCGATTCCCTGATGTACAGTTTTAGTTAAACTCTGTCCCATCCTGTTCCTTTCTGCTTGTCTTCAATCACATTCCCATGCTGCTCCTGTACTTCACCTTTTCCCTTTGCATTTGGAAAGCTCATTTCAACTGAACCCTGTCCCTGCATCCTCTCTGTCAGTTTAAATCTCCGTCCACAAATCTACCAACATGATTGGCCAGGAAACTGATCCCAGCACAGTTCCAGTGGGGCCATCCAAATGGATTATTTATTAAATCAGTTATGAGATGTGGGTATCTCTGGCTTACCAGCCTTTCTTGCCCAGCCCTAGCTGCTTCGAGCTGAGTAACTTGCTCGACCATTTCAGAGAGTAATTGAGAGGCTAACACTTTGCTGTGGGTACATCGTGCAGATTACGTGAGGGTGAGCAGATGTCCTTATCTAAAGGACAAGTGTTTGGGTCTTTTGTACATCAGCAATGGTCTCATATTTATTTATGGATTGTTAATTACTATTTTTAAAATTATTGATAGTGGGATTCAAACCCACTTTCCCTGAACATTAGCTGATGTTTTGGATTCATGCTCTCGCAATAATACCACTCGGCAATCACTTCGCCTGCTCACTGGTTGCTCATCCCTGAGCACTGATACCAGGGCATCATGAAGCTAAACCCATTCTTCTAACATGACTGTGTGATTCTGAAGTCTTCCAGCACTCCGGTGATATCACTCAGTCTCTCTCCATGTGGTATCCCTCCCTGTGTGGGTATTATTGCTGCCTCTGTCAGTGCCTCCCGCTCTTGCAGTTACTCCAGATCCTGAGCTAACAGAATTCTCCACTCCAGAGAGAAGCAACAGCATAGGCCAGGAATGGAGTGGAATTTTCCAGGTATCTGCGGGGCTTATTCCCATTCTCCATGTATAACCCTCACTGCATCAGTCTAATTTTCCATTCTGTCTATTTCTCTGTTTCCTGTAAGTAATCAGGAAGTTCCTGACTTAATAGACTTCCCAATTGCTGGGTGTCTCGTTCAACACCTCATTGAAGATGGTTAGTCAGCCAGAGAGACAAAGGGCAGTGAAATCTGGAGCCTTCAATAAATCCTGCAGTGAGGTAAGATCACTCACAGTGCACAGAGCTGAGAGCAATGAAAGGGATCCTAACATCGCTAACAAGACATGACATAGATACAGTGCTGGAGGGGGAGCACAGTACAGTACAGACACACCCCTCACTCAATCACCACGTCTACATTAACTTACGTTGCACTGAGACAGCATGGCGAGTTCATAGTAATCAAACCAGGCCTGTGCTGTCTTAGTGAGCATCAGGACAACAGAGGGGAAAGCAGGCCTACGACGAGAGGTTGTGAATGCTGCCTGGGATCTTTCTGTTCTGTGTTCTCCGTCCAACACTGTACTAAGACTCACTACTGTGCAACAATGTACCTATGGCATGGCTTGTGCACCAGTGCCTTCAGTCATTGTTAACTCCTGTAAGAGTTCCTGTCCCTGTAACCTCCTCCCTTCCCTGTAGTCCCTCCACATATTAAAAACATACTGCATTCCAGATGACCATCCCTATCGCTGTAACTTGTTTCAGTGTCTACAACATGCTTTACCTCGCTACTGTAATCCGCTTTAACTGGATACAGAGTGATACAGCACGGAAACAGAACCTGTGGTCCAACTCCTCAATGCTGCCCATGTTTCCTAAACTTAATGAGTCTCATTTGCCTGCGTTTGGCCCTTAGATCTTCAAACCTTCTCCCCTCCATATTCCTGCCCAAATGTCTTTTCCATGTTGTCATTGTTCTTGTTTCTCCCATGTGCCCCTGGCAGTTTGTTCTGTCTGTGCACCATCCTCTGCGGATAATGTTGCCCCTCAGCTCCCTCTTTAAATCTTTTGCACTCTCACCTCTAGTTTGTACCCTCGAGTTTTGGACTCCCTTACCCTTGGCTATTCACCACTCTTAAGCCAAATCCTTGTGGCACTCCACTGGTCACAGGCCTCCAGTCTGATAAGCAACCCTCTACCACCACCTTCTGTCTTCTAGTTTTGAGCCAACTCTGTATTCAAATGGCTAGCTCTCCCTGTATTCCGGGAGATTGAAGCTTGCTAATAAGTCTCCCATGGGGAAACCTGTTGAATGCCTTACTGAAGTCCATATAGATCACATCTACCGCTCAGCCCTCATCAATCCTCTTTGTTACTTCTTCTAAAACCTCAATCAAGTTTGTGAGACATGGTCTCCAACGTGCAAAGCCATGTTGACTATCCCTAATCAGTCCTTGCCTTTCCAAACACATGTACATCCTGTCCCTCAGGATTCCCTTCAACAACTTGCACACCGCCGACGTCAGGCTCATTGGTCCATCCTTTTCTGGCTTGTCCTTACCACCCTACTTAAACAGTGGCACCACGTTTGCCGACTCCAGTCTTCCGACATCTCACCTGTGACAATTCAAGATACAAGTATCTCAGCAAGATGCCCAGTAATCATTCCTCTAGCTTCCCACAGAGTTTGAGGGTAGACCTCATCAGATCCTGGGAATTTATTCATCTTTATGCATTTCAAGGCATCCAACACTTGCTCCTCTTAAATATGGGCATTTTGCAAGGTGTCGCCATCTATTTCTCTACATTCTATATCTTCCATCTCCTTTCCACAGTAAAAACTGATGCAAGCTACTTGTTCCGTGTCTCTGTCTTTTAAACGTTGTAATTGTAGCCACGCCCACCCTTCCTCAGGAAGTTCATTCCACAATCAAAACACCCTCTCGGTAACAATTACCCCCCATGTCTTTTTTTTTAACATCTCTCTCTTCTAACCTTAAAAATGTGGTCCATCCCCAGGTATCCCTCATTCTGGGGAAAAGGCAACTACCATTAAATCGATCTATATACCTCATTTTTAAAATAAACATTTATAACATCATGGCTCAACCTCCAGACTCCAGTGAAAAAAGAATCAGCCGATCCAGCCATTTTTCAGAACTGAAGCCTTCTCTGTCCAGCAACGTCCTGGTAAATCACTTCTGAACCCCCTGCAGCTTAATAATATCCTCCACATAACTGGGCGACCAGAACTGGACAGAGTATTGCAGAACAGGCCTTACAAATGTCTTTGCAATCTCAACATGACGTCGCAAATCCTCCACTCAATGGACTGAGCAATAGTCAGACATGCCAAGCACTGTCTTATCCATCCTGTGATGCAAACTTCAAGAATTATGTACCTGAACCCGGAGGTCGCTCTGCTCTAAAACACTAACCGAGGCCAGAACATTAATTGTATAAGCTCTACCATTGTGTGTTTTACCAAGTGCACTAGATTGCATTTCTTCAGATTGAATTCCATCTACGGTTTTTCAGCCCATTCACCCATATTATCAAGATCCCTTTGTAATCTCAACAAACCTCCTTCACTGTCCACTATGCTACCCTCCATCTTCCAGCACATCACACATGGCTGTCAATGGTACAAATACCTTTGCTCGCGGCTCCACAATTTCTTTCCTAGCATCGCACAATGTCCTGTGATACACTTAATCAGGTACTGGGGCTTTCCATACCTTTGTGTTTTAAAATGTCCAGCAACACCTCTTCTATAACATGCACTCTGTTCAAGTCATAGAGATGTACAGCATGGAAACAGACCCTTCGGTCCAACTCGTCCATGCTGACCAGAAGATGTAAATAAATCCATCCTATTTACTAGCGTTTGGCCCATGTACCTCTAAACCCTTATTATTCATAAACCCATCCAGATATCTCTTAAATGTTGTCATAGTATCAGTATCTGTTACTTTCTCTCTCAGCTCAATCCACACACACATAACCGTGTGCATAAAAAAGCTGTCCCTCCAGTCCCTTTTAAACATTTCCCCTTTAAACTTAAACCTGTGCACTCTAGATTTGGACTCCCCAACCCCTGGGAAAAGACTTTGAATGTTTACCCTATCCATACCCCTCTTGTTTATATAAACCTCTATACGGTCACCCCTCAGTCTCCGATGCTCCAGGGAAAATAACCCCAGCCCTTATTCAGTAACAACCCCGGCAACATCTTGTAAATCTTTTTCTGAGCCCTTTCAAGTTTCACAACATCCTTATGGCAGGGAGATTGGAATTGCATGGGTTTGTGTACACTACATTGGTTTTGCTCATGCTGGATATCGGGTCCTTCGTGCTGGTGAGTTGTCGTCTGAGAGTGGGTGTTGGTTTGTGTGCTGTTATGAGTCCGAGTGGTCGGAGTAGTCTGGCTGTCAGTTCAGCAATGTTTTTGATGTATGGTACTGTGGCTTGTCCTTTGGGTTGCGGCATGTCCTCAGTCCGTTGTCTTTCCCTTAGGCATCTGTTGATGAAATTGCGGGGGTATCCGTTTTTGGCGAAAACATTGCATAGGTGTTCTTCTTCCTCTTTTTGCAGTTCTGGTGTACTACAGTGTGTTGTGGCCCTTTTGAACAGTGTCTTGATGCAAATTGTTTTGTGTGTGTTGGGGTGGTTGCTTTCATAGTTCAGGACTTGCAAGGAATGCTTAAAACACTACATCGGACAAACAGGAAGACAGCTTTCGATCCGCATCCATGAACACCAACTAGCCACTAAATGACATAACCAGCTATTCTTTCGTAGCCACACACGCAGAAAACAAGCAAAATGAGTTCGATTGGACAACACTACTATTATAGGACAAGCCAAACGGAGAACAGCCAGGGGATTCCTCGAGGCATGGCACTAATCCACAGATTCAATCAATAAGCACTTCGACCTGGACCCAATACACCGGCCACTGCAACTGACAGCTGGAACTGACAAACGGAAGTGGCAGGTACAAATCACTATAAATGCCGGAGGAAACATCACAGAAGCGCTTCACAGGAGGCTCCCAAGCACTGAGGATGTCACCCAAACAGGGGACGAAACGTCTGCAATGCATATTTCCAGCTCTGCGAACAGAACCACAACAACAAGCACCCGAGCTACAAATCTTCTGACAAACGTTGACCATTGTTTTAGCCGACTTTAAGATAAAACTAACCGACATACGTTAATTTTACGTTCTTCAATCTGCCTATCCAAGTCACTTGACTGTCCCTAATGTATGTGTTCGACGACCACCTCTGGCAGTGCATTCCACCCAACCACCACTCTCTGTGTAAAAAAAAACTGCCTTTGACATCTCCCAAAACCTTTCTCCAAACATCTTAGAATTGTGCTCACCTCGTGACAATCATTTCCGCCCTGGGAAGAAGTTTCTGGCTATTTACTGTGTCTGTAACTCTCACCATCTAATTTACCTCCATCAAGTTACCTCTCATCCTTCTTTAATCCAATGAGAAAAGCCATAGCTCCCTCAAACTTTCTTCACAAGACAAGCCCTCTAGTCCAGTTAGCATCCTGGAAAATCTCCGCTGCACTCGCTCGAAAACGTCCACATCCTTTGTATAATGAGGCGAGCAGAACATTTCAAATGTGGTCTCACCAGAGCTTTATAGACCTGCAGCATAATCTCCCGGCTCTTAAACTCAGTCCTGCTGCGAAGGAAAACCAACACACCATACGCCTTCTTAACAACCTTATCAACCTAGGTGGCAACTGAGAGACCTACAGACATGGACCCCAAATTCCGTTTGTTCCTCCACACTGCTACGAATCCGACATTTGACCCAGTAATCTGCATTCAAATTCGACTTCCAAAGTAAATCCCTTCACAAAATAGGAACTTGGAACAGAATCAGGCCATTTAGCCCCTTGGATCTGGTGGGCCGTTTGATCACGGTTAAAATATTTCTCAACCACATTCTCCTGCTTCACCAACTGACCATAGATTCCCTTATTCAAGAAAAACATACTTATCTCTATCTGAAAGAAATCGCTGTGTGTGTGTGCGGGCATGTGGATGTGTTTGTGTGTAAGTGTCCATATCTGTATGTATGTGCGTTGTATGTTTAATGTGTCTGTGTATGTTTGTGTACATCTCTGTGAAACGATGTCTCTGTAGGTTTGTGGGTAAATTCATTCAAATTGAGATAAACCCCTACTCCCCTCCTCTCCCTCTGCGTCTGTCCCTGTTACGGTTATAGTCATACAATGCCATCTTCTGCTGGTCTCCCCATGCCACTGAACAAGTGTCAGCTTTTTTTTCTCTCTATCAGTGGACATCAAATACTATTAATCTCTCACACTGCACGGCTGTTTGGTTTTGCAAATATCTCTGGAGGCTTAGAACAGTTTTGTCTGATACCTAGATATATTACCACCACCACTGGGTCAGTTTCAGGACTTTTCAATACTTTCTCACTTACACCTTGTAGGGCTGAATGATAAAATATTTCAATTTAAAGAACATGTAATAAATTCATTGCATCACCGTACAAATGGTTTGGTTAGAAATGCTTGGTTGCAGTTGCAGTGGAGATACTCTTTAAGGTGTACACTCTGTGTAACGAATAATCTTCAAAGACAAATCGCTTCCACATTGCAGAGCCAGCGCAGATATTACTCCTCAGAAGCATTCGCCACTCTGAGTGTCCTCAGTACAATTACGATCCTCCTACACCCAATTCACACCCAATTGTGTGTTTGCGTGTGTAGAAGTGCAGATGGTTCTGTCAGTTTGGATGGTGCTATGATCCATCTCCCTCTCCCGACCTCCTAGACTGAATCTCTTCTGGTTTTCTCCCTCCACTGCCATCAATGCAGTAGAGTGTGAAGGCCAACAGAGGCGGACATTGCATCACTTGAAACACCAGAGAGGCTGGCAGAACCGCACACGGCACATGGATACCCACATAGACACGCAGATACACCCAGATATGAATATAGATACACAGGTACACATAGAGACTGGTGCGGTAAACACAGATACTAAAGCAGACATACAGAGACAAATGCCGATACACTAATGCACGTGGTCACGCAGATATACAAGCATCAGTACAGACACACCACAAACACTGACACACTGACGTTTATACAGACATAGAGAATCTGCCAGTATTTATTTTTCGCGTGGTGACTTCCTCAATATTTCACTCGATTGTGTGGTGTGTGCCAATATTTCCGTTGATCCGTAGGGGTTCCTCTGCACGCTCACTATAGCTTCTACAACTTTCCTATAACAAGGCGACCAGAACTGAACACAATGTTCCAAGTGTGCTGTACGACACAGCAATGAACTCATTTGTTACTTAACCAAACATCCAGAAAAGCTCACCTTACCTTATAATCTGTTAAAGCACGAGTGACAGAGAACTCAAAAAGTCCACAATTTAAAGGAAAATAATATCAATGTATTCCTTAACTCTAAAAGTGAACATTGAACAACAACTATTCACAGCTCTAAGCTCCCTTTCTCTGAACTGTTTGTTATCTGCCTCCACCTTTATAACAACATACTGTTCCCTTTAAAAAAAAAACTAAATTAAAATTGCATCACTTAATTTCAAATCTTGACAGTGGCTGTCATCTCTAGTGTCCTACTTCTTTCATCTATGGATCTCCCTGGGTCGTCTTCTGTGTTTTACTGCACGAATGTTTCATGCAAAAAACCCATAAATTTAATAGAGATTGTTTGGCACGGCAGTCTCTGCAGATGGCAGTTTACTCTCTAAGTTTCATTATGCCTACCCCTTTATCCCCTCAACATCAAATCATCTCTGGTTCAATGTTGGCAAAACAATAAATTCAAAATCTTTTGGGTTTGTTATCCACAAAGATTGGTGGAATTGTGGATAGTGAGGAGGGCTGTTGTCGGCTGCAAAGGGACTTAGATATGATGGAGAGCTGGGCTGAGGAGTGGCAGATGGAGTTTAACCCTGTCAAGTGTGAGGTTGTCCATTTTGGAAGCACAAATAAAAATGTGGAATACAGGGTTCTTAGTAAGGTGGAGGAGCAGAGGGATCTTGGGGTCTCTGTTCATAGCTCTTTGAAAGTTGCCACTCAGGTGGATAGATTGTAAGAAGGCCATTGGTGTATTAGCGTTCATTAGCAGAGGGATTGAATTCAAGAGTCATGAAGTAATGTTGCAGCTGCAGAGGACCTTGGTAAGGCCACATTTGGAGTACTGTGTGCAGTTCTATTCGCCTCACTTTAGGAAAGATGTGGAAGCTTTGGAGAGGGTGCAGAGGAGATTTACCAGAATGTTGCCTGGAATGGAGAATAGGTCGTACGAGGATAGGTTGAGAGCGCTCGGTCTTTTCTCATTGGAAAGACAAAGGATGAGGGGTGACTTGATAGAGGTTTATATGATGATCAGGGGAATAGATACAGTAGACAGTCAGAAACTTTTTCCCCGAGTACAACAGTGTATTACAAGGGGGCATGAATTTAAGGTCAAGGGTGGAAGGTATAGGGGGGATGTCAGAGGTATGTTCTTTATCCAGAGTGTAGTGGGGGCATGGAATGCGCTGCCTGTGGGAGTGGCAGAGTCAGAGTCATTGGTGACCTGTAAGCGGCAATTGGATAGGTACATGGATAGGTGCTTAAGCTGGGACAAATGTTCGGCACAGCATCGTGGGCCAAATGGCCTGTTCTGTGCTGTATTGTTCTATGTTCTATGTTCTATCCTGAGGCATAATTTAAACAGGTTCATTAAATATGAAAAGTTGCCCAAAGAACAACTGAAACTCAAGGTATCTGTTTTAACAGCCAAATGTTACACATTTTCAATTTTCCAGTACATTCTGGGTCTGCTAGATACTCATATGACAGGTGGTTACGAGCTGTCAATGCAGAACAGCACTCAATTTCATAGAGCTGCAACATAACCTCACAACTCTGAAACCCAGTTTCCCGGCTTGTGAAAGCCAACATACCTTGTGCCTTCTCAACAACCACGTCAACTTGGGTGGCAACTTAGTGGATCTGTGGACATGGAACTCAAGATCCTTCTATTCCTCTATACTACCAAGTATCCTGCCTTTAACCCTGTACTCTGCATGCAAATTTTACCTTCCAAAGTGAATGACTTCACACTTTTCCAGGTTTAACTCGATCTGCCACTCATCAGCTCAGTTCTGTCAATGACTTGTTGCAACGTACAACAACCTTCCACACTATCCACAACTCCACCAACCCTCCATCGGCAAGCTTACTAACCCCCCTCCCAATTTCCAATTCAACTCTCCTAAAAATCACAAAGAGCAGGGTTCCCAGAACTGATCCCTGCAGAACACCCCTGGTCACCGAGCTCCAGGCTGAGTACTTTCTATCTACCACTACCCTCTGTCTTTTATGTTCCAGCCAATTCTGTATCCTGACAGCCAGATTTCCCTGTGTCCCATATCTCCTTACTTTCTGAATGAACCCACAATTGGTAACTTTGTCAAATAGTTGCTAAAATCCAAATACACCACATCCACTGCTCTACCTTCATCAATGTTTTTTTCACATCCACAAAAAGTTCAGTAAGACTTATGAAGCATGACCTGCTTCTCACAAAGGCATGCTGACTGCCTCTAAATCCTGAAGAAGGGTTTATGCCCGAAACGTCGATTCTCCTGCTCCTCGGATGCTGCCTGACCTGCTGTGTTTTTTCAGTATCATATGTTTGCCTCTAAATATAGTATGGTTTTCTAAGTAATCATAAATCATGTCTCTCAAATCCTCTCCAATACTTTGCCCATCACTGGCGAAAGAATGATTGGCTTCTAATTCCCAGGATTATCACTATTTCCTTTCTTGAACAAGGGAATAACATTTGCCAACCTCCTATCATCATTCACGAATCCAGTGGGCAGTGATGACACAAAAACATCACAAAACACATGCAATCTCTTCTCTCGCTTCCTATAGTATCCTAGTTTTTTTCCCATCTGGCCAAGAAGATTTGTCTTTCCTGGTGATTCTCAAAATTTTTAGCACATCCTCCTGTTCTAGCATATGTTTCACGTTGTATCCAAAAACGTGAAGGTTCCTCTCAGTACTGAATACTGAAGCATGGCATTGATTAGGGACCTCCCAGAGGTCCTAAATGAATTTTGCCAGAGCTGCGAGGAGAGAAGGGGAGGTGAATCGAGAGCTGCAGAGAAGGGTGAGGTTTTCCGCATTAAAAGGGACTTACCTCGGGAGTCGGGCCTCCATTTGCCAAGAGGTACGAGGGAGGAGCGAAGGGCTTCTGGGAAGGCATATATTTGTGTGGATGTGTTACCCACAAAACGACACGGGTGGTATCTAACCAAAAACAAAAGACCTGTGCCTCAGATCGGTAAGGTAATGAGTATTTTTTTTTAATTTGCAACAGTATCTTTGGGAATGTAGAATAGTGAGAATGGAGGTGAGGGCAGTTGAATGTTCCTCCTGTAGAATGTGTGAGGTAAGGGCCACCACCAGTGTCCCTCCTAACGACATTCGGGGGAAAGTGCACCCAACTCCAGCTTTTTGAAAACCGCGTTAGGGAACTGGAGCTGGAGCTGGACTAACTTCAGTTCATTCAGGAGGCAGAGGGGCTTATTGAGAGGAGTTACTGGGAGGTAGTCACTCCTAAGGTACAAGATAAAGACAAATGGGTTACAGTCACGGGACCGAAAGGGAACTGACAGGCAGTGCAGAGATCCCCTGTGACCATTCCCCTCAACAATAAGAATACCGTTTTGGATACTGTAAGGGGAATGACATACCAGGGGAAAGCAGTGGGATAGAGGGCTCTGGCACAGAGTCTGTCCCTGCTGCTCAGAAAGCAAATGGGAAGAGGAGCAGAGTAGCAGTCATTGGGGACTCCATATATAGGGGAACAGATGGGAAGTTCTGTGGGGATGAGAGAGACTCACGGTTGGTGTGTTGTCTCCCAGGGGACAGAGTTCGTGATGTCCCTGATCAAGTTTCTGGAATCGTTAAGCGGGATGGGGAGCAACCCAAGTCATGGTCCACATAGGCACCAATGACATAAGTAGGAAGAGAGCTGGGGGTTTAGGGCAGAAATTCAGGGAGCTAGGTTGGAAGTTTAGAGCTAGGACAGAGTTGTTAGCTGTGGTTTATTGCCCATGCCAGGTGTTAGTGAGGCAAGGGACAGGGAGAGAGAGAAGGTGAACACGTGGCTACAGGGATGGTGCAGGAGTGAGTGTTTTGGATTTTTGGATAATTGGGGCTCTTTCTGGGGTAGGTGAGACTTCTACAAGCAGGGTGGTCCTCATCTGAACCGGAGAGGTACCAATGTCCTGGGGTGGGACATTCACTAAGGCTATTGTGCTGGGTTTAAACTAATCCAGCAGGGGGATTGGAACCAAAATTGTAGTTCGAGCATAGAAAAGGTTGAGATTAGGGAGGTCTAAAATCAAGTTTCAAAGATGCAAAATGGCATCGGCAAGCAAGAGGTTGGTTTGAAGTGTGTCCACTTCAATGCCAGGAGCACACCGGAATAAGGTTGGTGAACTTGCAGCATGGGTTGGTACCTGGGACTTCAATGTTGTGGGCATTTTGGAGACATGGTTAGAGCAGGGACAGGAATTGTTTATGCACATTTTAGAATTTAGATTTTTCAGGAAGAACAAAGAAGATGGTGAAAGAGGGGGAGGTGTGGCATTGTTGGTCAAGGACAGTATTACAGTTGCAAAAAGGATGTTTGGGGACTCGTCAACTAAGGTAGTATGGGCTGAAGTTAGAAACAGGAAAGGGGAGGTCAGACTGTTGGGAACTTTCTATCGGTCTCCGAATAGTTCCAGAGATGTAGGGGAAAGGATAGCAAAGATGATTCTTGATAGGAGTGACAGAGACAGGGTAGTTTTAATGGGGAACTTCAACTTTCGAAATATTGAACGGAAACCCTTTAGTACGAGTACGATAGATGGGTCAGTTTTTGTCCAGTGTGTGCAGGAGGGCTTCCTGACACAGTATGTCGATAGGCCAACAAGAGTCGAAGCCACATTAGATTTGGTACTGGGTAATGAGCCCAGTCAGTTGTTCGACTTGGAAATAGGTGAGCACTTCGGTGATAGCGATCACAATTCTGTTATGTTTACTTTAGTGATAGAAAAGGATAGGTGTATAACACTGGGCAAGATTTACAGCTGGGGAAAGGCAAGTACGATGCGATTCGGCAAGGTTTAGGAAGCAAATGATGGGGAAGCAAACTGCAGGGGATGAGTACATTATAAATGTGGAGCTTATTCGAGGCAAAGCTACTGTATGTCCGATATAAGTATGTACCTGTCAGGCAGGGAGGAAGCTGTAGAGCGCAGGAGCTGTGATTTACAAATGAAGTGGCATCTCTGGTCAAGAGGAAGAATGCGGCTTATGTTAGGATGAGATGTGTAAGCTCAGTTAGGGCGCTTGAGAGTTACAAGGTAGTCAGGAAAGACCTAAAGAGAGAGCTCAGAAGAGCCAAGAGAGGACATGAGAAGTTTTTGGCAGTTAGGATGAGGGTCAACCCTAATGCTTTCTATAGCTATTTAAGAATGTAAGAATAACGATAGGAAGATTAGTGCCAATCAAGGAGAGCAATATGAAGTTGCGTGTGGAGTCAGAGGAGATAGGGGAAGCACTAAATGAATATTTTCAACAGTATTCACTCGAGAAAACGACAATGTTTTCGAGGAGATTACTGAGATAGAGGCTACTAGACTAGGTGTGATTGGGGTTCACAAGGCAGAGGTATTAAAAATCCTGCAGCGTGTGAAAATAGATACGTCCCTTGGGCCAGAATGGATTTATCCTAGGATCCTCTTGGAAGCCAGGGAGGAGATTACCGAGCCTTTGGCATATATCTTTAAATTGTCATCGTCTACAGGAATAGTGCCAGAAGACTGGAGGATAGCAAATGTGGTTCCCCTGTTCAAGAGGGAGAGTAGAGACGACCCTGGTGTTTATAGACCAGTGAGCCTTACTCCACTTGTTGGTAAAGTGTTGGAAAACGTTATAAGAGATAGGATTTATAATCATCTAGAAAAGAATAACTTGATTAGATTTATTCAGCACGGTTTTGTGAAGGGTAGGTCGTGCCTCACAAAACTTATTGAGTTCTTTGAAAAAGTGACCAAAAAGGTAGATGAGAGTAAACTGGTTGATGTGGTGTATATGGATTTCAGCCAGGCTTTCGATAATCTTCCCCACAGTAGACTATTGAACAAAATGCGGTGGAATGTGATTGTGGGAGATATAGCAGTTTGGATCAGTAATTAGCTTGCTGAAAGAAAACAGAGGATGCCGGTTGATGGGAAATGTTCATCCTGGAGTCGATTACCAGTGGTGTACCGCAAGCGTCGGTGTTGTGTCCACTGCTGTTCATCATTTTTATAAACGACCTGGATGAGGGCATAGAAGGTTGGTTAGTACATTTGCAGACGATACGAAGGTTGGTGAATTTGTGGATAGTGATAAAGAATGTTGTAGGTTACAGGGAGACACAGATAAGATGCAGAGCTGGGTGAGAGTTGGCAAATGGAGTTAAATGCGAACTAGTGTGAGGTGATTCACTTTGGTCGAAGTAACCAGAATGCAAAGTACTGGGCTAATGGTATGACTCTTGGTAGTGTAGATGAGCAGAGAGATCTCAGTGTCCAGGTACACAGATCCTTGAAAGTTGCCACCAAGGTTGACAGGCAACTGAAGGCATACAGTGTTCGAGCTTTTATTAATACAGGGATCGAGTTCCAGAACCATGAAGTTATGCTGCAGCTGTACAAAACTCTGGTGCGACCGCACTTGGAATATTGTGAACAGTTCTGGTCACTGCATTATAAGTAGGTTGTGGAAGCTTTGGAAAGGGTGCAGAGGACATTTACTAGGATGCTGCTTGGTATGGAGGGAAGGTCTGACGAGGAACGGCTGAAGGATTGAGGCTGTTTTCGTTAAGGTGAAAAAGGTTGAGACGTGACTTAATAGAGACATATAAGATAATTAGAGGGTTGGATAGGGCGGACAGGGCGAGCCTTTATCCAAGAATGGTGACGGCGAGCATGAGGGGGCATAGCTTTAAATTGAGGGGTGATGGACACAGGACAGATGTCAGAGGTAGTTTCTTTCCTCAGAGAGTAGTAAGGGTATGGAATGCTTTGCCTGCAACGGTATTAGACTCACCAACTTTAAGTACGTGTAAGTCATCATTGGTCAAACATATGGACGTAAATGGAATAGTGTAGGTGAGATGGGCTTCAGATTGGTATTACAGGTCGGCGCAACATCGAGGGCCATAGGACCTGTACAGTGCTGTACTGCTCTATGTTCTATGTTCTATGTTCCCCGACCTCCTCAAGCTCCTGGTGTAAGTTCCCTCCACTATCCTGATGAGCCCTATCCTCACACAGGCCATCATCTTGTTCCTCACAAAAGTGTAGAACGTTTTAAAGTTCTACTTTAATCCTACTCACCAAGTCTTTTTCATGCCAGCATCTCGCTCTCCTGAGATTATTCTTCACTTCCTTCCTGACTACCTTGTAACCCTCTCGAGCCCTGTCTGATCCTTGCCTACTTAACCTAAAGTCATCTTCCTCCTTCCTCTTGAGATATTCTCCATTCATTGACACAATGGAGATTATGGAGCTGCAAATGGATCGAGCTGCACATTCTGTCACTTCCAGCATGGGCTGCAAGTTTTGCCACGCTGGGTAGTGATTTAACAAAGTGTCACTGATCAATGCCCTGGGATGGTGTACACAGCTCTACATGCTAGGAGGGTAACAGCTCCTGGTTTACAGTCAATGCACTGGGGTGATGTACACTGCTCTACATGCTGGGAGGGTAACTACTCCTGGTTTACAGATCGATGCCCTGCGGTGGCGTACATTGCTCTATACATTGGGAGGGTAAATGCTCCTGGTTTACACAGCAATTCACTTCTGTTCACTGCATAACTCCCAGTGCTGGAGAGGTAGTTCATGGACTGGTGTGGTCTGCACAGATTTCTGGGTTGTATTGAGCAGTACACTAGCCTGGTCTGAACACTGCTACATGCTGCACAGATATATCATCTGGATTATGGTATCTGATTCTGTGACTTTTTTTTCAGCTGATTTGTCAGCATATTTAATTTATATTCTTATTTTTGTTATTGGACCTATGAAAGTACTACTCATCCAGTTTAACCCGTTTGCCTGTTTCCTGAACTTGTCGATCAAGTAATCACCCAATTATAACACGAATATCCGTCTTTCTGTACCTTAACCTGGCCGTTGGTGCTCATATCCCTGGAATCCTGGGAAATCATTATGAAGCTCAGAAATAATGCGCAAAATGTGTGGCACGTGCTCCTCTGGACGTCCCGGCTGTGTGTCCCATTTGGCTCCCGAGTGTATCGAGAGCTGGCATTGTGAAGCTCAGAAGCAATGAAATGGTAGGTGTCAGACTTCTGTTCATTTCCCGGCGTGTCCCATGTGGTGCTCCATAGACAACGGCATGTGTGCTAGGCTGTTGTTCACTTCCAGGTGTGTTCCATATGATACTCCATGGACAGGGGTGTGTTTGTGCTGGGCTGTTGTTCACTTCCTGGTGTCCTCCATACGGTACTCCATGGACAGGGGTATATGTGTTTGTCTGTTGTTCACTTCCCGGTGTGCCCCATGTGGTGATCCATGGACAGGGGTGTGTGTGTGATGGGCTGTTGTTCACTTCCCGGTGCCCTCCATACGGTACTCCATGGACAGGGGTATATGTGTTTGTCTGTTGTTCACTTCCCGGTGTGCCCCACGTGGTGATCCATGGACAGGGGTGTGTGTGTGCTGGGCTATTTTTCACTTCCCGGTGCCCACCACGTGGTGCTCCATGTTGGACCGGGGTTCTGGCAGCTTTAGACACGCCTTTGAAACTTGGTCTGTATGTGTCCACTGAACACTTGTGTTTGTCCCTCTCAGATGATTGTGTAGTCAGTAACACAAGGAAACCTCTCGAGTATTATTGTCAAAGAACAATCTCATCTCTGGGTGAGGAATGGGGGCTGTATTCACAGTGAAATTGGTCTACAACTTGACCAACAAACGAAGCACAGGATGCAGAAAGGGGAAGCTCAGTTAGAAGTGATGAGGACCCTGTCGGAGATTTCCAATTACACTTTCCAAACCATCCCAAACTGAGTTTGACAGTTTTGAGGGGCTGAATGGTCTCCTCTGTTTCTGTGAAAGGAGTATGTAGCCTCTAATTGCTCCTGTATAGCAGGCTTGATGGGCTGAATGGAACACAGAAACATGGGACTGAGGAGCAGGAGTGGGTCATTGGACACTTCGAGCCTTCTCTACCAGGGACTAAGATTGTGGCTGATCAAGTTGTGGTCTCAGCTCCACTTTCCTGTCTGTGTGCTATTATCCAAGAATCACTTATCTGTCCAATATTTAACTAACTCAGTGTTGAATAAGTATAAAAAAAGAGACATGTTAAACTTGTCAGGAAGAGAATTCCCACTTGAAATGCCTGTTTAGAATTTTTGCTCATCCCTCTTATCGAGTCATAAAGCATGTAAATATGTAAGTGCTGACCAGATATCCCATTATGATCGAGTCTGATTTGAGAGTATTTGGCACATATTCCTCTAAACCTCCTTATTCAAATACCCATCAAGATGCAAGACTCCACCACTTCCTTTGGGAGGTAATTCCATATGGACACCGCCCTCTGTATGAAAACATTGCGTCTAAGCTCCCTCTAAAATATTTCCCCTTGTACCTTAAAACGGGACTCCAGTCTGAAAAGCAATCCTCTACCAACCTCTGTCTCCTCCCTTCAATTTAATTTTGTATTTAATTGGCTTGGGTGCGCTGGTTCCCATGTAACCTAACCTTACTAACTTGCCTAATATGCAGAATCTTGTCGAACAACTTGTTCCAGTCTGTATGGAAAACATCTACAATACTGCCTTCATCAATCTGCTTTGTCATCTCTTTAACAAACTCAGTCAAATTCGTACAACACGATTTCTCATGCAAAAAGCCATGGTGACTATCCCCAATCAATTCTTGCCTTTGAAAATGCATGCAATTGGCTATCCCTGAGAATCCCCTCCAACAACTCACCCGCCACTGATGTCAGGCTCACTAGTCAGAGTTCCTTGGGTTGTTGGGTAACTGTTTTATTTTCTACTGCCACTGTTCCATTGGTCACAGCAAATTATCGGTGTAACCAGGTTGATGATATGGCCGATGTTATAGGTCTCACATTGGGTCAGGGTCATCCTTGGAAGAGGTCAGGTTGGTTTCCTTCATTTGTTAAAGTAACAAATTCATGATGAAAACAAAGTTCCTCAAATTATGATGGAAAGATGAATGTCAAACTGAATAGAAATTTTTAAAAAATGTACATTGATATTTCCGTTTCTGAAAATACTGAGGAGCACAAACATGCACAGACACACACACACACAGATACATACACAGACAAGCACACTCAAACACACACACACAGAGACATGTACACACAGACACGCTCAAACACACAAAAACACAGACACAAAAACATGGTCACACACAGAAGTATGCGCACAAACACAGACAAATGCATGTACCATAGACCGTATATAATTATGATGGACCGTAATTATTTATGACCGTAAATAATTAGAGCAGAATAAAAGGCCATTTGGCCCATCCAGTCTACTGAGCTACTGATCATGGCTGACATGCTTTTCAAGCCAATTCTCCTGCCTTCTCACAACAAGCCTTGATCCCATCATTAAGTATAACTTATCTAGTTATATCCTAAAGATGCTAATGTGTCTGTGTGTCCGTGTGGGTCTGTGTGCATGTGTTGTCTCTGTGTGTTACCCAGTGTCCTGCCCTGCGCTCCATGTTAGAGAGTGGGGTTTTAGCAGTTTTGAGGCACATCTTTGTAACTTGGTCTGTGCCTATCCATTGAACGCTTGTGTTAATCATTCTCTGCTGCTCATGTGCTCAGTAACACGAGGAATCCCCACAACTGTTAGGGATTCAGACCAGGCTTCTCACTTGCATTTCACTGACGTTTGACTTAACTCTAGTACATGCGTGAAAGTGCTGGGGATGGTTTCCTGGAGGCCAAGGTTTAAACTGCTGTGGAAATTAAGGAAGACCAGAGGCTTTGGTGACCCAACTCTGGATGAAACATGGTGACTGTAGTTACAGTATCTGGATCTGCAACATGACCAACAAATGGAGCAGAGGCTGCAGAGAGGGGAATCTCTGTAAAATGGAATGAGGGAATTGCAATCAGATCAGTCATGATTTTGAAGAATGTTGGAGCAGGATTCAATGGCTCGCTCATGCAACTTATTCAGATATTTCTTTTAGTAACAAGCCGATTTCTCTTTTCTCCCCAGACGTGTGGGTAGTGAGTCACCTCCTCCTCTTCCTGGGAAACAGAAATCTGGGGCCTCACTAGTGTTCAGATTTCACTGTATCCCAGTCTCGTGCAGTTGAGTGACTACCTCCTGTTCCTGTGTCCCAATCTCGAACAGTTGAAAGACTGTCTCCTGTCCCTGTGTCTCAGAATCGAGAAGTTGAGTGACTACCTCCTGTGTCTTCCTGTTCCTGAGCAGCAGTTTGAATGTTGTGAATGATGTCACAAGGTTAAGAAAGGACTTGATAACAGGGAATTTCAAACTTGGAGCAGCATTACACAAAGGTATCTAGAAACTTCTCCACCAAACATTTTATGCAGCCCGTCGGTTATTTTATTCCTGCCTCCTTTTATAAAGAGGGTGAAACATATACAACAGTGCAGTGTTCCGACAATACTCCCACATACAGGGAAGACAGATTAAAAAGATTAAAAGATTTATCGTCTATCCCTCAGCGACCCTCATCCATTCCATCCAAACCGAGGATGCATAAATCTTTAAACCGTATATTGCAATGAATTTGTAGAGTAAATATCACACTTTAACACTGCAGTCACTGAAGACAGCCCTGCACCTCTCACCAAGATCTTCAGAAAGTGCGCGGGCTGACTGACCACGTGATGCCGATCCTGGATTCCAGTTCTCTCCAAGATATTCGCCTCCCGGTTTGAGATTAATTTCCTTCTAAATGTAGACTACAAATCCCACATTCAGGCACAGTTTCAAGGCTTGCAGAGCGGATTACATTCCTGCTTTATCTGAACACAATGAGGGTGCATTTGGCAGACAGAGGAATCCTGAGGCTGGGATTTACTGTTCAGCTGGTGCCAGAGACGGTCTCCCATAACAGTGAACGGGAGGTCGCTTTATAAAGGAAGGGGCTCAATTCACTAATTGTGTTGCAGCGAAATTGCGTTTAATAAACACACCTTTACTCGATAACTGCCTGTATATTGAATGAAGGATCAAAATTGATGGAGCAAAGCGAATACAGTAGTTCCTATTTTATATATTCCGATGTTTAACCATACTAAAGGATACGAACACTGTGTGGGGAAAACTGAATTGAGGAGATTTTCACCATGAACTAGAATGGAGGATGCTCAGTGTGTTGAATGACCTATTCCTTTCCCGATGTTTCTGAGCAGTCTGTGGGAAAGCTCTGTAAATCCTGCCACCTGCTCTCAGATGTTAGGAAAGAAATCTCTGCAGGGTCAACAGTAGTATTTCCTGTTCCAATACTGACGCTGGTGCCAGGTGATCTGTACAGTTTTATCCTTTAAGACCCTGGAACAGTTTGATACAATAGAGTGTCTTGCTTGTCCGTTTCCGGGACCATTGAAGAGTTTATCACATGTCTGTTTGTCTGGAGTCACGTTTAGGCCAGACCAGGAAAGCATGGGAGATTCACTTCCTGAAAGGACATTGAGGAAGGAAATTGGTGGTTACAATCGACATTGGCTTCAATGTTAATGAATCCAGGTTTTACTTCTCGATATTTAATTAATTATAACATCCACCAGCTGCAAGAGCGTTAGCCTGGTCTGGATTAGTAATCCAGTGACTTTTCCACAACAACACAATCTCCACATGGGGACCACACTGAGCTGGTTATTTCTGTGTTGCTTGACAGCTCTGTCATAAAGAACTCCCACCAACGTGACTATCGTGACGGGACTCAGGGCGTGGTAAATGGTCAGACTGTAGTTATTCCCTTGTTATGGAATTGGACATAGCTGAGTAATTTTCCACATTTCCAGGGAGATGTCAGAGTTGGAGCTGGAATGAAACAGCTTCTCCAGGGACACGGATTGTTGTGCAGCACAAGTCTTCAGTCCTATTGCAGGAATGGGGTCAGGGTCCATTGCCTTTGTCGTATTTACTGTGTTCAGCTGTTTCTTCATGTCACATACAGTGAATCAGATCGATTACAGACTGGCATCTGTGATTCTGTGGGCAGCATGGCGAGGGTGAGGTGGATCATCAACTCAACACTTCTGGCTGAGGACGGTGCAGATAATACAACCATGTATTTTACACTAATGTACAGGGCTGTCCCGTGAAATAGGATGGCGATATTTATGGAGTCCTCTCCTCCAGTAAGTTGTTTAAAAGTCCATAGACATTTATGTCTGGATGTGACAGCACTGCAGAACTTCGATCTGATCTGTTAGTCTTGGGATCATTTTGCCCTCTGTATCAGATGTTAGTCCTGCTGTTTTGAATGTAACCATTCAAGTGCGGGAGCTTTAATGGATTAACATCAGGTTTGGGTACACATGGTTCCGACTCTATCATGTTCACCCGCACTCATCACTGAACCATAGATCAACTTGATGTTAATGGTAGGCTGAGGGATTATCCTGGGGAAAATGTTACGGATTGTAGTTGATTATAACTCTGCTGCTGTTGTGATTCTACTGCACCACATAAATGCCCACTTTGAGCTCCAATATGTTCAATTCAATTCTACTGACTATCCCCCAGTTCACACCAAGACCCATTCATCCATCAGCCCTGTACTCAGTGTCTTAACCTGGTTTCTGATGTGGTAACACTTCCATTTTCCTATTCTCATTCTGCTCTCCCTGGTGTCACGCCTCCAATTTGTTACTTTAGTCAAACCCCTTAACGTTTGCATCTGAATCTTTTTCATTCGCCCAATGCCATCTTCTGTGTTTGATGTGAATGTGTTCCCCTCTGTTTCTCTCCCTGACCAAGATTAAGAGCTCTGCAGTGTCAGAGACGCCAGCCTTCTGTAGTTTCAGACCAAGAAATTTGTGCATCTTGCATTGTCAGTCTCTTCCCAGTGCACGGCGCTCCGTGTTGGACAGGGCGTTTGAGCAGCTTTAACACACGTCTGTGGAACTTGTTCAAAAACAGATACTGCTGACGAAACTCAGCAAGTCTGTCAGCATCTTGTGCAGTGAAAGCAGAGTTAATCTTTCAGGGGCCAGTGAACCTTCTACATTAGGTTAGATTACTTACAATGTGGAAACAGGCCCTTCGGCCCAACAAGTCCACACTGACCCACCGAAGAACAACCCACCCAGACCCCATTCTCTTACATTTACCCTACACCTAACACTGCGGGCACTTTAGCTCGGCCAATTCACCTAACTTGCACATTTTTGGACTGTGGGAGGAACCCGGAGCACCCGGAGGAAACCCACGCAGACACGGGAAGAATGTGCAACCTCCACACAGTCAGTCGCCTGAGGCGGGAATTGAACCCAGGTCTCTGGTGCTGTGAGGCAGCAGTGCTAACCACTGTGCCACCGTGCCGCCCACAAAGCTCCCACCTTCTCCAGCCATTTTTGCATTTTCATTTCCAGAATCCATAGTTATTTGTTTAATTGAAAATTTGTTCTGAGTCTATTCATTTCTAGAGAAACTCAACAGGTCTGGTATCATCTGCAGAGACAGGGAAACAGAGTTAGCGTTTCAAGTCCAGTATGACACTTCTTCAGAACTGAAAAGGATTGAAAAATGAGCTTTATAATCCATTGACAGATGTGGGGAGTGGGTTGACGGGTAAAAGAGGGTGTGGCAAAAGACAAACATGCTTTTAGTCGTGAAGAACGAGAAGATCATGTGAAGTAGCCTAATAATTAAAATGTGAATGGGGAAAAGGGGTTCTCTGTATTGAGTGAACGATAAAGAAGATTCAACCACACAAGGTCATGGGGAGGCCAGGAGGGAGAATGTATGGAAACTGCAGAACAGTTATAATGGGGTCAGACTGTGAAGTTATGAAATTGTACATTTGCTCCTACAGGATGTAACGTACGAAAGTGTAAAGTGAGTTGTTACTCGAGCTTGGGTTGTGCTTCCTTGGAACATTGCAGCAGCCCAGAGTCGAAATGTTAGCATGAGAGCAAGGTAGGTTATTGAAATGGGAAGCAATGGGAAGCAATGAGAAGGTCAAGATTATTTCCACAGACAGAGTGGGAGTGTTCCTCAAAGCAATCTCTGTTTGGTCTCGCCAATATAGAGAGACTGCATTGTGAGCAGCAATGATAGGAGATCAGATTGAAAGTTTACAAATGAAATGCTGCTTCACCTGGAAGGTATGTTTGGTTCCTTGGACAGTGAGGAGGGAAGAGGTGAATGAACAAGTGTTGCAGCTTCTGCAATTGCATGGGAAGGTAGAATGGGGGAGTGGGGAAGTGTTCTGGGTGATGGAGGGGACAGAGAGGGAACGGTTCCTGCGAAATACTGACAGTGGGTGGGAGGGGAAGATGTGTTTGATGGTGCTGTCCTGCTTGAGATGGTGGAACAGGCGTAAGATGATTATGTGAACATGGATTCTAGTGCAGGAAGAAGTGTGGACAAAAAGGAATCTATCATTGTTCTGGGATAGAGGGGACAGATTGAGGGCAATACCGTGGGGGATGGGACAGTGACAGATGAAGGCTCTGGCCACCAGAGTTAGGGGATTTCTGGTTTGAAGGAAAATGAGGTCACATTAGACGCAGGTCACAGGAATGTGGCATCATCAAACAGAAATAACAGAGATGGAGAAACTTGGAGTCAGCCTCCGCTGATGATGTGTTCAGCCACATGCGGAAGTTCCCCCTGAATGATTGAAAAGAACCAGGCATCTAAATTGAGGATTTCTGCCTCACATCTGGTCTGAAGCGGAATGTGAAAATAGGCCCAAAGGAAGGTCAGTGAGTATACATGAGCAGACATTCAAGCAGATATCCCAAACCGCTCAGTAATTATTGTTTCTGTTCAAAAAGAAGAACTCAGTAAGCAGAGGAACCACCCATGGTTGACAAAAGCTCTCAAGGATACTATTGATGAGCAGTAGTGGAGGGCCAGATTTATAATATTTATTTCAGGGACCATAAGCTGATGTTAGGCATGAATTTCAGCGGTGCTTCCTGATTTACCTGGCAGAAAACCCTGCCATTGATGCTCCATCCTCTTCCCTGCTCCTCTCCCCTCCCTGATTCCAGGTTCTTCCTCTCAAATTACACAGTACATTCTCTCACATTATGGTCCCCAACCCATTTCACCTGAAATCTTGGATCAAGTCTACCTACTCTGCTGTCGCATCAAGCTGTGTTTTGTGCTGTCACTTTGCTCTGGTCTCAGTGTGGCTCGGCCTCTCCATTCAAGCTGTTTTACACCTCCCACTCACATCTCACTCCGGAAAGTTTCATTCTTGGAATAAACATTATTGAAAACCCCTCTCCCCCTTTGCACTGAATTCACACTGTGATCCAAATTTCAAAACGTATACTCAGCCTTCATCTCACTCTGCTAAAGGTCGACGCTGATTGTGTGGTACAAGAATTCCCCTTCTTATATGGTTCAGGCCAGAGAGGCGCTTTCACACGGTTTGGACAAAGCAATTCAGGTGTTTGACCTCTTATTGGAACTCGTAACAGTTTCCTGCTGCCTTAGTATTGTAACATGGAGAAAAACAAATCACAGTATGAAGCTTTGGCTTAGTGTTATTTATCTGTCATTTGAATACCGTCTCAAATTTGCAGTGCTTATCTTTAAATGCTTGTTCGTGAAGTTCGTGTCACATAGTGCGTAGGAGGTTGAGGGATGACATTGTAGAAGTTTATAAAATCATGAGAGGTTTGAATTGAGTGACCAGTCAAGGTCTTTTCCACGAGATGGGGGAGTTCAACCATAGAAGGCAGAGGTTTAAGGTGAAAGAGGGAAGATTTGAAATGGACGAAGGGTCAATATTTTCACACAGAGGGTGATGTGTGTATATGGAATGGGCTGTCAGAGGATGAGTTGGAGATGCAAGTACAGCTACAACATTTAAAACTCATTAGGACAAACATATAAATGGGAAACGCTTAGATGCATATGGACAAAATGCAATCAGATGGGACTAGTTTAGTTTGGAAAACCTGGTCAGCATGGACAAGTTGGACCAAAGGGTCTGTTTGTGCGCTATATGGCTGTATCAATCTAGAAAGCGAGGAAAAGGGGAGAAAAGACATGATGTAGTAAATTGGCAAGAAATACAAAAACAAGCAGCACAAGCTTTTCCGAGCATATACAAAAGTTCAAGATGAGTGTGTGACTTTCGGTGAAATTATATCGGAAAGTATACTGAGGATAATTGGAGGGTGTGACTGAAGAATTGGCTACAGGGAGCAGACAGATAATTTACACCCATGTTTTACTTCTTTCCTCACAGGGGAAGGCACAGTAAGTATATCAATGATGTAAACAAAATGGTAATAGGAGGGAAGTTCTTGAAACATCTCGAACAAAAGGAACAAGGATTTTTCTAACAGATTAAGAGTAGACTAAGAGTAGACAGGCCAGCACTAATTCATATCTGGTTTTAAAAGAAATGGTCACAGTCTTGGGATCATGGCGTCTTCTCTATCAGATGTTAGTTCTGCTGTTTGTTAATGTAAGCAGTAAGTGCGGGAGCTCGAATGGATTGTCATCATTTTTAGGTACACATGGTTCTGACCGTGGCATGTTCACCCACACTCATCACTGAACCGGAGATCGGCTTTATTGTAATGGTAGACTGAAAGATTATATAGTGGTTGAATACAATTCTACGACTGCTGCTGCTACTTCAGCTGCTATGATGTGCAGCATCACATGAATGCCCAGCTTGAGCCGCAATTTCTGCAATAAAATTCTGCTGCCTATCCTCAATTCGCACGGGGACACGGTCACCCTTCTCCCCTGTACATAGTGCCCTATCCCGGGTTCTGATGTGGGAACACTTCCTTTTTGAAAAATTCTCATCCTGTTAGGGTGTCTTCATGATGCCATGCCTCCAATTTGTCGCATTCCTCAAAAGCATTTAACGTTTTCACCTGAATCTCTTCCCCCCCTGGTAATGTCATCTTCTCTTTAATGTGAATGTGTTTCCCTCTGTTTCTCTCCATGACCATGATTAAGAGTTCTGTAGTGTCGGTGATGACAGCCTTATCTAGTTTCAGAACAATTGAATTTGTATAGCTTGCGTGATCATTCACTTCCCAGTGTATGGTGCTCCATGTTGGACAGGGCGTGTGAGCAGCTTTGACAAACATGTTTGAAACTTGGTCAAAAACAGAAATTGCTGAAGACACTGACCAGTCTGACAGCATCTGTGGAGTGAAAGCAGAGTTAATCTTCGGGTTCTGTGACTGTTCCTCAAAGCACCCAGTAAGTCCAACAATTTTTGTTTTTGTTTCAGATTTCCTGTATCCAATGATCTTTGCTATATTGAAAATGTGTTTTGTAACTTTTCATTTTTGAAGGAACTCAGGGGTCTGGCAACATCTCAGAGACATAGAAACAATGTTAATGTTTCAAGTCCAGTGTAAATCTTCTTCAGAAGTGCAAATGATTGGGAAGTGAGTGTTTTAGTATCTTGGCAGAGGTGGGAAAGAGTGTTTGGAGGCCCAGTGTAAAAGACAAACGGGCTTTAAATTGTGGTGAAAGAGACACAGTTATGTAATGGGTGTAAATGAATGTGTAAATATTAGAAATTGATTTCCTCTGTTGAATGCAACATAAACAAGACACGAACTTAGGGAGCACAGGAGGGAGTGTGTATGGAAAATGGAGAACAGCCATAGTGGGTGCAGGATGTGAAGTTATGGAATTGAATATTAACTCCTATAGACTGTAACGTACCAAAGTGTAAAGTGAGGTGTTACTCGAGCTTGGGTTGTGCTTCATTGGCCATGCTGAATTGCCGATTGTGTTCATGGGATAGGTTTGCATACTCTTTGGGTTGTGGTCATGGGATAGGTTCGCATACTCTTTGGAGGGTCAGTATAAACCTGTTAGGCTGAAGGGCCTGTTTTCACACTGTAGGGATTCTAAGAAAATGCATTTTCTTAGAATCCCTACAGTGTGAAAACAGGCCCTTCAGCCCAACAGGTTTATACTGACCCTCCAAAGAATATGCAAATCTATCCATTCTCTACCCTAATACTATACATAGATCCCTGACTATTGCACCTAACATCAACATCCCTGAACATAATCGGCAATTCAGCATGGCCAGTTCACCTAACCTGCACAACTTTGAAGTGTGACAGGAAACTAGAACACCCAGAGGAAAGCGAACCTAGTTCCCTGATGTTGTGAGGTAGCAGTGCAAACCACTGAGCCACCGTGCCTTCCAGGACCGAAATATTATAAGACCACAAGTCTATACGAGCAGAAATGAAGCCATTCAGACCATCAAGTCTGCTTCGCCATTCGATCACGAATGATAGATTTTCAACCCCATTTTCCTGCTTCCTCTCAGTAATCTTTGATCCCCTTGTCAATCAAAACTTATCTGAGTCTGTTTTAAGTATACTGAACGGAACATAGAACATAGAACAGTACAGTACAGAACAGGCCCTTTGGGCCACGATGTTGTCCCGAGCTTTAATCTTAATGTAAAATGTAGTAATTTAACCTACGCACCCCTCAGCTCACTGCTATCCATGTGCATGTCCAGCAGTCGTTTAAATGTCCCCAATGACTCTGCTTCCACCACCAGAGCTGGCAACGCATTCCATGCATTCACAAATCTATGCATAAAGAACCTACCTCTGACGTCTCCCTTTTACTTTCCTCCTAATATCTTCAAACAATGACTTTTCGTACTAGTCAATCCTGCCCTGGGGCAAAGTCTCCCGGTATTGACTCTATCTATTCCTCTCATTATTTTGTACACCTCGATCAGCTCTCCTCTCTCCTCCTTGTCTCCAGAAAGAAAGTTCCAAGCTTGTTCAACCTTTCTTCATAAAGCAAGCCCTCCAATCCAGGCAGCATCCTGGGAAACCTTCTATGCAGTCTCTCCAAAGCCTCTGTATCTTTCCTATAGTCGGACGTCCACAACTGGACACAATATTCCAAGTGTGGTCTCACCAGGACTTGTAGAGCAGCAGCAAAACCTCACGGCTCTTAAACTCGATCCCTCTATTAATGAAATCCAAAACACCATATGCTTTCTTGACACCATATCCACTTGGGTGGCAACTTTGAGGGATCTATGCACTTGTGCACCCAGATAACTCTGTTCCTCCACACTGCCAAGAATCCTGTATTTATTGCTATATTCAGGATTCGAATTTGACCTTCCAAAATGCATCACTTTGCATTTATCCAGGTTGAACTCCATCTGCCGTTTCTCAGCCCAGCTCTGCATCCTGTCTATGTCGCGCTGCAGCCTACAGTAGCCCTCTATACTATCAACGTCACCTCCAACCTTTTTGTCATTAGCAAAGTTACTAACCCACACCATAACCTTCTCATCCAAGTAATTTATAAAAACTACAAAGAGCAGAGGCCCAAGAACACAGCCCTGTGAGATCCCTCTCAACACTGTCCTCCAAGCAGAATACTTTCCATCTACAACCACTGTCTGCCTTCCGCCAACCAGCCAATTTTGAATTCAGATAGCCAAATTCCCCTGTATCCCATACTTCCTGACTTTATTAATGAGCCTTCCATGGGGAACCCTATCAAATACCTTGCTGAAGTCCACATGCACCACATCCACTGCTCGACCGTCATTGACCTGTCTTGACACCTCCTCAAAGAAATCAATAAGATTTGTGAGGCATGACCTGTCCCTCATGAACCCATGCTGATTACATTTAATCACACAATGCTTTGCTAAATAGTCATAAGTCCTATCCCTCAGAATTTTTTCCAAACTTTGCTGACCGCAGATGTAAGACTGACTGGTCTCTAATTGCCAGGGATTTCCCCATTACCCTTCTTGAAATAAGGAGCAACATTCGCCTCCTTCCAATCCTCTGGTCCGACTCCTGTGAAGAGTGAGGAGGCAAATATCCTCACTAGCGGCTTAGCAACCTCCTTTCTTGCTTCCTGGAGCAGTCTCGGATAAATCTGGTCTGGCCCTAGGGACGTATCCATCTTAATGTTTTCCAAAATTGCTAGCACATCAACTTCATCAATCTTGATCTGGTCAAGACTGATCTGGCCCAGCTCCTCTAAGTTTCATTTACAACAAGTTCCCTTTCTTTGGTGAAAAGCGAAGCAAAAAACTCACTTAGGGCTTCCCCTATCTGCTCAGACTCCACGCATAAGTTCGCTATGCTAATCCTGGTTGGCCCTACCTTCTCCCTGATCATTCTCTTATTCATCACGTATGAGTAAAATGCCTTTGGGTTCTCCCTAATACTTCTTGCCAAGCCTTTTTCGTGACCCACCATGGCTCGCCTCAGTTCTTTTCTGATCTCGTTTCGAGCAAGCCTGTAATCCTCTAAAGCTGTGCTAGATCCTTGCTTCCTCCATCGTACGTAAGCTGCCTGCTTCCTTTTGACGAGACGTTCCTCTGTTCTCGTCATTCCTTAATCTTACCCCTTCTTACCTGTCTCAGAGGGACAACTTTGTGTATCACTCACAACAACTGCTCCTTAAACAGTCTCCACATGTCTGCTGTGCCCTTTCTGTGGAACAATTGCTCCCAGTCTGTCCTTCCCAACTCCTGTCTGATAGCATCCTAATTTCCTTTTCCAGAATTAAATATCTTCCCTGGGAAACTGCTCCTTTCACTCTCACAGACGATGCTACATTTGAGGCAGTTGTGATCACTTTCAACAAAATGCCCTCCCACCGTGAGTTCTGACACCTGTCCTGGCTCGTTGCCAAGCATCAAATCCAAAATAGCCTCTCCCCTCTTCGGTCTGTCTCCATACAGAGCAAGGAAACCGTCTTGAGCACACCTGACAAAAACGGCCTCATCCACTCCATCTGCACGTAGGAGGTTCCAGTCGATATTGGAAAATTTGAAATCACTCATAACAATAAACCTGCTACTTTTGCATTTTTCCAGAATCTGCCCGCCTATGAGATCTTCAATCTCTCTACTGCTATTAGGTGGTTTGTAGAAAACCCCAAATGCGGTGACTGTTCCCTTGCTATTCCTAACTTCCACCCATACTGACTCAGTAGACAAACCTTCCTCAACAACCTTCATTGCTGTAGCTGTGACGCACTCTTTGATTAGCAACTCTATACCCCCTCCTCATTTTCCACCCACCCTATTCTTTTTTAGATTAGATTAGATTACTTGCAGTGTGGAAACAGGCCCTTCGGCCCAACAAGTCCACACCAACCCTCCATAGAGCAACCCACCCAAAACCATTCCCCTACATTTATCCCTTCAAAGAACTCTATGGGCAATTTAGCATGGCCAGTTCACCTAATCTGAACATCTTTGGATCATGGGAGGAAACCCACGGGGGAAATTTGCAAACTCCACACAGTTAGCTCCCTGACGTGGGAATTGAACTCGGGTCTCTGGCATGGTGAGACAGCAGTGCTAACCATTGTGCCACCGTGCTGCCCCGAAGCATTTTTAAGCGTTCTAAACCCTGGAACATCAAGCAACCATCCCTGCCCCTGTGAAACCTAAGTCTCCGTTATGGCCACTACATCGTAGCCCCAAGTACTGATCCATGCTCTAAGTTCATCACTCTTATTTCGGACATTCCTTGCATTAAAACAGACGCACTTTAACTGATCCCTTTGTTTCATCGCGTGAGAAACCTTCCTAATAGATTCAATATACCCTCTCACTGTCCCGTCTGCAACTCACCCCTCTCAGGCATGCGGTCTTATTCCTACACCCCTGCTAAAGTCGTTTAAACCGGCCAGAATCAACAGAGCAAACCTCCCAAACAGGCCATTTGTGCCCCTCCAGTTCAGGTGCAACCCGTCCTTCATGTACAGGTCCCACCTTACCCAGAAGGTATCCCGATGGTCTAGGTATCTGAAGCCCTCCCTCCTGCACCAGCCTCGCAGCCACGTGTAAATTTGCATTCGCTGACTGTTCCTCATCTCACTAGCTCGTGGCACGGAGCAAACCAGAGATCACTACTCTACTCGTCCTGCTCTTCAGCTTCCAAACTAACTCTCTGTAGTCACTTTTCAGACCCTCAGTCCCTTTCCTGGCTATATCGTTGGTGCCAAATGATCTGGTTTCCACAGCCTTCTGTGGTAAGGAATTCCACAACTTCACCACTCTCTGGCTAAAGACGTTTCATCTTATCCCTGTTCTGATAGGTTTTCCCTTTGCTGTAAGCCTGTGTCCTCCTGTGCAAACGTCCTCACAATTCTGTCTGTATTCAGGTAATTCAGTATTCTGTAAGTTTCAATTTGGATCACCCCTCATCCTTCTAATCTCCATCGAGTATAAACCCAGGGTCCTCCAACGTTCCTCACGTGTTAAGCTTTTCATTTCTGGTGAACCTTCTCTTGACACACACCAAGGCTAATGCATCCTTCATGAGGTATGAGGCACAAAATACTGGAAAGGTTGTCTGAACAGAGCCTTAGAAAGCCTCAGAATCCCACCATTATATCCTACTCCTCTCGAGATGAATGACAACATTGTATCTGTCTTCTTAACTACTGACTCAACCTGCAAGTGTATGTAAGGCGAATCCTGGATTTGGAATCCCAAGTCACTTTGTTACTCAGATTTCTGATTTTTTTTCCCATTTAGTAAATAGTCCATGCCTATATTTTCATACCAAAGTGCATGACCTCGCACTGCCCCACATTGTATTCCATCTGCTACTCCTTTTCCAACTCTCTTAAACTGTTGAATTCTTTCTGCAGGCTCCCTGCCTCCTCAATACTATATGCCCGTCCACCTATCTTTGCATCATTTACAAACGTAGCCAGAATGCCTTCTGTCCTCCCACTCAGATCATTAACCGATAAGGTGAAATGTTGTGGTCCCAACATTGGCTCTTGTGGAACACTGGTAGTCACCGGCTGCTATCCTGACAGGGACAATTTTATCCTCACTATGCCTCCTACCAGACAGCCAACCTTTTATCCATGCTAGTACCTGGCCTCTGACACCATGGGTCCTTATCTTACTCTGCAGCCTCCTGTGCTGTACCATATCAGAGGCCTTCTGGAAGTTCAGATAGGTAACTTTCTCTGGTTCAACACGCCGTTACCTCCTCACAGAATTCTCATTATCCTGACAGAAATGTAGGTTATTGAAATGGGGAGCAATCAGAAGGAAATGGTCATTCCTACAGACAAAGTGGAGATGTTCCTCAAAGCAGTTTCTGTTTGGCTTACTAATGTAAAGGAGACTGCACTGTGAGCAGCAATGACAGGAGACTGGATTGAAAGAGTACAACTGAAATGCTAATTCACCTTCAAGGTGTGTTTTGGGTCTTGGACAGTGAGGAGGGAAGAGGTGAATGGGCAAATGTTGCAGCTTCTGCATTTACATGGGAATGTGCCATGGGGGTGTGGGGAAATGTTCGGGGTGATGGAGCGTTCCACAGAAGGAATACTCTCTGTGAAAGACTGAAAGTGAATGGGAGTGGAAAATATGTTTGGTAGTGCTGTCCTGCTGGAGGTGGTGGAAGTGGTGGAGGATGATTCTGTGAATGCAGCTTCGAGTGCAGTAGGAAGTGAGGGCAAGGGGAGATCTATCATTGTTCTGGGAAGGAGGGGATGGAGTGAGGTCAGAAGTGAGGTCAGAAGTGAGGGAGACGGGACAGTCACAGCTGAAGGCTCAGTCCATCAGAGTGAGGGCATTTCTAGTTTGAGAGTAAAGGATGTCATGTAGGAAGCTTCCCACTAGAATGTGACATCATTGAACAGAAATCACAGAGCCAGAAAAACTGACAGAATGGAGTCATTCTCCATGTGTTCAGCCACATATGTAGGTTCCCCCTGAATGACTGAAAAGAGCCAGGCATTTCAAATGCAGATTTATGTAATATATCTGGCCAAATACGGAGTGTGGAAATAGACACAGGTGAAGATCAGCAGATGTGTTGGGGGGTGGGGGAACATTTAAGCAGGTACTGCTTATTAACGCTCAGCTATTATTGACTCTGGTCAAAAAGAAGACGATATGAAGATGTGAAGATGAACCAGCCATGATACACAAAGGCTGTGAAGGATACTAATCAATCACAAACTAAAGAATTCATATTGGTGAGTTCTAGCGTTGGCCACATTTAGGAACTTTGCTTTTGGAACCAGAAGCAGATTGTACAAAACAAAATACCAAGAAAAATATTCCAAAACTGGTAAGAAATATGAAAAAAAAACTAACCACAAGAGTTTTCCCATATCGAATAAAAAACGTTCATGATGTGTGTGTGACCCTTAGAAGAAAGGCAGTAAAGAATATGTGGGACACCTGTAGGATGTGACTGGGGAACTGGTTTCAGGGAACAGGCAGAGAATTTAAAACAGTATTTTACATCGTTCCTCACAGGGGAATGCACGAAGAGTTTCAATATTATAAACAAAATTGTAGTCAGATGAAAGTTTTGCATTGTCTCTAACAAAACGAACAAGGCTTTTCTCAAATAGAAACGACCAAGGGTAAACAGCTCATCAGTAATTCATAGCTTGTTTTTATAGAAGTGGTTACAGAGTGACTAGTGGCACTGTGTGAAATATTCCATAACTCTCGGGATTACAGGAGTGTTGCAGTGAAACTGGCGAAACTACAAAGTCGCGCCTGTCTTCAAGAAGAGAGTGAGTCTTCAAGTGTTTAGGTGCTCCCTTTGCCTGAATAGTGGAGCATATTTGAGAGGCTTAATGGCCTCATGATGCACTTTCTTCCTGAGTGATTTTTAAAAAAAGTAAAACTCTGCTCCTTCCTCTGATGCGTTACATACTGGGGGATGAATATTTTTCTCAAGTTGAATTATTTTTAAAATTATCTGGAACATTGTACAAATGATATCATTCAGAGAATTCTAGAAACTGTATTCATAACTACATTTTATAAACATGTGGGGATATTGCGAAGGTGAGAGAGAGAGGTGCTGTATTGCGGTGGTGAGAGTGATGGAGCCTTATTCTGGGGAAGGCTCTAACAGATATACAGTGAGTGTGAGAGAGTAGAGAGAATACGGTGACCCTTATCCTGACAGAATGGGGAAGGTGCTTGGTGCTTTTCCGGTATTGCTGGACTTTTCTTCGGACCGTAGATACTGCACTGAGCTGGGTGGTGTGCTCAGCCCATGCTCGGTGAGTCTGGTGGTGTGGCTCCCTCTGGGAAGAGAATTGTCCCCCTCTGTACTAGACCATTCACCAGGACTTCCTTGCCCCTGTCGACGAGCTGTGTGTAATTTCCCTAATCTTCCATGCTCGGGGTAAACTATGCAGGGCAGCTCCAAAATGAGAAAGCTCAACCGTGTGGCCATTCGCCTTTGAATGATGGCAGCAGTACCAGGGATCACTGCATATCCAGGGGCATCCGGGACATGGTGTGTACCTCCATCCATGATGTGTGGGAGAATCGGGCTGGCATTGAATGAGAGGGAAACCATGGAGTGAGGTGGATAGTAAATGAGGTGAGTTCGATAAGATAACACCAGGAAACTAGCTCTGCCTCGTGCAGACATTCCTTCTGTCACACTCAATGAAAATGGCATTAAGACAAATTATTGTCAGATTCAGCCCAATCAGTCGAAGACTCTTCTGACCCTACTCCCAATTACAAAGCTGCAGGACAAATGCTTATCCAAAACACTCCATCATCTTAACTTACACCAATATCCTGCTCACCCACCATTCCTGTAAACAGTGGCCTATATTGCAAGCTGCTATCGAAATGTTTTCCTTTCACAATTTTTAAACCTCCCATCAGATCATTCGCTGAAATTCTCTCTCAATCTCCCCGTGTCTTGTAACCAAGCTCCTCCCATTTGTTGGTATTTAAACTGATTCCCCCGCCATCTCTCTCTGGCAGTGAGTTTCACACCCACAGCTCTCATGTGTCATGCCACAATGGAGATATGGACCTGGAAATGGAGAGCTGCTGCACATCCTGTCACTTCCAGCATGAGCTGCAAGTTTCCCCTCGCTGGGCAGTGATCTAACACAGTGTTATTCAGCAATGCTGTGATTGGTGTACACTGCTGTGTATGCTGGGAAGGTAACTGCTCCAGATTAATAGATACATTCACTGCTATTCACTGCACAGTTTCCCATACTGCACAGATATCCAGTCCGTGTGTATAGAACAATGCCTTTGTATGTTCTGCACAGCACCCTGTGCTGAACAGATCATCTAGTACAAGTTTATAGATCAGTGCACTGTTGGACAGATAAGTCGTGAACTGGTGAGCTCTAAATAATGTTCGATCCTCGACGGATTGCTGAGCAGTACACTAGCCTGGTCTACGCAGTGCTTCATGCTGAGCAGGTATCTCATCTGGGCTTATACATGTCCGGGCTGGATCTGAGAGATGGATTGAGTATCTGATATAATTCCTGACATGACTATCACTCCTCCAGCTCGGCCCATTCCGCTGGTATATATGAGGTGCTGTGTTTGAGATAGTATTTACTTGATCAAAATATTCGTCATTAAGCAAAACACAATTTATTCGAAAACTGTTGATAAAAGACAACAACAAAAGGAAGAGGAACTTGCAATAACATAATTCTGTTGGAAAACTTAGCAGAATAATAGTTTATTTAACTACTATACAGTAACTGCTCCAATATGTCATCATCCAATAGCACACAAATGTCAAAAAACAAATGCAGGAAACTGACAAGCAGTTCTCCAATCCAGGAGGAAAGAACATCAAAAGACATTTCCAAGAGAAATCACAGAGTCAATGTGTAGCACTCGGGAGAGATTTCCTGCCTTCCAACCCTGCTGAGACCCCAGCAATAACTGGCAAAAGGTAAAACTAAGAATCCTGGTTCTGTGAGAGTTTGACCATCACTCCACAGGACCAGGCCGCGGCTGCAAGAACACAAGGAAGAGACTGAATCTACATCGTCTATGGCTCTGTAGGTGTTTCTCAAAAATGCCTAAACCCACCTAAGCCGTTAAATGCTGGACAGACAAAAGTCAAAGTTAAACATAAATAAATAAAATGAAAAGCTGCAGCGGGCCTGGTGATTAGACACAGACGGCCTCAGGAGCCCAGCAATTCCTACACTGCCAAAACACGGCAGACTTATCGAGCTTGTGAAGAGAAAGAATTATCTCTCTCCCTCACCTCTATGTTTACAACTGGAGATGTGCCATGAGCCCAATAATCAGCGATATTTAAATCCCACCCACACCAAGTATTATTGTGATATATCAGAGTTGCCGTGAAATGGGTTAACTGGAGCTGTTTGTTTAGTGACTGTGATTAATATCAGTCTTCCTGGACCTGACTGGGTCACTGGAGGATTTCCCTCTTCCATAATGAGGGACTTACTTCACCTTGTTATGCCATAGTATTCGGGGTAGAGTCAACCTCAACAAGATTGGGATCAGCAGCTACAGAGAAAGAGAGAGAGAGATCAGAATCTGAGAACATTAGAATGTTCCAACAATGGATCAAAATCTGAGAACATTAGGCTGGAATGTTCCAACAATGAACAGGAGTGTATCCTGGGGTCTTTACTATGTTTCTCAGGATTGGCCGGGGTTATATTTGCGGATACGATCCGTACTGTACATTATTCAAGCTGGGTACTATCCCATCCTCGCTATTATTGGTGTTCCTGGTAAGTCTATCTCTGTCAATTCTATAAATGATGCTGAATGTTATTGCTATTCTGGTTGATTATATTTAACAACTACATAAACTTTCCGTCACAAACCCCACTTCCTTCTCATGCATTTCCAAACTACTTACTCATAAACATCTGAGAAGGAATAAGACTGTTCGGAACCTTGACTCTCCTTTTTACCGTGAACTGTTTTATGTCTCCATATTCTCTCTGACATCAAACCTGCTGATACTCCCTTCATAATATCCCCAATTTCCAGCTCTGCCTGAGTTATTTTGCTGACTTCGCTATCATCTACCCCTTCGTTAACAACAGATTTTATGGCTCCAGTTCTCTTCTGACCTCTCTTCCAGTTCCAAATAGTTTGACCACAAACATGTTCTTGTCTCTACAGTTACTTCACAACAGGGACTCTTAAATAGAGTAATAATGTCACTGACGGTGTAATTCAGTGACACAGGATATGAATCCAGAAGCATTGTCTGAAATCCGACCACAGTCAATGACTAAATTTAAATTCCAATGGCAAATATTGGAATGAAACCTAATTTCACTCATGGTAACCATAACACATCAGGATTTCTTTTCTTATTTTATTGATAACCTTTGGTAAAGAAACCTAACATGTTTGCCCTTTCTGAACTCAGTGTCACCTCAGACCCACAACAATATGGTTGCCTCCATATTGCCTTGACAAATGGCTTCGTGGTCAAGGGCAGTTGTGATGAACAACAAATGTTGCCCTTACCAGTGATGCTTGCATCCCGCGAAACAGCAGCATTAAAGGTGAAATAACCAAGGAAATGTGGATGCTGGCGATCTGAAATAAAATTCTCCACCGTCTGAAAGAATGTTGGAGAATATAAGCAGGTATGGCAGTCTGTCGGAAGAAACACAAATAGCGTTTCAAGTTCAGTGAACTTATCAAAACTGAATGCAACTGAGAAATAATATTATTATATCAGGGATGGTTGGAAGGGTGAGCGGGAGGTTTGTGTTGAGTGGATGATGTCCAGCAAGAGAGAGAGAAAGAGAGAGAGAAAGAGTGCGTGTGAGAGAGAGAGAGAGAGAGAGAGAAAGGTAAAGCAAGAAAAAGGATTGCTGACGATGGACTAGAAGGAAAACAGAATGGGAAGTTATTCTAACATTTCCCATTTTCACACATTCCTGAATATCATATTTATTATGGTATGCCCTTGCTTACCGTGAGTTATGTTCCCTCTATCTCGCGTCTCTGAGTGTGGTGATTAACTCCATCAGCAATACGTATAGTTGCTGAGATATAGAGAAACATAATGTTACATTGTCAACTGCTTCTTTGGAGAGAGGAATTGTTACTGTACGACTGTGTGGAGATGTAAGAGCTTTCTCAGCCAGGAAGCGAAACTGATGAGACCGAGTCATTTTCAACACTGACTGAATGCACTGTGGGTGTGGGGAATTGACTTGCTGCTGTCATCTAGAAAGTCAGTGGAGGGTCTGTGGATGGTGTTCTCAGGATTGTGATGTCAGCTACTGGGTTCATTCAGGGAGCCCCGAGAGTCTGTGGACCCCACTCTGAATACTGCATTTGCAGTGTGTCTGGGCCCATGGTAAACAACTGGAGCTACGACTACAAAGAAGGGAAGCTGTGTAAACAGGGAGGAGCAGGGCACTGTACTATACTCTCTGGGATTTCCAGGAACATTTGTCTAAGCTGCACCCATTCAGGTGTAAAGTGTAATACCAGCTTGTCTCAAAATTGAGGTTGTAACTGAGCTGTAACCCCTCCTTCATTATAACCTGTAGTCTCATACCAGGGACAGGACTGTGCTGGCACTCACGATGAATTAAACTGGATTGATACTGGAACTTTGCAAGCAGCAGTGGGTAATATATCCACCATCTCTGAAGTGCAGTCCTCCAATATATTCACGAGCTAACTGAAGCCATCTACCTGCTGAGAGGAATACATTGGTTCCATTTCCACAGAGGAAGGTACAGAAACTAATTTCCAGAAATATTGGGGAAAAGAGTGACTGGTAAAAATGGGAAACTGCTGGAAATCAGAATTAATGAAGTGTATGTTAATGAAAATCTAATTGAATTGAAGTTTCATAAGTTGCTGCATCTGATGAGCTCCATCCCAGGGTGATTGAGATCAGAACAGAGCTAGTGAAAGAATTACTGATTATTCTTCAAAGCTAGTTAGAGTCTGGAACGGATGCTGCAGAGTGGAAAACAACTATTGTAAACTTCATTGTTTAAAACAGGATGGAGAGGGAAAACAGAAAACTAAATAGCTTGATGTCAGCTGAGGGAAAACAAATATTGGAACCTTTTATAAGGAATGTGACAACTAGACACTTGGAGAATAATTATATAATTTGGTACATTCGGCCTAGATTCAGGAAAGGGAAATGATCTTTGATAAACCTGTTGATGGAGATTGTCCGTTGTGACATCGACAGTTGAGAACCAATGGGAGTGGAGTATTTGTATTTTTAGAAGACGTTTGACATGTTTGAATACAGGTGAGTGGGGAATGTTAGAGTCCATGGGTAGGTAGGGGTGGAATATATACCACATGGATTAAACATTGGGTAATGGGGATACGAGAAGAATATTGTTTTTCACTGGACTGAAGGATTGATGGGTGGCAGCAGGATCAGTGTTTGGGCAATAGCTGTTCACAATGTATAAAAATGATTCAGGTATGAACAACAAATATCATGATGTACATTTATATTTATTAAACAGTAGAGAGGTTGGCGAGTGCTTTTGTTGAAAAGGACCTGGATGTCCTTGGTCATAAGATACTGACAGAATTCATACGGGGGCAGGAAGTAAATGATATGTGGCTCTTCAGGCAAAATGATTGAAGTATCAAAGTTAGAATATCTTTCCCAATGATCGTGTTTTGTTGAGAAAGTATTTGGTGCTTTGTGTAAAGGTTTGTTCTGCTTTATAAACAATGATCCCTTTGTCACTGAGAGAGTGTACTGGAGTTTGACCAGACTAAACACTGGCATGATGTTACCATGAGGAGAGAGCGCAGTAACTATGTGTTTAATCTTTTGCGCTGTGAGAGAATAAGAAGTTGAAGCTTGATGGGTATGGACAGAAACTCATTATGTCCCAAACAGCTGAATGGGGTGGCAATGTCATACTTTTCATTGGATGTTTGATTCATGACAGTTTACATGCATCTGAAGAGCTCCCATGTCGATTGACAGAGAGGTACAGACTCTGAATGAACTCTGAACACTTTAATGCACAGTTACTGTGTGACACTGCATTGAATGTCACTTTGTACACAATCCTGTCAGCAGCCAAAATACCTTCATTCTGAAACAGTTAGTTATTCCCTAACGGTTTCCCACCTCCACGGAGACCATGGGTCTGCCTTCTTGGAGATGGAAGAAAACTTGGAGAACGGCTAAAAATGTTGGCTTCATTCCGACTGCCACAAACCCATGTTAAAGTAACACATATGTACCATGAGTAATTGAGCCATGTGGATCAATTTGGAGCAGTCTGTCTGTGCAGCCCCTACTCCATTTGTTTGTGATGTTGGAGCATCTCTGACACTTTCCTGTTCCTGAGTTAGTGGCTTGTCAAGCTGAATAACCTCTTCCTGTTCCTTTGTAAGTGACTCCGGGTGTAAAATGGTTCTGTCTGTTCCCATGTATGTGACATGTTGGAGAGAGTAGACTCCCTGACTTCCTGTGCAACAGGCAGGTGGGGCTGAATGGTCTATCCTTCTTCTTGCGCTGTCGTTTTGATGGAATGAATGGCTTTCCCATATTCTTGTGAAACCAGATTGAGGTGCTGAATAAACTCCTCGTTTTACTGTGGAAATGTACTGTGCTGTGACATAAATGTTACCCAGACTTTAACAGTACGATCTTGAATGTTGTCCAGGTCTTGCAGCACATGGTCACAAACTGTTTCAAGAGTTGAAGAGGGACAACTTGTCCTGAAAACTTTGTAAACTTCAGTGAATGCCCTCTCTTCTGCTGGCACGGTGGCTCAGTAGCTTACACTGCAGATTCACAGCGCCAGGATCCCAGTTTCGATTCCAGCCGTGGGCAACTGTTTGTGTGGAGTTTCCACGTTCCTCACTTGTCTGCATAAGTCTCCTCTGGATGCTCCGGTTTCCTCCCATAGTCAGAAGATGTTCAGGCCAGGTGAATTGGCCATGCTAAATTGTCCATTATGTTAGGTGCATTAGTCAGACGGAATGTGTCTGGGTGGGTTACTCTTCAGAGGGTGATTGTGGACTGGTTGGGCCGCAGTGCCTGTATCCACACTGTCGGGAATCCAATTTGCTCAGTTTGGACTCAATGGGTTGAATAGCCTCCTTCCACACTGTAGGGATTCTATGATGACAAACTGGAGATGCCTGGGCTGAGGAAACCACGCTGAGGATCTCCTGCAGATGTGTCCCACGGCTGAGATGATTGATGCCCACCAATGATTATCATCTTCCCTCGTGCAATGAATGACTCTAAAAAGTGGAGATGTCATAATTAATTCTAATTAAGTGCGACTTACCAGGAGGAGATTTACCAGGATGTTGCCTGAACTGGAGGGCAGGTCTTATGAGGAAACCATGAGGAGCGAGGGCTTTTCTCACTGGAGGTGTACAAGATGATGAGAGTCATAGAGAGAGTAAATAGCCAGAAGCATTTTCCCAGGGCAGAAATATCTATGACGAGGGGCATAATTTTAAGACAATTGGAGGAAGGTTTAGGGGAGATATTAGCGGTAGATTCTTTACACAGAGAGTGGTGGGTGAGTCGAATGCACTGCCAGCAGTGATAGTAGAGTCAAATACGTGAGGGAAACTTAAGAAACTCTTGGATAGGCACATGGAACAAAGTGAACGGAAGCATGTAGATTAGTCTGATCTTAGAGTAGGATAAATGGCACAACGTCGAGTGATGAAGGTCCGAACTGTATGCATTCATGTAGAACTCTGAGATCAAAACTGCATGAATTCATGTAAAACACCGTTATTCCACTTTTTAGATTAGAATCAATGTAAACATCACGGCATAGGGAGAGAACACAGGGAGGCAACACTTTCACCATATTGTCTAGGCATCACCATTGTTAACAGTTAACCTGAGAATGCAACTTTAAAAAAAAGGTTTTGTGATTTACGTATGAAAGAAGAGACACTATCATGTTATTGGAACAGATGAAAGGCTTTACAATCAAATTTTCAATGTATAATTTCAGGTCCATCACACTGCATATTTGTGCTATAAATTCTGTGTTAGGATTGAGCCCTCCACTATCACCTGATGAAGGGGCGACGCTGAGGAAGCTAGTGTGCTTCCAAAGAAACCTGTTGGACTATTACCTGGTGTTGTGTGATTTTTAACTGTGTACACTCCATTCCAACACCGGCATCTTCAAATCAGTACTGTTCTTTGTTCTGTGTTCTATGGAAGTGCTCAAGAAGACTTGGACATTGAGGAAGATTTGAGACTTGGAGCCGGTCAGATTGATCTTAGGTGAAGGGCAAGACAGGCTTAGGATGTGAATGACCTGCCTCTGTTTCTGATGTTCTCCCATTCTGTTATTGGAAAGTTAGTTGATGTTATTTTCCTGGAAGGTCTTTTATGGACTGTTGCAATCAGTGAGACCAGCGGATTTTGTGAGCCATCGCTGGGTGAGATTTGGGGGCTGTATTCACAGTGAATCTGGGTCTACAACATGATCAACAAATGAAGCACAAGTTACCTGCTAGCAGGTTTGAGGGGTTGAATGGAATGCAGAAATATGGGATTGAGGAGCAGGAGTGGGTCATTAGAGAATTTGAGCCTTCTCCACCAGGCATTAAGATTGTGGCTGATCAGACTTTGGTCTCAGCCTCATTTCCCTGCCTGTGTCCCATTATCCATGAAACACTTCTCTGTCAAAACATTAGCTAACTCAGCTGTGAATACTTGTAATCAGAGAGACACCACAAACTTTTGGGGAAGAGAATTCCCATTCGAATGGCCCTTTATGAATTTTCCCTCATCCCGCTGTGAGAATAAGAGAGTCATACTGCGTGGAAACAGATCCATTTGTCCAAATTTTCCAGGCCAATCAGGCATCTTAATCAGATCTCGTCCAACTTGTCAGCATTTGACCCACATCCCTCTTAACCATTTCAATTTATGTACCTTCCAGATACATTTTAAACATGTAATTGTATCCACTTTCACCACTTCCTCTGACAGTACACCCACCCGCCTCTGTATGAAAATGTTTCCCCTCAGGTCCCTTCTAAGTCTTTGCCCTGTCACCTTCACACTATGCCGTCTAGTTCTGGATGCACCTACACTGGGAAAAAGATCTTGCCCATTCAGACTATCCATACCCCTCAGGACTTGTTAAACCTCTGTCATGTCACCATTCAGTCTCTGATAGGCCAGGGGAAAAAGCCTCAACCTGTTCATCATCTCCCTGTAGCTCAAACTCTCAGGTTCCAGAAAATCCATGGAAATCTTTTCTACACCCTTTCAAGCTTAACAACATCCATCCTCTAGCAGACTCAACTGACATGTACGCAGTATTCTTAAAGTGGCCTCACCTACGTCCTGTACAAGGGCAACACCCTACCCCTACTCCTATACTCAATGATCTGGCCGATTAAGGCAAGCATGCCAACTACGTTCTTCACCACTCTACCGACCTAAACTCTACTTACAAGGAACTATGAATCTTCACCCGTAGTTCTATTTGTTCAGCAACATTCCCCAGGGCACTACCCTGCTTTAACTTACCAAAATGCAAAACCTCACAAATATCTAAATTAAACTCCATCTGCCAGTTCATGACTCATTGATGGTCAAGGATCCCGTTATATTCTGAGATCATCTTCTTTACTGTCCACTGCACCACTTTGGTGATGTTATCTGTAAACTTACTGACCATGCCTCCGATAATCACTTCAAAGTTGTTTATATCCGTGATGAAAAGCAGTGAGCTCAGCACTGATTCTTTCAGCACGCCGCTGGCCACAGGTCTTCAGTCTGGAAAACAATCCATTACCTTCAATCCAATTTTGTATCCAATTGATTAGTTTTTCCTAGATTACATATAACCTAATTTTTGTAATCTGTCTACGATGGGGAACCTTATTTAATGCCTTGCTGAAGTTTGTGTAAAAATTGTACACCACAGTGTCTTCTTCAATCTTCTTTGTCACCTCTTCATAATACTCAATCACATTAATTAGACATGATTTCCATCACACAAATCTATATTGACTATCCCTAATCAGTCCTTGTCTTTCTAAATAGATGTAAATCCTATCCCTCAGACTCTCCTCCAACGAACTCCTCGAAACTAACGTTGGTTGATACTGATATAAAAAACAAATATTACTATGTTGGTGATATGGCCAATGATATAGTTCTCAGAGTGTCAGTTCTCAGGGTCAGTGCTAGGAACAAATCAGGCAGACTTCTTTAATCTGCTAAAACAACACGTTTATGACCAAAACAAAGTTGCTCAAACTATGATGGAAAGAGGAATGATGAGAGGATATTGCAAATATGTACATTGATATTTTTCTTTGAAAAATACTGAGAAATACATGCAGACACTCTCTCTCTCTCTCTCTCTCTCTCTCTCTCTCTCTCTCTCTCTCTCTCTCTCTCACACACACACACACACACACACAAACAAACACATACACAGGCACACACACACACACACAGATGCACACGCACGGATACGCACACGTATTGTTGATAACAAACTGAAAAGCAAAATATCTGCAAAGTTAACTTGAAAGAACATTGTCCAAATATGATTCAAACTCATGACCAAAGGAAAAATGACAGTTTGACTCAAATACTGTTCTATTTGCAGAGTCATCTAGTCCTACAGCAGGGAGAGAGGCAGAGAGGCCCTTTGGTCCAAACTCGTCCATGCTGACCCAAATATCCAACCACACTAACCTCATTTCCCAGCACTTGGCCCATAGCATTCTCGTCCTTTCCTGTCCATGTACTTGCCCAAATGCCGTTTAAATGTCGTTAATATAAATACTTCAACCACTTCCGTTGGCAGCTCATTCCCTTTGTGTACCACTCTCTGTGCAAAACAGTTTCCATCAATTTCCCTTATATTCATTCCTCTCTCACCTTAAACTGATGCCCTCTCCTCCTCAATTCCCCAACTCTAGGAAAAAAAGGCTGGATCCATTCACCCTAACCGTGTAAACTTCTATAAGGTCCCTCTCAGTCTCCTATTCTCGAATGAAAAAAGTCCTCGCTTGTCCAACCTCTCCCTATAATTCATACTGTTGAGTCCTGGCAACATTTTTATAAATTCCGTCTGCACACATTCCAAAATAAAAACATCCTTCTGATCGCAATGTGACGAAAACTGAACACAACACTACAAGTGCAGCCCCACCAACTTCCTGTATAACTGTAACATAACTTCCCAACTGCTCTCCTCCATGTCCTGACCGATGCATGCTCGTGTGGCAAAAGCCTACTTCACTACCATGTCTAACTATGACCCCACTTTCAGAGAACGGTGAACCTAAACTCCATGGTCCCTCTGATCAACTACACTCCTTAAGGTCCTCCCAATCACCATGAAACTCCGACCTTGATCTAGCATTGCCAAAATATTCCTCGGCCCACTTCTCCAGTTTGAACAAGGTCCTGGTGCAATTTCTGATATACGTCCTCACTGTCCACGATACCACCTATTTTAGTGTCATCTTCAAGTTTCCTAATCATGCCTTGTACATTCACAAGGATATCATTGATACAGATAACAAACAGCAATGGGCCCAGCAGCGACCCCTGAGGCACTTCATGTGTCACAGGCCTCCAGTCCGAGAGCATCCTTCCACTATTACCCTATGCTTAGTACCATGAAGCCAACTGTGTGTCCAATTCGCCAGCTCCCTCTGGATTCCATGCGATTCTAACCTTCCAGACCATCCTATCAATGGTAACCTGGTCAAAGGCCTCCGTGAAAACCATACAGACTATGTCGACTGCCCTGCCCTCATCAACATTCCTGGTCACTTCATCAATGAACTCAAACAAATTTGAGCGGCATGATCTCCCACTCACAAAGCCATGCAATATTTCCAGTCTAAAAACATCTATTAATAATAATAAATTATCCATGGTATGTGATATTGGAACGTGCATCATGGATGAAGGGCAGAATAAATTTTGTCCCTGTGTCATTGAACTGTGTTGAAAAAAGCAAGGGTGGCACGGTGGTTCAGTGGCTAGTACTGCTGGCTCATAGTGCCATGGATCCGGGTTTGGTTCCAGCTTCGGGGTGACTATCTGTGTGGAGTTTGCACATTCTCACTGTGTTTGTGCCGGTTTCCTCTACGTGCTCCACTTTCCTTCTACAATCCAAAGATCTATAGGTCAGGTGAATTTGCCATGCTAAGTTACCCACAGTGTTATGTGCATTCGTCAGGGGTAAATATAGAGTAGGAGAATGGGACTGGGTGTGTTAGTTTGGAGGATCAGTGTGGTCTTGTTGGGCCAAATGACCTGTTTCCAAACTGTAGGGAATCTGTCAAAAAGACTATTTCTAATCAACCCTTATTTTTCCAAATGCATGTATATCTCATCCCTCAGAGTTTTCTCAAGTAACCTACGTACCACAGATTTAGACTTCCTCGTCTCTTGATCCCAGATTTTTCTTTGCTTCCCTTCTTGAATAATGGCACCACATTTGCTACTCTCCAATATTCTGGAACCTAAACTGTAGCTAACGCTGATGCAAAAATATCAACCAGGGTCCCCGTAGGTTCCTCTGTAGCCTCTTGCAGTGTTCTTGGTGCATCTGTTTACGCCCAGGAGATTGATCCACCTTCATACATTCTAATGTATCCAACACGTCTTCTCCTGTGATATTGACTCACCCCAAGATAACCTTACGACATTTGTTAACCTCCCAAGTCTTCATGTATTTCTCCACGGTAAAGGCAGAGGAGAAATATCCATTGAGAATCTCACAAATCTCCTACGGTTCTAGACGTGCATGTCCACTTTGGATCTTGAGGGGTCATATTCTCATTTAGTTATTCCTTTTACTTTAATATACTTAATGAACCTCTTTGCATTCACCCTAATCTTCTCAGCCAAAGCTACCTTGTGCCCCCTTTTTGCCCTCCTGATTTCCTTCTTCAGTAAACTCCTGTATCCCCTGTATAACTCCAAGTATTCCCTCGATCCCCAGCTGCATGGACCTGAGCCACGCCTCCTTTTTGCTGGTCAAAGCCTCAATATCTCCTCACATCCGACGTTCCCTCTTCCTACCAACCTTGCCTGTTACCCTCACAGGAACATATAGACCTTAAACTGTATACATTTTACTTTTAAAGGCCTCCCACTTGCAGGAGGTCCCTTCGCCTGCAAACAAACTCCTCCAACCAACCCCTACAAGCTCCTGTCTGATTCCATCAAACTTCGCCTTGCCCCAAGTTTGAACTTGTACATGTGGAGCAGTTTTGTCCTTCTCCGTAACTTTTTAAAAATTAATGCATCTGTGGTCACGGGTCCCAGAGTGCTCCCCCACTGTCACCTCAGTCACCTGTCCTGCCCTAGATCTTAGAGTAGGTCAAGTTTCGTCCCTTCCCGAGTTGCACCCTCTACTTCATGCGTGAGGAAACTATTCTGAACACACTTAATAAATTCACCCCATCTCAGTCCTTAATTCTCTGTCATTCCCAGTCTATGTTAGGAAAATGAAAATCTCCTACTAATGCAATCCTATTGGCCCTGCAAGTCTCCCCAGTATGTCTGCATATTTTTGTTCCCCTAATTCCTCGTTTACTATTTGGGGGCCTATAGTACAATCCAAACCCTATCACCATTCCCTTCTTATTTATTAGCTCCCCAGACAAATCCTCACAGGATGATCCATCAGTTATTTTATCTCTGTTTACTGCTGTGTTACTCACCTTAATCAAAAATGAAACTCCCCGTCCCCTCTTTCCACCATCTCTGTCCCGTATCAAACACCTGTACCCTGGTACATTTACCTGTCAGTGCTGTCCCTCCCTTAGCCATGTTTCAGTAATGGCTATAATATCCCAGTCCCATGCACCGATCCATGCCCTGAGTTCATCGGCCTTACCTGTCAGCCATCTTGCATTGTAACAGTTGCAATTTAATCCAACAGGCATTGCTTGCTCCCCGTCATTGTCTAGCCTGACCTGTCTCTTTATTTTACTGTTTCTGGTTACTGTATCTCCTTCCAACCTCGCACTTCCCTCCCTGCTGTTGAGGATCCCACCCCTCCCCAACCCCAGCCAATCTAGTTGAAACCCTCCCTTGCAGCAGTTGCAAACCTGCCTGCCAGGACATTGGTCCCCTTCCAGTTCAGGTACAACCCGTCCTTCCTGGACACGTCACCTTGCCCCACAAAAGATCCCAGTAATCCAAAAATCTCTGCCCTCTGTACCAATTCTTTAGCCACCCCTTTATCTGCCATATCCTCCTGTTCTTACCCTCACGAGCACGGAGTACTGGAAGTAAAGTGGATATTACCACTGACTTTTCACCTTTTCCTTAGCTCTCTATAATTACTCTGCAGGATGTCATCACGATTTCTACCTGTGTCACTCTGTCCTTTGTACCAATGTGCACAATGACTTCTGGCTGCTTCCCCCCACCCCCGGTGAGAACATTCTGCAGCAGCTCTGAGACATCCTGGACCCTGGCATGTGGGACGCTACACTCCATTCTGGATTCCCATTTGCTGCCACAGAATCTCCTGTCTGTTCCCCTCACTATCGAGTTGGATAATTACTTCTGTAGTTATTCTACTTGCACAGACTTCTGACAATGGGAATTCTTCATGAAACAGTTGAATTTGGCTGAATTGTTTTGCTTCAGGCAATGGGGAGATTCCAATGAATCCTCATCAGGAATCCTCCATTAGTGGGAAAGACGACTGGGCTTTGTTTCAATCCCAAACATTGCTGTGATGAGCGATAGAGAAACAGAAAGGGAGCAATAGAATGTTTCTCCACAGATAGGCTACATTTTCCATCTGTAAGTTAAATCAGTAACGTTATCAGTCCCACACTGAACTCCGTGAGCTCTTCTTGAACATTGTCTGAACTATATGACTCCATCACATTCTCGACTCCAGGTCAGTGCGTTATTGCCGAATCAATTCATTCACAATAAATGGTCATACTTGTTTTGAAGATGTATTAATATGTGCTTGCATAATGTAAAAATAAGCGTTTCATGTCTTCACAATATCTGTGTTAAAATGAATATTCTAAAACATATACAGTAATTGCTGGAAAAGTTCAGCCTGTCTGTCAGCATGTAAGAAGAGAATTCAGAATTCAATTTTTCTGTCCAATGACTTTTCCTTTGGAACTGACTTATTCTTAAAGTATTTCCCCAGTTTTATTCTTCCACACAAGAAAAAATATCCATCCGGTATTCACCAACTACACTCTTCTCAAGATCTTATATGGTCAATAAAATAACCCTCATTCTCAGGCCGACCTGTTAATTCTTCATAACGTAATGCCTTCGGCCCCAGAATGCATAAAGAGAATCATCTTTCAAAAGCAATTTTGTTTTATTTTCAGTTTTGGCAGTTATAACTACACATAATACAACAGATGTAATCTCAGCAATGCCCTGTACTGATGCAGAAAACATCGCTAAGATCATACCCAAACACCCCTTGCACGAAACAGGATCACGACATTTACCTTCCAAATCATTTGCTATATCTTCAGGTTAATTTGATGTGATTCATGTACTAAGACACACAAATCCCTCTGTACCATTGAGTTCTGCATTCTCCTTGCATTTAATTACATTTCTGCTGTTTCTTCTTACCCAAAACAGAACATTTCCATCACATATATATTGCACAGTTTTATTTTCTGCTGAACCTTTGCTCACAGCCATCCTCTGTCTGTATGCCATTGCTTGTTGCTTTGCCCTCCCCAGTCTGTGTCCCATAACAGACGATCTGCCCTTCCCTGTCTGTATCCCATTACAGACGTACTGCCTTCAGCCATCTGTATCGCATTGCAGAGGCTCTGCCCTTCCCTGTCTGTGTCCCATTATAGATGTACTGCCCTCGGTCTGCCATCCTCTGTCTGTATCCCATTGCAGACAGTCTTCCCTCCCCCGTCTGCATCCCATTGCAGACTCTCTGCCCTCCCCCTGTCTGTATCCCATTGCAGATGCTCTGCTGCCCCCGTCTGCATCCCACTGCAGATGCTCTGCGCTCCCTCGTCTGTGTCCGATTGTAGATGCGCAGCCCTCCCCTGTCTGTATCCCATTGCAGACGCTCTGCCGCCCCCGTCTGCATCCCACTGCAGACTCTCTGCCCTCCCCCTGTCTGTATCCCATTGCAGATGCTCTGCCGCCCCCTGTCTGCATCCCACTGCAGACGCGCAGCCCTTCCTCGTCTGTGTCCGATTGCAGACGCGCAGCCCTCCCCCTGTCTGTATCACATTGCAGATGCTCTGCTGCCCCCTGTCTGCATCCCACTGCAGATGCTCTGCCCTTCCACGTCTGTGTCCGATTGGAGACGCGCAGCCCTCCCCTGTCTGTATCCCATTGCAGACGCTCTGCCGCCCCCTGTCTGCATCCCACTGCAGACTCTCTGCCCTCCCCCTGTCTGTATCCCATTGCAGATGCTCTGCCGCCCCCTGTCTGCATCCCACTGCAGACGCTCTGCCCTTCCTCGTCTGTGTCCCACTGCAGACTCTCTGCCCTCCCCCTGTCTGTATCCCATTGCAGATGCTCTGCCGCCCCCTGTCTGCATCCCACTGCAGACGCTCTTCCCTTCCTCGTCTGTATCCGATTGCAGACGTGCAGCCCTCCCCTGTCTGTATCCCATTGCAGACGCTCTGCCACCCCCTGTCTGCATCCCACTGCAGACGCGCAGCCCTCCCCTGTCTGTATCCCATTGCAGACACTCTGCCGCCCCCTGTCTGCATCCCACTGCAGACGCTCTGCCCTTCCTCGTCTGTGTCCCATTGCAGACTCTCTGCCCTCCCCCTGTCTGTATCCCATTTCAGATTATCTGCCCTCCCCCTGTCTGTATCCCATTGCAGACGCTCTGCCATCCTCCATCTGTATCTCACTGCAGACAGACTTCCGTCCACTGTCTGTATCCCATTGCAGACGCTCTGCCCTCCTCCTGTCTGTATCCCATTGCAGACACTCTGTCTCCATTTGACATCTTATTGAATGACTATCCTGGTGCATGATCAAACTAAACTCCATCTCCTTCATCCAGTTCATTAGAATAGATTGTAATTTGTTGATGACCTCACACAGATCATATTTATTCCTTTTCAGGCTTAGATAAAAGCATTAATCAAAGCAATAAAACTAAAAATAATGTTTATTCGCTTCAGTAGAAATGTTAAAAAGACACCTTGAGTAAGTATAACACTGACTCAGAGTTTTCTTTCATAGCTAAAATGATCATTGGTCTTGCATTTATTCACATTGAAAACGTTCATGAAGCTATTGAACATTTGTCTGATGCGCTTCCAGATGAATTGCAACCGCTGCTGGACTGGTTCGAGGATAACTATGGAGGTAGAAGATTACGTAGAGGAAATGATTACGCTTTTTCCAGTTGGAATGTGGAATTTATATGCAAGAACTTTAAACAATGAGGACAAAACAGACAATAATGCAAAAGCTGCCCACAGGAGATAACAATGCGAACTTGATGTGGAAATATATTGAGAGTTTACGAAACGTTCAGAGAGGAAGGGCCATTTACGATGAGCATCTGATAGCAGGGCACGATATTCCTTTGAAATTAAAGAAGCAGATGCTAGAATACAAACACTGGTAAGAAGATTTATTGAGAGAAATGATGTCGAGTATTTACGAGGATTGTCCATAATTTTGAATGGACGTCATGTTTTAGATTTTTTGTAATGAACTTATATCATGTATTTTTTTCTTTTTAACATTTTTAATGAAGAGATTAAACATTATTTTTACTTTTAGTCTTTCATTAATGCTTTTAACTAAGCCTGAAAAGGTAGAGAGATGAGATTGGAACTCCCAGCAAGTTTAAATTGAGAATTGCTCTTTCCTGAACATTGCTGCTTACTTGGTTGGTGGGACGTCGATGTTTCAGAATCTCCACACAAGGTGTCCTGGTCCTCTTTGGCTCTTTCCAGGATCCTCCCCACATGTCGAGGTAGAGGGTGAGGGAACGAATATCGGGCACTCTAAAACCCGGCTTGGCCTTTTATGTCCTATTCCAGGATGTTTCTCCTGGAATGGGAGAAGAGGAGGGACGGAGTGAGGGTGGGAGTGGGTGTCCCTGCTGTTAATGCTGGTATAGGGGAAGGGTGAAGGGTGAGATGTCCGGAGGGAGTCTGACCACAGTGTTGTATCCATGCAGTGGTATTAATGTGCGGGGCTATTGCGTCAGTGACAGAAAAAAGTGGGGGAAGGAAGGTGCTGAATTCAACAGTGAGTGTGGTCGTGCTTGAGCTTTATTTGGAGATAGAGTGTGAGCCTTGTTCGGGAGTAGGTGTTATAACAGATACACAGTGAGTGTGAGGGAGCAGAAAAATATGGTGACACTTATCCTGGCAAAGTGGGGTGAAAGAATATTGATACTGTTCCTGTATTGCTGACCAATTCTTCAGATCATCTCAGCGTTGAGGTGAGTCTCCCTGAACGTCTTGTCCAAGTCTATCGCTAATAACGCCTCAGACCCTTTCCATCACTTCCCACAGAATCAGTTTGGGTGGATCTTACAAATAGCAAGGTGAAGCAAACATCATTGTGTAATATATCAAAACCAAATCTGTCACGTAAATACTTTACAACATATGCTCTGGAAATTAGGTATGTAAGTATATGCAAGGTGGAGCAATGACACAGTGATATTATCGCTGGGGTCTGAACCGAAAGACCCAGGTAATATTCTGGGGACATGAATTCAAATCCTGACAAGGCAGATGGTGGAATTTGAATTCAATATGTATCTGGAATCAAGGGTTTATGATGACCAGGAATCCATTGTCGATTGTTGGAAAAACTCATCTGGTTCACTGATATCCTTGAGGGAAGAATACTGCTGTCCTTACCTGGTGTGGCCTGCAAGTGACTCCAGACTCAAGACAACACTACTGACTGTTAACTGCCCTCTGGCATGGGCAATAAATGCTGGTTATCCAGGGACGCCCACCCCCTCATCCTGTGAATGAGTAACAAATAATCGTGTGTGCTGCAGTAATAATAGATGGTCTCAAATTGCACTGAAACTGTGAAGAATAACTTTCGTAAGTGTGTATCAGGTCGGTTGAACAGTATGTTGTGAACCAAACTAGAGAGCACATTATTTCAGATTTGGTGTTGTGTTGTTAGGAGGACTAATTAATAACCTTGCTCTGAAGCAGCTTTGGAGGAATAGTGACATCAATATGTTGCATTTTTACACGGCGTCTGAATACAATATCGAATGTTTGAACATTCTGGTTAGGCATCATGGAAGCCCAGAGGCTAGAGGGTCAAGTTCGCTCCAGTGAATTGGGGAAGTATGATATAACATTCAATGGGAGAAGACAATTGTGAGAGTCAAAGAGTCCGACACGGAGAAAGGCCCTTCAGCCCAAACTGGTCCATTCCGAACAAAATGCCCATTAACCCCATTTCCCTGCCCTTGCCGCATATCCTTCTTATTCTTTCCTATCCGTGTATTTGTCCAAATGCATTTCAAAGTTTGTGAATGTACCTCCCTCAACCACTTCTGCTGGCATCTCATTGCATGTGCATACCACCCTGTGTGTAAAAGAAATTGCCCCTCAGCTTCCCTTTTACTCTTTCCCCTCGGATCTTAAATTGATGCCCACTAGTCCGTAGGTTGCTCAATCCTGTGGAAAAAAAGACTGAGTGCATTCACTCTATCTATACTTCCCATTATCCTATACACTTCTATCAGATCCCCCTCAGTCTCATACACTCTAAAGTAAAAACTCCTAGCTTGCCCAACCTCTCACAATATCTCAGACCATTGAGTTCGGGCAACATCCTTGTAAATTTCTTCTGCACTATTTCCAATTTAATAACATTCTTCCTATAGCAAAGTGAACAACACTGAACATAACACTACCAGTATTGCCTCACCAGCATCCTGTATAACTCCAACACAACTCCCTAATTTCGATACTCATTACTCTGACTGATGAAGGCCAGTGTGCCAAATGCTTTTTTCACTGCCCTATCTACCTGTGAGTCCACATTCAGAGAACCGTGAACCTGAGTTCAAAGGTCCCTTTGTCTCAATACACTCCTTAAGACCCTGTCATTCACCATGAAACTCCTACCTTGATATGACTTTCTAAAATGCAAGAACTGACACTTACCTGTAAATATATATACAATATACATGCATGAAACAAACAGTAATAGTCCCAGAACCGACTCCTGAGGCATTCCACTCATCACAGGCCTTCAGTCCGATAAGCATGCTTCCACTATTACTCAATGTTTCCTAACATCAAGCAAATTTTGGATCTGATTTGCCAGCTCCCCCTCAATTCCATTTGACCTAAACTTCCAGAGCAGCCTACCATGTGGAACCTTACTGAAGGCCTTACTTAAATCCATATACACGACGTATACCACCATGCCCTTGTCAAAGTTACTGGTCATTTCACCAAAGCACTCTCACAAATTTTAAGCCATGATCCCCCATGAACAAAGACGTGCTGACTGCTCATAATCACACCCTACCTTTCCAAATGCATGTATATCGTCTCTCTCAGAACCTTCTCAAGAAACCTACCTTCTAGAGATGTCAGGTTTAATGGTCTATAGGTCCCAGGTTTTTCTTTGTAGCTCTTCTTGAATAAAGGCACAGCATTCGCTACCCTCCAGTCCTCCAGGACCACACGCGTTGGCTACCAATGATACAAACGTACCAACCAGGGCCCCCACTATTACTTCTCTCTCCTCGTGCAGTCTTCCTGAATATATCTGGTCAGGACCAGGAGATTTATAGAAATACTGCATAGTCTGAAAGATATGTCTACTTATTTCAGGTGGAAACACCAAAGAGTGAGTAAGTGACTTAATGATGACTAACATAACAAATTAAAGAATATATTAATCACAGGAAGTGACTTCAGAAGAATTCCAGACATTGTGGAATCCTAAGTATTCTCAGAAAATTGCAATCCAGAAAAGGAGGGCCATGAAACTGATGAGGAAATCAAAAAGCGAACATGCATGCAAACAAACAGGGGCACAAAGACTGCAAAAATCTATGATCTATATTTCAAAAGAAAACAAATAGTCAAATGTGGAAATTTGCAATCGGGAGAGACGAGATTATGGTGAATAATAGGGAAAAGGCAAAGCAAATGAGCAATTACTTTACATCTGTCTTAATGGAGTAAGATCCAGAAAATCACCTAGAAATACGAAGTGATTGTATAGGACTTGTGGAAGTAAAGACATAAAGTCAATTCATATCAGTAACAAGGCAATATTGAACATGCAGCTGGATTGAGCATTGCTAACCTTGACAAACCAGATGTACTTCACACCAAAATCTTCAGAAATAAATCATAAATAGAAGTATTGATTGCATTGTCGATGACTGCGTTGTATCTTCCTATACATTCTGCAGAGTCTGGAAGCTGGTGTATATAATTGTACATTAGTAAATGTGATCCAAGCACTATAGATGAATGATAGGGAGCCAAGCATCTACAAAGGGAAGAAGAGATAGTGTGGAGAACTGCATACCAATTAACTTGACATTTGTCGGGAAACTGTTGGAATCTATTATATAGGATGTGATATTGGATACTTGGACATTAACAGCAATATTGGAGAGACTCAGTATGCATTTCTGAAAGGGAAATCATACTTGAGAAACTTTGGAATTGTTTGAAGTTGATTCTTACAGCATAGATAATGGGTATCCAGTAGAATTGGCATATTTTAGATTATCAGAAGGCTTTCTATAAGAACTCACACAGTGAGTTCGAATATGCAATGATGTGAAGGGTATTTGGAGGAACATATGTAAGTGGAAACTTAAAGTTTGGTTTGCCTTCCTTTAAGGGAGTCAGAATATAGATGTAAAGACACGTTGAAGCAGTTTCACAGAGTGTTGGTAAGACTGTACCTGGAGTATTGAGAACAGTTTTGGTGACCAAATCTAAGAATGAATATACTAACCACAGAGGAAGTGTAATGGACATTATCCAGATAAATCCCTCAGATGGCGAGATTGCGTGATAAGGAAACTCGGCCTGTGTTCTCTAGAGTTTCAACAAATCAGCGGTGGGTCACTGTGAACTTATAAAACTCACAAAACATACGGCAAGTTCGAAATTAACAGGAAATTTATCACTCTGTCTAATCCACATTCAAGGCAAATAATGACAGGATAAGGGACAAACCATTGAAGACTGCAATAAGGAGGAAAGTCTGCGCGTGGAGGGGACTGACTAACACAGGCGCAAGGCAGGACAAAAGAAATAAAGAAAAAAGAATACAAACATGGACTACTTTCTAAACGGTGAGAAAATTCATAAAGCCAAAGTACAAAGCGATCTGGGAGTGCTAGTTGAGGATTCTCTAAAGGTAAACATGCAGTTTGAGTCCATGATTAAGAAAGCGAATGCAATGTTGTCTCTTATCTCAAGAGGGTTGGAGTATAAAAGCACCGTTGTACTACTGAGACTTTATGGAGCTCTGGTTAGGCCCCATTTGAAGTACTGTGTCCAGTTTTGGGCCCCACACCTCAGGAAGGACATACTGGCACTGGAGCGTGTCCAGCGGAGATTCACACGGATGATCCCTGGAATGGTAGGTCTAACATATGAGGAACGACTGAGGATTCTGGGATTGTATTCATTGGAGTCTAGAAGATTAATGGGAGATCTAATAGAAACTTACAAGATAATACATGGCTTGGAATGGGTGGACGCTAGGAAATTGTTTCTGTTAGACGAGGAGACTAGGACCCGTGGACACAGCCTTAGAATGAGAAGTGGTAAATTCAGAACAGAAATGTGGAGACATTTCTTCAGCCAGAGAGTGTTGGGCCTATGGAATTCATTGCCACACAGTGCAGTGGAGGCTGGGACGCTAAATGTCTTCAAGGCAGAGATTGATAAATTCTTGATTTCAAAAGGAATTAAGGGCTACGGGGAGAATGCGGGTAAGTGGAGTTGAAATGCCCATCAGCCATGATTGAATGGCGGAGTGGACTCGATGGGCCGAATGGCCTTACTTCCGCTCCTTTGTCTTATGGTCTTATGGACAAGATTACAGAGAATCCTCAGATAATCTACAAGTGTGTCAAGCGGAAAAGAATAACCAGTGAACTCGTAGGACTCATTAGTAACTTGCCAAGTTGCATCTAAATCAACTTTAGTAGTAGGAGAAAGAGGGGAGTGGTAGAAGGCTGTTTGTGTGACTGGAGGCTAGTGTCCAATGCTGTACCACGGGCATCAGTGCTGCGTCCCTTATTATTTGTGATTCGGAGGTGCTAGTGTTGGGCTGCAGTGGACAAATCTAAAAATAGCATAACACCAGACCATAGTCTAACAGGTTTATTCGACAGCACTAGCTTTCGAAACACTGCTTCTTCATCAACGTGCACAACGACGTGATGTAACTGATGTTGAGAGATTTTTATCCTTTTATTATTTGTGGTATTCATAAATGATGCAGCTGTGAATATGGACGAGGGGTGGGGTGTGTAATAAATAAGTTTGTATTTGATACAAAGATTGGCCGGGTGGTTGGCAGTGAGGAGGAAGGCCTTATGTTACGGGTCGATACAGATGGAATCGTCAGATGGGTGGATCAATGTCAGATGGAATGTAACCCTGATAAATATGAAGTGATGCACTTTGGGAGAAGGAACCAGTCAGGGGAGTCTTCAATGAAGGCAGCACACTAGAAAGCTCAGAGGGTGCTTCTCCAGACAGCGCGGAATGTGACTGCACAGGTTAATACACAATCTGGGAAAGGCTAGGAGAATGTGAACATAGCCTTTCTTAATCGAGGCATAGATTATAAGAACTATGCGGAACTTTGGTGATGGCAAGATGGAATACTGTGTGTAGGTCTGGGAACAACATTACAGGAAGGATGTGATAGAGGGGGTGCAGAGATGTTCCCTGGGATGGAGCATATCAGCAATGGAGAGAGGCTGGATAACCTCAGGTTGTTTTAGTTTGGAGCAGAGAAGGCTGCGAGGGATGTGATTCAGAAGGATAGGATTACGAGGTACATGGACAGGATGGATAGACAGCAGCTGTTGCTGTTACTCAAAGGGCCAGACTTAAAAAAGTGAAGGATTTACGGTTTAGTGAATATTTGAGAATTGTTTTTCAACCAGAGGGTGTTGGGGTCTGGAATGCACTTCTTGAGCGTGGAGTTGTCATGCTAACCTCAAACCATTAGAAACGACACTGTTGTGCACTTCAAATGCTTTAAGATTCACGGCTAAGGTCTTGTGTCAGAAAGTGGGCCGAATGTAGACTGTGCTGTATTTCTGGTAGTACAGAGTCTGTGCTTATGTGATTGTATGGCTGTGGAAGGTCAATCATTGAGTGGCTTAAGGTAGGAATTGATGGGTTTCTGAAGATTATCTTCACAAAGTTGATAAGAGAGAACTTGTAATATTTTCTGGAAATATGTCAATGGCAAAATTAAGAGAAAAAAGTTGCAGATTTCTTACAGTCTGATACCAGATAATTGAGAACCGGGAAATAGCAGAACTATGGAGCAAATACTTTAATTATGCCTTCACAGAAGAAAACAAAACAAAAAAGAAAACTTCCTCGGATTACTAGGGAATTTCAGTCTTGTGATAAAAGGGGAATAGAATGTAAATAGCAACTAAACAGTTTAGAGAAAGTATTGGACTGAAATTAATGGGCATAGACAAAGTCAACAGAGATTTATGAAATGGGAATCATATTTGAGAAAGTGGCTTTTCGGAAATTTATGTAGGAGATATCAATGCAATACGAGTGGATTAACAGAAGGATTTTTGATAAAGCCCCAAGCCTATTGCGCAAATTCGAATCCTATGGGACTCGGGCTAATATATGGTCATAGATTTAGAATGGGAGAGCTGGCAGGAAACAGTGAGTAGGAATAAAACCATGTTTTATTTTTAAATGGAAGGCTTAGAGGATATTGTACTAATCGTGTCTTGGGCTCCAGCTATTCCCAATACACATCATATCTTTGGTTGAGGGGCGCAAATGTAACATTCCCAAGTCTGCTGACAGCACTAAACAATGTCAGCTTGTGAGTGGATGAGGAGGATATAAAAAAGCTCCAAGTGACTGAGACAAGTGGAGTGACTGGGCAAATACGTGGCAGATGGAAAGCAATGGGAGAGATGAAATGTTGTGTACTTTGATGGGAACAATGGACTGGCAGCCTCTCATTTGAAAAAGGAGTGGTTGAAAAATGTTGCACTATAAATGAACTTAATCTGCATTTTTGTTTATTTCTGCGTAGCCCTCCGAGTCCATGTGTGACAGTGCGTTCTGAAGCCAGAAGTCAATACTGGGAATGCAATGGCATGCTGACCATTGTATGTAGGCCCAGCACGTGGGGATCTGTAACTTTGAAAGGATTCTGGATCTCCCTGTACACCAATCACTTAAAGCAATATTGCAGGAGCAGAAAGCAGGAAGGAAGAAAAATGCTGTATTCACCTTCATTTCAGGGGGATTTGAGTACAGGAGTAATTGTATCTTACTGCAGCTGTACAGGGCCTTGGTGAGACGCCATCTCGAACATTGTGCAGTACTGTATGCAGTTTTGATCGCTTTTCCTAACAGATGACAAACCTGACATTGAGGGAGAGCAGCAAAGGATGACCAGCCTGATCACTGGGATGACAGACTTGTTATGGGAGCAGAGTTTGGGGTAAATGGACCTGTAATCAATGGGGTTTAGGAAAATGAATGGAAATCTCAGTGAAATATATAACATTCTGACAGGGCGAGGCAGATTAGAAGCAGGGATCGTAATTCCCCTGGCTGGGACGTCTAAAACAAGGGGCGACAGTATTAGGTACAGACAGGCCACTTTGCATTGAGATGAGAATAAATGTCTGCACTCGGAGACTGGCGAACCAGGGATACTCTTTCCCAGATCAGGTTGTGGAAGTCAAGGGTCTGAATATAAATAAGGATTTGTGGAAACTAATGGGATAGGGAGAGAGCAGGAGTATGGTGTGAAGATAGAAAATCAGCTCTCATTCCAGGTTGTTCTCCAATACCGCAATAACTGTGTTCCTGTGCAACACTGTGTTGTACAAAATCATGCAATATTAATAATGGGGTCTATGGAAAAAAGAGGGTAATTGGCGAACCCCCAAAAATATCATTAAAATCAAAAATTAAGTTTGATCTAACAAGCAACAGGACAGTCTAAATAAATCTTTAAATTACATGTTGTAATGGAACAGTGCTATAAATGTAACGCTTTCACACGACAGTCACTCACTGGTGCACGATATCTTTCACAACAATCTTCACCAGAAAGCGCGCGGGGGCTGAGTGACCATGTGATGCCGATGGGGAATCCCAGTTCTCTCCAAGATTCTCCCCACAGTTTGAAATAAAGTTCTTTCGAAACATAGACTCCAATTCCCAGTTTCAGGCTCAGTTTCAAGTCCTGCAGACCGGATTGCATTCCTGTTTTTGCTGAACACATTGATTGCACCTTTTGTAGACAGAGGCTTTCTGAGGCAGGATTTGCTGGTCAGCTGGTGCCCGACAAGGAAACGCATCACAGTGAACGCCAGTTCACTTTATAGAAAAAGGTTCATGAATTGCATTGCAGCCGAAATGTATTTAATCAACACGTGTTATTGGTGAACTGCCTGTACATAGAATGGAGGAGCAAAACTGATGGGCTGAATGGACTACTACAGTTCTCATTTTATGTTTCACAATGTTTAAACATATTAAGAGATATGTATATTGTATGGGGAAAACTGCAATGAGGAGATGTTCGGCCATTAACTAGAATAGGGAAAGCTCAATGAGTTGTATGACGTATTCCTTTCCTGATGCTTCTGTGCAGTGTTTGGGAAAGCTCTGTAAATGTTGTCAGAAGCTCTGAACTGTTAGGAAGGAGACCTCTGCAGGATCAACAGGATTGTGTTTCCCATTTCCTTTTCTGATAACGAGGCTGGGGCCGGCTGTTCTCTCCGGGTTTATCCTTTAAGATCTCGGAGCAGTTTGATACAATTGAGTGCCTTGCTTGGCCATTTCAGAGACCATTGAAGAGTGTATCACATGTCTGTGTGTCTGGAGTCACTTTTAGGCCAGACAGGAAAGCACGGGGGATTCACTTCCTGAAAGTCACTGGGGAAGGAGATCAACGTCTCTCATCGACATTGAACACAAGATCACTATTACTGACACCAGATAATAGATCATGATATTTTATTTATTGTTTTTAACTTGCACCAGTTTCCAGAGAATTATCCTGGTCTGGATTAGCAATCCAATGACAATTCCACAACAGCACCATCTCCACATGGGGGTCTATCGGAAACCACACTGAACCGATTATTTCTGTGCTGTTTGACAGCTCAATCAAAACTAACCACAACCAATTTGACCATCGTGATGGGACTGAGGGCGTGGTAATTGGTCTGATTTTAATTATTCCCTTCTTAGGGGATGGGACACCGTTGAGTAATTACCCACATTGCCAGGGAGTGGTCAGAGTTGGAGCTGGAATGAAACAGCTTCCTCACGTACACGGCTTGTTGTGTTGCAAAAGTCCTCAGTCCTATTGCAGGAATGGTGTCAGGGCCAAATGCCTTTGTCGTATCCACTGTGTCCAGCTGTTGCTTCATATCATGTGCAGTTAATTGAATTGGTTGAAGACGGGAATCTGTGATTCTGAGGGTATCATAGTGAGGGTGAGGTGGGCAATCGACTCAACACTTCTGGCTGAGGATGGTGCAGATCACGCATCTTTTACACTGACGTACAGGGCTGTTCCATTATTTAGGATGGGGTTATTTGTGGAGTCCTCTCCTCCAGTAAGTTGTTTAATGGTCCATCGACTTTTATGCATGGATTTGACAGGACGACAGAGCTTAGATCTGATTTGTAGGTCTTGGTATCATCTCTCTCTCTGTATCAGATGTTAGTCCTGCTGTTCATACTGTAACCAGTCAAGTGCGGTAGCTTTAATGGATTGTCATCAGGTTTAGGTGCACGTAATTCACCCACACTCGTCACTGATCCATGGATCAGCTTGATGGAAATGGTAGATGGATGGACTATCCTGGGAGAAAAGTTACAGATTGTCATTGAAATCTACAGCATCAGATGATAACCAAGTTTTAGCTGCAATATCTACAATTCAATGCTACTGACTGCCCCCTATTTCACACCGAGACCCATTCACCCATCAGCCCTGTACTCAGTGAACTACTCTGGTTTCTGATGCGGAAATACTTCCATTTTCATTTTCTCATTCTGCTGGAAGTCTTTCCTTGGTGTCACGCTTCCAATTTGTTACATAAACAATATCCATTGAATGTACTAATCTGAATCTTTTCCTTTCAGTAATACCATTTTCTGTATTTGAAGTGACTGTGTTTTCCTCTGTTTTTCCCCCTGACCATGATTCAGAGCTCTGCAGTATCAGTGATGCCAGCCTTATGCAGTTTCAGAGTCAAGGAACTTTTCACCATGTGTTACTGTTCAGTTCCCAGTGTACAATGCTCCATGTTGGACAGGATGTTTGGACATCTTTGTCAATATGTCGTTGGAAATTGTTCATAAACAGAAATTGCTGAAGAAATTGCTAAAGATGTTGCAGACTTTTCTGGAGTGAATGCAGACTTAAACTTTCAGATCCAGTTAATCTTCTATAAAAGTTTTTTATTTTTATTTCCAGTATCCATATTTATTTATTTAATTGAAAAATTGTTCTGCGCCTGTTCATTTCTGGAGAAACTCTGCAGGTCTGTCGCCATCTGCAGAGAAAGAGAAACAGTGTTAGCGTTTCCAGTCCAGTGTGACAATTCTTCAAATTGCAAAATGGTCTTTTAATCCCTTGCCAGAAGTGGAGGATGGGTGGCAGGGAAAGGAGGGTGTGACAAAAGATAAACGGGCTTTTAGCAGTGGTGAAAGGAAAGATTCTGTATAACGGGTCGAATTTAAGGTGTGAATGGGGGAAAGGGGTTCTCTCTATTGAATGCAAGATAAAGAAGACACAACCACACAAAGTTTTCCGGAGGCCAGGAGGGAGAATGTTGACCATGTGGTATTATATATATCTGGCCACAGAAACGTTTTCATGTCGTGATTAACCCCCCCTTTAGACAAAAGAATTCAGGTGCTTGCCCTCTTGTTGGCACTAGTAAGCGTTTCATGCTGCCTTAGTATTGTAACATGGAGAAAAACAAATCACAGCATGACATTTGGGCTGAGTGTTGGTTACCTGTCGTTTTCAATATTGTTTAATTTTGTAGTGCTTATCTTTAAACGCTTGTTCTTGAAGTTAGCATCAGATGGAGTGTAGGATGTTGAGGAGTGACATTATAGAAACATATAAAATCATGTGAGGTATGGATAGGGTGAATAGCCAAGGTCTTTTCCAAAGGGTAGGGGAATCCAAACATAGAGGGAATAGGTTTAAGGTGAAAGAGGGTAGATTTAAAAGAGACTAAGGGGCAGCTTTTTTACACAGAGGGCGGTGTGGGTATGAAATGAGCTTTCAGAGGAAGAGTGGGAGATGCAAGGACAGCTACAACATTTAAAACTCATTTGGACAAACATATGAATGGGAAACATTTAGAGGCATGTCGACCTAATGAAAACAGATGGGGCTAGTATAGTTTGGAAAACCTGGCCAGCATGGACATTTAGAAAAGCTTCATGCAGAGTCAGGGTGGTTTTCTGAAAGGGAAATGATATTTTGCCCTGTAAAATCATGCAAAGTATTTCTGGAGATGCCTGAAAATGTAACAATGGACTTGATAAAGGGGATCTGGTGGACAAGAGGCTTTCCAGAGATTTTCCACAAGGTATTACAAAACAAAAGTTCATACACAAAACAGAAGCTCTAGGACGTCGGATACTGTATTAACATGGGATGATGATCGTTTAACACAGAAATCGGAGAGTCAGGATTAATGGATCTTTATGGTAAAGGTTTATCTGCTGGAGTACCACAAATATCAGTCTGATGGCATCAGTTATTTACAATCTATACTGACAGCCTGAAGGAGGGAGCTGAGTGCAATATATATCCAAGTTTGAGGATGACACTGAGAATCAAAAGGCAGGCTGTTACTTAATGGAGAGGACTTCCAGAAAAGGAACAGTAAAGGCATTGGAGTCTTCCTGTGTATGAAACATAAAGTCAGCATGATGATGCAGCAAGTAACTCGGTTGGTACATTAGGTGGTTTCCTGGGAAGAAAAGGTTGTGTTATTGAGAATCTCTACGATGGTGAGGCGATAATTCATTTGGGTTTAAATGAATGAGGAGTGATACTGCTGAAACCTACAGGACACAGAAGGCGTTGGAGAAGGTAGATGTTGAGAAGTTGTTTCCATTCTTGAACAAAGTGTCGAACTCAATGATATCGATACTGAATAAGGAACATCGATTTCAATCTGATATGCAGAATAATGTCTTCTCTCCGAAGGTAGTGAATGTCTGGAATTCCCTAACTCAGAGAGGTGTGGAGGGATACAAGGAGTCGGCAAGAGAGTGGAGTTGAGCCCTGGAGTAGATCAGCCAAGTTCTTATTAAATTACAGGGTTAGCTTGAGGGGCCGATTGACCTACTCCTGTTCCTATGTATTAATTTCACATGTTATGCTTTTGGAAAGTAACAGGTTATTTTGCTGGAAATCGTGTTGTACAATGTTGCATTCAGGGAGAGCAGAGGATTTGTTGTTTTAACCCTGGGTGGGTTATGTGGCTGTATTTCCAGCATATCTGGGTCTGCAACAAGACCCAAATCTGGAGCAGAAGTTACAGAGAGGGGAAGCCTGTAAACAGGGACTGGGGGGTGGGGTAGTGGTCACTTCCTGATCCAGCCTGGATTTTCCAAGTACATTTCCAAAACTATGCCTAACCATCGGATTCGCCTCGATCTGTCCCTGTTTAGCATGTTCGAGGGCTGAATGGAACATCAGAACATAGGGCTGAGGGACACAAGTGGGCCATTCGGCCCTTTCACACTACTCCACCAGTAAATAAGGTCATGGCTCATTTCATTGTAATCCCAGCTGCACGTTTCTTTCCATGCACCATTATCCCTGATTCACCTGTCCATGGAAAATTAGACAAAGCCAGCTTCGATGTAATATAAAGGCCAAGCCACCCCAAATTTCTGGGAAAGAGAATTCCCACTTGACTGAAATCCCACTTTGTGGATTTATCCTAATTCCTGCTCTGACGAAGGTTGGAGGGTGTCACTGTTTCTTTTTCTCGTCCCATTCCTCCACTGCTGACACCAAATTTTAAATGGAACCAGGTTGGTGATATTGCCGATGATAAAGTTCTCAGACTGAGTCAGGTTCAGTGACAGGAACAAGTCAGGCAGGTTTCTTCAGTTAGCCACAAGTAACTAACAGAATTAACAGATGCGCATGGTGGATCTATGGTTAGCACTGATACCTCCAGTCACCAAGTAGCTGCGTTCAGTTCCAACCTCGGCAACCCTCTATATGGATTTTGAACATTCTCCCCATGTCTGTGTGGGTTTCCTCCTATCGTCCATACATATGCAGCTTAGAGCGGATTGGCCATGCTAAATTGCCCATAGTACCCGGGGATGTACAGGTTAGATCTCCCGATTAAAAGCAATCAATTAAGTTTTTTTTTCATCGTATGTTAGTGCCTGGGCCGCTGAAGTCTCGGCATCGATATGGCTAGACATTGAGTCCTCTCAGACAAAGTGAACCCTTATTAGTCTGTTGTTCTTAGATAAAATGACAACATTTTGGAATATTGTCATAAAATAATGATTACCAATACTGTTAAAACTTCAAGGACAATGCGTCAGATCGAGGCAATACAGCCAAAACAATGTTTCTTACTCCTATAATTGGTATACTGGGGATAATGGATTCCAGGTTTAAACTGTGGGCAGTGAGGGGTGTACCTTGCTTGGGTGATTTAGAATTAGTAGTATCCCTACAGTGTGGAAACAGGTCCTTTCGCCCAACAAGTCCACTTCAATCCTCTGAAGAGTAACCCACCCACACCCATTCCCCTACCATCCTATATTTACCCTGATTAATGCCCCAACTTACAGATCTTGGAACCCTATGAGCGATTGAGCAATGGCCAAGTCATCTAACCTGCACATGTTTGTGACTGTGGGAGGAAACCTACGCAGACACAGTTGAGAATATACTAACTCCACACTGCGAGTCATCCAAGGCTGGAACCAAACATGTGACCCTGGTGCAGTGAGTCAGCAGTGCAAACCACCGAGCCACCACGTGTTACTTGAAGGAGAAACAATGATACCGTTTGATCAAATAACACGTAAGTATGAACTACCGAGTAGAGACTTCTTCTGTTTTTTTTCCAGATTAGAGATTTGATTAAAAAACACAATTTTAAGAACCACTTATAGATCCGATACAGAGAAGCAGGTGATTATTGTGAAAATATACTCTCTGTCAGTACCCTTTACCATTTGTTGGATAGTGTCCCCGCAGACAAGACTGTGCAACTTCGTGACGTCTGTGCGAGAGAGTTGGGGGTTTAGATCATTTCGGAGACATGCGAGGATATGTGTGAAAATGCTCAAAGGATTTTGATCTGTAATAGAACCAATTCCATGCAGTTGAAAAATCTTCATAGGTTCTATCTGACCCCAGATGTTCTCTCAAAATTCAAAGTGGGATTATCTTCAGCATGTCCTAAACGCAGAATGACTACAGGCACTCTTACTCATTGCATGTGGTCCTGCTGCAGGCTTTGTATATATTGGAGCACTGTGTTAGGTGTGGTAGAGTGCGTCTTGGGGACCGAATTGGAGATGGACCCGGTTTCTCTTTTCCTAGACCTGCCCAGAGTATCTTACACAGATGCACATGGGAAAAAAATATATATCCTAACTTTCTATGCTATGTTGTGTTGTATGTCTGAAAACTCCCCGGGTCTGTTGAGACTTTGTAACCGGATCATGGAGAGTATCCCTTTGAACTTTCTCGCCAGCATGGTGCACCAAAAAAATACATTAATATAAGTCATAGAATCATCGAGTCATGGAGATATACAGCATGGAAACAGTCCCTTCGGTCCAACCCATCCATGCTGACCACATATCCCAAACCAATCCAGTCCCACCTGCCAGCACCCTGGCCCATAACACTCCAAACCCTTCTTATTCATTTACCCATCCAAATGCCTCTTAAATGTTGCACTTGTATCAGCCTCCCTGACATCACCTGGCCGTTCATTCCATGCACGTACCACTCTCTGTGTGAAATAGTTGCCTCGTAGTTCTCGATTATATCTTTCCCCTTTCACCCTAAACTTATACCCTTTCGTTCTGACTCCCTGACCCCAGGGAAAAGACTTTACCTATTTCCCCTATCCATGCCCCTCATAATTTTGTAAACCTCGATAATGTCACCCATCAGCCTCCGACGCTCCAAGGAAAACAGCCCCAGCCGGTTCAGCCTCTCTTTATAGCTCAAATCCTCCAACACTGGCAACATCCTTGAAATCTTTTCTAAACCCTTTCAAATTTCACAACATATTTCCGATAGGAAGGAGACCAGAATTGCACGTAATATTTCAACACTGGCCTAACCAGTGTCCTGTACAGCTGCAACATGATCTTATAACTCCTGTACTCAATACTCTGACCAATAAAGGAAACGCCTTCTTCAGTAGTCTTTCTACCTGTGATTCCACTTTCAAGGAGCTATGAACCTGCACTCCAAGGTCTCTTTGTTCAGCAACACTCCCTGCGACCTTACCATTAAGTGTATAAGTCCTGCTAAGATTTTTTTTCCCAATATACAGCACCTCACATTTATCTGAATTAAACTCCATCTGCCACTTCTCATCCCATTCGCCATTTGGTCAATCTGAGGTGACCCTCTTCGCTCTCCACTACACCTCCAATTTTGGAGTCATCTACAAACTTACTAATTGTACCTCTTATGCTCGCATCTGAATCATTTATGTCAATGACAAAAAGTACTGAATCCAACACCGATCCTTGTGGCGCTACACTTGTCACAGGCCTCCAGTCTGAAAAACAACTCTCCACCACCACCCTCTTCTTCTACCTTTGAGCCAGTTTTGTATCCAAATGGCTAGTTCTCCCTGTATTCCATAAGATCTAACCATGCCATTCTGTCTCCCCTGGGGAACCTCATCAAAACCCTAACTGAAATCCGTATAGATCACATCTACCCCTCTACCCTCTTCAATCCTCTTTGTTACTTTCTTAAAAAAACTCAACCAAGTTTGTGAGACATGATTTCTCACGCACAAAGCCATGTTGACCATCCCTAATCAGTCCTTGCCTTTCCAAATACAGGCACATCCTGTCCCTCAGGATTCCCTCCAACAACTTGCCCACCACCAACGTCAGGGTCACTGGTCTGTAGTTCCCTGGCTTGTCCTTAACACCCTTCTCATACAATGGCACAACGTTAGTCAACATCCAGTCTTCCAGCACCACACCGGCGACTATCCATACTACAAATATCTCAGCAAGAGGACCAGCAATCACTTCTCTAGCTTCCCACAGAGTTCTAGGGTACACCTGATCAGGTCCTGGGGATTTATCCACCTTTACCCGTTTCAAGACATCCAGCACTTCCTTCTCTGTAATATCGACATTTTGCAACGTGTCATCATCTATTTCCCTACATTTTATATCTTCCATATCCTTTTCCAAAGTAAATACTGATGCACGATGCTCCTTTAGTATCTGCCACATACTTCCTGTGCTCGTAAAAATATTCTGTTGTGTTGGATGCCTGAAAAACCTCCAGGTCTGTTGTGTCACTGTAAGGTCATCAGGGAGAATATCCCTTTGGACATTCTCACAAGTATAGTGCACCGAAAAGCAGAGATTTATATAAGATATGGCAACCGTTTTTGGATTACCGTGATACAGGCTGATCTGACACTCTAAAAAGGGCTTTTGTATAGCCATGACGATATTGTCTAACGAATCACATATTAGAAATTGTGAATGTATGAATGTGTATCAGTTCATGCTCTCGAAGAACGAGAGCTATCACTTTGTTATGCTGAGCCGTATTATTTATTTATTATTTATTGTTTATTTTTGTTTTTCTTCTGTCCGTTTAGAGACTTTAACTTATTTTGTATATACATGCACATGGGTGTAATTTTGTTCAGTTATTTGAGTTGTTTTGTTATTGGTTTAATATAAATAATAAAATATCTTTTTCTTTAAAATAAATGTTAAAAAATTAAAATGCTAACATTGATAGATTAGAGTCCCAAATAACTCTGATTAGAGAGACCACTCATGCTGACTGTTGTATGAATTTATATATCAGATGAAATATATTGTTAGGATAGTCCGTCCCCATGTGAAATGCCTTCTGAACAAATGCTAGAAGAAACCCGGGGTATGAAGTGTCTGAGAATCGTCTGCTCGGTAACAGGAACCTGGGGGTCGAATGACTGAAAGTTCCTGTAACATGGAGCCGAGAAAACCATCAGATCACGCCCAAACGTATTGAATGTTGGAGCATATTTGAAGTACTGAATGGTCTCATGATGGATTTTAATTGTGTGTGATTTGAAAAACGTACATCTCTACTCCATCATTTTACGTGTTACACACTGGGGCACAGCCGTTTTCCTGCAACTGGGAATAAGTTGGAACAATGCCTGCAACATTCCATAATTCACATTCTCCAGAATATTCTATAACTATGTGGGGGGCATTAGAAAGGCAAGAGAGAAAGAGATGGAAGGTGCTTCATGCAGTAGTGTGAGTGGTGGAGCATGAGCCTTGTCGGGGGTCGGTGCTATAACAGATATACAATGAGTGTGAGGGAGCAGAGAAAATATGGTGACCCTTATCCTGACAGAATGGGGAAGGTTATTGATGCTTGTCCTGTTTTACTGGTCATTTCGTCAGACCCCAGAAACTTCACTGAGCTGGGTGGTGAGCTCAGACCATGCTGGTGAGTCTGGTAGTGTGGCCCCCTCTGAGAAGAGCATGGTCCCCTTCGTACTAGCCCATCCACCAGGACCTCCGTGCTGCTGCCGACAAACCGCGGTGTAATTTCCCCTTCGCTACCATGCTTGGGGAAAATGTGCAGTGGTCTCTCCTTACCACTGAGCTCCTTAACACTGAGCGAAAGCGCAAACGTGTGCCCATTGGCCTTTTAAAGATGGCACCAGTGTCAGGGATCACGGAATATCCAGGGGCATCCGGGCGACTGTGAGTACCTCTAGTCATGATGGTTGGGAGAATTGTGCAGGCATTGAATGAAAGGGACACCATGGGGTGGGGTGGGTAGTTAATGAGATCAGTTTGGAAAGATAGCACCAGGAAACTAGCTCGGCCTCATGCAGACAACCCCTCTGTCACACTCAATGAAAATGTCACTGAGACAGGTTTTTGTTAGATTCAGCCCAGTGAGGCGAAGACTCTGCTGTCCTCATTCCCAGTTACAAAGTTGGAGAACAAATGCTCATCCAAAACTCTCCATCGCCTGAACTCACAGCAATATCCCTTTCACTCATAATTCTTCGAAATACTGATACTATCGGAATGAATTCATTTCAGCATTCTGAACCTGTGAACATATCCTTCCATGACATTTTATCTCGTGTACACCCCCCCCCCGCCACCCTTTCTCCACCCCAAAACACACTGATTTACAGTCATATTGCACGAGACTGCCAGTATGACTGGCCATTTGGCTCAGCTGGTCAATGGCAAATAAAATGTCCATCCAGACTCACCCCATTTCCGTGCCCTTGCTCTGTATCCCTCTAATCCTTTCCTATCTGTGTATTTGTCCAAATGCCTTTTCAATGTTGTTATTGTACCCACCTCAATCATTTCCACTGACAGCTCAGTCCATATGTGTACCACACTCTATGTAAAAAGGTTGCCCCTCAGTTTCCTTTTTTTAATCCTTTCCAAACATTAATCGATGTCCTCTAGTCCTCGATTCACCAAACGTGGGAAAAAAATTCTGAAGTATTCACTCCACGCACGCCTCTCATGATTTTACAAGAGCTACACTTCTTTAAGAACCCTCTCAATTTCCTATCCTGTAAAGAAATAGGTTTTAACCTGTCCAACCTCTGCCTATAACTTAGAGCCTTTAGCCCAGGAAACATCTTTCAAAATTTGTACTACGTACTTTCTTGTTCAATAATGGCCTTTCTAGAGCAAGGCGAACAAAACTGAACACAATACTCTAACTGCAGCCTTACCAACATCCTGTATAACTGCAACATAACGTCCCAATTTCTATACTCAATGCCCTGATGAAGGCCAGTGTGCCAACAGCCTTCTTCACTGTCCTGTGTATCTGTGACTCAAATTTCAGATAACCATGCACCTGATCTCCAACGGCCTTTTGATCCAATACACAAATTAAGGCACTATCATTCTTCATTAAACTCCAACTTGGATTTGACTTTCCAAAATGCAAGACATCACACTTATCTATATTAAACTCCATTTGCTATTTCTCAGCCCACTTCCACAGCTGATCAAGGTACTGTTGCAATTTCTGATAATGTTCCTCACTGTAAATGATGTGTCCTGATTTAGTGTCATCTGCAAACTTACTAACGTTGCGTTGTGCACTGTGGCACGAATCATTGATATAGATAACAAACAGCAATGGGCCCAGGACCGACCATTGAGGCACTCCACTCGTCACAGGCCTCCAGTCCGACAAGCATACCTCCACCATAGCCATTTGCTTCATAACGTCAAACCAATTGTGTCACCAATTTGTCAGTTTACATTGGAGTCCATTCGATCGAACCTTCTAGAGCAGCCTACCATGTGGAACCTTATCAAAGGCCTTTCTGAAATCCATATAGACTATGTCCACCACCCTGCCCTCGTCAACCTTCCTGGTCACTTCCTCAAAAAACTCTATCAAAATTTGTCATGCAAGATCTGCCACGCACAAAGCTATGCTGACTGCTCCAAGTCAAACTCTGTCTTTCCAAATGCATGCATATCTTATATCTCAGAACTTTCTCAAGTTGGTTCCGAAACAGACGTGAAGCTTACTGGTCTATATTTCACAGGGTGTTCTCTGCAGCCCTTCTGAATAAGGGTACAACATTTGCTCCTGCCCAGTTTTCCGGGACCTTGGCCCCTGAACTATCTTCTCTCGCCTCATGTAGTGCTGTTAGATATATCTGGTCAGGACCAGGAGATTTATCTGACTTTGTGCATTTTAATATGTCCAACAGCACCTCTACTGTGATATGGACTGGACCAAGATATCGCAACTAACCTCCCAAAGGTCACAGGTCTTCATGTCTTTCTTCGTGATAAACACAGAGGGGAAATTGAGGACCTCAACCGTCTCTTGAGGTTTTACACATGCATGCCCATTTTGGATTTTAAGGCGTCCTATTCTCTATCTAGTTGTTCTTTACTACACTGAATTTGGATTCACCCTAATCAGCTCAGCTAAGGCTATCTCATACCCCATTTTAGCCCTGCTTATTTCCTTCTTCAGTAAACTCCTGTATCCCCTGTGTACCTCCAGAGATTCCCTTGGTCCCAGCTGCCTGTACTTGAGCGACGCCTCCTTTTTTCTGGTCAGAACCTCAATATCTCTTTTCATCCAGGGTTCTCTCTTCCAACCTCACTTTCCCTTCACTCTCACAGGAACGTATCTACCTTGAACTCGAGCGATCTCACTTTTGAAGCCCTCCCACTTTCCCGGGATCCTTTTACCTGGAAACACACTACTCCAATCACGCCCTGCAATCCCCTGTCTAATTCCAACAAAATTCGCCCTGCCCCAATTTAGAACTTGAAACTGTGGACCAATTCTGTCCCTACCATATCTATTTTAACATTAATACAGTTCTGGTCACTTTTCCCAAAATGCTCCCCCACTTTACCTCCGTCACCTATCCTACCTATTTCCCAACAGTAGGTCGAGTTTGTCCCTTCCCGAGTAGGACCCTCTACATGCTGCTTGGGGAAGCTTTCCTAAACACACTTAACAAAATACGTTCCATCTAAATTCTTAACCCTCTGGAAGTCCCTGTCTATGTTGGTATAATTAAAATCATCTATTATGACAATCCTATTGCTCCTGCAAGTCTCGCCAGTCTCCCTGCATATTTGTTCGTCTAATTCCCATTGATTATTTGAAGGCTTATAGTGCAACCACGATAACATTACTATCTCTCTTGCTTATTCACATCATTTATAAAATCTCACTGGATATTATCTCAGTTATTTCATCTTTAAATACTTGAGTGATACACGCCTTAATCAGAACTCTTGATATTTAAATTGTTTCCATTTACATCTCGTCCTCGCAGTGACTTTCACATTTGAGGCACCCCTTGTCAAGGCACAGTGGAGATATGGAGCTGTAAATGGATGGGAGCAGCACATCCTGTCAGTTCCAACATTGGCTGCAAGTTGCCCCACACTGGGCAGCAATCTAACACAGTGTTACCGAACAATGCAACAGCCTGGGTTTACATATGAATGAACCAGTGCAGACTGCATACCTCCCCATGCTGGACATTTATCCCAGGATTATAGATCAAGCACTGGTGTGGGCTGCACAGAGTTTCAATATGGGCATAGCTGGGTTGCATTCAGCAGGACACTAGCCGGATCTACACAGTGCTCCATCCTGAATATGAAATGGATGGGCTGGTTGTGTGAGTTAGATTGCGAATGTGAGAGAACTTAAACAATGCCTTTATTTTGGGTTTTAATTCTTGTCATTGGAATCTTCAAATCCTGACTCATTCAGTTAGACCCATCCCTCTGGATGAGTCATGGCGACTGTTGTTACAGCATCTGTGTCGGCAACATGACCAACAAATGGAGCAGAGGCTGCAGAGAGGGGAGTCACCGTAAAATGGAATGAGGGAATCACAATCAGATCAGCCGTGGTCTTAGTGAATGGTGGACCACTAATACAATTTATTCATATATTTCTGTTTGTTCCAAGCAAACTCCCCTTCTCTCCCAGTGCCTCATACTGGTGGGGAGTGAGTCACCTCCTCCTGTTCCTGCGTAACAGGATCCTGGGGCCTCACGAGCCTCCAGATTTCCCTGTGCCCCAGTTTTGAGCAGTTGAATAACTGGCTCCTGTTCCTGTGTCCCAGTCTCGAACAGTTGAGTGACTGTCTCCTGTCCCTGTGCCCCAGTTTCAAGCAGTTGACTGACTGCCTCCTGATCCCAAGTTCGTGAAAATATATGTCCTCTTCCTGCTGGTGAGTAACAGGCTCCAATAGCTCTGTGCTCACCTGCTGCTCCTGTGGAATGGAGGTGAGGGACTGAATGGCCTCTTCACAATCTTTACAGCTTTTCTTGACTAAAGGCCTTTCTCCTGTTTCTGTAAAGCACCATAAAATTCTGAATGATGTATTTTTGTATTTGACTCTCAGTAATTGAGCAAACAAGCCGACTGGCAGAAATCAGATGCTGAATAGCCTCCTCCTGTTCCCGTGTTATACACTGAAGAGTTAATAGACTCTCAGAGATGTACAGCACGGAAACAGATCGTTCGGTCTGTCCATCCATACCACCAAATATCCTAAATAAATTTCGTCCCCCTTGCCAGCACTTGGCCCATCTCCCTCTAAACCCTTCCCATGCATGTATCCATCCAAATGCCTTTTAAATGGTTTAACTGGACCTGCCCCCACCACCTTTTTTGGCTGTTAAATCAATACACACAGCGGTCTCTGTGTGAAAATTTTGTCCCTCATGTCCCTTTTTTAAATCTTTCTCCTCTCACCTTAAACCTTTGTCTTCTAATTTTGGACACGTTTATCTTGGGAAAAGACATTGACTGTTTACCTTATCTATGCCCCTCATGATTTTATAAACCCCTTTAAGGTCCCCCCTCAGCCTCAACACTTGAAAATAGCCCCAGCCTATCCAAACTCTCCCTGTATCTCTGACCCTCCAACATCTGCAATATTCCTTTAAATCTCTTCTGCACCCTGTCAAGTTTGACAACGCCTTTCCGAGAGCAGGGTGACCAGAATTAAAGGCAGTATTACAAAAGTGGCCAAACCAATGACCTGTACAGATTTAACATGTCACGCAAATGCTTCGGCTCAAAGCATACGCCAATAAAGGGAAGATCACCAAATGCCTTCATCACTGCGCTGTCTATCTGTGACAGCACTTTCAAGGAAAGGAGAACCTGCATCACAAGGCTAGCTTTGCTGCCTCACAGGGCAGCGACCTGGGTTTAATTCCATCCTTGAATGACTCGCTGTGTGGAGTTTGTGCATTCTCCCCGTGTCTGCGTGAGTTTCCTCCGGGTGTTATGTTTTAGATTAGATTAGATTACTTACAGTGTGGAAACAGGCCCTTCTGCCCAACAAGTCCACACCGCCCTGCCGAAGCGCAACCCACCCATGCCCCTACATTTACCCCTTACCTAATACTACAGGCAATTTAACATGGCCAATTCATCTGACCTGCACATCTTTGGACTGTGGGAGCAAACCGGAGCAGCCGGAGGAAACCCACGCAGACACGGGGAGAATGTGCAAACTCCACACAGTCAGTCGCCTGAGGCGGGTCTCTGGCGCTGTGAGGCAGCAGTGCTAACCACTGCCACCGTGCTGCCCACTGTATATCCTTTTACTCTGTCAGTATACACCTCACATTTAACTAAAATAAACTCCATCTGCCACTCCTCAGCTCATCTAATCAATGCCCCATTATATTCTGAGAGATCATTCTTCACTGTCGACTACATCAACAAATTTGGAATTATCTACAAACTTACTGACCATACTTCATATACTCAAGTGGAAATGATTTGTATAAGTGGCAAACTGCAGCGGACTCACTATTGATCTTTGCGGCACGCCCCTGGTCACAGTTCAATGAACAAATGCCCACTGTCACATCCTGCCTCCAATATTCAAGAAAGGTTTGGATCTAAATGGCGAGCTCTCCCTGGATCCCAGGCACTCTAACCTTGCTAACCAGTCTACCATGTAGAACATTTTGGTTTTCTTACTGAATTCCATAAAGACAACATCCACTGTCCTGCCTTCATCAATCATCTTCATCACTTCGTCAAAAGATTACACCGAGTCAGTGAGACGTGATCTCCAAGGTACAAAGCCCTTTTTAGTCGTTGACTTTCCAAATGCATAGACATCCTTTCCCTCTAAGCCCCCGCCAACAATTTAGTCACCATTGACGTCATGCTAACCGATCTATCGTTACCTGTTTTATTCCTTACTTTCTTAAATAATGACACTATGTTAGCAGCTCTCCAAGTCTTTTGACACATCACCTGTGGAAATCAATGAAACAGATATACCAGCAAAATGCTGAGCAACCTCTTTCCTAGCTTCCCACATACTTCTGGGATACAACTGATAAGGTCCCAGGAATCTGTCCACCTTTATATATTTTAAAATGGCCTACATCTCCTTTTAATATAAAAACTTTTCAAGGTATCACTATATTTCTTCATTCTCTCGCTCTTGTAGCCTCCCCGATATTAAATACTGAGGAGAAATACTTGTTTCGTATCCCTCCAATCTCCTGTGGTTCCACACATAGCTAGCCTTAGTGATCTTTAAGGGGCCCGAATCTCTCCCGAGTTAATATTTTGCCATTAAAGGATTTGTAGAATTTCTTCAATGCCTCGTTAACCCTATTTCTCAAGTCATCTCATGTCCACATTTTTCTGGCTTGATTTCCCCATTGAGTATGCACTCACTGCCCTATACTCCTCTCGGGATTCACTTGATCGCAGCTCTGTTTTCCTGACATATGCCTCCTTCCTTACCTTGACCAGCGCAACAATATATCTAGCCATCCAGCACTCCCTGCACTCAACAGCCTTGCCCATATCACTAATAGGAGCACGTTGGCTCTGTAGTCTCTGAAACCACGTTTTGATGGCCTTGCGTTTTCCAACCATCCCTTTTCATGTGAACAGGTTATCCCTATCAGCCTTTCACGGGACTCGCCAAAATTGGCCTTAGTCAAAGTTAGAACTTTAATGTTTACATCAGGTCTTTCCTATTCCACAACTAGTTTAAAACTAATATTTATGTGTAACAGACTTGAAAGTTAAATAGACACTTCCCGCCCCTCCGTGACAGGCTCGAGAGGCTGAATGGACTCCTCCTGTCCCTCTGTAATAGACTCAAGAGGCTTAATGGCCTCCTCCTGTTATATAACACACTTGAGAGGTTTCATGGCCTCCTCCTGTCCCTGTGTAACAGATCAGAGACATTAAATGACACAGCAACCCGTGGATTATGAGCAGCCATTAAACTGTATCTAATGGAGGACTATTCCTTCTCAGTTACAGAAACACAAACAACACAATGTACTCCAGGTGCCCTCTCAGTATCACTTCATACAGCTGCAGCGACAAATCTCTTTTTTCTGAATGATTCTGTTGACAAAATGTGCCAATATTCCAGCTTACCACCTTTCCAAGTAGCAACAGGCTAATATGTTTTGAATGGTCTTCTCTTATCACTCTGTAAGAGGCCAATCGGGACAGAATTGCTTCGGCCTGTTCCTGTGCAGCAGTCACAATGCTCTGTCTCAAGGTTATGAAAGGATTTCATAACAGGGTATTAAAACCAGGCGTAGCCTCACACTGGTCAATAAGTACCCTACTTTGTGTTGAGGTATCTGTAAACTTGCCCAGCCTACTGCTATTTATACAGCCGATCTGTTATTTTATAACTGCTTCCTTTCATAAACAGATTGGAACATATATAGACCACTGCAGTGTTCTGTTAATACTCTCATACACAAGGAAGACAAGATTTAAAAGATTGAAAGGTTTATGGCCCATCCCTCAGCAACCCTTATCCATTCCATCCAAACCCAGTAAATGTTCCATTTTATAGTGTTATGAAAAGTGATGCATGGAACTGGTTAACTGAGCCTATTTGGTAAGTGACTGTGATCAATGCCAGTCTCAATGGATTCTAATTATCCCAGTGGAGAGTTTCCATCGTTTAATGATAAATGAGAGCCGTTCAATGTGTTATCCCATAACATGAGCGGAGCATCACCAAGAGCACTGACAGGGATCAGTAGTTCCAAAGAAAGGGGAAGGAGAGATCAGAATTTGAGAACATTAGACTGGAATGTTCGAACAATGGATCAGAATATGCGAACATTAGACTGGAATGTTTCAACAATGGATCAGAATCTGAGAATATTAGACTGGAATATTCCAACAATAGACAGGAGCTTATCCAAGTATGTTTGGTATCTTTCTGCATATGATTGGTTGTCATTATCATCGCAGATCTATTACGCTCTTCTCATTATTCAATACATTTATTATCCCTTCCTGCCTATCGTTGGTGTTCCTGTTAAGTGTCACTGTCCAGATGTTGTTTTCTATAAACCAATTATGACTGTATTATTGTTCTTTCATATACTCTACACTTCTTGCCACTATTATTGTTCCTGTTGAAACTCTGAATCCAGATATTCACTCTCCAGACCACTACTAACTACATTAATGAAGGTGTTCAATTACTGTCTCCCTCTCTGCTCTGGCAGCGTTACTCACGGGTCTCTATGATGACCTACTCAATTTCAGCGGAAAACCACAATGCACTGTTATTTGTTATTTAAATATTAAGAGCATGGAGGTCACTGTCTACTGTTCTGGTTAGAAACTCCACTTCCTTCCACTGTTTCCATCCCATTCCTGGCCAATATCTGCGGCTGAAGCAGACAAGTCACAACTGTGGGAGATCCCTTTGACCATGAGCTGATTCTTGACACCATTCCCTGACCATTTCGAACTTGAAATACTCACCACTCCAGAATATATCTCACTGGTTTATTCCATCTGCTGTTTGAACCGTGAGCTATGAGGTACAGGCTTAATGAAGCCAATAATCTGCTGCTGACACTCCCGGCTTCAAACCTGCCGAAGCAAATCTGATTCGACCTCACACCAAACTCCCATCGATCTGTCATTCATGTGCCCGCGGATGTATATTGCTGTTGTGTCTGGCAATGATTTTATTTTAACATTCTCAAACACTTCATCTCATCTGCCCATGAAACCTCTCTCGTTCTCTCTGTTGATTAACAAAAAGCCTGCCAGTTGTTCATATTTAAAATAATTTGTTCCATGTGCTTTCTTTCTCAAACAATGATTTTTGCATTCAAACACGCCAATCACGCACACACACTCTCTCAGTCTCTGATGAACACACACACACACACACACACACACACACACACACACACACACACACACACACACACACACACACACACACACACACACACACACACACACACACACACACACACACACACACACACACACACACCAAACCTCCCCATTGTGGGCAGTAATCTGATGCGAGTATAGTTAGCTTATGACAGTAAAGTTTGCAATACTCTCCATGCTGGTCAGATAGTTCATTTTACTGAGCAACACACTAGCTGGGTCTGCACAGCTCTCCATGCTGGGCTGTCATCTTGTCCCAGTTTATATTGTTTGTGGTGTTCTCTGAAGCAGATTCAGAATTTGATGTAACAAACCATTTTAACTAATCTGATAATGCCTTTATTCAATGTTCTCATTCTTGTAATTTTACTCTCGAAGATCTCACTTCTGCAGTTAGTCCCACTGTCCTGTATTTTTCCCCATATTTCCACAACATCTTTTCAGTTAATTAACTGACCGTTTCTGTCTTTACTGTGAATCTCTCTGTCCCTCTGTATCTTACCCTGGCTTTGGGTTTTGGCTCCCTAGTGTATCGAGTGCTGGAATTGTGTAGCTCAGAAATAATGAAATGGGATGTGTTAAGCTGTTGTTCCCTTTCTGGTATGCCCCATGTGATAATCCATGAACAGGCTTGTTTCAGAAGTTATGAGATACATCCTTGTAACTTGGTCTGTACCTGTATTTGTCCATCTCAGGTGACCTTGCTATCAGTAACACGAGGAAGCCCCTTAAGTGAAGGACCAGGCACCTAAATTGTATGATAATGCTGTCACTTCTTTTAAAAAAAGTTATTATCTAATTTATTTTAGAAAGCGATCTTACAGGCCAAACTGCCTACTGAAAACGGCTCAAGTACAACTTATGAGGCTTTTAGTGTTTTTAATATATAGTAGTAGTAATGGCCAACTTGTACAGACAAGGTTTTTTCTTGTAGATGTAACAGTTACCAGGTGCTTGGGGTCCCAGAAGGGTTGGAAGTTTTAGTAAATTATCGCTCGATGCTATTCTCTCTGAAACATCACTTAATACTGTTGCCTCCTGGATTGGAGAACTGTATGCAAGAATATATGTCTGAATGTTCCTTTTGCCAAGGAGGGGGGGGTGGGGTCAGGTTAAATTGGATTACTTACAGCGTGGAAACAGGCCCTTCGGCCCAAAAAGTCCACACCGACCCGCCGAATAACAACCTACCCAGAGCCATTCCCCTACATTTACCCCTTCACCTAACACTATGAGCAATTTAGCATGGCCAATTCACCTAACCTACACAGTTTTGGACAGTGGGCGGACCCAGAGGAAGCCAACACGGACATGGGGGAATGTGCAAACTCTACACAGTCAGTCGCCTGAGGTGGGAATTGAACCCAGGTCTCTAGTGCTGTGAGGCAGCAGTGCTAACCAATGTGCCACCGTGCCACCCACACTGCCGCCCTGTGTTTAGGTGATGTTAATAAATTGGAACAGTTCATTTGTAGAAGGTACTGTATCCATCATTCAGTTAAGGTTTCCAATAGTTAAGTTATTCTAAATTCCTCTTCATTGTGTATGGATTTTCATTAAAGTGTTAAATATATTGTGTTTTGCATAATGTTGAGTGGTGTGACTGGTAGAATCACATTTGGAACACCCACTTCCCATTTGCCTTTGAAATAAGAAAGGTTATGCATCCAAGCTACCTCCTTAAACTAGTTTGAGGTAGTCTGGTTGGTCGATAGTAAACTGGGGTCTCTTGTCTGGTTCTAAATCGATAATACCAAATTGGGTTTAGAATTACAATCCCTACAGTGTGCAAACAGGCCAATCGACCCAACAAGTCCACACCGACCCTCCGAGGAGTAACCTACCCAGACCCATTCCTCTCCCCTATTATTACACATTTACCTCAAGGCCCCTCACCCGCACATCCCTGAAAACTACAAACAATTTAGCATGGCCAATACATCTGACATGCACATCTTTGGGTTGTGGGAAGAAACCAGAGAATCCAGAATAAGCGTATGCAGACACTGGAGAGTATGCACCAGGAGGCTATTGGGTTCAAAGGACGCGTATGGTAGCTGTTAGTGTCTTTGGTTCAGGATATTGAATTCGGTTGGTTTAAACAGTGTGTAGTGTATAAGGATTCTTTCAGTCACTAAGAGTTCTCTGGGTATGGAAGAAGTGAAGTTGGGGTTTTATACAAGGTGTTGAAGGCAAAGCTGTAGGAATTTATAGACAAGCTGGAGTTGGGGTTGGGTTTGTCTGTGAGAAAGGATCAAACAAAGCAATTTTGAAAGGTGGGTAAGGGTATTAAATCAGTGCAAACCTATGGCACTCTTAGAGAGATTCTTACTTTGGAGAAGTTCAACAATTCACTTCCAGCAGTCGTGCGAACTCATGTGGAAGAACAGAGAGTTAAAACGGCAAGACTGGAAACTGAAATGGCTGATGATGATGATTAAGTTCAGAAATTAAAGTTTGTTTTCTGTGAGAGATTGAGAAGAATGTGCGAGACCTTCTTAAAGCATTTACCTGTGAAAATAAGGTTTATTGGCATAGGCCAGGAGTAGCAGGTAAAGAGGTGAGAACATTAAGAGGTACAGAAGTATATAATTCTTTTATGCTGAGTCATGAGGAGCTATGTCATTCAGAAGGACTGTTGGAGAGATGAGAAGTGCTCAATAATGTAACTTGTGGTTGGAGTGTCTAATAGAAACATCAACAGATTTATTCTACAATGGGGAAGGAGGCCTTGAACTTGGCATTGGCGTTACAACATTTCAGCATTTAAATTGCGAATAACGTACATGAGACAAAAGTTTATCACTGATAGTGTCCCCTTAAAGTTTTTGGAGAAGTTTAGGGAGAAAAATACAAGTCTGTTTCGATTGAGCATATTATTGCTGCCATTCAGTTTGAAATTATACAGGTGTCAGGGCGAGAAAACCTCAGTTTTGACACGTTGTGGAGACTTGGATGAAGAAAGACAAAGGCATTCTGTTGCAGGAGTAAAATGACTGAAATCGAAACTAGTTATGAACATTTGTATGCTCAGAGTCAGTGTAATATATATGCATTTCAATCTACTAATAGAGGAAGATTAGGAGGTCTCAAATGAATCTATCTTTGTAAATTGATGGATAATTCTATTAAAGGTGGAGTCGCGAAGATACTATCACTGTAAAAAGGTTATTTTCTCTTGGGTTTTTTTAAAGAGAGGTTTTCAAGGCAGAGGTGCAGAACTGCTGTCAGAAAACAGTTTAAATAAATAACTGAGAAAGCCTTTAGGTTTCATTAAAATGGTGGTAACAATTGAAGGGCAATGGCCAGCTCTCCCAGACCAGGTTTCCCCGTTTTGTTTTTAGCTGCAGCATTCAGAAGCTGCTGGGGAAGGGTTGGAAGCTTCAATACATGATCCCCAGCTGCTTTTCTCTCTGAGATCTCTGTTCATGTTGTTTTCTCCTGGATTGGAAAACTGCTGTAAGGATCTGTATTTGAATATATCTTTGTGCCAAGCGGTGTATACCAAGAAGGTACGGTATCTAATGTTTGTGTAAGAGTTCCAACATATAAGCTGCCGCAAAATGTTCTTTTCTTTGAGTGTATTTTAACTAAAGCATTTTAATAGATCATACTTTGCTTAATGTCGAGTGGTGTGACCAGTCACAACGTATCTGGAATGCACACTTCCTATCTATATTCAAAATAAGGAAAGGTTTGGGTCTAAACGGACTTCTTAAAACATTTTGGTGGGATCTGGTCTGGTCTACAACATTTGTAGCCGAGAGGTTTGTGACTGACGCCTGTAATGGAAAATTTAGTGGAGTGGCTTGGGATGGTTTGCTGGAGGTTGTGCTGTGAGCTGCCTCAGACATTCAGGGAGACCTGAGGATTTGGTGACCCAACTCTGGATGGAGCATGGTGACAGTAGTTACAACATCTGAGCCTGCAACATGAACAACAAATGGAGCAGAGGCTGCAGAGAGGGGAAGCTCTGAAACCACGGAGTGTGTGTGTGTAAGGAAAGAGAACTACTGTATACACCCCGGGTTTTCCAGGAACAGCTTCCCAAGCTCCATTTATGGGAGGAGCAGCGTGTGAGGGGATCCTGACTGAACAAACAGCTGGTCACAGAGCGGTGTCACCTCATTCAACACGACCTGAAGCTTCATACCAGGGGGTAGGACAGTCCTGCCAGTGGCTGTTAGGGTTACAGTTTCATTCAGCATCTATGATCCAGAACTTTCCAGGCATGAGTTGGTGACATTTCCATCATTCGCCACTATCTCAATATCAATGTCACCATTCGGTGATGGAGGATGTATATAGTGGATGAGGTAAATAGATTGTTTCTCCCACAGCAGGGAGCTATCGGGTGTATCCTTATTTTCCCAGTATAGTGGGATTCCCGATGGTGTACATGGCATCTTCAGAGTACCCATGTCAATGGGTAGAGGTAGAGGGACTGAAGGAGCTCTCTCTCTGTTAATGTTACCGTGCGTCCATGAACAATACATCATGTTAGTGAATACCCCTGCCCTGACAGCAGCCACAGTTCCTTCATTCAAAACCAGGCAGCCATTCCCATCGTCTTCTGGTCTCCATGTAGAAAGGAATGAATTTATCTTGGATAAAGGCTGTCCCCTTGATACACATTTCAAAACATCATCCTACCACTAAGCAGCCACAACAAAATATTCCATGTGTACGGAGCATCAAGGAGCAGACGATCAGGGATGGAGCAAATGAGATTAGATTACTTACAGTGTGGAAACAGGCCCTTCGGCCCAACAAGTCCACACCGCCCCGCCGAAGCGTACCCACCCATACCCCTACATCTACCTCTTACCTAACACTACGGGCAATTTAGCATGGCCAATTCACCTGACCTGCACATCTTTGGACTGTGGGAGGAAACCGGAGCACCCGGAGGAAACCCATGCAGACACGGGGAGAACGTGCAAACTCCACAAAGTCAGTCGCCTGAGGCGGGAATTGAACCCGGGTCTCCGGCGCTGCGAGGCAGCAGTGCTAACCACTGTGCCACCGTGCTTCCATGTTTGAACGGATCTGAGTGAACCCCCCCACTACACAGTATCATTAAGTCCTGTAATCCCTCTTCATTTCAGTAACATACTGCCTTCCATTAGTCCTGTAAATGTTATATTCCACCTGCCAAACGATTATCCATTGTTTTTCACACTCTGTATCTATTTGCAGGCTCTCCATCCTCTCTTGATAGTGTAATTTCTTCCTTATCACGCGACATCGCCAAACTCAATACCAGTACATCTATTCAATCCCACTGATCGTTAATATGGATTGTAAATAGTTGAGGACCCAACGGTGGTCGCGATATGACTCAACATTTTATGATCAATCCAACTGATTAAGACTTATTTATCCGGAGTGCCTGTTTCCTGTTTGATAGCCAGTCCTCCCCCATTCCTGTGTAACACATTCGAAGGGCTGAATAAGAACAAGGAACATCAGTCGTCTATTTCGCCCCACGAGCCTGCTCCGCTATTGAATACAATAATGGCTGATGTCATCCCTGCTCCACCATTGAATACAATAATAGCTGATGTCATCCCTGCTCCACCATTGAATACAATAATGGCTGATGTGATCTCTGCTCCACCACTGAATACAATCATGGCTGATGCCATCCCTGCTCCACCATTGAATACAATAATAGCTGATGTCATCCCATCTCCACCATTGAATACAATAATGGCTGATGTCATCCCTGCACCACCATTGAATACAATAACGGCTGACGTCATCCCTGCTCCACCATTGAATGCAATAATAGCTGATGTCATCCCTGCTCCACCATTGAATAAAATAATAGCTGATGTCATCCCTGCTCCACCATTGAATACAATAATGGCTGATGTCATCTCTGCTCCACCATTGAATACAATAATAGCTGATGTCCTCCCTGCTCCACCATTGAATACAATAACGGCTGATGTCATCTCTGCACCACCATTGAATACAATAACGGCTGACGTCCTCTCTACTCCACCATTGAATGCAATAATGGCTGATGTCATTCCTGCTCCACCATTGAATAAAATAATAGCTGATGTCATCCCATCTCCACCATTGAATACAATAATGGCTGATGTCATCCCTGCACCACCATTGAATACAATAATAGCTGATGTCATCCCTGCTCCACCATTGAATACAATAATGGCTGATGTCACCCCTGCTCCACCATTGAATACAATAATAGCTGATGTCATCCCATCTCCACTATTGAATACAATAATGGCTGATGTGATTTCTGCTCCACCACTGAATACAATCATGACTGATGTCATCGCTGCTCCACCATTGAATACAATAATAGCTGATGTCATCCCTGCTCCACCATTGAATACAATAACGGCTGATGTCATCCCTGCACCACCATTGAATACAATAATAGCGGATGTCATGCCTGCTCCACCATTGAATACAATAACGGCTGATGTCATCCCTGCACCACCATTGAATACAATAACGGCTGACGTCATCCCTACTCCACCATTGAATGCAATAATAGCTGATGTCAACCCTGCTCCACCATAGAATACAATAACGGCTGATGTCATCCCTGCACCACCATTGAATACAATAATAGCTGATGTCATCCCTGCTCCACCATTGAATACAATAATGGCTGATGTCATCTCTGCTCCACCACTGAATACAATCATGACTGATGTCATCTCTGCTCCACCATTGAATACAATAATAGCTGATGTCATCCCTGCTCCACCATTGAATACAATAACGGCTGATGTCATCCCTGCTCCACAATTGAATACAATAACGGCTGATGTCATCCCTGCACCACCATTGAATACAATAACGGCTGACGTCATCCCTGCTCCACCATTGAATGCAATAATGGCTGATGTCATTCCTGCTCCACCATTGAATACAATAACGGCTGATGTCATCCCTGCACCACCATTGAATACAATAATAGCTGATGTCATCCCTGCTCCACCATTGAATACAATAATGGCTGATGTCATCTCTGCTCCACCACTGAATACAATCATGACTGATGTCATCTCTGCTCCACCATTGAATACAATAATAGCTGATGGCATCCCTGCTCCACCATTGAATACAATAACGGCTGATGTCATCCCTGCTCCACCATTGAATACAATAATGGCTGATGTCATCCCTGCACCACCATTGAATACAATAACGGCTGACGTCATCCCTGCTCCACCATTGAATGCAATAATGGCTGATGTCATTCCTGCTCCACCATTGAATACAATAATGGCTGATGTCATCCCTGCTCCACCATTGAATACAATAATGGCTGATGTCATCCCTGCTCCACCATTGAATACAATAATAGCTGATGTCATCCCTGCTCCACCATTGAATACAATAATGGCTGATGTCATCTCTGCTCCACCACGGAATACAAACATGGCTGATGTCCTCTCTGCTCCACCACTGAATACAATCATGGCTGATGTCCTCTCTACTCCACCACTGAATACAATCATGGCTGATGTCGTCTCTGCTCCGCCACTGAATACAATCATGGCTGATGTCCTCTCTGCGCCTCCATTGATTAGAAGCATGGCAGGTGTCATTGCGGCCTCTGTTCCACTTTCCTGCCATCTCTCAATCCTAAAACGCTGGGCTCTTCCTGTAGATTGCGCCACATGAAAAAAAAATCCATTCCACATCTACACTTTCAATTAGTCTTAACATTTTGCAGATCTCAATGAGACTCCTTTCATTCTTATAAACTTGAGAATATTGTCCTTAACTGCTCAATTTCTCTTCATTAGACAACTGTTTCATCTCTGGAATCAATCTAATGAACCTCTTCTGAATTAACTCCAATGTAAGTGGATCCTTCTACAAGGCAGGGCATCTAAACTGTACTCCATTTGCAGCCTCGCGAATGCCTTGCATAGCTACAGTCACACACCCTAACCTTATGGTCTGGCATTGTCCAAATAAACTTTGAAAATATGGTTGCATTTCTCATTGCTTGCAGTACCTGCATGCAGGTTTTTTGTGAAATGCAAGTGGACACCGATATCCCTCTGCTCCTAAACACTTTGAAGTTTCTGTACGATTTGCTAATAATTTGCCTTCCGATGATGTTGGCCAACTTGAATTACCCATACTTATCCAATTTAATTTTCATTGCCAAATTATGGCCCATTCAACCAAACTATCCATATTTATTTTGATATCTCTTCCATCTTCATTCCAAAGTAATTTCTTACCAATGTTAATGTCCTCTGTTGTGGTTCTGTTCGCCGAGCTGGGAATTTGTGTTGCAGACATTTCGTCCCCCGTCTAGGTGACATCCTCAGGGCTTGGGAGCCTCCTGTGAAGCGCTTCTGTGATATGCTTATTGATTGAATCTGTTGTCCCAATCGAACCCATGTTGCTTGTCATCTGCGTGTGTGGCTCCTAAGGATAGCTGGTCGTGTCGTTTCGAGGCTAGTTGGTGTTCAACTGGGGCAACACTAATATTATAGGGCAAGCCAAACAGAGAACAGGCAGGGAATTTCTAGAGGCATGGCACTCATCCACAGATTCAATCAATAAGCACATCGACCTGGACCCAATATACCAATCACTACAACGGACAGCTGGAACTGACAACCGGAAGCGGCAGAATCAAACCACTACAAATGCCGGAGGAAAGATCACAGAAGCACTTCACAGGAGGCTCCCAAGCACTGAGGATGTCACCTAGACAGGGGACGAAACATCTGAAACACAAATTCCCAGCTCGGCGAACAGAACCACAACAACAAGCACTGAGTTACAAATCATCTCACAAACTTAGTGTACTCTGAAAATAGTATTTTCTATCTCATCAACCGAGTAATAATATCGAACGCAAATAGTTGAGGCATAAGTACTGAAATCTACGGTTCTCCACAAATTGCCTTTGCCAAAAGAAAATGACACATTTATTCCATCTGACTGCATTTTGTTTGTTAACCAATCCTCCATCCAAGCTAATGAATTACTCCTAAACCCATGTTCTCTGATCTTACCACTTACTCTTTGGATAAGCAACATATCCGATGCCTTCAGGAAGACCAGATACATTCCATCTCCAAGAATCCTACTATCTAACTTGCTTGCCACATCCCGAAGTAACTCAAGCAAACAATTCATACTCAGTTTATCCTTCGTAAAACCGTGTTGACTCTGATGGATTGTGGTTTGACTTTGCAAATGTCCTCAACAACGGATTCTAATAATTTGCTATAAATTGCAATAGTTTTATTGATATGTTTTAATGTAATGTATACAGTTATTGTAAGTTCTTCCCTTTTGAAAACCTTTGCGTTTTCTTTGAATTCCTGTTTAACGTGAACACGTTTTTAAAGGATCTGCTCCAATTGTTCTGTAAGAGGCATGTGTGGTTGCATGGATTCATCATCCTGGTCGTCTACAAAATCGATGATCTGACGTCTTCCTGGTTTTATGATATTCTAATCTCTATGGCCAGAATGACCTCCTCCTGTTGATGTGTTAGAGGGTTGGGAGAATATGGAATCTTCCTGTTGCTGTGTAACATTTTGAGGGGATGATGGGTCTTCTTTTTTTCTTCCATAACAGGTTGGAGATACTGAACAGTCTCCTGATGTATCCCTGAGATGAGACTGAGGGAGTGAATGGTCTTCTCCTGTTCTCACACAACAGACACGTGTCTGAATTAACTCCAACTTTCTTATTTAAAAAAAGTTTCCGATACTTTGTATCCTTATCCAATTCCCCTACAAAGGATCGGAGGGGCTGACTGACCTCCTGTTATCTCAGTGTAGCAAATCTCCAGTCATTCCAGTTCCTGTGTTACACACTTGAAAATGCTGAATGGACTGATCCTGTTGCTGTGTAACAGGATACTGGTGCAGCATGGCCTACTCTGGGTCCAGTGTTTTGATCGAGGGGCTGATTGGCCTCCTCCTGTAACCTTACATCAGGCTCCGCGACTGAATACCCTTGTCCTGTTCTGGTGTAAAAGGGTCGAAGGCGTGAATATACTTCTGCTGTTCCTGTGCAACAAACTGGAGAAGTGGAATGGATTCCTCCATTTATTGTGTAATTGACTTCGATTTCTGACTCCTTCCGGTGTCCGATGTAAAAATACGGTCATCTTTCGGTCTTCGAAACACAACCTGATCATCCTTTCCTTATGGTTTAACACTTCATAACAGGAATCAATTGAGGGAACTATCTCTGAGCTCCTTCGAATGTAACAATATCCGTTCCTCCTTGAGGAGATTAAATCTGTACACACTACTCCAGATGTGATCTCACTAAGACCCTGTACCGCAGCAGCAACAGTTTACCAGCCTGCTGTAAGGTCCCCACCCAGGTTACAGCAGTCTCAGCTGGCTGGGCAAATACACAGCATTGTTGAAAGATCATTGTCCTTCTCTACCCTTCCAGCATAACAGGAGATCTGAAGAAGAGCATAAATGATGTGGCGAGATGATCTCTAACATTAATTTACCCAGAGCCCACTTCGCTCAGGTTCTACCAAATCTAATAAGGTGGAGCTCAGAAACAGCAAGGAGGAGCAAACATTGATGGGAATTATATTACAAAGTGAAAGCTGCAATACAAATACTGGGTATGTTATAAAATAGGGAAAATGATATATACACGGTTGTGGCTACTGCAGGAATAATGTACTGTTTACATTAGAACTAAGCTGCATTAACCGAACTGAATGCTAATGCTGAGAAAAATGGATTTCATGAGCATGTGTGAGATGGCTTGTATTAATATTACGTCTAGCACCGAGCTCGAGATCAGGTTACTTAGGAATTGGAGTTGGATGATCAGAAGAGCTAATTGAAAAATTTGCTGTAAAGGACCTTTTGGGACGAGTGACAATAATGCATTCGTTTTCGTTTATGATGTTTGAGTACACGACAGTTTTTGGTTTATTTGAAGTAACCGTTATAAATCTGAGTCATGCAAACCATGAAGATGTGAGGAGGAAGTGGGGACTCCAGATGATGGAGATCAGAGTAGAAGAGTATGGTGCTGTAAAAACATAGACAGGCAGCATACTAGGAGCAGGAGTATAGATGTTTGAGCAGAAGCCCTTCATCAGGAATGAGGCTTGTGGGCCAAGGGGGCTGAGGGATAAATGAGAAGTGGGTGTGGCAAAAGGGAGGTAGCTGGGAATGCGATAGGAAGATGAAGGTGGGGTTGAAAGTGATAGGTGATGAACGGAGACAAAACGCCTTATCGACTGCATCCATTACACTCAATGTAGTCTTCCCTACATTGGAGAGACAAGACGCCAACTTGTGGATCATTTCAGAGAATATCACTGGGACAGCCACATGACCAAATCCACCATCTTGTGGCTGAACACTTTAACTCCCCTTCCCACTCTGCCAAGGACATGAGGGTTCTGGGCCTGTTCCATCGCCACTCCCTAACCACCAGAAGCCTGGAGGAAGAAAGCCTCTTCTTCCGACTTGGGATCCTCCAACCACAAGGGATCATGGTGGATTTCACCAGTTTCCCCACTTCCTCAAACCCCATCTTATCCCAGTCCAAACTTGCAACTCAGCACCGCCATTTTGAACGTTCCTATGTGTCCACCTGCCATACCATCAGCCCTACTTTCATCTACTTATTAGATCAAAGGAGGCAGCTTAGAAAAATGGCAAGTGTTGTAGTAGGCCAGTGGATTCAGAGAAATGTAAGGCCCAGTAAAGGATGGCCAAGAAACTGACACGAAAATCAAAAACGTAAAGCATGCAAACAAAAGAAAAGCAAAAGCTTGCTAAAAAGCTTCTGTCAATGTATGAAACAAAATCAAAAACACGCTCAAATGTGGGACAGTGAGTGTGCAGAAAGGATCATTTATTGTAGAGAACAGAAAAATCACAGGGAAACGAAACAGTTATTTTTGTGTCCATCTTCAAGGAAGATATCGAGAAATTCTCCCAGAAATACCAAGAGACCATGGGATTTGTGTAAGTAAAGTCAAAGATCATTCATATCAGTGATGAGCTTGTCATTGAAAAGACAGCCAGATTGAGTATTGATAAAACTGACAGACCAGATGTAGTACATACAAGTATTTCAAATGAAGCAGCAATGGACATATTGATTGCATTGCGGATTTTCATGTTATATTCCTACACATTACTGAAAGGCATTTAGCTAATCTGAATAAGGTGACGTTTATAAATATTATCCGACAGTTTAAGAAAGGATGAAGATAGAGAGCGGTGAACTACAGACCAGTTAACTTGTCATCCGCGGTCGGGTGTCTGTTGGACTCAATTACAAAGAACGTGCTGCTAGATATATAGAAGGTAATGGCAAAACCGGGAAGTATGATAACGCATCTATGAAATGAAAGCCATAAGTAGCAAACACTTTTTGGAATGGTTTGAAAGATGATTCTTGTAGACATAAGCAATGAGGAACCAATGGATAACGTATAGTTGGATATTCAGGAGCAATATTTTGAGAACTCACACAGTAAGCTCATAAGAAAAAATAAAGCACAAGGTATTGGGAAAGATATATGCAAACGGGACAGTTAAAATTAGGTTTACATTCATGTGAATGTAATTGCAATGTCGAACATGTCATGCACCAGTTGCATAGAGTGTTAGTGAGACTAAACTTAAAGTATTGTGTACCGTTTGGAGTCCCAATCTAAGATATAATATACTGACTAACAGAGGAACTGCAAAAGGTATTATCCAGATTAATCCATAAAATTGCAAGATTGTCTGATGGGGAAACTCAGCCTGTGATCTTGCTTTTCATAATTTGATTACAGTGAAACTTAGAAATATCGAGGGGACTGAATAACAGAGGGACATGGAGAAGTGCCAACAGGCGAGATTAGCGACAATCCCACGATATTCTACTTGTACAAGTAGAATCGAATAATCAGCCAACAGTTAGTGTCCATTAGAAACCAAAGGGGGGCAATCTGTGTGAGAAGCTGGTGCGCATTGATAGGTTGTTACATGAGACCTTCGCATCTGTTTTACTTGGGAGAAGGAGGAGTCAGGTAGAGAATTGGAGAAGATGGACTGAAAAGCTCTCGAACAAGATTGACGTAAAATACGAGCAGGAATTTGAGGCTTTGACCGGTATAAAATTGGACCAATCCGCGGTCTGCATGAGTTGTATCACAGGCTGCTGTCAGGGTCAAAGGAGGAAAGACCCTGACTGAAAATTGTAATTAGAATCTGACCATAGGGGAGGTGCCAGAGGACTGGACAACAGCTAATGTGATTCCACTTCATGGTAAGCGTGGTACAGATAGATCAGGAAACTATAGACAAGTGAGTATTAGATCATTGATAGGAAAATTACTGGAGAAAACAGGGAAGGAAAAAAATCGAACTCTAATCAGAGTAGCAAGGGTGATCAGCGATAATCATCATGACTTTATCAGAGGGAAGTCATATTTAATGAATTTGATTGATTTAGTTTGAGGAAGTCGCTTATTTAATTTTGTAGCAAGGGCTTTGACAAAGTTCCACATGAGAAACTGAGAAATAAAGTATTCTCACAGTATCAAGAATAACTTGACAAGTTATGACAAAAGTTGTCATAGTGTCAGGAGACATAGGGTGGTGGGAGAAGGCTGTTTGTGTGACTGGAGACCAGTGTCCCTTATTTTTTGTGGTCCTCATAAATGGTGGAGATGGGAATCTGCAGGGAGGTGGTTATAGGAGGTGGGAGTTGTGATAAGTAAGTTTGCGTTTGATACAATGATTGACCGGGTGGTTGGCAGTGAGGAGGAAGGCTTTATGTTGCAGGAAGATACAGAAGGAATGGTCAGACGGTTGGATTAATGACAGATGGAATGTAAACCTGGTAAATATGAGGAGATGCACTTTGGAAGAAGGAACCAGACAGGAGAGTACTCAATGAATGACAGCGCATGAGAAGCTTAGACTATGCACCTCCACACATCCCTGAATGTGACTGGACAGGATAATGGGCTAGTTAAGAATTGGACCTTGGGTGCAGCATTTATTAATCAGTGTGTAGATTATAAGAGCTATACAGGGCTTTTGTTAAGCCAAGATGGAATACTGTGTGGTGTTCTGGGAGCAACATTACAGGAAGGATGTGACTGTACTGGAGGGTGTGCAGACGAGATTCACCAGTATGTTCCCTGGGATGGACCATTTCAGCTATGGAGAGAGACTGGATATGCTCGAGTTGTTTACTTTGGAGCAGAGAAGGCTGAGGGAGAGGTGATTCTCAAGGATAAGATAATGAGGGACATGGACTGGGTGGATAGACAACAGTTGTTTCTTTTAGTCAGAGGGTCAAGAACAAGGGAGAACAATTTTACAGTGAGGAGTTTGAGGTACAGAGAGAATTTATTTTTTTCTCACCCAGAAGGTGCTGTGGTCTGGAATGCACTTGCTGAGATGGGAGTTATCATGGGTAACCTCACAACCGTTAAAAAGTGCTTGGACGAGAACTTGGAAGTGTCATGGCATTCCCGGCTATGGACCTGATGTTGGAAAATGGGACTAATATAGATCGTGCTGTATTTCTGTTGGCACATAGTCTATAGTACTGAGAGTGTATGGTGTGCAAGGTCAATTATTGAGCAGCTGAATGCACGAATTGATCGGTTTCTGAAAAGTGTACTGTAAAAGCTTGTTTAATCTTGTCAATGTGAGAGGTATGAGAAAGTAAGTGCAGCTTCCTGAAACCAGAGAATGGGCAATGGGAAACAGTGAAATGGCAGAATGATGAAGTCACTACTTCAGTTCTGTCTTCACAGAACTTTCTAACAATACTAGGAAAACCAAGTCTGGTGTGGGAAAATGACATAGTACACGGAACAGAGAACATAGTAAGTAAATGGATTAGGAGAAATTATTGGGACTGAAAATAATGGTCATAGACAACTTTAACATAGATTTAAGAAATGGGAATTATGATTGTGAAACAGACAGGAAGACAAATGAAAGAGAAACAATGGATGTAATACATTTAGATTTTCAGAAAAAAACTTTTGTAAAGCGCCAAGCCTAGTTTGCAAAATTATATCTTAGTGGATTGGAGCTAATATATGGCCATGTTTCTAGAATGGGACAGCTGGCAGGAAACAGTGAATAGAAATAAACAGACTTGTGAAGCAACAGCCTGACATTGTCTGTAAGGTATGATTCTGTGAGTATGACTCTGTCCCAGACACCCCATCACCTTCCCCGAGATCTCCTGTCTCACAAGCAGGACAGACACAGCAGACGTGACGGCAGAGTGAGATACAGTCCTCAATAGTGACTCTGTATCCCATGAAGTCTCACGGTGTAGTTTAGACATGGGAAAGGAAACCTCCTGCTGATAACCATATACCAGCCTCTCTCAACTGAAGAATCAATATTCCTCCATGCTGAACAACACTTGGAGGAAACACTGACGCTGGTAAGGATGCAAGATGTTGTCTGGGTGGGGGATTCCAATGTCCACCTCCAAGAGTATCTCAGCTACAGTATTACTGATCGAGCGGGCTGGGTCCTAAAGGATATAACAGCTAGACTGGGTCGGTGGCAGGCGGTGAAGGAACCAAATAGAGGAAAATACATACTTGACCACATCCTTATTCAGCCAATTGCAGAAGTATCTGCCCATGACAATATTGGTAAGAGTGACTACCGCATAGCCATTGTGGAGACAAGTCACACCTTCACATTGAGAATAACCTCCATCAGTTTGAGTGGTATTATCCACGTGCTAAACAAGACAGACTTCGAACAGATCTAGCAGCTCAAGTCTGGGTTTCCATAAGGTATTGTGGGTCATCAGTACAGCAGAATTGTACTCCCACACAACGTCATGGCCTGGCATGTCCCCCTCACAACAATTACCCTCAAGCCAGAGGATCAACCTTGGTTCAATAGAGTGTGCAGGAGGGCAGGAACAGCACCGGGCACACTTGACATTGAGATGTCAGCCTGGTGAAGCATGAAACAGGACTACATGTGTGCCAAAGAGCAGAAGCAATAAGTGATAGACAGAGCTAAGTGATCCCACAAGCAACGGATCAGATGTAATCTCTGCAGTCCTTCCACTTCTCGTCGGGAAACGCTGGGCACAATTAAAAAATTCACTGGATGAAGAGATTCCACAAATAACCGCTTCCTCCATGATGGAAGAGCCCAGCACTTCAGTGTATAAAATAAGGCTGATTCATTCGTACCAATCTTCAGTCAGAAATGCAGAGTGGATGATCCATCTCAGCCTCCTCCAGTGGTCCTCAGCAATTCAGTTACCATTCATCCACAGCAAGTGGACTGCAGCAATTCAACAAGACAGCTCATCACCGCCTTATCAAGGGGAACTAGGGACAGGAAATAAATTCTGGCCCAGCCAGTGACACCCAGATTGACGAAATAAATAAATTGGAAAAATAAAATTAACAGGAAGGTTGCTGAGGTATCGCAGGGATCGGTGCTCAGGCCCCAGCTGTTCGCAATACCAATTAAACATTTGATTGCAGAAATCAAATACAATATATCCCAGCCTGTTGAAAGCACTAAAGGATGTGGGATTGTGAGTGGGTGGGGAGGATGTTAAAAAGTGCCAAGGTAACTGAGACAAGTGGAGTGAATGGGCAAATACGTAGCAGATGGAGAACAAGGTGGGTAGAGGTGACGGTGTGCCCTTTGGTGGGAAGAATAGATTGTCAGCTTATATTTGAAACATGTTGATCTATAAAGCGATGTATGCTCCTTTTTGTTGTTTCCTTCTGAGCAGCGCTCCAAGGTTCCTGAAGCGCAGAGAGTTCTCAACCCAGAGGTCAATACTGGGAATGGCATTGTCATGCTGACCAGTGTACATAGACCCTCCAAGGGGAGAGCTGTAACATTGAAAAGGATCTGAATCTCCTTGTACACCAGTCACTGAAAGCAATATTGCAGAAACAGAAAGCAGTTAGGAAGATAAATGGTGCATTGACCTTCATTTCAGGATTTGAGCCCAGGATTAAGGGTGACTTACTGCAGCTGTACAGGGCCTAGTTGGGACCCCATCTCGAACATTGTGCAGCATTGTGTGCAGTTCTGGTCTCCTTACCTAATAAAGGACAAACCTGACATTTAGGGCGAGCAGCAAAGGATAACCAGACTGATTGTCTGGGATGACAGGCTTGTTGTGGGAGCAGAGTTTGGGGCGACTGGGTCTGTATTCCATGGACTTTATGAAAATGAGTGGTGATCTTAGTGAGATATCTAAAACTCTGACAGGGTGTGACAGTATTGAATCAGGGATGCTAATTCCCCTGGCTGATATGTCTAAAACAAGGGTACAGGCAGGACTCTGTGCATTGAGATGAGAATAAATATCTGCACTCAGAGACTGGGGCACCTGGGGAATTCGCTCATACCTAGACGCCAAGGCACTGAATTTAAATAAGGATTTAGAGGCACTAAACGGATGAGCTGAGAGCAAGAGTACGGTGCGGAAATGAAAGGCCAGTCATCATTATACTGAATTGGGTAGCAAACTCGTTGGGCCAAAGGGACTACTGTACTTCCTATTTATAGATTTCCAAGGATACTCACATTAACGGATATATTCATTTAGTGCGATAAGTGCATTGAGGAGATGTTTGAACATGAACTAGAATGGGGGAGACTCAATATGTTGTATGACCTCCTTCTTTGGGTCCATTTCTGGAACAGTTGAGGAACCCAGAGTGTGAGGGTAAGTACATGAAAGTTTTTGGTACTTACTGTCTTTAATTTCTGATATGGCTAGGAAGAACTGTTTGTTTAGTGTATGGATTCTTCTGTGGACGTTTCTCCTTCTTTACCGGTGTTTGTGTGTAGTCTATGGGAAAATTGTCACAAACTCTCCGATGTAAGGAAGGAGGTATCTGCAGGGGCGACAGGATTGTGTTTACCATTCCCTTTTCCGATACCGAAACTGGTGCCAGGTGTTCTGTATGGTTTTATCCTTGAAGACATGGGAACAGTTTGATACAATTGAGGATCTTGCTTTGCCATTTCAGAGACTATTGAAGAGTTTATGACATGTCTATGTTTCTGGAGTCACTTTGAGGCCAGTCCAGGAAAGCACGGGAGATTCACTTCCTGAAAGTACATTGGAAAATAATGGGTGGGAGAATCGGGCTGGTATTGAATGAGAGGAAGACCATGAGGTGGGGTGGGTAGTTAATGAGGTGAGTTCGATAAGATAGCACCAGGGAACTAGCTCAGCCTCGTACAGACAATCCCTCTGCCACACTCAATGGAAATGGCACTGAGACAAATTATTATGTGATTCAGACCAATGAGTTGAAGACTATACTAACCCTACTCCCAGTTACAAATGCGCAGAACAAATGATCATCTGACTTAACACCAATATCCCTTTTTCCCATCTTCCCTGGGAAGACTGGCTCATATTACAGGATGCTATCGAAGTGTCTACATTTCAACATTCTGTAACCTCGGAACACATCCTTCCATGACACTGTCTCTCAGTCTCCCCTTCTCTGTCTTTACCCCAAACCCCTCCCATGTGATGATATTAAACTGATTCCCCCGCCATCTCTCTCTGGCAGTGATGTTCACACCCAATGCAGCCCCTTGTCAGGGCACAATGGAGAGATGGAGCTGTAAATGGGTGGGAGCTGTACATCCTGTCACTTCCAGCATGGGCTGCCAGTTTTCCCACACTGGGCAGGGATCTAACACAGTGTTACTGAGCAATGCACTGGGGTGGGGTACACAGTCCTACAAGCTGGGAGGGAAACCGCTCCTGGGTTACAGATCAATGCACTGGGGTGGGGTACACAGTCCTACATGCTGGGAGGGTAACTGCTCCTTGTTTACAGATCAATGTACTGGGGTGGGGTACACAGTCCTACATGCTGGGAGGGTATCTGCTCCTTGTTTACAGATCAATGTACTGGGGTGAGGTACAAAGTCCTAGATGTTGAGAAGGTAACTGCTCCTGGTCTACAGATCAATGCAATGGGTGGTGTACACAGTCCTACATGCTGGGAGGGTAACTGCTCCTGGGTTACAGATCAATGCACTGGGGTGGGGTACACAGTCCTACATGCTGGGAGGGTAACTGCTCCTGGTTTACAGATCAATGCACTGGGGTGGGGTACATAGTCCGACATGCTGGGAGGGTAACTGCTCCTGGGTTACAGATCAATGCACTGGGGTGGTGTACACAGTCCTACATGCTGGGAGGGTAACTGCTCCTGGGTTACAGATCAATGCACTGGGGTGGGGAACACAGTCCTACATGCTGGGAGGGTAACTGCTCCTGGTTTACAGATCAATGCACTGGGGTGGTGTACACAGTCCTACATGCTGGGAGGGTAACTGCTCCTGGGTTACAGATCAATGCACTGGGGTGGGGTACACAGTCCTACATGCTGGGAGGGTATCTGCTCCTTGTTTACAGATCAATGTACTGGGGTGAGGTACAAAGTCCTAGATGTTGAGAAGGTAACTGCTCCTGGTCTACAGATCAATGCAATGGGTGGTGTACACAGTCCTACATGCTGGGATGGTAACTGCTCCTGGGTTACAGATCAATGTACTGGGGTGGGGTATACAGTCCTACATGCTGGGAGGGTATCTGCTCCTTGTTTACAGATCAATGTACTGGGGTGAGGTACAAAGTCCTAGATGTTGAGAAGGTAACTGCTCCTGGTCTACAGATCAATGCAATGGGTGGTGTACACAGTCCTACATGCTGGGAGGGTAACTGCTCCTGGGTTACAGATCAATGTACTGGGGTGGGGTACACAGTCCTACATGCTGGGAGATTAACTGCTCCTGGTTTACAGATCATTGCACTGGGGTGGGGTACACAGTCCTACATGCTGGGAGTGTATCTGCTCCTGGTCTACAGATCAATGCACTGGGGTGGTGTACACAGTCCTACATGCTGGGAGGTTAACTGCTCCTGGGTTTCAGATCAATGTACTGGGGTGGTGTACACAGTCCTACATGCTGGGAGGTTAACTGTTCCTGCGTTTCAGATCAATGTACTGGGGTGGTGTACATAGTCCTACAGGCTGGGAGTGTATCTGCTCCTGGTCTACAGATCAATGCACTGGGGTGGTGTACACAGTCCTACAGGCTGGAAGGGTAACAGCTCCTGGTTTACAGATTAATTCACGAGTCATCACTGCATAGTTCGCTGTGCTGGTCAGACTATCTGTTTGAGGTTTATAGATGAATGCACTGTTGTGGTCTGCATAGCTCTCCGTGCTGGACAGATATCTAGTCCGCGTTTATAGATCAATGCACGGGTGTGATCTGCACTGTTTCCCATGCTGAATACTTGTTGGAGGAACACAGCAAGCCAGACAGTATCAGGAGGAGTGGAATTTGATGTTTCGGTGTAGACCTCCGTCAGGACTCTTGCAGAAGGGATACACCTGAAACGTCGACTTCTCCACCTCCTGATGCCGCGTGGCTTGCTGTGTTCTCCAAGCTTCCTGCTTGTCTTCTTTGGATTCCAGCATCTGCAGCTTTTCTGTCTCTGTCCCAGTTTTCCATAGTGTACACATGTCTCATCTGCGTTTGAAGATAAGTGCCCTGACATGATCTGCACAGTGCTCCACTCTGGACAGACAGCTGGGTTGTATTGACCAGTGTAATGGATGAATCTGGACAGATTGCTGGGTTGTACTGAGCAGTACACTGGCCTGGTCTGCACAGTGTTCCCCGGTGAACAGATATCTCCTCTGGGTTGATGGTGTCTGGGCTGGTTCTGGGAGGTGGATTGAGAATGTGGTATATCTAACTATTTCAGCTGATCTGGCAATGCCTTTAGTTCCCATTCCTGTGATTGGATCCTCTGTCTCTCACCCCATTAATGTTAATGTCACCCCATTAATGTTAATGTTGGTGGGATGGGAAGGGGGAAAAGGTCATGGACAGGTCAAGGGCTTCCCCGGAACATTCTGTCCCCGACATTCTATAACTGACATTCCCCGGAATGTTCGGTCCCTGACATTGTTTGCGAACGGCCGGACGTCAGTGAATTGAACAAACGGTAAGATCCCGAGGGAAGAGATCCCGTTCCAGGGAGAAGGAGACTCTGTTCCGAAGGCCCCTCAGGCAGTTAAAGGGGGGAATACGTTTTCCCTGTGTTTACATTTCTCCACGACACTGGATCCACCACAATTTAGACCAAAAGACAGAAATTCCCAAACTCCGTTTGTCTTCAGGAAACTGGGAGGGAATCCTTCAGGACAGAAACGTTTCCACCCTCCGTATTAGGAACTGGGAAGGAGTGACCTGTGTCTGCTCTTGAGTGATCGAGTGTGTGGGAATGTTCTAGAAACCATCTGTTCTTATGGATGTGTCTCTGTGTGTTTGGGAGGGAGGGTTTCTTGTGGTTTATGTAACATTTTTGTCAGTAATTCAGACCTTCCCAATTGTTATTCCAGCTCCAATTATTTTAATAAATCCCTGAATACAGGGACACATTTGTAAATCTCACTGGGTCCCCGATCAAACGGGCCCCTTTGCCTCCAGGCTGATGGATAATGGGTTTGTTTTCCTTCCTCACAGTGAACGTAGTGACCATCTACGTCCTGCTTTATAAAGATTGTGGATTGTCTCCATGTGTCAGACGTTACCTGGGGGCCATGGCAGCGGCGGATCTCCTGGTCATTATCCTCGACCTGATCCTGAGACACATTCCCATTGTTTTTCAGGAACAGTTTTATTTCCTGGTGTACTCCGTCCCCGTGTGTAATATCCACGGGGTCCTGCTTTATGCAGCCACTGACTGCTCTGTCTGGTTCACCGTCACTTTCACCTTTGATCGGTTTGTGGCCATTTGTTGCCAGAAGCTGTAAAGTAAATATTGCAGTGAGAAAACGGCGGCTGTGGTTCTGGGAGCAGTGACTGTGCTGAGCTGTTTAAAGAACATTTCCTGGTATTTTATGCTCACGGCTCAGTATTCGCTGGGGAACATCCCCCGGTTTTGTGATGCACCAACCGCTGTTCTATTCTCCATTGTCTGGGTCACAATCGAGTTCCTCCACCACATTCTAACCCCGGGTGTCCCATTTCTCCTGATTCTGCTGCTCAATGTTCTCACCGTCAGACACATTTTAGTGACCAGCAGAGCCCGCAGGAGACTCCGCGCTCACACCAATGGGGACGCTCAGTCTGACACTGAAATGAGGAACCGAAAAAAATCCATCATTTTACTGTTTGTGATCTCGGCCAATTTCATCCTGTTATGGTCAACGTTAATGCTGTATTCTATATGGACCCGGATGGATTTTATTGTAGATACCCCTCTGTTTCTCGATTACTTTGTGCAGGAATTGGGCTTCATGCTGCAGCTCCTCAGTTGCTGCACAAACACCGCGATTTATGCCGTGACCCAGACTAAGTTCAGGCAGCAGCTAAAGAATGTGCTGAAATATCCCTTCACCCAAATCCATCCATCAATCAAATTCCCTCATTAATCAATCCATCCGGGATTTTCTCATTTCAGTTCAGTGTTTCAGCGATGGAGCAGCCTGTCGCTATGGTAACAGACCGAGGGTAGCCCTGGTTTGTCCATCCTTATCCCACAGGGGTGTAACAGGGAAACATTTCGATGTTTCGCACAACTCAGGGGCCAGTGAGAAAAGGCACCATCCCACTGACTGTATCCATCACTTCCATTTGTAAACAATAAAAATGTTCATTAAAGCGTGCCGAGCAGCAGAGTGACCGATGTTGGTGTGTGTTTGTGTTGGAGAAGCTGAGCTAAAGAGAGACAGACTCAGCCCCAAGTCCTGGTCCTCAGGGAAGGGAAGGGAAGGGGACCGACCCCTGAGCTCAGGACCTGGGTCTAACTCCCTGTGTCCCTCCAATCCAACCTGGCTTCCCCATTTCCTCTCCGCTACTCTTTCTCAGCACTTCTCTCCCTCTCTCTCTCTGCTCACTGTCTCTTTCTGACCACCTCTCCCATTCACTCTCTCTCGTGCCCATTTTTCAGTACTCCCCAACCCCGGTTTCTCCACCTGCCTCCACTATTCTTTCTCCCTCACCATCCCCCCCTCTCTCCTGCCGTCTCTGTCTCCCTCCCACAATTCCGTCTCTACACCATCTTCCCCACCTCCCACTTCCCACATCAATAATCTCACCCCCACCCTCAACACGCAGCCTCACCACCAACCCCCAGTCTCTGGGTCAGAGGGAGGGGGAAGGACCAGGGAGACAGAGTGTGTCAGAGAGAGAGGACGGGAGGGACAGGACGGAGAGACGGCCATTCAGAGAGAAACTTAGGCGTTGGGGAGAGCGACACTGAGGGAGGGGGATCAAGAGTGAGAGAACGGGGAGAGTGAAAGAGCAGAGAGAGAGAAAGCAGGGGGCAAGAGAGAGATAGGGTTAGGGAGTGAGGGAGAGTGAAACAGGGGAGGAGATAATGAGAAACAGAGGTGAGAGAGAGAGAGAGACAGAGAGGCGCGAGGAAAGGGGCGAGAGAGAAAGGGGGCAAGTCTTAGAGAGAGGGACAAGGAGAGACAAAGTGGACGAGAGAGATGGGGAGGGGGAGGCGAGAGACAGAGAGAAGAGGAGAGAGGCAAGAGAGAGAGAGAATGAGGGGGTGAGAGAGTGATGGGTCGAGAGAGAGAGGCAGGGGTGAGAGATGTAGGGAGGTGCAAAAAAGCATTATGTCAAGAGACAGATCGAGGCTGCAAGAGAGAGAAGGTCAAGAGAGAGAGAAGGGATCGAGAGAGACACGGAGTCAAGAGAGAGGGGCAAGGAAGCGGGCGAGAGAGTGAATGAGAGAGACAGAGTGTGAAGGTGAGAGAGTGGGCAAGAGAGAGTTAGAGTGGGTGAGAGAGTGATGAGGTGAGTGAAAGAGAGAAAGACGGGACGAGAGAGACATAAAGGTGAGAGAGAGTGAGTGAGAGAGAGGAGGGCAAGAGAGAGAAGGAGGGGCAAGGAGAGGGGGGGTGAGAGAAAGATGAAGCGAGAGAGGGAGGCGTTTCGAGAGCAAGAAAAAGAGAAGGGCAAGAAAGAGAGATTGAGGGTGGACAAGAGGGAGAGCGCGGGGGCAAGAGAGAGGGAGAGGGAGCAAGAGAGACAGAGGAGCAAGAGAGAGCGAAACAGGGTTTGAAAGAGAGTGAGAGGCAAAAGAGAGATAGAGGGGGTGAGAGAGAGTGGTCGAAAGAGAGGGGGCGAGGGAGAGCGAAAGGGAACGAAAGAGAGAGGTGCGAAGAGAGAGACAGCGCGAGGGCAAGAAAGAGAGCGAGGGCGAGAGAGAGAGAAGATGAGAGAGAGACTGATGGGCGGAAAGAGAGCGAGGGCGAGAGAGACGTTAGAGAGGAAGGTCAAGAAGGAGAGATGGCTCTGTGAGAGGGGGTTTGACAGGGAGGGGGTGGGAAACAGAAAGGGTGACAGCGAGTACGCAGTGGCAAGAGAGGGCGAGACAGAAAGAGAGAGCAAGAGAGACAGAGCGAGAAGGAGGGAAGGAGAAAAGAAACGAGACAGAATAAGGGACAGAAGAGTCGGCGAGAGCAAGGCAGAGAGAGAGATAAGTTCAGAGTTGGGTGTGCGTGTGTGAAACAGAGAGAGAGAGACGGGGGGGGAGAGAGACAGAGAGAGAGGGTGAGTGAGAGAAAGATATGGAGAGATGGTGAGAGAGAGGAAGGGTGAGAAGAAGAGAAGGGTGCAAGAGGGTTGTCGAGAGAGAGACAAGGGGACGAGGGGGGCAGCAGAAGAGAGAGGATGAGAGAGGGAGCGAAAGAGTGGGGCGAAGGGGGAGACAGCGAGAGAGAGAGACATACGAGGAGAGAGAGAGAGAGAAGGTCAGACAGACGGCGAGCAGAAGAGAGAGACACTGAGAAAGAGAGGGTGAGAGAGAGAGAATGAGAGAGAGGGAGAGAGGGAGAGGGTGAGAAAGAGAGAGAGAGAGAGAGAGATTGACCAAGAGAAAGCGAGGAGCTGAACAAAACAGAGAGGATGGAGAGATTGAGTCGAGAGAAGGGGCAAAGAGGGAGGGGGATGGCGGCAAGAGAGAGAGAGATAAGGGGCGAGAGAGAGAGAGGGAGATGAGGTGATAGTTACTTGAGAGAGAGAGTGAGTGAGCAAGGGGGGATGGGTCCAGAGAGAGAGAGAGAGAGAGAGAGAGAGAGAGAGAGAGAGAGACAGAGAGAGAAAGGGAGAGAGAGAAAGAGAGACACACAGACAGAGGGACAGACGGTTAGGAAAGAGCGACAGAGTGACAGTGGGCTTGAGAGAGAAAATGTACAGGGAGGGTGAATGAGCAGGGAGAGATTGGGGGAACAGAGAGGGGCGCATGAGAGAGAGGGACAAGAGAAAGAGGTGGGCGCGAGAGAGAGGTGGGCGAGAGAGGGAGGTGGGCGAGAGAGGGAGGTGGGCGAGAGAGAGAGGTGGGCGAGAGAGAGGGGGCAAGAGAGAGGGGGTGAGAGAGAAGGGGTGCGAGAGAGAGGGGGGCAAGAGAGAGGGGGTGAGAGAGAAGGGGTGCGAGAGAGAGGGGGGCAAGAGAGAGGGGGCGATGGGGCGCGAGAGAGGGGCGAGAGAGGGTGGTCGAAAGAGGGAGGGGTGAAAGAGAGGGGGTGAAAGAGAGGGGGGTGAGATAGAGGGGTTCGAAAGAGAGAGATGGGGTGAAAGAAACAGGGGATGGCAAAAGAGAGAAGAGGTGAAAGGAGGGGCGAAAGAGGAGGACGAAAGAGTGGGCAAAAAGGGGGGCAAAAGAGGGGGGGTGAAAGGGGGGCGAAAGTGAGGTGGAGCGAAAGAGGGGTCGAAAGAGAGGGGCCGCAAAAGGGTGGGGTGAAAGAGAGGGGGCGAAGAGAGAAGGGGTGAAAGAGGGGGGTGAGTGAGAGAGAGAGTGGAGGTGTGAGAGAGAGGGGGTTGAGAGAGAGGGGAGCGAGAGGGGGGAGAGAGAGGGGGGAGGGAGAGGGGACGTGAACAAGAGAAGGGGCAAGAGAGAGAGGGGGGAAAGAGAGGTGGAGAGAGAGGGGAATAGAGAGAGGGGAGAGAGGGGAAAAGAAAGGGAGAGAGAGAGGGGAGAGAGGGGGTTGAGGCGGGGGGTGGTGTTTTATGGGGTTGGGGAGCGGGCGGTGTTGAGGAGAGGGCGGTGTTGGACAGGTTTGGGGAGGGGGCAGTGTCAGAGAGGGATGGGGAGGGAGTGGTGTTGGATTGAGTTGGAGTGGGGGCGGTGTTGGGCAGGGTTGGAAGAGAGGGTAGTGTTGGACGGGGTTTGGGAGGGGGCAGTGTTGGACAGTGCTGGAGAGGGGGCAGTGTTAGATGGGTTTGGAAGGGGGCAGTGTTGGGTGAGGGGATGGTGTTGGACGGGGTTGGGGAGTGGCGGTGTTGAACAGTGCTGGAGAGGGGGCAGTGTTAGATGGGTTTGGAAGGGGGCAGTGTTGGGGGAGGGGGTGGTGTCGGACGGGGTTGGGGAGGGTCGGTGTTGGGGGAGGAGGAGGTGTCAGACGGGGTTGGTGAGGGGGCAGTTTTGGATTCCTTTGGGGGAGCGGGCAGTGTTGGGGGAGGGGGCGGTGTCCCACGAGGTTGGGGAGAGGTGGCGGTGTTGGGGTAGGGGCGTTGTCGGACGGGGTTGAGGAGGCGGCAGTGTTGGATGGGGTTGGTGGAAGGCGCGGGGTCGGACGGGGTTCAGGATGGAGCGGTGTTAGATGGGATTGGGGTCGGGGCGGTGTTGGGGAAAGGGGCGGTGTCAGATGGGGATGCGGAGGGGGCAGTGTTGGGAGGGTGGGCGGTGTTGGATGGGTTTTGGGGAGGGGGCAGTGTTGGACGGGGTTAGGGAGGGGGCGGTGCTGGACGAGGTTGAGGGAGTGGGTGGTGATGGATGGGTTTGGGGTGTGTCAGTGTTGGATGGGGTTGGGGAGTGGGTTCGTGGCGGAGGAGCAGTATTGTGTGGGAGCAGCGGTGTTTGGACGGCAGTAAGGGTCAGGCTGGTAGCGGTGTGTGGACGGTGGTGACGGTCAGGTTGGTGTCAGTGTATGGACGGCGGTGAATGTCAGTCTGGGTGTGGAGTTGAATGGCACTGGGGTTCAGGTTGGGAAATGTGTTGGATGGCGGTAAGGATCAGGCTGGACACTGTGTGAGGACGGCAGTGAGCGTCAGGGCTGGGGGCAATGTGTGGACAGTGGTGAAGATCAGTCTGGGGCGGTGTGGGATGGCAGTGAGGGACAAGCTGGGGGTAGTTTTGGACGGCAACGAGGGTCAAGCTGGGGTGCTGTTTGGACGGCAGTGAGGATCAGGCTGGGGGCAGCGTGTGGACCGCAGTGAAGGTCAGGTTGGGGGCAATGTGTGGACAGTGGTGAGGATCAGTCTGGGGAGGTGTGGGATGACAGTGAGGGACAAGCTAGGGGCGGTTTTGGACGGCAGTGAGGGTCAGGCTGGGAGCAGGGTGTGGACGGCGGTGAATGTCAGGCTGGGAGTGGTGCGTGGGCAGCATTGAGGGTCAGGTTGGGGGCAGTGTTGGATGGCAGTGAGTGTCAGGCTGGGGATGATGTGTGGGCAGTGGTGACCCTCAGGCTGGAGGCGGTGTGTGGACGGCGTTGAAGATAAGGCTGGGGGCAATGTGTGGATGGCAGTGAGGGTCAGGCTGGGGGCAGTGAGTGGACAGAGGTGAGGGTCTGGCTGGGGCGGTGTGTGGATGGTGGGGAGGTCAAGCTGGGAGCGTTGTGCGCATGGTGGTGTCAATCAGGCTGGGGTCGGTGGGTGGACGGCGGTGAGGGTCAGAGTTGGGGTGGTGTTGGACAGCAGTGAAGGTCAGGCTCGGGGCGGTGTGTGGGCAGCATTGAGTGTCAGGCTGGGGGTGGTGTGTGGGCAGCGGTGAAGGTCTGGCTCGGGGCGGTGTGTGAACGGCAGTGGGGGTCAGAGTAGGGGCAGTGTGTGGACAGTGGTGAAGGTTAGGCTGGAGGCAGTGTGTCGACTTCAGTGAGGGTCAGGCTGGGGGTGGTGTGTGGATGGCAGTGAGGGTCAGGCTGAAGGCAGTGAGTGGACTGCAATGAGGGACAGAATGTGTGTGTTGCACGCACTGTGGTGAGGGTCAGGCTGGGGATGGGGTGTGGATGGCGGTGTGGGACAGGGTTGGGGCAGTGTGTGGATGACAGTGAGGGTCAGGCTGAGGGTGGTGTGTGGATGGCGGTGAGGGTCAGGGTTGGGGCAGTGTGGGGATGGCAGTGAGGGTCAGGCTGGGGGTGGTGTGTGGACGGCAGTGAGGGGCAGCCTGCTGGCGGTGTACAGGCCGCAGTGAGAGTCAGGGTTGGGGTGGTGTTGGACGGTGGTGAGGGTCAGGCTGGGGGCGGTATGTGGAAGGCGGTGCAGTTCATACTGGGGCGGTGTTGTTGTACGGCAGTGGGGGTATGGGTTGGGTTGGTGTGTGGACATGGTGAGTTTCACGCTGTGGGCGGTGTTGGATGGTGGTATGGGTCAGGCTGGCGACTGTGTGTGGGTGGTGGCAATGTTCGGGCTGAGGGCGCGTTTTGGACAGCAGAGAGGGTCAGACTGGGGGCAGTGTGTGGATGGTGGTGGGGGTCAGGCTAGGGGTGGTTTTTGGTCAGCAGTGAGGGTCAAGATGGGGGCGGGTTTTGGACCACAGTGAGGGTTAGGCTGCGGGCGTTGTTGGACGGCGTTGAGAGACAGGCTGGGAGCGGTGTTGGACGGTGATGGGGTTCAGGCTGGGGACTGTGTTGGATGGCAGTGATGGTCAGGCTGGTGGTGGTGTGCGGATGGCACTTGGGTCAGGTTGGGGGCGGTGGGTGGACGGCAGTGGGGGTCAGGCTGAAGGCGGTGTTCCATGATGGTGAGTGTCAGGCTGGGACGGCATGTGGACGGCAGTGAGGGTCAAGCTGGGGGTTGTGTTGGACAGCAGTATGGGTCAGGATGGAACGGTGGTGAGAGTCAGGCTGGGAGCAGAGTTGAACGGCGGTGAGGGTCAGGCTATGGGTGGTGAGGGCCAGTTTGGGGGTGGTGAGGGACAGGCTGGGGGCAGTGTGTGGACGGCAGTGAGAGTCAAGCTGGGGGTGGTGTGTGGACGGAGGTGGGGGTCAAGCTAGGGGCAGGGTGTGGATGGCGGTGAGGGTCAGGCTGGGGCAGTGTTTGGATGGCAGTGAGGGTTAGGCTGGGGGCGGTGTGTGGATGGTGCTGAGGGTCAGCCTGGGGGAATTGTTTGGATGGCGGAGAGGGTCAGGCTGGGGGGCGGTCTGTGGACGGCAGTGACGGTCAGCCTGGGGGTGGAGTTGAATGGCGCTGGGGGTCAGGATGGGGAAGGTGTTGGACGGCAGTGAGGGTCAGGCTGGGCACTGTGTGAGGATGGCAGTGAGCGTCAGGCTGGGAGCGGTGTGTGAACAGTGGTGAGGATCAGTCTGGGGGCGGTGTGGTATGGCAGTGAGGGACAAGCTGGAGGCGGTGTTGGACGGTGGTGATGGTCAAGCTGGGGCGGTGTTTGGACGTCTGTGATGGTCAAGCTGGATTGTGGTGTGGGAAGGCAGTGAGGGTCAGTTTGGGGGCGGTATGTGGATGGCAGTGAGGGTCAGGTTGTGGTCGGTGCGTGGACGGCATTGAGGGTCAGGCTGGCCACCGTGTGAGGACGGCAGTGAGCATCAGGGCTGGGGGCGGTGTGTGCACGGCTGTGAGGGTCAAGCTGGGGAAGAGTGTGGATGGCAGTGACCGTCAGACTGGGGGCAGTGTGTGGATGACGATGGGGGTCTGGCTGGGGGCAGTGTTGGATGGCGGTGCAGGTCATACTGGGGCGGTTTTGGACAGCGATGTGGGTCAGGTTGGGAGCAGTGCGTGGACAGCAGTGAGGGTCAGGCTGGGGTCAGTGTGTGGACAGCTGTGACGGTCAGGCTGGGGTCGGTGTGTGGACAGCTGTGACGGTCAGGCTGGGGTCGGTGTGTGGACAGCTGTGACGGTCAGGCTGGAAGCAGTGTGTGAGCAGTGTTGAGGGTCAGATTGGGGGCGGTGTTGGTTGGCGGTGACTGTCCGGCTGGGGAGGATGTGTGGATGGTGGTGAGGGTCAGGCTGGGGACGGTGTGTGGACGGCGGTGAGGGTCAGCCTAGGGACGATATTTGGACAGCAGTGAGAGTCAGACTGAGGGCGGTGTGTCGACAGTGGTGAGGGCCAAGCTAGGGGCGGTATTGGACTGTGGTGAAGGACAAGCTGGGTGCGGTGTTGGACAGTGGTGAGGGTCAGGCTGGGGATGATTTGTGGACGGTGGTGGGGGTCAGTCTGGGGGCAGTGTGTGGACGGTGGTGAGGGTCAGCCTGGGGGTGGGGAGTTGAACGGCACAGGGGGTCAGGCTGGGGACGGTATGAGGATGGCGGTGAGGGTCAGGCTGGGGAGGTTGTGAGGATGGCGATGAGGGTCAGTTTGTGGGCGGTGAGGGTCAGGTTGCGGCTGGTGTGTGGACAGTGGTGAGGGTCAGGCTGGGTGTGGTGTGTGGACGGTGGTGAAGGTCAGGCTGGGGGCAGTGTGTGGACGGTGGTGAGGGTCAGGTTGGGGGCGGTGGGTGGTCGTTGGTCAGGGTCAGGTTGCAGGCTGTGTATGGACAGTGGTGAGTGTCAGTTTGGGGTCTCAGTTGATCGGTGCTGGGGGTCAGGCTGGGGTCGGTGTTAGATAGTGGTAAGGGTCAGACTGGGGATGGTGTGAGGACGGCAGTGATCGTCAGAGCTGGGGGCGGTGTGTGCACGGCTGTGAGAGTCAAGCTGGGGAGGAGTGTGGATGGCAGTGACGGTCAGGCTGGGGGCAGTGTGTGGATGACGATGGGTGTCTGGTTGGAGGCAGTGTTGGATGGCGGTGCGGGTAATGCTGGGGTGGTTTTGGACAGCGGTGAGGTTCAGGCTGGGGGCAGTGCATGGACGACAGTGAGGATCAGGCTGAGGGCGGTGTGTGGATGGCGGTGAGGGTCAGGCTGGGGGCGGTATGTGGATGGCGGTGAGGGTCAGGGTTGGAGCAGTGTGGGGATGGCAGTGAGGGTCAGGCTGGGGGCGGTGTGTGGACGGCAGTGAGGGTCAGGCTGGGGGCAGTGTGTGGATGGCAGTGAGGGGCAGGCTGCTGGCGGTGTACAGGCCGCAGTGAGAGTCAGCGTTGGGGTGGTGTTGTACGGTGGTGAGGATCAGGCTGGGCCGGTATGTGGAAGGTGGTGCAGTTCATACTGGGGCGGTGTTTTACGGCAGTGGGGGTATGGGTTGGGTTGGTGTGTGGACATGGTGAGTTTCACGCTGTGGGCGATGTTGGATGGTGGTATGGGTCAGGCTGGCGACTGTGTGTGGGTGGTGGCAAGGTTCGGGCTGAGGGCGTGTTATGGACAGCAGTGAGGGTCAGGCTGGGGGCAGTGTGTGGATGGTGGTGGGGTCAGGCTAGGGTTGGTTTTTGGTCAGCAGTGAGGGTCAAGCTCGGGGCGGGTTTTGGACCACAGTGAGGGTTAGGCTGGGGGCGGTGTTGGACGGCATTGAGAGACAGGCTGGGAGCGGTGTTGGACGGTGATGGTGTTCAGGCTGGGGGCCGTGTTGGATGGCAGTGATGGTCAGGCTGGTGGTGGTGTGTGGACGGCACTTGGGTCAGGTTGGGGGCGGTGGGTGGACGGCAGTGGGGGTCAGGCTGAAGGCAGTGTTCCATGATGGTGAGTGTCAGGCTGGGACGGCGCTGTGGATGGTAGTGAGGGTCAAGCTGGGGGTTGTGTTGGACGGCAGTATGGGTCAGGATGGAACAGTGGTGAGAGTCAGGCTGGGGGCAGAGTTGCACGGCGGTGAGGGTCAGGCTATGGGAGGTGAGGGCCAGTTTGGGGGCGGTGAGGGACAGGCTGGGGGCAGTGTTTGGATGGCAGTGAGGGTTTGGCTGGGGATGGTGTGTGGATAGTGGTGAGGGTCAGGCTGGGGGAATTGTTTGGATGGCGGAGAGGGTCAGGCTGGGGGCGGTGTGTGGACGGCGGTGGGGGTCAGGCTGAAGGCGGTGTTGCACGCCGGTGAGTGTCAGGCTGGGGAGGGCGTGTGGACGGCAGTGAGTGTCAAGCTGGGGGTTGTGTTGGATGGCAGTGAGGGTCAATCTGGGGGTGGAGTTGAATGGCGCTGGGGGTCAGGATGGGGAAGGCGTTGGACGGCAGAGAGGGTCAGGCTGGGCACTGTGTGAGGATGGCAGTGAGCGTCAGGGCTGGGAGCGGTGTGTGGACAGTGGTGAGGATCAGTCTGGGGGCAGTGTGGTCTGGCAGTGAGGGACAAGCTGGGGGCGGTGTTGGAAGGTGGTGAGGGTCAAGCTGGGGCGGTGTTTGGACGAGTGAGGGTCAGGCTGGCCTCAGCGTGTGGACAGCTGTGAGGGTCAAGCTGGATGGTGATGTGGGAAGGCAGTGAGGGTCAGGTTGGGGGCAGTGTTTGGATGACGATGGTGGTCTGGCTGGGGGTGGTGTTGGTTGGCGGTGCGGGTCATGCTGGGGCAGTTTTGGACAGCAGAGAGGGTCAGGATTGGGGCGGTGTGTGGACAGTTGTGACGGTCAGGCTGGGGGCTATGTGTGGATGGTGGTGATGATCAGGCTGTGGGCTGTGTGTAGATAGCGGTGATGATCAGGCTGGGGGCTGTGTGTGGGCAGTGTTGAGGGTCAGGTTGGTGGCAGTGTGTGAACGGCATTGGGGTTCAGGGTGGGGGCGGTGTGTGGATGGCAGTGAGGGTCAGGCTGGGCGCAGTGAGTGGACAGCCATGAGCGTCCAGCTGGAGGCGTTGTGTGCACGGTGGTGAGGGTCAGGCTGGCGACGATGTGCAGACGGCGGTGATGGTCAGGGTTGGGGCGGTGTTAGACGGCAGTGAAGGTCTGGCTCGGGGCGGTCTGTGTGCAGCGTGGAGGCTCAGGCTGGGGGTGGTGTGTGAATGGTGGTGAGGGTCAGGCTGGGGGCGATGCGTGGGTAGCATTGAGGGTAAGGTGGGGGCCGATGTGTGAACGGCAGTGGGGTCAGGTTGGGGGCTGTGTGTGAATGGCAGTGAGGGTCAGGGTTGTCGCTGTGTGTGGGCAGCGTTGGGTGTCAGGAGCTGGGCAATGTGTGGATGGTGGTGAGGTTCAGGCTGGGGGCGGTGTATGTCCGGCGGTGAGGGTCAGGTTTGGGGCAGTGTTGGACGGCAGCGAAGGTCAGGCTCGGGGCGGTGTGTGGGCAGTATTGAGGGTCATGCTGGGGGCGGTGTGTGGATGGCAGTAGGGGCCAGGCTGGGGGCGGTGTGTGGGCAGCAGTGAGGAGTCAGGTTGGGGGTGGTGTGAGAACGGCAGTGGGTGCCAGGCTGGGGCAGTGTGTGGGCAGCAGTGAGGGCCAGGCTTGGGGAAGTGTGTGGGCAGAGGTGAGGGTCAGCCTGGGTGCGGTGTGTGGGCAGCATTGAGGAGTCAGGTTGGGGGTGGTGTGAGAACGGCAGTGGGTGCCAGGCTGGGGCAGTGTGTGGGCAGCAGTGAGGGCCAGGCTTGGGGAAGTGTGTGGGCAGAGGTGCAGGTCAGCCTGGGTGCGGTGTGTGGGCAGTATTGAGGGTCAGGCTGTGGGCAGTGTGTGGACGGCAGTGAGGGACAGTTTGCGGCGGTGTGTGGACGGCAGTGAGATTCACGCTGGGTGCGCAGTGTGGACTGCAGTCAGGGTCAGAGTTAGGGCGGTATGTGAACGGCAGTGAGGGTCAGGCTGGGAGCGTTGTGTGCACAGCGTTGAGGGTCAGGCTGGGGACGATGAATGGACGGCAGTGAGGTTCAGGCGGGGGGCAGTGTGTGAACGGCAGTGGGGTCAGGTTGGGGGCGGGGTGTGGACAGCGGTGAAGGCCAGGCTGGGGTCAGTGTGGGACAGCAGAGAGGGTCAGGCTGGGGGCGGTGTGTGAACAACGGTGAGGGCCAGGCTGGGGGCAGTTTGTGGGCAGAGGTGAGGGTCAGCCTGGGTGCGGTGTGTGGCAGCATTGAGGGTCAGGCTGGGTGCAGTGTGTGGACAGCAGTGCGGGTCAGGCTGGGGGCGCTGTGTGGATGTCGGTGCAGTTCATGCTGGGGCGGTGTTGTACGGCGGTGGGGGTATGGGTGGGGGCGGTGTGTGAATGGTGGTGAGTTTCATGCTGGGGGCGGTGTTGGACGGTGGTGAGGGTCAGGCTGGGGGCGGTGTGTGGGCACTGGCGAGGGTCAGGCTGGCGATGGTGAGGGTCAGGCTGGGGCGTTGTTGGGAAGTTGCAAAGGTGAGGCTGGGGGCGGTGTGTGAAGGGAGGTGAGGGTCAGGCTGGGGGCGGTGTGTGAACGGCGGTGAGCGTCAGGGTTGGGCGTTGTGTGGTCAGCTTGAGAGTCAGGCTGGGGCGATGTGTGTACGGCAGTGAGGGTCAGGCTCAGTGCGGGTCAAGCTGGCGGTGAGGGTCAGGGTTGGGGCGGTCTGTGGGCAACTTTGAGGGTCAGGCTGTGGGCAGTGTGTGGACGGCAGTGGGGGTCAGGCACGGTGTGGTTTTTGGACAGCAGTTCGGGTCAGGCTGGGGGCGGTGTGTGAACGGCGGTGAGGGCCAGGCTGGGAGTGGATTTTGGACAGCAGTGAGGGTCAGGCTGGGGGCGGTGTTGGATGGCGGTGGGTGTCAGGCTGGAGGTGGTTAGTGGATGGTAGTGTGGGTCAGGCTGGGGGTGGTAATGGACGGTGATGGGGGTCAGGCTGCGGGCGGTGAGTGGACGGCATTGAGGGTCAGGGTGGAGACAGTGAGTGGACGGTGGTGAGGGACTGGCTGGGGGCTTTGTGTGCATGGTGGTGAGGGTCAGTCTGGGGACGGTGTGCGGATGGCAGTGAGGGTTAGGGTTAGGGTGGCATTGGACGGCAGTGAAGGTCAGGCTCGGGGTGGTGTGTGGGCAGCATTGACGGTCAGGCTGGGGGCTGTGTGTGAATGGCAGTGGGGTCAGGTTGGGGGCGGTGTGTGGACAGCGGTGAGGGACAGGCTGGGGTCAGTGTGGGACGGCAATGAAGATCAGGCTGCGGGCGGTGTGTGGATGGTGGTGAGGGTCAGGCGGGGGGTGGTGTGTGGATAGCGGTGGGGTTCAGGCTGGGTCAGTGTGTGCACGGTGGTGGGGGTCAAGCTGGACGGTGGTGAGGGTCAGGCTGGGTTGTGTGCGTCAACAGCAGTGAGGGTCATGCTGTAGGTGGTTCATGGATGGTGATGAAGGTCAGGCTGTGGTGGTGTGTGGACGTCGGTGAGTGTCAGGTGCAGTGCGGTTTGTGGACAGCAGTGAGGGTCAGGCTGAGGTGGTGCTGGACGGTGGTGAGGGTCAAGCTGGGGGTGGTGTGTGGATGGCGGTGAGGGTCAGGCTGGGTCAGTGTGTGGACGGCGGTGGGGATCAGGGTTAGTGCAGCGTTGGACGGCAGTGAAGGTCAGGCTCGGGGCGGTGTGTGGGCAGTGTTGACGGTCGGGCTGGGGGCTGTGTGTGAACGGCAGTGGGGTCAGGTTGGGGGCGGTGTGTGGACAGCGGTGAGGGACAGGCTGGGGTCAGTGTGGGACAGCAGTGAGGGTCAGGCTGGGGGTGGTGAGGGTCAGGTTGGGGGTTGTGTTGAATGGTGGTGAAAGTCTGGCTCGGGGCGGTGTTGGACTGCAGTGAGGGTCAGTCTGGGTTGTGTGTGTGAATGGCAGTGAGGGTCAGGCTGTGGGCGGTTCGTGGATGGTGGTGAGGTTCTGGCTGGGGGTGCTGTGTTGGACGGCGGTGAAGGTCAGGCTTGTGGCAGTGTTGGATAGTGGTGGGGATCAGGGTGGGGTGGGTGTGTGGACGGTGGTGAGGGTCAGGCTGGAGGCAGTGCATGGATGGCAGTGAGGGACAGGCTGGGGGCAGTGTGTGGATGGCGATGAGGGTCAGGCTTGGGTCAGTGTTGTTTGGCAGAGAGGGTCAGGCTGGGGGCTGTGTGTGTGCAGCGGTGAGGGTCAGGTGAAGGGCGGTGTGTGGAAGGCCGCGAGGGTCATGCTGGGGTTGGTGTGTAGATGGCGGAAGGGGTCAGGCTGGGGGCGGTGTCTCGATGGCAGTGAGGGTCAGGCTGGTGGCGGTGTTGGACGATGGTGGGGGTCAGGCTGGGGGCCATGTTGAACCGCAGTGAATTTCAGGATAGGGGTAGTGTGTGGGTGATGCTGAGGGACAGGCTGGGGGCGGTGGGTGTGTGATTGTGAGGGTCAGGCTGGGGGTAGTGTGTGGACGGTGGTGAAGGTCAGGCTGGTGGCAGTGTGTGGACGGTGGTGAGGGTCAGGCTGGGGGCAGTGTGTAGTGGGCAGTGAAGGTCAGGCAGGGAGCGGTGTTTGGACGGCAATGACACACTGTGACACTGTCTGACACATAGTGAAATTCTCTGAGACAATATGACACTCTCTGACAGAATGTGACATACTGTCAGTTTCTGACTCTCTCTGAGGCGCACTGTGACCCCTCTGAGACAGGCTGTGACACTCTCTGACACTCTCTGACACTCTCTTAAACCCACTGTGACGCTCTGTGACTCACTGACACTCTGAGACACACTGTGACACAATCTGACCTTCTCTGACACTCTCTGAGACACGCTGTGATACTCTCTGTCTCTCTCTGATATTCTGAAACACCCTGTGACACTCTGACAGACGGTGACACTCTCTGTGACGCAGTGTGACACTCTCTGACGCACTGTGACACTTTCTGACACATGGTGACATTCTCTGAGACACTTTGACACTCTCTGAGACACATAGTGACATTTTCTGTCTCCCTCTGACGCTCTGAGACACACTGTGACACTCTCTGACACACTGTAACAAACTCTGACACATGGTGACATTCTCCAAGACACTGTGACACTCTCTGAGACACATAGTGACATTTTCTGTCTCCCTCTGACTCTCTGAGACACTGTGACACTCTGTGACACTCACTGAGACAGACTGTGACACTCTCTGAGATACACTATGTCAATCTCTGACAAACTTTGACAGACTGTGAAACCCTCTGTGACAGACTGTGAAACTCTCTGTGACACACTGTAACACTCTGACACACTGTGACACACTCTGACCGACTGTGACACTCTCTGAGCACGGTGACATTCTCTGAGACACACTGTGACACTCTGTCTCTCTCTGAGAGACTCGGTCACTCTCTGAGACACAATATGAAATTTCTTGACTTTCTCTCACGCTCTGTGAGACACACAGAGAGTCAGAGAGTGTCACAGTCTGTCTCAGAGAGTGTCAGAGAGAGTCAGAAAGTCCACAGTGTGTCTCAGAGAGTGTCACAGTATGTCTCAGAGTATGTCACAGTGTGTCAGAGAGTTTCACAGTGTGTCTTAGTCTGTCAGAGAGTGCCACAGTGTGTCTCAGGGTGTCATAGAGAGTCACAGAGTACCACAGTGTGTTTAAGAGTGTCAGAGAGCGTCAGAGTGTCACAGTCTGTCTCAGAGAGTGACACAGTGTGTCTCAGAGAGTCAGAAGGAGACAGAAAATGTCACAGTGTGTCACAGAGAGTATTACACAGCGTCTCAAAGAATGTCGCGATGTGTCAAAGAGTGTCACAGTCAGTCAGAGAGTGTCACAGTATGTCAGAGAGTGTCACAAGGTGTCATACTGTGTCTCAGATAGAGTCAGAGAGTGTCACAGGCTGTCTCTCTGACACTTTTAGACACTCTGTGACACACTCGGACCCTTTCTGTAACTCTCTGAGAATGACTGTGACACTCTCTGACACGCTCTGAGACAGAGTATGACATGCTGTGACACTCTCGGACTCTCTCGGATACTCACCCAAACACATTGTGACACTCTGAGACACACTGTTACTCTATCTGATACACTCTGAGACGCAGTATGACACACTGTGGCACTCTCTGTCTCTCTCTGATACATTTGGTCACTCTCTGAGACACACTGTGACATTTGTTGACTCTCTTGCACACTCGGAGACACACTGTGACACTCTCTGACTCTCTCTTGAGACATATTGTAACACTCTCTGACTCCCTCTGACACTTTGAGACACTCCGTGACACACTCGGACACTCTTTGCAACTCTCTGAGACAGACTGTGACACTCTCTGACACAGTCTGAGACACAGTATGACAAACTGTGACACTCTCTGACTCTCTTGGACAATCACTCAAACACACTGTGACACTCTCTGAGACATACTGTAACTCTATCTGACACAGTATGACCCACTATGACACTCTCTGACTCTCTCTGACGCTCTCATAGACACTCTGTGACGGTCCCCGACTCTTTCTGTCACTCTCTGAGACAAACTGTAACACTCTCTGACAGACTGTGACCCTCACTGAGACAAACGCTGACCCTCTCGGACACTGTCTGAGAGAAAGTATGACACACTGTGAAACTGCCTGACTCTCTCTGACATACCCTGAAATGCACTGTAACCTTCTCTGACAGACTGTGACATACTGTGACACTCTCTGAGACACAATAGGACACTCCCTGAGACACTGTGTGACACTCTCTGACTCTCTCTGACACTCTCTGAGACACACTATGACACTCTCTGACAGTCTATGACACATTGTGACATTCTCTGACTTTCTCTGACACTCTCTGACAGACTGTGACACATTCTGACCCTCTGTGAGACAGACTGTGACACTCTCTGACGCTCTCTGACACTCTCTTAGACCCACTGTGACACTCTGTGACTCTATCTGACACTCGGAGACACACTGTGACACAATCTTACCTTCGCTGACACTCTCTGAGACACACTGTGACACTCTATGACTCTCTCTCCCACACTCTGAAACACACTGTGACACTCTCTGACATACTGTGACACTCTCTGACCGACTGTGACACACTCTGACACATGGTGACATTCTCTGAGACACTGTGAAACTTTCTGAGACACACTGTGGCACTCTATGACACTCTCTGAGACACACAGTGGCACTCTCTGAAGCTCTCTGACACTCTCTAAGAAACACTGTGACACTCAGTGACTCTCTGAGGCACACTGTTGCACTCTGTGACTCTCTCTCTGACACTCTGAGACACATTGTGACACTCTCTGACCTTCTCTGACACTCTGAGACACACTATATCACTCTCTGACAGATTGTGACAGACTTTGAAACACTCTGTGACACGCTGTGACACTCTGACACACTGTGACACTCTCTGACCGACTGCGACACTCTCTGATGTACGGTGACATTCTCTGAGACACTGTGACAACCTCTGTGACACACTGTGACACTCTCTGTCTCTCTCTGAGACACTCAGTCAGTCTCGGAGACACACTGTGACACACTATAAATTTTTTTGACTCTCTCTCACGCTCTGTGAGACACACAGAGAGCCAGGGAGTGTCACAGTCTGTGTCAGAGAGAGTCAGAAAGTCCACAGTGTGTCTCAGAGTGTGTCACAGTGTGTCACAGTGTGTCAGAGAGTGTCACAGTGTGTCTCATCTGTCAGAGAGTGCCACAGTGTGTCTCAGATTGTCAGAGAGAGTCACAGATTGTCGTAGTGTGTCTAAGGGAGTGTCAGAGAGCGTCAGAGAGCGTCAGAGAGTTTCACAGTCTGTCTCAGAGAGTGTCAGAGAGTGCCACAGTGTGTCTCAGAGAGTGTCACAAGCTGTCTCTCTGACACTTTGAGACACTCTGTAACACACTCGGAACCTCTCTGAAATGATCTGAGAAAGACTGTGACCCTCTCTGACACTCTCTGAGACACACAAAGTCACTCTATGACAGACTGTGACATTCTCTGTGACATGCTGTGACACTGACACACTGTGACACTCTCTGACAGACAGTGACCCTCTCTGAGACAAACGCTGACCCTTTCAGACACTCTCTGAGACACAGTATGACACACTGTGACATTGTCTGGCTCTCACTTACAGACTCTGAAATGCACTGTGACCTTTTCTGACAGACTGTGACACTCTCTGAGACACACAGTGACACTCCCTGAAGCACATTGTGACACTTTCTGACTCTCTCTGACACTCTGTGAAACACAGAGTGGCACTTTCTGACTCTCTGACACTCTCTGAGACACGCTATGACACTTTTGGACACTCTATGACGCATTGTAACATTCTCTGACTTTCTCTGACACTCTCTAAGACAGACTGTGACACTCTCTGACGCTCTCTGACACTCTCTTAGATCTACTGTGACTCTCTCTGACACTCTAAGACACACTGTGATACAATTTGACCCTCTCTGACACTGTCTGAGACACACTGTGACACTCTCTGACTCTCTCTGCAACCCTCTGAAACACAATGTTACACTCTCTGACAGACAGTGACAGACTGTCACACTCTCTGTGACACACTGTGACACTCTCTGACACACTGTGACACTCTCTGACCGACTGTGACACTCTGACACATGGTGACATTGTCTGAGACACTGTGATACTCTCTGAGACACACTGTGACATTTCCTGTCGCCCTCTGACCCTCTGAGACACACTGTGACACTCTCTGAGACACGCTGTGGCACTCTCTGACACTCTCTGAGAAACACTGTGACACTCTCTGACCGACTGTGATACTTTCTGACACACGGTGACATTCTCTGATACACTGTGACATTCTCTGAGACACGCTGTGACACTCTCTTTCCCTCTCTCTGATACACACTGTGACACCCTGCGAATGTTTTAACTCTCGCACATTCTGTGAGAGACACAGAGAGCCAGAGAGTGACACAGTCTGTCTCAGAGAGTGTCAGAGAGAGTCAGAGAGTCCACAGTAAGTCTCAGAGTATGTCACAGTGTGTCAGAGAGTGTGTCACAATGTGTCATACTGCGTCTCAGAGAGAGTCAGAGAGTGTCACAGGCTGTCTCTCTGACACTTTGAGACTCTCTGTGACACACTCGCACCCTCTCTGAATCTCTCTGAGAAAGACTGTGACACTCTCTGACATGCTCTGAGACACAATATGACATACTGTGACACTCTCTGACTCTCTCGGATACTCACTCAAACACACTGTGACAGTCTGAGACACACTGTTACTCTATCTGATACACTCTGGGACACAGTATGACACACTGTGACACTCTCTGACACTCTCTGACAATCTCTGCGACAGCCTGTGACACTCTCTGACTCTCCCTGACACTCTCTGAAACGCTCTGTATCAATCTCTGAAAGCCTGTGAAACGCTGTGACACTCTCTGACTCTCTCTGACCAACTCTGAGACACACACTGTAACACTCTCTGACAGACTGTGACCCTCTCTGAGACAAACGCTGACCCTCGCGGACACTCTCTGAGAGAAAGTATGACACACTGTGACACTGTCTGACTCTCGGGCACACTCTGAAATGCACTGTAACCTTCTCTGACAGTCTGTGACATATGTGACACTCTCTAAGACACACTGTAACACTTTCCGACTCTCTCTGACTCTCTGAGACACACTGTGAAACTCCCTGAGACACATTGTGATACTCTCTGACCCTCTCTGACCCTCTGTGACACAAAGTAAGACTCTCTTACGCTCTCTGACACTCTCAGAGACACACTATGACACTCTCTGACAGACTGTGACACATTCTGACCCTCTCTGACACTCTGGGACGCTCGGTGACACTCTCTGACTCTCTCTGCCACTCTCTGAAACACACTGTGACATTCTCTGACAGACTGTGACACTCTCTGTGACACAATGTGTCACTCTCTGACGCACTGTGACACTCTCTCACCGACTGTGACACTCTCTAACTCATGGTGACATTCTCTGATTCACTGTGACACTCTCTGAGACAGCCTCTGTCTCTCTCTGAGACAATTGGTAACTCTCTGAGACACACTGTGGCACACTGTGACATTTTCTGACTCTCTCTCACACTCTCTGAGACACACTGTGACACACTCTGACTCTCTCTGACACTCTCTGAAATTGTCTGTAACAAACTCTGACAGCCTGTGACACACTGTAACACTCTCTGTCTCTCTCTGAGACACTCGGTCACCTTCTGAGACACACTGTGACATTTTTTGACTCTCTCTCATACTCTCTGAAACACTCTGTAACAACCTCTGACAGCCTGTGACAGTCTCTGAATCTCTCTGCCCCACTCTGATACACACTGCAACTCTCTGACACTCACGGACTCTCTCTGAGACACACTATTACACTCTCTGACTCGCTCTGCCCCACTCTGAGACACACTGTAACACTCTCTGATACTCTCGGACACTCTCTGAGACACACTATTACCCTCCCTGACTCGCTCTGACACTCTCGGAGAAATGGTGACACTTTCTGACACTCTCTGAGACTGCCTGTGACACTCTCTGACTCTCTCTGAAACACAGTATGACACGCTGTGACACTCTCTGACACACAGCGACACTCTCTGACTGTAACACTCTTTAACACACGGTGACATTCTCTGAGACACACTGTAACATTTTCTGTCTCCCTCTGACTCTCTAAGACAGAATGTGACACTCTCTGATGCTCTCTGCCCCACTCTGAGACATACTGTAACACTCTCTAAGACACACTGTGGCACTCTCTGAGACAGACTGTGATACTCTCTGATGCTCTCTGACACTCTCTTAGACACACTTTGACACTCTGTGACTCTCTCTGATACTCTGAGACACACTGTGGCACTCTCAAACAGAATGTGACACACTGTGACACTCTCTGACTCTCTCTGACTCGCTCTGCGACATACTGTGACACTCTCTGAAATACTGTGACATACTCTGAGACACTGTGGCACTCTCTGGGACGACACACTGTGGACACTCTGATTCTCTCTTTCACTTTCTGAGTCAGACTGTGACACTCTGACTCTCTCTGACACGCTCTGAGGCACTCTGTGACACTCTCACTCTTTTTGTCAGTATCTGAGGTACACTTTGACATTCTGTGACTCTCTCTGACACTCTGAGACACACTGTGGCATTCTCTAACAGAATGTGACATACTGTGACACTTTCTGATTCTCTCTGACTTACTCTGAGACATACTGTGACACTCTCTGACATACTGTGACATACTCTGAGACACTGTGACACTCTCTGAGAAACACTCTGGAGACTCTGATTCCCTCTTTCACTCTCTGAGTCAGACTGCGACGCTCTCTGACTCTCTCTGACACACTCTGAAATGCACTGCAACCTTCTCTGACTAACTGTGACATACTGTGAGACTCTCTGACACACACTGTGACACTCCCTGAGACACATTGTGACACTCTCTGACAGTCTCTAAGACACAGCGTAACACTCTCTGAATCTCTCTGACAATCTCTGAGACACACTATGAGACTCTCTGACAGTCTATGACACATTGTGACATTCTCTGACTTTCTCTGACACTCTCTGAGGCACACTATGACACTCTCTTACAGACTGTGACACATTCTGACCTTCTGTGAGACAGACTGTGACACTCTCGGATGCACTCTGACACTTTCGTAGACCCACTGTGACACTCTGTGACTCTCTCTGACACTCTGAGACACACTGTGACACTCTCTGACAGCCTGTGACACGCCCTGTCTCTCTCTGACTCGCTCTGAGACATACAGAGACACTCGCTGACATACTGTGACATACTCTGTGACACTGTGACACTCTCTGACTCTCTCTGACACGCTCTGAGGCACTCTGTGACACTCTCTCACTCTTTCTGTCACTCTCTGATTCACACTGTAAAACTCTCTGACAGACTGTGACACTCTCTGTGACACACTGTGACACTCTCTGAGACATACTGTGGCCCTCGCTGAGCCTGATTGTGACACTCTCTGACGCTCTCTGACACTCTCCGAGACACGCTGTGACACTCTGTGACTGTCTCTGACACTCTGAGACACACTGTGGCACTCTCTCACAGTCTGTGACACTCTCTGTTGCACTCTGACACTTTCTTAGACCCACTGTGACACTCTGTGACTCTCTCTGACACTTAGAGACACACTGTGACATAATCTGACCCTCTCTGACACTCTTTGAGACACACTGTGACACTCTCTCTCTGCCACTCTCTGAATCACACTGTGACACTCTCTGACAGCCTGTGACACTCCCTGTCTCTCTCTGACTCGCTCTGAGACATACAGAGACACTCTCTGACATACTGTGACATACTCTGTGACACTGTGACACTCTCGGACTCTCTCTGACACGCTCTGAGGCACTCTGTGACACTCTCTCACTCTTTCTGTCACTCTCTGATTCACACTGTAAAACTCTCTGACAGACTGTGACCCTCTCTGAGTCTAACTCGGACCATCTCTGACACTCTCCGAGACACACAGTGCCACACTGTGCCACATTCTGTCCCTCACTGAGACAGACTGTAACACTCTCTGACGCTCTCTTAGACCTGCTATGACACTCTGTGACTCTCTCTGACACTCTAAGACACACTGTGAAACAATCTGACCCTCTCTGATACTGTCGGAGACACACTGTGACACTCTCTGACTCTCTCTCCCACTCTCTGAAACATAATGTGACACTCTCTGACAGACTGTGACAGACTGTCACACTCTCTGTGACACTCTCTGAGACAGACTGTGACATTTTCTGTCGCCCTCTGACTCTCTGAGACGCAGAGTGACACTCTCTGAGACACACTGCGGCACTTTCTGAAACTCTCTGCCACTCTCTGAAACACACTGTGACTCTCTCTGACAGACTGTGACACTCTCTGTGACACACTGTGACACTCTCTGAGACATACTGTGGCCCTCGCTGAGCCTGATTGTGACACTCTCTGACGCTCTCTGACACTCTCCGAGACACACTGTGACACTCTCTGACAGCCTGTGACACTCCCTGTCTCTCTCTGACTCGCTCTGAGACATACAGAGACACTCTCTGACATACTGTGACATACTCTGTGACATTGTGACACTCTCTGACTCTCTCTGACACGCTCTGAGGCACTCTGTGACACTCTCTCACTCTTTCTGTCACTCTCTGATTCACACCGTAAAACTCTCTGACAGACTGTGACACTCTCTGAGACATACTGTGGCCCTCGCTGAGCCTGATTGTGACACTCTCTGACGCTCTCTGACACTCTCCGAGACACACTGTGACACTGTGTGACTGTCTCTGACACTCTGAGTCACACTGTGGCACTCTCTGACAGTCTGTGACACTCTCTGATGCACACTGACACTTTCTTAGACCCACTGTGACACTCTGTGACTCTCTCTGACACTCTGAGACACACTGTGACATAATCTGACCCTCTCTGACACTCTTTGAGACACACTGTGACACTCTCTCTCTGCCACTCTCTGAAACACACTGTGACACTCTCTGACAGCCTGTGACACTCCCTGACTCTCTCTCCCACTCTCTGAAACATAATGTGACACTCTCTGACAGACTGTGACAGACTGCCACATTCTCCGTGACACTCTCTGAGACAGACTGTGACATTTTCTGTCGCCCTCTGACTCTCTGAGACACATTGCAGCACTCTCTGACACTCTCTGCCACTCTCTGAAACACACTGTGACTCTCTCTGACAGACTGTGCCACTCTCTGTGACACACTGTGACACTCTCTGAGACAGACTGTGACATTTCCTGTTCCCCCTGACTCTCTGTGACACACTGCGACACTCTCCGAGACATACGGTGGCCCTTGCTGAGCCTGATTGTGACACACTCTGATTCTCTCTGACACTCTCTTAGACACACTGTGACACTCGCTGACTCTTTATGTCACTCTCTGAGACATACTGTAAAACTGTCTGACAGACTGTGACTAATTGTGAGATAAAATCTGACACCCTCGGACACTCTCTGAGAGAAAGTATGACACACTGTGACACTGTCTGACTCTCTGACACACTCTGAAATTCACTGTAACATTCTCTGACAGACTGTGACATACTGTGACACTTTCAGAGACACACTGCGACACTCCCTAAGACACATTGTGACACTCTCTGACCTTCTCAGACACTCAGAGACACAGCATAACACACTCTGACTCTCTGACAATCTCTGAGACACACTATGACACTCTCTGACAGACTATGACACATTAAGACATTGTTTGACTTTCTCTGCCACTCTCTGAGGCACACTGTGACACTCTCTGACAGACTGTGACACATTATGACCCGCTCTGAGACAGACAGTGACACTCTCCGACGCTCTCTGACAATCTCTTAGACTCACTGTGACAATCTGTGATTGTCACTGAAACTCTGAGACACACTGTGACACAATCTGGACATCTCCAACACTCTCTGAGACACACTGTGACACTCACTCTCTGCCACTCTCTGAAACACACTGTGACACTCCCTGACAGACTGTGATACTCTCTGACTCTCTCTGACTCGCTCTGAGACATACAGTGACACTCTCTGACATACTGGGACATATTCTGTGACACTGTGACACTCTCTGAGACACATTGTGACACTTAATGACTCTCTCTGACACACACTAAGGCACTCTGTGACACTCTCTCGCTCTTTCTGTCACTCTCTGAGACACACTGTAAAACTCTCTGACAGACTGTGACCCTCTCTGAGACTAACTCGGACCATCTCTGACACTCTCCGAGACACACAGTGCCACACTGTGCCACATTCTGTCCCTCACTGAGACAGACTGTAACACTCTCTGACGCTCTCTTAGACCTGCTATGACACTCTGTGACTCTCTCTGACACTCTAAGACACACTGTGAAACAATCTGACCCTCTCTGATACTGTCGGAGACACACTGTGACACTCTCTGACTCTCTCTCCCACTCTCTGAAACATAATGTGACACTCTCTGACAGACTGTGACAGACTGTCACACTCTCTGTGACACTCTCTGAGACAGACTGTGACATTTTCTGTCGCCCTCTGACTCTCTGAGACGCAGAGTGACACTCTCTGTGACACACTGCGGCACTTTCTGAAACTCTCTGCCACTCTCTGAAACACACTGTGACTCTCTCTGACAGACTGTGACACTCTCTGTGACACACTGTGACACTCTCTGAGACATACTGTGGCCCTCGCTGAGCCTGATTGTGACACTCTCTGACGCTCTCTGACACTCTCCGAGACACACTGTGACACTCTCTGACAGCCTGTGACACTCCCTGTCTCTCTCTGACTCGCTCTGAGACATACAGAGACACTCTCTGACATACTGTGACATACTCTGTGACATTGTGACACTCTCTGACTCTCTCTGACACGCTCTGAGGCACTCTGTGACACTCTCTCACTCTTTCTGTCACTCTCTGATTCACACCGTAAAACTCTCTGACAGACTGTGACACTCTCTGAGACATACTGTGGCCCTCGCTGAGCCTGATTGTGACACTCTCTGACGCTCTCTGACACTCTCCGAGACACACTGTGACACTCTGTGACTGTCTCTGACACTCTGAGTCACACTGTGGCACTCTCTGACAGTCTGTGACACTCTCTGATGCACTCTGACACTTTCTTAGACCCACTGTGACACTCTGTGACTCTCTCTGACACTCTGAGACACACTGTGACATAATCTGACCCTCTCTGACACTCTTTGAGACACACTGTGACACTCTCTCTCTGCCACTCTCTGAAACACACTGTGACACTCTCTGACAGCCTGTGACACTCCCTGACTCTCTCTCCCACTCTCTGAAACATAATGTGACACTCTCTGACAGACTGTGACAGACTGCCACATTCTCTGTGACACTCTCTGAGACAGACTGTGACATTTTCTGTCGCCCTCTGACTCTCTGAGACACATTGCAGCACTCTCTGACACTCTCTGCCACTCTCTGAAACACACTGTGACTCTCTCTGACAGACTGTGCCACTCTCTGTGACACACTGTGACACTCTCTGAGACAGACTGTGACATTTCCTGTTCCCCCTGACTCTCTGTGACACACTGCGACACTCTCCGAGACATACGGTGGCCCTTGCTGAGCCTGATTGTGACACACTCTGATTCTCTCTGACACTCTCTTAGACACACTGTGACACTCGCTGACTCTTTATGTCACTCTCTGAGACATACTGTAAAACTGTCTGACAGACTGTGACTAATTGTGAGATAAAATCTGACACCCTCGGACACTCTCTGAGAGAAAGTATGACACACTGTGACACTGTCTGACTCTCTGACACACTCTGAAATTCACTGTAACATTCTCTGACAGACTGTGACATACTGTGACACTTTCAGAGACACACTGCGACACTCCCTAAGACACATTGTGACACTCTCTGACCTTCTCAGACACTCAGAGACACAGCATAACACACTCTGACTCTCTGACAATCTCTGAGACACACTATGACACTCTCTGACAGACTATGACACATTAAGACATTGTTTGACTTTCTCTGCCACTCTCTGAGGCACACTGTGACACTCTCTGACAGACTGTGACACATTATGACCCGCTCTGAGACAGACAGTGACACTCTCTGACGCTCTCTGACAATCTCTTAGACTCACTGTGACAATCTGTGATTGTCACTGAAACTCTGAGACACACTGTGACACAATCTGGACATCTCCAACACTCTCTGAGACACACTGTGACACTCCCTGACAGACTGTGATACTCTCTGACTCTCTCTGACTCGCTGTGAGACATACAGTGACACTCTCTGACATACTGGGACATATTCTGTGACACTGTGACACTCTCTGAGACACATTGTGACACTTAATGACTCTCTCTGACACACACTAAGGCACTCTGTGTCACTCTCTCGCTCTTTCTGTCACTCTCTGAGACACACTGTAAAACTCTCTGACAGACTGTGACCCTCTCTGAGACTAACTCGGACCATCTCTGACACTCTCCGAGACACACTGTCCCACACTGTGACACACTCTGTCCCTCTCTGAAACAGACTGTGACACTCTCTGACGCTCTCTGACACTCTCTTAGACCCACTGTGACACTCTGTGATTCTCTCTGACACTCTAAGACACACCGTAATACAATCAGACCCTCTCTGACACTCTCTGAAACACAATATGACACTCTCTGACAGACTGTCACACTCTCTGTGACACACTGTGACACTCTCTGATACACTGTGACACTCCCTGACCGACTGTGACACTCTCTGACACATGGTGACATTCTCTGAGACAATGTGACACTCTCTCAGACACGCTGTGACATTTTCTCTCGTCCTCTGACTCTCTGAGACAGAGTGCGACACTCTCTGAGACACACTGTGGCATTCTGACACTCTCTGAGACACACTGCGACACTCTTTGACACTCTATGACACTTTGTGACTGTCTCTCTGACACTGAGAGACACTGTGACACAATCTGAGCCTCTCTGACACTGTCTGGGACACACTGTGACACTCTGTGGCTCTCTCTGCCACCCTCTGAAACACACTGTGACTTTCTCTGACAGACTGTGACGCTCTCTGTGACACACTGTGACACACTCTGGCTGACTGTGACACTCTCTGAACACGGTGAAATTCTCTGAGACACTGTGACACTCTCTGAGACACACTGTGACACTCTCTTTCTCGCTCTGAGACACACTGTGTCACACAATGTTTTGATACTCTCACTCTCTGTGAGACACACAGAGAGTCAGAGAGTGACACACTCTGTCTCAGAGAGTGTCAGAGAGAGTCAGAGAGTCCCCAGTATGGCTCAGACTATGTCGCAGAGTGTCAGAGAGTGTCACAGTCTATCTCAGTGAGTGTCACAATGTGTCATACTGTGTGTCAGAGAGAGTCAGAGAGTGTCACAGGCTGTTTCTCTGACAACTTGAGACTCTCTGTGACACACTCGGACCCTCTCTGAAACTCTCTGAGAAAATCTGTGACACTCTCTGACATGCTCGGAGACACAGTATCACATACTGTGACACTCTCTGACTCTCTCGGATACTCACTCAAACACTTTGTGACACTCTGAGACACACTGTTACTCTATCTGATACACTCTGAGACACAGTATGATGCACTGGGACACTCTCTGACTCTCTCTGACACAGCCTGTGACACTCTCTGACTCTCTCTGGCACTCTCTGAAACGCTCTGTAACAATCTCTGAAAGCCTGTGAAACGCTGTGACACTCTCTGACTCTCTCTGACCCACTCTGAGACACACTGTAACACTCTCTAACAGACTGTGACCCTCTCTGAGACAAACGCTGACCCTCGCGGACACTCTCTGAGAGAAAGTATGACACACTGTGACACTGTCTGACTCTGGGACACACTCTGAAATGCACTGTAACCTTCTCTGACAGTCTGTGACATATGTGACACTCTCTAAGACACACTGTAACTCTTTCCGACTCTCTCTGACTCTCTGAGACACACTGTGAAACTCCCTGAGACACATTGTGATACTCTCTGACCCTCTCTGACCCTCTGAGACACAAAGTAAGACTCTCTTACGCTCTCTGACACTCTCAGAGACACACTATGACACTCTCTGACAGACTGTGACACATTCTGACCCTCTCTGATACAGACTGTAACACTCTCTGACGCACTCCGACACTCTCTTAGACCTAGTGTGACACTCTGTGATTGTCTCTGACACTCTGAGACACACTGTGACACAATCTGTCCTCTCTGACAGTTTCTGAGATACACTGTGCCACTCTTTGACAGACTGTGGAACTCTCTGTGACACACTGTGACACTCTCTGACACATGGTGACATTCTCTGAGACACTGTGACACTCTCTGAGACACACTGTGACATTTCCTGTCTCCCTCTGACTCTCTGAGACAAAATGTGACACTCTCTGAGACACACTGTGGCACTCTCTGACACTGTCTGAGACAGACTGTGACACTCTGACGCTCTCTGACACTCTCTTAGACATACCGTGACACTCTGTGACTCTCTGTGACTCTCTCTGACTCTCTGAGACACATTGTGACACACTCTGACCCTCTCTGACACTCTGTGACACACTGTGACACTCACCGCGACACAGTTTGACTGTCTCTGTCTGTCTCTCTGAGACACTCGGTCACTCTCTGAGACACACTGTGACACACTGTGACATTTTCTGTCTCTCTCTCACACACTCTCTTAGACACACTGTGACACTCTATGAAGCTCTCTGAGACACGCTTTGACACTCTCTGACTCTCTCTGAGACACATTGCAACACTGTCTGACTTTCTCTGCCACTTTCAGAGGCACTGTGACACACTCAGACCCTCTCTGAAATTCTCTGAGACAGACTATAACACTCTGACACTCTCTGACACGCTCCGAGGCACAGTATGACAAACTGTGACATACTCTGACTCTCTCGGACGCTGTCTCGTGCGCACTGTGACACTCTCTGAGGCACACTGTGACTCTATCCGACCCTCTCTGACATTCTCTGTGACATACTGTGACTCTCTCTGACACACTGTGACACTCTCTGACGCTCTGAGACACTCTTGTAGACACACTGTGAAACTCCGTGACTCTCTCTGACACTCTGAGACACACTGTGGCACTCTGTGACTCTCTCTCTCTGACACTCCGAGATACATTGTAACACTCTCTGACCCTCTCTGACAGAGTTAGTCTCTGACAGACTGTGACACACTCTGTGAAACACTGTGACACTCACTGACACACTGTGACACTCTGTGACTGACTATGACACCCTCTGACACACGGTGACATTCTCTGAGACACTGTGACACTCTCTGAGACACACTGTGACAATCTCTGTCTCTCTCTGAGACACTCAGTCACTCTCTGAGACATACTGTGACACACTGTGCAATATTTTCTCTCTGTCTCACACTCACTGAGACAAGCTGTGACACTCGCTGACTTTCTGTGAGACACAATCTAACACTGTCTGAATCTGACATTTTGAAACACACTGTGACACACTCAAACCCTCTCGGAAACTCTCTGAGACAGACTGTGACACTCTCTGACACGCTCTGTGACACAGTATGAGAAACTGTGAAACTCTCAAACTCTCTCAGACACTCTCTCAGACACACTGTGACACTCTCTGAGAAACACTGTGACACTCTCTGACACGCTATGACAAACTCTGACATATTGGTGACATTCTCTGAGACACTGTGACACTTCTGGAGACACACTGTGACATTTTCTGTCTACCTCTGACTCTCTGAGACACTGTGACACTCTCTGAGACACACTGTGGCACAATCTGACACTCTCTGAGACGGACTGTGACACTCTGTGACTCTCTGTGACTCTCTGTGACACTCTGAGACACACTGTGGCACTCTGTGATTCTCTCTCTGACACTCTGAATCGCACTGTGACACTGTCTGACCCTCTCTGACACTCTCGGAGACACACTGTAAAACTCTCTGACAGACTGTGACCCTCTCTGATGCAAAGCCGGACCATCTCTGACACTCTCTGAGACAAACTGTGCCACACTGTGACACACTCTGACCCACTTTAAGACAGACTGACACTCTCTGATTCTGTCTGACACTCTCTAAGACACACTGTAACACTCTCTGACGATCTGTGACTCTCTCTGAGATAAACGCTGACCCTCTCGGACACTCTCTGAGAGAAAGTACGACACACTGTGACACTCTCTGACAGACTGTGACACTCTCTGTGACACACTGTGACACTCTCTGACACAATGTTACACTCTCTGAATGTCTGTGACACTCTCTGACACATGGGGACACTCTCTGAGACACACTGTGACATTTTCTGTCTACCTCTGACTCTCTGAGACAAACTATGACACTCCCTGAGACGCACTGTGGCACCCTCGGACACTCTCTGTGACTCTGCGACACACTGTGACACTCTCTGAAACACACTGGGACTCTCTCTGACAAACTATTACAGACTGTCACACTCTTGGAGACACACTGTGACACTCTCTGACTGACTGAGACACTCTCTGACACATGGTGACATTCTCTGAGACACTGTGCCCCTCTCTGAGACACACTGTGACATTTTCTGTCTCCCTCTGACTCTGAGACACACTGTGACACTCTCTGAGACACACTGTGGCACTCTCTGACACTCTCTGAGACAGACTGTGACACTCCCTGACGCTCTCTGACACTCTGTGACTTTCTCTGACACTCTGAAACATACTATGACACAATCTGACCCTCTCTGACACTGTCTGAGACAGTCTGTGACACTCTCTGAAGCACACTGTGACTCTTTGTGGCAGACTGTGACCGGCTGTGACACTCTCTGAGACACACTGTGACACTTTCTGAGACACATCGTGACACTCTCTGACCGACTGTGACACTCCCTGACACATGGTGACATTCTCTGAGACACTGTACACTCTCTGAGACACACTGTGGCACTCTCTGGGACGGATTGCAACACTCTCTGACGATCTCTGACACTCTCTAAGACACACTGTTGTCTCTCTTACTCTCTCGACACTCTGAGACAGACTGTGACACTCTCTGACTCTCTCTGAGGCACTCTGTGACACTCTCTCACTCTTTCTGTCACTCTCTGAGACACACTGTAAAACTCTCTGACAGACTGTGACCCTCTCTGATACAAACCCGGACCATCTCTGACACTCTCCGAGACAAACTGTGCCACACTGTGACACACTCTGACCCACTTTGAGACAGACTGACACTCTCTGATTCTGTCTGACACTCTCTGAGACACACTGTAACACTCTCTGACAGTCTGTGATTCTCTCTGAGATAAACGCTGACCCTCTTGGACACTCTCTGAGAGAAAGTACGACTCACTGTGACAATCTCTGACACGCTGTGACACTCTCTGAATGTCTGTGACACTCTCTGACACATGGGGACATTCTCTGAGACACTGTGACAATCTCTGAGACACACTGTGACATTTTCTGTCTACCTCTGACTCTCTGAGACAAAGTATGACACTCTCTGAGACGCACTGTGGCACCCGCGGACACTCTCTGTGACTCTGAGACACACTGTGACACTCTCTGAAAAACACTGTGACTCTCTCTGACAGACTATTACAGACTGTGACACTCTCGGAGACACACTGTGGCACTCTCTGACACTCTCTGAGACAGATTGTGACACTCTCTGACGCTCTCTGACACTCTGTGACTTTCTCTGACACTCTGAGACATACTTTGACACAATCTGACCCTCTCTGAACCTGACTGAGACACACTGTGACACTCTCTGAAGCACACTGTGACTCCTTCTGACAGACTGTGACAGACGGTGACACTCTCTGAGACACACTGTGACACTTTCTGAGACACATCGTGACACTCTCTGACCGACTGTGACACTCCCTGACACATGGTGACATTCTCTGAGACACTGTACACTCTCTGAGACACACTGTGGCACTCTCTGAGACGGATTGCGACACTCTCTGACGCTATCTGAGACAACTGTGACACTCTCTGAGACACACTGTTGTCTCTCTTACTCTCTCGACACTCTCTGAGACAGACTGTGACACTCTCTGAGACACACTGTTATCTCTCTTACTCTCTCGACACTCTCTGAGACAGACTGTGAAACTCTCTGACTCTCTCTGACACGCTCTGAGGCACTCTGTGACACTCTCTCACTCTTTCTGTCACTCTCTGAGACACACTGTAAAACTCTCTGACAGATTGTGACCCTCTCTGATACAAACCCGGACCATCTCTGACACTCTCCGAGACAGACTGTGCCACACTGTGACACACTCTGACCCACTTTGAGACAGACTGACACTCTCTGATTCTCTCTGACACTCTCTGAAACACACTGTAACACTCTCTGACAGTCTGTGACTCTCTCTGAGATAAACGCTGACCCTCTCGGACACTCTCTGAGAGAAAGTATGACGCACTGTGACACTGTCTGACCCTCTCTGACACACTCTGAAATGCACTGTAACCTTCTCTGACAGTCTGTGACATTTTGTGACACTCTCGGAGACACACTGTGACACGTTCTGACTCTCTCAGACACAATCTGAGACTCCCTAAGACACATTGTGACCATCTCTGACCCTCTCTGACACTCTCTGAGCCACAGCGTAACACACTCTGACTCTCTCTGACAATCACTGAGACACACTATGACACTCTCTGACTCTGTCTGCCACTCTCTGAAACACACTGTGACTCTCTCTGACAGACGGTCACAGACTGTCACACTCTCTGTGACACACTGTGACACACTCTGACCAACTGAGACACTCTCTGAGACACTTTGACACTCTCTGAGACACACTGTGACATTTTCTGTCTCCCTCTGACTCTCTCAGACCCACTGTGTCACTCTTTGAAACAGACTGTGATATTCCCTGACCCTCTCTGACACTCTCTGAGACAGAGAGTGACAATTTTTAACACTCTCTGACACTCTCTGAGATACGCTATGACACTCACTGACAGTCTATGACACATTGTGACATGCTCTGACTTTCTCTGATACTCTCTGAGACAATCTGTGAAACAATCTGACCCACTCTAACACTCTCTGAGATTCAGTATGACACACTGTGACACTCTGAGAAAAACTGTGACTCTCTGACACACTGTGACGCTCTCTGACAGACTGTGACACTCTCTGAGACAATGTGAAACTGTCTGAGACACACAATGACACTCTCTGAGACACTGCAATACTTTCTGAGACACTATGACTCTCTCTGTGACGCTGTGACCCTTTCTGACACTATCTGTGACACACTGTGACACTCTCTGTATCTCCCCCTCTCTGAGACACAATGAGACACTCTCAGGGACACACTGTGACACTTTCTATCTGTCTGACATACTGTGATTCTCTCTGACACAGAGTGACACTCTCTGAGAAATTGGCTGAGACACACTGTGATTCTCTCTGTGACACTGTGACCCTTTCTGACACTCTCTGTGACACACTGTGACAGTCTCTGTCTCTCCCTCTCTCTGAGACACACTGTGACACTCTCTGGCTCTCTCAGACACTCTCTAAAACACACTGTGACACTCTTTGACAGACTGTAACACTGTCTGACACTCTCTGAGACAAACTGTGACACTTTCTGTCTCTCTCTTAGACACACTATGACACTGTCTGACTCACTTTGACAGTATCTGAGACAGACTGTGACACTCTATGACAAACTGTGACGCACTGTGACACTCTCTGGCTCTCTCTGACACTCTCTGAGACACGCAGAGACTCTCTCTGTCTCTCTCTGACACACTGCGACACTTTCTGACTTTTCTGACACTCTCTGAGACACGCAGAAATACTCTCTGAGACACACTGAGACACTCTCTGACTCTCCTCTGACACACTGTGACAATCTCTGACATACTGTGACACTCTCTGACACATTGGGACGCTCTCTGACTTTCTGTGACACTCTCAGAGTCACACTGTGACATTCTCTGATAGACTGTGACACTCTCTAAGACACACTGTGACACTTTCTGACTCTCTGACTTCTGATACACTTTCTGAAACGCACTGGGACACTCTCTGACAGAATGTGCCACTCTCCGACTCTCTCAGAGACTCTCTGACACACTGTGACAATCTCTGATACACTGTAACACTCTCTGACACACTGTGACACTGTCTGACACTCTCTGAGACTAAGTGTGACACTGTCTGACTCGCTTTGACACTATCTGAGACAGACTGTGACACTCTATGATAGACAGTGACACACTTTGACACTCTCTGGATCTTTCTGACACTCTCTGAGACACACAAATACTTCTCTGACTATCTCTGACAAGCTGGGACCCTCTCTGACAGACTGTGACACACTGTCAAACTCTCTGGCTCTCTCTGACACACTCTGAGACACACTGTGACACTCTCTGACACACTGGGACGCTCTCTGACTTTCTCTGTCACTCTCTGAGACACACAGAGATACTCTCTGAGACACACTATGGCACTCGCTGACTCTCATCTGACACAATGTGACGCTCTCTGACACACTGGGATGCTCTCTGACTCTCTCTGACACTCTCTGAAACACACTGCGACATTCTCTAACTCTCTCTGACACTCCCTTACACTCTCTGAGACACACTGTGACATTCTCTGATCCTATCGGACACTCTCTGAGACACACTGTGACACTCTCTGACAGACTGTGACACACTGTAACACACTCTGACTCTCTCTGAGACACACTGTGACACTTTCTAACTCTCCTCTGACACACTGTGACATTCTCTTGATCCGCGGCTCCTTGATGCTACATTCGGGCAGTTATGGCCTTGAACCAAGGAGCTGACCTCAAATCTCGATTTTACTTCTTTTTGACTCTCCTCAAACTTAGCGCTGCCATAGGTTCTGGCGTTAGTTGAAACCAAACAACCAGAAAACGCCTCACCTTGTAATATATTCAAATGTGAGGGACAGGAGAGTTCCCATTTCACATTTAAATAAAAATATCAATTTATTGTCCTCATTCTAATAGTGAACACTGAACAACAAAGCTGTTCTCAAATCCAAGCTCCCTTTTTTAACGTTTTACTCTATCACGCAAATCTATACAATTTGCTGTTCCAGTGCGATTATTATACATCCCATCTTAATCTCAAGACCACACAGTATCTGTCTAGTTCGCTGACTTCAATCTTCGTCAGCTGATCGCTCAACTTTATTTTCCTGTAACTGTTAGTATGTTTTACATGAAAAGGCACCTTCGGTAGAGACGTTTTCTAATTTCGTTGAGAGAAAGATGTTAGATGGCCAGCAACGTCTCCAGCTTGATGACCGATATTTAGCTGATTGGAGGCAGTTGCGCACTGTTCCAATTGTCAAAATACCCTTGTATTTCAGGCACCCCCAACGTCAGAAATTTGCATTGGACTGATGTTGTCGAAACAATGAATTCAAATTTGATTTGTTTTTTTGTATCATGAGACTTATTAAACAAACTGGTTATATATGAATTGCTGTGATTCAGCAAACAAAACTCAGCGATCAATTTCACAGCCATATGCCACATGTATCTATCTTTTTTCACAGCCTTTCCATTTGCGCACCTGAGCATGCACCTCAAGTGTCCTTCAAAATTCAAAAAACTCTTTCTATTTTAAAGTTGACATAAATGTTTAGGTCGTACTATTAATTGGTAAGGACACATCGGCATTTATGAGAATGGCACTTGTGATGGCACTGAGCGAAGTATGTTGCTGTGTTAGAAACATAATGGAGAGCCTCGACCAGCGAGGCTGCAGTTGAGAGAATCAGAGGTGACATAATTGAAACAAAAAAAAGATCCTGAGGAGAATTCACTTGGTGCATTTGGAAACCATGCTTCCTTTTGAGGGAGCACCAATAATTGAAGATTCAACATTTCTTTTTAAAAAGGGAGATGACCCAATCTGGAGAGAAAGACTGGCAAAATAAATATCTCAGACATTTTTTGGTTCTCTGCAATTCACTTTGTAAAAATGAAGTTAATGCAGAACCTTCTAAGGATTTTTAGTCAAGGATTTTTAGAGAAATTGAGAGAGAGGAAAGGAAGGCAGACAGGCATTTTGAATTGCAGAAATTGGCAATTATACAGGAAATTGGACGTAAAGAATGGAGATGAATGCTGAAGATAAGCTTAGTGAGGAAAAGAGTGAGGATGAGTAAAACCCTGACTTTTAAAGATATGGTGACAATCTGCTTAAATGGACTAGATTACTTACATTGTGGAAACAGGCCCTTTGGCCCAACTGACCCATTCCACCTAACACTCTGGGCAATTTAGCAATACCAATTCACCTGAACTTCACATCTTTGTGACTGTGGGAAGAAACCCAAACAGACACGGGGAGAATGTACAAACTCCACACAGTCAGTCGCCTGAGTCGGGAATTGAACGCGGGTCTCTGGTGCTGTGAGCAAGCAGTGCTAACCAGTGTGCCACCGTGCCGCCCGAAATGCCTACATGCATCGCCTAGTTTCGATGAGACGAATGCGGACTCCTTTTTTGTTAGTCTCACGTGAGTTATGTTGATCCAAACAAAATTTGTGGTTCGAGCTGATGAGGCATTTCCATCACTGTAACAGGACGGATCGGGGGTTTAAGAAGAGTTGGAGAAAGCCGTCGCAATTCCATTGAAACTGGTGCAAGAAGCCTACAGAAAACGCTGCAGGAATCTAAGGATGGAACCCGGTGAAAGTGCCACTGAGTTTGAAAGGATCAAATAAAGTAATTTTGTATATGGGTGAGGGCATTCAAAATAGAGCAAACCTACGACTCTATTCGAGACAAAACACCAGTTTGGAGGAATTCACAAATTCACGTCATGAAACAGCAACAATCCATGTGGAAAAGCAGACGATCAAGACGGATAGATTGGCAGCTGAAATGGCTGATGGCTATGAATTGGGTCAGTTATCAAGTTTGGTTTCCGTAAAAAAAATTCAATAAGTCAGGGACTTAAATTCGGGAAAAGAGAATTTCTCACGTGGACATGGAAAGGTAGATTTTGATGAAATTCATGAGGTAACTTACCACAGGTTAAAATCAAACGGTTAAAAGGAACAGAGAAAAGAAAAAAAAACTTTCGTGTTTGCATTGCAATAAAGTAGGACATAGGAAATCACACTGCTGGTAGGTTAGGAAAAGCTTTTTGAAACCAACTGTAAGGAAACACAATAAGCCAATAAATTTTGTTGCAGTGGTGACAGAAACTCCAGTGAAAGCTAGAAAACTGAACCAGACCGTACAAGCTGGTCGGAGTTTGTTTGAGGAGGAAAACATATTCTTAAATTATATACCTGCGAATGTAAAATTTGCTCCCATATGTCAGGAGCAGGAAGTGAAGAGTTTACAATGTTCCGAGATACCTCTCAATATCTGATGCTGAAAGATGAGGTGTTATATATCTCTGAAAGTCTATTGCTGGAACAGGTCCAAGAGACAACAATTCACGGTGAAACAAGGAACGCTCTATTATGTAAAGTGAGGTTACAGTGTTTCGAGCAGAGTGGGGACGTCATAGTCGCACAAGCGCTCTTTTCCAGGAATGTAATTTGTGATTGATAATGATAAAAATGATTCACCACGACAAGTGGTTGAAACTGAATGGAAACTCAGGTAATTGAATTATTCCATAACACATATTCTAGAATCTTTGCTGACTCAATGGTATCGATGTCACAAAGTCACAAGCTGAAAGAGGAGAAAACGAGATCACAGAAAAGCAAGTTGACATTTCATTCGCAGAGATTTGGTCTGATCACACGGTTGAAACACTTCAGGCGCAGGGAAATGACTAAGCAAGTATCTATAACTCAGATAAATTAACTCACTTACAGCAGAAATATGAACGCTGAAATTAATCATATCAAAATTCATACACAGAAAAATAATCGGAATGTATTCCTGTATCTTTAAAATTATGTCTTAATGGGCAAATTGGGACCATCACATATTCAGGCAGACGTGTAACGTGCAGAAATTCATCAAATTCGATTGCCAGTGGTTTATGGAAAGGAGCTGTTGCGGGTGGCATAGAAGCTACCTCCAATGGTTCATTTAGGAGTGAGAACAACTGAAATTAAAACATAAAAGCGTTTTTATTAGCCTCGAGTGCACAAGGAAGCGTTTACATTTTGCAAGCCGTGTCGTACATGTCAGGTAATTGGAAAACCAAATTCGCACCTTGCTTTTACTGCAAAAGTCTTAATTGTTTGTGTAGCACCCGTACCCAAAACAAAGGGTGGGATTCAGTATTTGTTAACAAAAGTGGATGTGTCGAATGGATTTCCAAAGTCCGTTCCATGATGCAATATCACAGCTAAATGAATAATTGAGGAATGACTCAAATTTTTCACAAGGTATGGACTACCCACAATGATACAATCACATCAGTGTCAAAACTCACATCAACAGTATTCAATTAAGTTATGGACAGCTCGCAAAATAACAGTTTAAATCTACTGCATACCATCCTGAGTCACAGCAAGCACTAGATTGGTGACATCGGAAATTAAATGACACGTTCAGTACTTCCAGTGAAGACTATTCAGATGACTGGGTTAAGAAAATTCCGTTTGTGCTTTATTGCGATCAGAAATGCACGACATGAATCTATCAAATCCAGTCTACTGAAACCAGTTTTAGGCATGACGTGAGAGGTAGTTAAAATTGATTAAGGAAAATTTGCTCAGCCAGAATTCTGACACCTCGCACCGTAATCTGTTAAATTTGGAGAGGCAAATAAATATTCCAAATTTCACCACTTCAAGAAAACAAAACTAATAATTTCATTCTTTTAGACCAAAAAAGAACATTAGACAACGACTATTTACAAATCTTAGTCTTAAACATATCATCTACCTTCGAATCTACAATACTGGTTTGATAAAAACACCGTATGAGATTTACAAAAAATCAAAAACGCATTTCATAGCTCGCCAGCACTGTCAATTCGCGATGTTGACTTACCTCTGTCGATTTTCCTCTCTCATTTTCTCTGTGCCGATTTTCCTCTGCCGATTTTCCTCCGTCGATTTTTCGGTGTTGTCTATCCTTTGGCCTTCTGCCGCACAAATCTCTGATGGGCAGGTAACTTTCAAAGAGCTATTCAGTTAGAAGTCGACTGATCTTTGCCATTCTCGCAACTGGTTAAAGTGCCAGATTTTATGCCCCAAAACATCGAGTCGTCGAACTGGTTTAACATCATCAAAAGATTAAAATTCAAATTCGAATGCATTTTGGTATGTTTAGACATAATATAAACTGATTGTCCAAATTCGAATTCGTTTTGCACAATAGCAATGCAGCTCAAGCTATTCCTTTCACAATCAAATGCTACCTTTTTAAATTGTTCAGCACACTCTGTGCTTTCAGTCTTTCCTTGCCATGTTTCATGCTCTCAGAGCGCCAGAGACCCGGGTTCAATTCCCACCTCAGGCGACTGACTGTGTGGAGTTTGCACATTCTCCCCGTATCTGCGTGGGTTTCCTCCGGGTGCTCTGGTTTCCTCCCACAGTCCAAAGATGTGCAGGTCAGGTGAATTGGCCATGCTAAATTGTCCGTAGTGTTAGGTAAGGGGTAGATGTAGGGGTATGGGTGGGTTGCACTTCGGCGGGTCGGTGTGGACTTGTTGGGCCGAAGGGCCTGTTTCCACACTGTAACGTAATCTAATCTAATCAAATGTGCAATATTCACGTGCGTGTTCATAAATAGCAAATTGTCCTATTATATAAATTGTAAAAAGATTGTAGCATTCTGCAGTGCAGAGCGACCTGGGTGTCCTTGCTCATGATTCAGAATAAGTTGCCTTGCAAGTGCAGCAGATAGTTAAGGCGGCATATGGAACAGGTACACACCCAAAGGCACAGAAAAAACACAGATACAGACACGCATGCACAAAACCTTAATCACAGAGTCATACAGAAACAATATTTTTTTAATTACAAAAATAAAAAAAAGTTTTGATTCATAAGGAATCAAGAGTTATGGGGAAAGTCAGGAGAATGACGTTAAGGAACACAGCAACCATTATCGGACAGCAGAGCGGTACAAATGACCGCATTCTGTTCCTTTTTCCTTTCTTATTGTGTTATGGGATCTTAAAACGTGTCCTTCGAGTCCAGAGTCAATTAAGGCTACTGAACATTTGATTGGGGATTCAATAGTATTGTGGGATAGGTTTAAGAGCATGAATTATATATGTCTGTTTCTAATTGTTGTCTGTAGGTCTCAAAATAATTCGTTCCTTAGTGTGGGTTTAACACACTTTGATGATAATGGATCCCCGATTGAGATGAAGTTGTCCCTTTCTCTTTTGCACTGTGCCATCTGCAGTGCCCTCATCCCAGGGAATAGCAACAACTGGGTCTTTGTAGATGTTCAAGGCTGAACTCAACGAACCTTTGGGCATTGCAATCAATAATTATTGGCTAAATAATGTTCAGACACAATCATATCATGAATGAGCATTCGGAATTGGGCAACAGTCTCGCGGAGCCGAATGGCCAACTCTATGCGTTTCTGTCACACTCAAGCCCTCAACACCTTTGCGCAGTGTGAGGAAGATCCCATTTAACCAGTCAGGAGACGACCATTCTATCCCTCAGGAGTTACACAGGAATAGAATGAAGCCATTCAACTCTTCACGTAATTACAAAGGAAGGGACGAAGCCATTCAAACATTCTATACTGTGGCGTCAGAGCAGCTTCCCCATGCTGACCTCAACATGTTCCAATTTGGGGGTCGAATCACATTATTGTATGCTTCAGATCAAAGAGGGAGAAAATGGAACCTGCATGAGAAGGAATAGACTACTCTACTACCGTTCGTTCTTTAATCCTCCTCATACCAAATTGGGGGAACAGAAAACTTTTCACTCATCTTTACCACTCTTACAGGATTCCAGACAATGATGCACTGAAATTTCTCCACCGCATGAATCAAAGGAAATCGGTAAAATCCACTTGTTCCAGGTGGAAATCCCATTGCCAACAGAATGTTTGAGCAGAGTAACTTTCAGGTGCAAAATACTCTTTGGGCAATCACCTATATTCTTTTTTATTTTCTCAAGTACTTAGGTTTTGTTTGGACAAAGTTTTTTCACATTAGCATTCTGTACAGGCGTGTGTCTGTGCATTGGGGTGCAGACAGGAAAGCTTGCTTCGACCCCAAGCAGATTAGTCACCATTTCAGTGCTGGTAGAACAGAGTCAAAGAATTTCTGCTCCTCCTTCGTATTTCCTTTGTTACTTAAACGCCTCAAAACTCTGCTGAGAAGCGTTGCAGTCAGGGAGACCGGAGGATTTCATGAGCCATCTCTGGGTGTGATGTGGGGCCTGTAGGGACAGTGAATCTGGGACTGCAACAAGGCCAACAGGTAAAGCACAATTTTCGAAGAGGGGAACCGCTGTAAGGAGAAAGGAGGGGACTCTTTTGTGCCCAGGCGTATTTTTCACGAGCATTGCCCAGCCTACACCAAACTGTATGTGATTGTTTTGATGAGGAAATGATCTCCTCTGTTGCTCTGCCCCATGTAGAAGGAGGGGTAACGAATGGGTATTGGAGAGATAGACAGGGGTGTAGAGGTGTGTATGCTAAAAAAGATCGGAAGAGGTGTGGGGTCTGAAAGAGTTGAGAATGATAGGAAGCAATGTCGGTTCTGGGTTTTAAATATATAGGAATGTTATAGAGGCTGGAGGAGATCGGAGATATCTGGAGAGGTGTAGGGAAACGTCGAGGTTACGGAGACAGGGGAGACAGGGAAGGGTGAACGGGTTGGAGGAGAAAACAATGTTTTTTTCAAACGTGTAGAACACAGTTTGGTGCCAGAACAACAGTTACTATTGTCGTATTGGTATATCTTCTTATCCGTTGCTGGCAACTGAAGGGGGGTGATAAACCGCCCCGTGTTTACCGTGGAGCAAGGCCCACATCGCGAGAGCCAGCAGTGTCCATTTTCAAGGAAACAGTATTCATTTTAAAACAGCAGCTGCCAGCACGACCACATGATCGGGAGAAGGGGGCCCAAAGACAGATCCGAATACACACTGGACCAGACACTAGTCAGGACTCCAGACAATGGTCATGACTCACAGATCGAAACCCACTTTATAATCTCGTCAAGGTTCCAACTGACACACACCCATAACCTGATCATGCAAAACAGTCCGACACGAAAGGCAAACACCAAAGGAACAGGATGAATCTAACAGACACTTTGGAAGTAGCAAAGGGGGTTGCTAGCATCCAGCCCTCACGGAGAGACAAGCAGATAGCACCCGGACCCATTTACGTAAAGATAAACAGTACACCTTTTGTGTATGCTGCAGACTCTCCGAGGATGGCAGGAAGCTTGACATTCACACATACTCCAGCCATGATTACCACCATTCACACTCATTGTTTAACATTCACACATACTCCAGCCATGATTGCCACCATTCACACTCATTGTTTGACATTCACACATACTCCAGCCATGATTACCACCATTCACACGCATTGTTTGACATTCACACATACTCCAGCCATGATTGCCACCATTCACACTCATTCATACCCAATCTCCTACATCCTGACTCATGAAGTATATAACATGAAACATCGCGCGGGGAACGGGAGAGCGATCGAGACTCGTACCTCGGTTGGTCTCCGCCGGCGTTAAACACTTTAATAAAATTACCGATTGTCGAACCGCACTCTGGGCTCGGACTGAGTTCATTTCATCCGCGCTAACAATTGGGGGCTCGTCCGGGATGACGACGGCTACTGGATCTCTGCGAAGTCTCTGGGTGAGTATCTTTACTCTTTTACATCTCCCGTAAAAGTTCCCCAGAGCCCCGCAAGGGACTCCGCTGCCGGCCGTTATCCGAACCTGTGAACAGAGTGTGTCCGACAGTCAGGTAACGATAGAGTACTCTGTAAGTGTGTGTGTGTGTGTGCGTGCCTGTGTGAGTGATCCTCCGCGGGTGGGCGATTGGGATCGCGAAGCACTGGTAAAGGTGTGCATGAGACCGTTTTGATTTTCGTTTACTGTCATTTATTGTTGACGGGTTCTCGTAATTGATGGACTGAATTTCGTTGCCCGACGACTTTCGGCACGAGACCCCGACAGATTGACCCCCCTGTGTAAAACACCGACAAACAAAGCCTTCCTGGATAACCTCTGCGGTGGAAGGTTAGGGGATCCCATTGTACGTTGAACCCGGTTTTTATTTTGGCGCCATTCCTTGAGTCCGCGGTAAGGTCTGGAAGGCCGACGCGTGCGACAAGACGGGAAGTCCTCCAAACCAGCCCGACGAGCGGAGCCTCTGGGCCAAGCTTTCGCCCATTGCCTCCGCAGTCCCGGGTGGTGGCCTCTGTGGGATTCGCGCGGAGAGGTCTGAGTTCACGCTCCCCCTGCACACGGCCCCCTGGTTCACGCCCGGTGCCAGCGGGTACACACGGCCGCTGAACTTCAGATGGTGAGAGAAAGAATAACGGGTTTTTTTTAAGGTTGCGCGCCCTGGTACAGGCCCGTCCCGGGCCCTTTTTATTTCATTTTTGTTTTTTTTAGTGGTCTGCGCTCACGCCATTCCCCCTCCCCTTGCACATGGGCCCCTGGTTCACGCCCGGTGTTCGCTGGGCACGCACGGTCATTGCGCGTTAGGCAGTGAGAGTGAGACTCACAGTAACCCGGGGTTGCGCGATCGGGTATATACACACACGCCTCGTTTGTACCTAACCCACACCTGCCTTCGTCGACCCGGGGGCTAGGGTCCGATTTCAGGGAGTGGGCTCCCCAACTGGGAGATGAATAAGTTAGCGCCAGTTAAATCTTTTGCGCTCCCACCCTGGTAGTGTTGTTATTTCTAAGTCTTCTTTCCATTACTCCCGCTGCGCCCGCCCCCCCCCCCCACCCCCAACATGGCATGCGATTTAGAATGGGGGCCAGAAGGCTCCCTTACTCATTTCATAGCCGACGAGAATAAAAAGGTCATCAAGGCTATGCTCCGATCGGGCTGGCGGCCCGCCGACCCGCTGGATGCCCAGCGGGAGTGGTGGGTCCGTCAGAAAAGGGATATATACGAGAAAGCCTGCATCCTTGTGCTTCAGGCAGATGTTAGGCTCGGTTGCAAGGTCCAACTATACGTGCAAGATAAGCAGAAACAGGCCTCAGAACACATCGAAGCCCAGGCACTTGCCAACCGTACGATCCTACCGACATTATCTGAGCATTCAAGCGCCCCACCGTCCCTCACCTGGGACTGGGAGGGGCTCGTGGACAACACAGACCCGCGGGAATCACACGTGAGTCTAGCTCGCGCTGCCCCGGTTAAAGTTGAATATACCCCCGGAGGTGGGGAGAAGGGGAAACCAGCGTCCCAAACCCACAGCCCACGCCTGAAAATGACATACGTCTCCTTAACCCCGGGTGATACGATGAAACTCGTGAACAGGCTCACCACCCTCAAGCCCCGCCACAGTAAAGCTGAATTTTGGCAGCGGCTTAGGGAGATGCAGATATGCCACAACCTCCACAATAGGGACGTGGCCGGTCTGGTCCGGTCCAAACTCTTTCAGAACCTGTGGTCCATGCTCTGACCTGCGCACCAGAATGGGTCCTGGTTCGCCGACCTCAGCGACAGCCGTCGCGAGCAGGAGGCCGCCCTTGCAGACTTTAAGGCCGATGTCAGCGAGGCTCTCAGCCACACGCCAGTCGACTGGAACGCCATTGTGGCTGTCACCCAGAAACCCGGCGAGGATGCTCAGGAATATGGGGCCCGTAAGTTCGAGGCCTTCCAGGCGCATAGTGGGATTCCCGATGCTGACCGGCAGAACCCCGCATTTATCCAGCTATATAAAGACAGGTTAGGCCCCATACACCAGGCTGTCCTCCGGACAGGCCTGGTACCCTACGTCTCTTTCACAGAGCACGAGAATTGGGCCATGTCCCTTGATAACCATCCACGGCCACCGTTGCGGCACTTTCGACACCCGGGCCGCTCGTTTGCTACTGCTGCAGACAGACGGGTCACGACAATAAAAGCGCCCTTGAGGGTAGATGTATCCCCACTAGATCGGTCGCTGCACTCGCACCCTGCGTCTCTATCACCTGGGACTGGACCGGAGACGGCGCCTTCGGAACAGTCTGCCAGTTGGTCCCGGAGGTTTGGGCCACAAGCAAGCAGGACTGCGGCATTGTCCGTTGCCCTCTAGAGCGGATACTCCGCCCTTTACACACCCTGCACCGACAGTACGCGATCAAACCCGAGGTGCTGCGCGCCACAGAGGTCATTGTGGCCGAACTCAACAGTCGCGGTGTCTTGCAACCCGCGGTGTCCACTACCAACTTCCCCTTTGGCCAGTCCATAAGCCGGATGGGAGCTATCGGCTCACCATCGATTATACGGCACTCAACCGGGTCACACCTAAAGAGCACCCCATTGTTGCCAGCCCGTCCATCATCTTTAACGGCCTAGAGACTTCCCACCGGATCTTTACGGTCCTGGACTTGGCAAACGGCTTCTGGTCCATCCCGCTGCTCCGTGACTCTCAGGACAAGTTTGCCTTCACGCTGCGAGACAGGCAATACACATGGACCCGGCTGCCTCAAGGCTTTCACAACAGCCCCAACATTTTCCACAGGGTCATGAGTCGGACCCTCGAGGAATGCGACCTATCCCCTTACTCTTGCATCCTCTTACAGTACGTGGACGACCTCCTGATCGCGTCCATGGATGTGCGCTCCCACCTGGGAGCCCTGACCACCGTCCTGCGCACCCTCGCCCGGGCAGGTTTTAAAATCAGCCCCACAAAGGCCCAGATCGGCCTGGCCACAGTCCGATATCTGGGCCACGACATTAGCCAGGGTAGCAAGACCCTGCCTCCCGATCGTAAGTCGGCCATCGCCGACATGCCACGGCCGGACACGGTCAGGGGTATCTGCCGCATTATGGGCGTTTTCAACTACTGCCGCGCCTTCATAGCGCATTTCGCCACCATCTCTGAGCCCATACAGCGCCTGGTGAAGGGGGGTAGGCCCGGGGCAGTGAGCGTGGAATGGGGACCCGAGCAAGACGATGCCTACTCCACGCTAAAAACCCACCTCCTCAGTGCCCCGGCCCTACGCCTTTCCGACCTCTATAAGCTCTTTCATGTCTTTTATAGCCTGGAAGGGGCGTTCTATAGCGCCGTGGTCACCCAACTCTCCAGGGACCGCATGAAGCCCGTAAGGTACTACTCTACTAAGGAGTCCCCCAGTCGTGAGGGGGATGCACCACTGCGTGGCCGCACTTGACTGCGCCGCGTGGGCGGTCTGTTCTGTGTGAGCCGGTCACCATGTCCGGTCAGATCATCCTGCACACCAGACACACTATAGTGGAGCTCCTGAACACAGGACGCCTCCGCACCATCTCTGACGCCCGTAGGCCAACCTGGGAGGCAGTCCTCCTCCCCCGGGACCAATTCATTAGAATAGTTAGGGACACGGGAACGAACCCCGCGGACGGGATTATAACTGTAGGGAAACCCCACCACTGCCAGGCCGTCATGGATTCAGCTGAGGAGGACTACATTGCCGATAGTCCTTTCTCGGACCCCGACCTGGTCCTATACGTTGATGGCTCACGCCGGTTGGTTGAGGTGTCCTACCGGACGGGTTGGGCAGTGGTCGACGACACTGGGGCCACCCGAGAACAGGGGACATTTGACGACGATACCTCAGCCCAAGCCGCTTAGCTGGTTGCCCTCACGGCAGTGCTCCGCATGGGGGCGGGCAAGCGGGTGAATATTTTCACCGACAGCCAGTACGCTTTTGGGGTAGTCCATGACTACATGACAGCATGGAGCCGCCGGGATTTTGTCACGTCCGGCGGCGGCCAGATACAACACGAGAACACAGTCCGTGACTTAGTGGCGGCAGCGCACCTTCCCCTGCTCGCGGCCGTTGTAAAAATCAAGGCGCAACAGCGGGCCACCACCGCTGAACAGTTAGGGAACCATTGGGCCGACCAGGCCGCCAAAGCCGCCGCAGGTGCCCCTCTACCTTCCTCCCCCCCCGCTCCACCCCCCCGGACACGCTGCACCTGTGAATGAAGTCCGGGACGTTAACGTCGTGGATGTCCAGAGCGGCGCTCAGCCCGAGGAAAGGGAGGACTGGAGGGCAAGGGGCGCAATCCCTGACCCCGATGGGGTGTGGCGCCGTGACGGCAAGGTAGTGGCCCCCGCGGCCATCAGGGCAACCCTGATATGACTACATCACGAGCCCGGCCATGCAGGCCGGCAGGGGACCCTCACAAGGCTGCAGACCGACTGGTAGTGGCCAGACTTGGCCGCGACGTGGCCAAGCACTGCCGTCGGTGCATTGTCTGCGCCCAACATAATCCAGGGAGGCCCTTGCGCGTTCCTATGGCCCACCAACCACGGCCCAAAGGGCCCTGGGAGAACCTCCAGGTCGACTTCAGAGGACCCTTGCCCGCCAGCCGCGGCAAGAAGTACTGCCTGGTCATAGTCGACCACTTCACGCGCTGGGTAGAGGCTTTCCCGACACGGGACTGCACATCAGCCACTGTGGCCAGAATCCTGGCATTTGACATCTTTCCGCGATGGGGGGTCCCCCTCCAGATTGACTCAGACCAGGGAACACATTTCACGGGACGCGTGATGAAACTGGCCTGCTGTCTCCTGGGTATCAGGCAGCACTTCCATGTCCCCTTACACCCCCAGAGTTCGGGCATGGTCGAACGCATGAACCGGACTCTCAAAGTGGCGATCGCGAAAGCGATCGCCGAGACCGGTCAGGACTGGGTGGACGTCCTGCCCTGCATTCTGATGCACCTCAGAGCCACCCTGGGCCATTCCACTGACCTCACTCCCTTCGAACCCATGATGGGCAGGGCCATCTGACTACCCGAGACCGCGAGACCGTCATCAAAGGGGGCGAGGACATGACCCCACTTAGAGAGAGGATGGCCCATTACATCAGACAGCTTGACGTGCAGTTGCGGGCCCTCAGACAGACCACCCGTGATCAACAGGACATCAGGGACCAAACGAAACAGCAGCAACAACCGCCTCCCTAACCCCTCCCGGGCGTTGGGGACAAAATCCTGGTCCGGGCCGCCCCGGACCGGCCTGACTTCGCCCCTAGGTGGCTGGGACCGCAAGAGATCATCCTCACCAGCGACACCTGCGCCTGCGTCGATATGAAGGGGAAGGGCAGGTGGAAACATTGGTCCCAACTTAAACCTTTCCCCCAGGCCCGACTGGACGGACGACAAAGACTTAGACTGTGGTCCCTGTCCCTAACCACACGGGATCACTGCGTGGAGTGGCCGGAACATCGGCCCAGCCACCTGACTGGCAGCCACCACCGACTTATTCCCCTGCTCACCCGCACTCCCCCGACACGTCTGACGAGATTTTAACATTTTCTCCCCTGACAGCAACAGTGGTGGACCGGTCCGGGGAAGGGGGGGGGTGTGGGGGATGGGGACGCAGAACACATGTACGTTTACTGATCATACACCCTGATAAGGGTCTCTCTCTCTCTCTCTCTCTCTCTCTATCTATCTCTCTCTCTCTCTCCTCCTTTCTCTTTTCTTTCACAGATCATTTCCCACCAGTGCACCGTCCTCCACATCCTCCTCTTCGCCATAGGACTTGTACCCTATTCCTCCGGAGCTTCAGACAACGTCTACCACCATGGCGTTGCCTTCAACTCATCCAGTGCCATCTGCATCCCTGTGAGGGATAAGCCTGACAAGGTAAACAAATTTTTCAACGCCTGGCTGTAGGTGCTCCCGGACATACAGACAATCTGCCTACTCTGCACATTGGAGCGTGACCCACGACCAACCTGCCTACGACGAGCAGATATACGCTATGCCAGACGATCTCACTTCGGCCCCAGCCTTTGACGCGTTCGCAATACGGGACCTGTCCATTTGCGGTTACTATGAACCGACCAATGCCGCCGTGATTTCTCTGTATTTGTGTTTCTCGCCCTCCCCCCAACCACACCACCAACAACCACGACTCCCGAGATACTACTGTGCCCCTCTCTGAGGCCGGGGCACGCGGGGGGACTGGTATCATTGGAGGAGGTGGAAGTCCTTTATGATAACGTCCGACACGAGGTCGTGCCCATGGTGGTCAATATATCGGGCATCTGGGCACCGGAATATTGCACAGCACAGGTACGCAGCCTATACACCATGATGGGAACAGAGGTGATAGAGAGGGCTATAGATGCCATGGGGGCAACCCACTATCGAACCGACATACACAACACACAACGACACAGACGGGACATTATCAGTGACGCCCTCACAGGACTCAACACAGGAACATCCGTGGTAAACTCCCTAGATATCCATGGCCTTAACGAGAAAGTCAAACAGCTAAAAGGGGTGATGAGAGACCTGTTAGCGAGATCCCTCATACACCAGGCAGAACAGGCATTTCTGGGGGAAGAGGGAGCACACCTTCAGCTCGACGGCATTGCAGTCCTGGAGAGACATGCCCACACCATCAACCGCCTTATTGATCGGGAAAGGGAGAACACGGCTCACATTCAGGAGGGCCAGCTGTGCCATGCGTATGGCCTGTGGATGGTAGCCCAGATCCGACACAACCTGGATCAGATACAAAGCGGGGAGGTGCCCGACTGGATCGATAGCACCAAACTGGCCTCACTCGCAGGATACTCTAGGCCGCTTGATAGCCAGACCCTGAAGGGAATGACCCGGGTGTACCCGGTGATTCCCGACTGTGAGGTCAGCGAGGCAACGGGAGTCGGGATGGTCCTCCTGATCCAGGTGGTCACCCCGGGCTCTGGGCCATTTCCCCTGTTCCACATCAAAAACATTGGAGTAATATGGGAAACCGCCTCCCTCAAATATATTTTGGCACACGACACAGCCATCTCCCGAGACAGCGCAGTGTATGGGGTGCCACTTGCAGGCTGCAAACAGCAAGGGGCAATCACAATCTGCCCCCACCCCTTACGGCGGAGTGAAACAGCGGAATGCGGGTTCAACCGTACACAGGGCTGCACCCTTGAGATCGAACCCACGGGCCCCCACTTCACTAGGGTGGGGTATGGTGGCAGGGGACAATATTGTGTCCCTACCCTTGAAACGTCCTTCTGGTTCAACGGACTGCAATGCCCGATTCCCCAGCACGAGCTCTGCTTCACCCCTAGGGGCCCAGTGACGATTGGACAAGGCCATATCTCGGAGGTCCGACATCGGGACCCCGAGTCTATACAGGCCGCCGACAAATTCAGAAACACCCTTAGGGAGTACCAGGAGCCCAAACAAGCTCCCACCCCATATTTGGCCGATGTCTTGCGGGAACGTAGGACTCGGGAGGGACACTCAGTAAAACTATACCATCAATTACAAGCCCATATCAAAGACCTAGAGGAGAATGCAGAGACAGCTCTGCAGACCCAGCGCTGGGCCCAGAGGGTTTGGAACTGGGGCCTGAATGTCAACATACACCACTGGGTCAGAATCATCTTCCATGTCATCGTGGGTGTGCAGTTACTGCTAGCTCTGGCCTGGCTCCTGGTCACTCATGCCGCCAACATAAGAAACGAAAGGCCAGAAAGGCCATGCTTCACGTCATAGACTCCTGGCGAGTAATCAGACACCACGAGCTCACGGAGCTCGAACTAATGTAATCAACTCCCGGGACTATCCAAAGGCCCCATGACTGCAGCATGACGGCCGGCGGAATGTACCGGGCGGGGTAGCAGCTTTTAAGATATCGGCTTCGGGGGTGTGGACGTGGCCAACCCCTTGCCGAAAGGGGGGCTGAAGGCGGGTATAAAACGCCCCGTGTTTACCGTGGAGCAAGGCCCACATCGGGAGAACCAGCGGTATCCATTTTAAGCCAGCAGTATCCATTTTAAAGCAAACAGTATTCATTTTAAGACAGCAGCTGCCAGACCGACCGCGTGATCGGGAGAAGGGGGCCCAAAGACAGATCCAAATACACACCGGACCAGACGCTAGTCATGACTCCAGACAATGGTCATGACTCACAGATCGAAACCAACCTATAATCTTGTCAAGGTTCCAACTGACACACACCCATAACCTGATCATGCAAAGCAGTCCTACACAAAAGGCAAACACCAAACAAACAGAATTAACCTAACAGACACTTTGAAAGTAACAAAGGGGGGTGCTAGCCTCCTGCCCTCACGGAGAGACAAGCAGATAGCACCCGGACCCATTTACATAAAGATAAACAGCACACCTTTTGTGTATGCTGCTGACTCTCCGAGGACGGCAGGAAGCTTGACACTCACACATACTCCAGCCATGATTACCACCATTCACACTCATTCATACCCAATCTCCTACATCCTGACTCATGAAGTATATAACTTGTAACATCGCGCGGGAAACGTTAGAGCGATCGAGTTTCGGATCTCGGTTGGTCTTCGCCGGCGTTAAATACTTCAATAAAGTTACTGATTGTTGAACCGTACTCTGGGCTCGGACTGAGATCATTTCATCCGCGCTAACACGACTAAAACCATCCATGTCCCTGAAACATCCTCTTTGTGACTGTATCCAAGCTCATTCCCTACATCTACACCTCCTTCTGTTTGAACAACCATCCAATGTCTATACCCCTCTGTATTACTAACTTCATCCAATCACAAAAAAAAGACAACAAACTTGACTATCGCAGTAACCTCTTCCAGCTCCTCGCTCTCACTGTACACTATCCTGTCCCTACTACCTTCCCTATCATGTCATTTTATCCCTGCCACTCTCACGATCAAAATAAACCTCTTCTATCTCTACAACACCGTCCAACACTCAGTTTCCTCTTCCTACTCCCCACCATGTGCATGTAATCTCTTTTAGTCATTAGAAACATTTGTCTGTTGCCTCATCCAGAAACGATGACAATATATATTTCTCTGACGAATGCCACCTCCTATATTCCTCTTTGACACAGTAAACCTCTCCAACCCCGTCACACATCCCTTTTCAATCAACTCCTGCAGCCTCCACAGGATGAATGCCTGTCCAATCTCATTAAATCTCCACCAGACTCCGATGGCCTCCCAATCTCCCTAGTCCCTCTAAAACACACGATCTCTGTAACCTCCTCCAATCATTCCTTACCTCCCTATCTCTGTCACCCCCCCAGACACTCCAAACCACCCTATCTCTCTAACTTCCCCCGTGACTCCAACCCTTCCAATCTCTCTAACTTCTCCCAGTGACTCTAACCCATCCTATCTCTGTCATCTCCCCCAGTCACTCTTTCCCTCCCATGTCCTTAAGCTCACCAAATCACTCCGTCACAACCTCCACAAAAATAGGGCTGAAGGGCCTTTTACTGTGCTGTATCATTCTATTCTCTAATTTGTTGGCGTCTACCCTGACAGTCTCTCAGAATACTTGATGTTTTGTTCAATTTCTCTCCCATTTTTCGAAATGCCAATGACTCAAACTCAATCTACTCCACCTCCTCCCACCATCTCCACGATCAGCCAAGTGAACCTTCTCTAGCCTGCCTCCAATGCAATAATATCTTTCCTTCGGGCACTTGTACTGTTCATAATACTCTAGGTGCCTTGTATAGTTTAACAAGACCTCCTTATATTTAGACTCCATTCCCTCTGTAACAAATGCCAGCATTTGATTGACCTACTGACCCTGTAAGCGACCTTTTTCAGATTGATACACAAGGATTCCCAAAACCATTTGTGCAGTCAGTCTGAAAACAAACACTGTTAACCTGACATTAGGTTAAGAACGCCCTGGAGTGTATTATGAAGGATATGACCATAAATGATAACTGGGCACTGAGAAACAATTGGAGACGCATAATTTTATAAACGGGGAATATTTTTAAATCTGTTGGATTCTATATCCTGCTGTGAGCATAAATGGCCGAATAGATAAAGGTTGGGGTGGCTATTGGTGGTTGGGGGTTATTTGAAATTTCAGAGGCATTTCGACAAGTTTCAACAAGGGCTAAAGCGTAGCGAGAGAGAGAGAATAGGGCCCCTGAAAGGTCAATGAGGCTGTCTACGTGGAATCACTGTTGATGAGGGAGATGGGAAACAAATATTTTGCGTTAGGAATTACTGTGGAGAAAGACATGGATGCTCGGGAATTTGGGAAAATACATAGTGATGTCTTGAACAGAGTTTACGTTGGAGAACAGGAGGTGCTGGCTGTCTCAAAATGCAAAAAAGTTGATAAAAACTTGGAACATGATCAGATATATCCCAGCGCCTTGTGAGAAGTTAAGGAGGAAATTACAGGGCCCCTTGCATCATTGAAAGTTAGTACAGACCAGTTAGAATGTTGGCAGGAGTGAGTAATTTGTTGGAGGTGATTCTGAGAGAAAGGATGATCATGCATTTGGGAAGACAAGGAATGATTACTGATAATCAGTATGGCTTTGTGTGTGGAAATTATGACTGAGTGTTTGTGGAGGTAGACAAATAATAGTTCAAGGCAGAATAGTGGATGATGTCTCCTGGACTTTAGCAAGGCCTTTGACATGGATCTGCATGGCAGATTGGTTAGTAGGTTTAGATCAGACATAACCAAGGAGCACTCACCAACTGGATACAAAACAGGATTCACGAGAGGAGACAGAACGTGTTCACAGAGGGTTACTGCTCAAACTGCAGGCCTGTGACCAACGGTGTGCCATGGGGTTCGGTGCACAGACACAACATGACATCCCAACTCCGAATCTCCATGCTCTGACCAATGAAGGCAACCATCGCAGCTTGTCTACCTGTGACACCATTTATATAAACAGTTTAGATGAGAATACAGGAGTCATGGTTAGCAAGTTGGTGAGTGACACTGAAACTGGTGATAAAGTGGATAGTGAAGAGCGTTATCTAAGAATACAATGGGGTCAGCAGTACTGCTGGCCAGTGAGGTTAGGAATAGCACGTGGAGAAATGCACAACATTGTATTTTGCTAAAGCCAACTAGAGCAGGACTTTTACAGCTAATGTTCGGTCCCTGGGTAATTTTGTCAATAGGTGAACCAGGGATGCAGGTACACAGTGGTGGTGTCACAGGTAGACAAGCTGGGATGGTTACCTTCATTGGTCAGAGCATGGAGAGTCGGAGTTGGGATGTCATGTTGTGTCTGTGCAGGGAATTTGTGTGGACACTATAAAACCATTGTTGATTATGTGGAAAAACCGATCTATTTCACGTATATGTTTGAGAGAAGGCTAGCTGACATTCTTACCTGGTCTGGCACATATGTGACTCCAGACCCACAGCAATATGGTTGACTCTGGAAAATTCGCAGTGGGGCAAAGAATGCTGGTGCAATCCGTGACATTCTCGTCCAATGAATGAATAAATAAAAATCCCTACCTCTGCAAACACCTCTAGCCGCAGAAATTCGTAATGTCTTTGTAACATCATTCAGGCCCTGACCGCTCTCTGTGACACTCTCACCACCTCCAACACCTTCACGTCTTCCTGTTCCTATCGTGTCATTAAACCCTGACAATAATTCCTCTTCCTACTGCCCTCCTCCTGCTAGTGGCCCCTTAGTGATCCCTTTAAAAATACTTCCATATTTCTAAAACATTGCCCTCTTCAGAATTGTTAGTTTTGTTTTTGTCTTCTGAGCATCTCTTAATCAAATCTGGTAAATCCTGCGAATTACAGGGCCAAGACTGTCCACAGTGGGGGAGGAGCATTGGGAAGGGGTAGAGCACCTCGAGACTTGTTGTGGTGAAAAAGAGGAATCCCGGAGAAAACAGCATAAGGAGTGTGCTGCCACACCAATGCCCCACCCACTCCCTTCCCATGGCTACCTTCTGCCCCAAGTGTAACATAGTCTGTGGAAGGTCACATCGGTCTGTACAGCTACCTACAGAATCCCCCTGAGAGTGGGAGAGAGTCAGCCTTGAGGTAGGAAGAGTGTATTCCCTCACAATTATCCCAGCCATTTTTACAAATTCCAATAATTCCCTGTTAATACAGTGTTTAACAATATAATGCTGTAAAGGGGCTTGAACATTGCCCTTCCACTTCTGTTTTCTCACCATTATTCCCCAGAATTTGGATTTGTAACCATTCGTAACCTGAGGTCACACATTTTCTTGGTAATTCTAATATTATCTCTAACAATGAGAGTTCTCCATCCTCCTTCCCATTCTGCCTGACTTTCCGCAATGTTGTGTAGCTGTGAATATTAATGCCCCACCATTTTGTTCGCCCTGTGCCCACGTCTCCCTGATGGCGATCAGATAGAAATCACACGTGCGTATCTCTTATTGCAGATACCTTGTGCATTCAAATTAAGAAAATGTAATTTACTTTTTTCCCCTATTTCCTGTCACAAACCTATTTACTGAGGTACAATTTTAACTAAACTCAGTCTCTTCCTGTTTCTTCCTGTTTGTCTTCATCCACATCCCCATGGTGTTCTAATATTTCAAGCTTTTCCTCTGGACTTGGGAATTTCCTTTCAGCTGAGCCCTGTCCCCCCTCATCTCTGTCGGTTTCAAGCAGACTGTATAATCCTGGTCACATGGTCAGCACAGGAGGAGCCCATCCCAATAAAATAGCCTGTCTTCCCTGAGGACTGGTAGCAGTGCTCACTGATTCAGAACCACTTCTGCTGCCATCATGGTTTGATCCTGAAATCTTCCTGCACTCTTGTAATATCGCTCTGTATCTTTCCATGTGATATCCCTCACTGTGAGGGTCCAATTGCTGTCTCTGTCAGCATATCTTGCTCTTGCAGCTACTCTTGAGCCAACAGAATTCTCCACTCCCCAGAGACGTAGCAACACAGCCCAGGGATGGAGACTGGGATTTCCCCCATCTTTGGTAAACTCAGTCCCATTCTATATATGTAAACCTCACTGCAACAGTCTCGTTTACCATTCTGCCTCTTTCTTTGTCTCCTGCAAATAAACAGGATGTTCCTCTCTCAGCCGAATTCCAAACTCCTCTCTTGTACATAATTACATTGAAGATGGTTGGTCAGCCAAAAAGAGATGGAGAGAGCGATCTGGAGCCTTCAGTATATCCAGGTTAGATAATTCACAGTGAACAGCACAAGGAGGAATTAGTGGCCTTATATATGCGGACCTGGAAGGCAGGACATAGATACAGTGCTGGGCAAGGAAAAGCAACATCCTAGGCTTCATTCCCACCATTTCGTGAAGTTCCTGCTTTCATCTTTGCTGTACTGGTCCTTACTGAGACAGCACAGGAAGCTCCTATCATCCATACGATGCTCTCTGTCTGTCAGGTTCTCCAATCCCTAACACCATATTCCCTAAACTTCTCCAGTGGATACTAAATTCCTTCATCCCTGGAAACCCCGACAGTCCTGTCTGTCCTTGTAAGCCCCTCCTACCAATGTCAATGTATTTGCCTTTAACCTCTCCATCCGTCCCGATCCGTGAAAACTTCTCCAGCTCCTAAAACCCTGCCTTATCTGTGAAAAGTTCTTCAGTCCACTGAACTGTCCCAGTCTGTGTATTCCGTTCCAGACCTGAAATACCTCCCTGTCTTTGTAACTATGTCAGGATCCTACCTGAGAATTTCACTATCTGTGAAATCTCCCAAGGAATCCTGACCTTAGGAACTTACTCCACCTGTTAACTTCCACCATGGCTGTGGACACCATCAAGTTCTACAGTCCCTGTCATGGAATTTAGTCTCTACAATCCTAATGATGACCCTCAACTTTTCCTCTCTAAAACAGACTCAATCTCTGTAAACTCTGCTGGTCCCTACTACCTTACCTATGCATGTAATCTGCTTCATTCACTCCAAATCTTTAGACCATTAACGACATCCCCATATGACTACACTATTTATTTCTGCCGTAATTCTCATGATGACTCTTACCATGTACCATCCCTACATTACTCCATTTCTCTGAAAAATCCCCCTTATTTGTATAACCCTCCCTATCAATGTCACCTGCTCCAGCCTCCTCAACTCTCCTAATCTCTGTAGAAACCGTACAGTCAAATCTGTTCCAATAACCTCTGACGTCCTGATCTTTCTAACTCCCTTTAGTTTTGAAAATCTCCCCATTTCTGAAATATAATATCCTACAGTGCCTGAAGCCCTCCCTACCTTTGTATGCTCATCCATTCCCGACAACCTTCCCTGTCTTTGTAATATCCTCCTGTACCTTGAAGCCTCCTGATTGCTGAACCCTCTTCAGGCGCTGTACTTGCTCTCTTTCTGCTACTTTTCCCTGCTCTTAGAGATCTCCCTATCTATGATCCCCTGTTGTCTCTGCATCCCTCCCTATCTCTAACCCCCCACCAAAACCCTCCTTACATCTTGTACCACTTCCAGTCCCTTCAGCATCTTCTAGAACTGCAATCTCCACATTTGCCAAGGCTACTCCAGTTCTAACAATGTCTTCCAGAATCTGAAACCCACAAGCTCTCTAACCTGCAAGTCGGTCTATAATCCATGAACATCTGCAGCCACCACTACTACCTTTCTTTGATCCTCTAGTCCCATTAATTTTCCCATTCTTGCATTATTAAAGCCTGTGTATCTTCGTACTGTCCTAAATCTTTCTTCTCTTTCTAAATTGCTTAATTCCTCCACTATATTCATATAAATCTACAGCCTCCCTCTCTGTGAAACCTTTTCCAGTCCTGACAACACCCCAATCCATGGAACCCCTTTAATCTTCCCTTGTTGGGCAATCCCTTGAGGTTTCTGATGATTTCCCGATCTCAGCATCAACCCAATTTTTGTGACTCTCCAGTTCCCATCAGACTCACTTTCAATGCCAGCTCATCCAGACTCTACCCCCATCTGTAATCTCCTTATCCTTCTCCAAATTCTACAAACCTAATCTACTTAAACCTCACCCGCCCCCAACCCTCCTGACCACAGGACCCTCTTTCAGTTTGTGCAACCCTCCTCATCTGTGTAACTATCTCCAACCCAGCAACCTAGCATTGCCCATTGCCTTCCTGTCTCTGTAGCCTCCAGATCCGAGAAGCCTTCTTTTATCTGTAAACATCTTCAGTCACTACAACATTCCACATCTCTGATCGTATATACAATACTCTTTTCCGTGAAACACCCGTCTGTGCCTCTCAGTCTGTCTGCCTCTCCCTACATCTATCCCTATCCCTATCTCCTGAATCTAAACTAACTCCCTCTATCTCTGTAAATTCCTCCAATTTCCAAACCCCTTTCTCACGCTGACATTCTTGACCAGATATAACTCTGTTTAACTCGAACACCCTGAAGCCCTGTAAGCTCCCTATCTCTGTAACCTGTACCCATCCGTTCAACCCCTCACCACTCCCCGCCCCCACCCAATATTGAGGAAGAACTCCCTGCATTTGCCATAAGGCAGATGGAATGACAGTGAACAGATATAATGGAACTGTCATTCCGGAGATGTAGCTGCCTAATGACCATCACAGGGAAGAGAATATTCAAGGGTTGTTGGGATGAAGGCAGGCTTTGTCGATTTGACAAAAACACATAATTTACTTTTTGCCACAATTTCCTTTCACAGCCCAATTCGCTGATGTGCCACTTTAGTTCAGCTTTGTCCCATCCTGTTATTTTCTGATTGTTTTCAGCCACATTCTCATGCTGCTCCAATGCTTCACCTTTTCTCTTTGCATTTGGAAACCTCCAATTACCTGACCCCGTCCCTGCATCCTCTCTGTCAGTTTAAAGCCCTGTCCATGAACCTACCGACTCAATTGGCCGGGGCCCTGGCACCAGCACAGTTCCAATTGGACCATCCTAATGGATTTTTTTTAAAAAGTGTGGTGTGAGTCTCTGTCTGACCACCCTTTCTTGCCTAGCCCTAGCTGCCCTTGAGCTGTAGGGGGTAGTGTAATTTTTAAACGGTTAGCTGCATTTTAGTCCTTTCTACCTTATAGTAAACACAAGCATGTAGGGGGTAGTGTAATTTTTAAACGGTTAGCTGCCTTTTAGTCTTTTCTACCTCATAGTAAACACAAGCAGACACTCGAAACTGTTGCCGGACCTCCCCCACGTTTATATGAATGAAACAGTTGTAACAGCTTTCCTCGATAGTTGAGAGACCGCCCTTAACCACAGTTGTACAACATCATCCATATAAGGAAAGAACGGGAAGCTCAAACACTGATTGGCCAAGTGAATAACAAAATAATCGCAGGCACCAGAACCCAAATAAGGAAACCAGTGGGGAATCCTAGCACTCGTTGGTCAAGACAGCAGTAGTAGACCCAGCCCACATATACATGTATATAATGCGTGGAGATTACTATGCTTGTGTGTGTGTACCTTTGGGAACAACATCCGACTTTGCAAAGTTGAATGAAAAAGTTTTGGACAGACTCCTCCGTGTCTTTGTTCCTGGGAAGGGAAATACAAAGTGCCGTAGATGGGGCTGGACAGCCACTTATCTGGCACAATTGGGGGCTCCTCCAGGATGAAATAATTATTGCGGGGGGGGGGGGGGGCAGTCTCTTCGGCTCACGGATCAAGCCTGATTACAACAAAGACGCGTCTAGTATATATTTATACTTCTCACTGATCAGCTTGGTCCGTCGGCCGTCGGCCAAGAGAGGACGTGACCCGGCTCATTTAAAAATAATTTTGAATCCTGGAAAAGGAACACACGGACGAGTGCTGGGACGACCGGTTAGTGACTATACACGGGGGTACACACATTTAAAAAGGCCAGACAACTCCGTGCATGGATCAAGGTAAGAGATTCTTTTGTTCTTCCTTGTTGGCCGCGTGGTTTTGACGGTCATCTGTGAAAACGCTTTGGGCGTTTAAGACCAGGACCGAAGATAAACCACGGGAAATTGTGGTTTTGACGGTCATCTGTGGAAACGCTTTGGGCGCTTAAGACCAGGACCGAAGATAAACCACGGGAAATTGTGGTTTTGACGGTCATCTGTGAAAACGCTTTGGGCGTTTAAGACCAGGACCGAAGATAGACCATGGGAAATCAGACTTCTAGATTTACTAAGGAAAAGTCAGGGAAGACTGCAAATGGGAAAGAAATACCCCCCGATAGTCCATTAGGTCAGAAGTTCAGTCTATGGACGGACAGTAGTAGAACGAAGGACTTAAAGAAAGAGACCATGATAAAATATTGTTGTTTTATATGGACCAAAGAACCTATCCGCGCCCCCTCGATAGTTTGGCCCGAGTATGGGTCTGATGAAGACTGGGTGTGTCAAATCCTAAATGTTTATGTTAACAGAAAACAACCGTTTGACCCAGAGGAGAGCAAATATGCTGCCGCCTGGTTGGCGGGCGACGGCGAGAGTCCCACACGTCTCTATCCTCTGATTCCCCAAACAGACTCGAGGAAGCCCCAGAAGTCTTGGGACATCCTCACCGATGGTTTGCCACCATCTGCCCCGCCCCCGTATATACCACCCGCGCACGACCAGGCGTCCAGCGCGGACCTCCCTCCAGCAACGGATAATTCCGAGTCCCAGCAGTCTATGACCAGTGAGGAAGGGACTGCTGTGAGGGGGCACAGGAGGGGGTGCAGAACTCACCCCAGGCACTAGGAAATCAGTCCGACTCGAGATGCGGAGAGGTCGAGAAGAGGGATTGAGAGCTGGGAGTAGAGACAATATTGAACAGCTGAACCCCTTACGAGAGGTGCCGTTTGGGAATGAATGGTCCGGGTTCGTAGTACAACCTTTAAATTCTGGGGATATCCGGCAACTCCGTAATGAACTACCCCGTCTACTGGTCGACCCCGTCAGTGTGGGAATACAACTGGACCAATTTCTGGGTCCCAGTATATACACATGGGCTGAACTGCAGGCCATGATGAGATTACTATTTAATTACGATGAAATTGTTATGATCCGGAATAGTGCAATGGCCATTTGGGATAGGGAGCATCAGGACGGCCCTCAGCGTGGAGAGCAGAAGTACCCCTTAGAGGACCCCCGGTGGGATCATAACGAAGCGGGGGGACGGGCCAATATGACAGACCTCAGAAGCCTTATAATCAGGGGGATCCAAACCTGCGTGCCCAAACAGCGGAATTTAGCGAAAGCATTTGAAGTTGGACAGAAAAAGAATGAATCCCCGAGTGAGTTTTTAGACCGTTTGCGGGAGTCCATGCGAAAGTATTCAGGTTTAGACACCGATGGGGAAATAGGCAAGGGCATGCTTAAGGTGCACTTTGTGACTAAGTCATGGCCTGACATTCAGAAGAAATTACAGAAAGTGGAGGATTGGGCTGAAAAGGATGTTGCAGAATTATTACGGGAAGCACAGAGGGTGTACGTTCAGAGGGATGTAATAAGGGAGAAACATAAGACAAAAATGATGGTGGCAGCCGTACGGGAAGCTTGTAAGTCCACCGGAATGGGGGAGGGAGATTATGGGGTGGAAGGAGGAACGTCGAAGAAAAGTTGGAGAGGGAGAGAAGCGAGACGGGGCAGAAGTGAGAGAGGAGGATCTTATGGAATTGAGCGCCCTCAGAAGGCCGGATGTTACCATTGCGGGAAACTGGGACACTTCAAAAGGGATTGTCCTGAGTTTAAAAGGGAAAGAGAAGGGATGTATGAAATGGAGTGTGAACAAATGGATTAGGGAAGTCACGGGAGGATCGGAACACGGGCCTACCAAGAACCCCTGGTAAATTTACGGGTGGGCCCATTTAGACAAGATGTTACCTTCTTAGTTGACACAGGCGCCGGCAGGTCCTCAATTCCTCTCCATCCTAGGGGGGTTGGCTTCCAAGCTAAAACATTAATCATTTCAGGAGTTAAGGGTGGGGTTTTTAGTGCGAAAATATTCGAACCACAACCCTTGCGGCTGGAGGAGGAGGACCTCCAGGTGGAACTCCTTCACCTCCCCCATCTTCCCTATGGGTTGTTGGGACGGGATTTGATAGTCCGTTTCGGATTGCGAATAGAAGTGGGAGAAGAGGAAGAATTAGCCGTTACCATGTCATACCATCGTGAGTCCCGATTGACAGAGATAGACCCTAGGGTTTGGGTCGCCAAAGGGAACCGGGGAGGACTCGCAATTCGACCTGTGGAGGTAAAATTAAAGCCCCAGAGCCCCGACATCAGAGTGCGCCAATACCCCATCTCTTGGGAAGGGAGGCAGGGCTTGAAGACAGTTATGGAAGACCTAATAAAAGATGGATTCGTAGAGCCCTGTATGTCACGATACAATTCCCCCATCCTGCTGGTCCGGAAGTCGGACGGGAGCTACCGAATGGTCCAAGACCTAAGGAAAGTAAATAAAATTGTCCAAGTACGGCACCCTGTGGCACCGAACCCATACACTATTCTGGGGCGAATACCCCCGGACCACGGCTGGTTTAGTGTTATAGATTAAAAGGATGCCTTCTGGGCGTGTCCCCAGACAAGGACAGTAGGGATGTTTTTGCTTTTGAATGGAAGGATCTGATACTGGCAGAAAACAACAGTACAGGTGGACCGTGCTCCCCCAAGGATTCACTGAGTCCCCGACTCTGTTCGGGCAGATTCTGGAACAATTATTGGAGGGACTAACCTTGTCCCCGGCCCTTAAGCTTATACAATACGTGGACGATCTCCTTTTATCCGGACCCGCGGAGGAGGACGTCCTACTTGGGACTAATGCCTTGTTAAATTACCTAGCTGAGAAGGGGTTAAGAGTGAGTCAGAAGAAGCTCCAATATGTCGAGAATGAGGTTAAGTACCGGGGACACTTGATAAGTCAGGGACAGAAACGAATAAGTCCGGAAAGAGTGCGGGCAATAATTGAACTAGGCCTCCCAACGACCAAAAGGGAGTTGCGGAAGTTCTTGGGACTTTTAGGCTATTGTCAGTTATGGATAGACGACTATGCCCCCCTTACTAAAGACTTGTACCTGAAACTCATTGAGGAGGCACCCAACAGAATAAAATGGGAGGAGGAGGAGAAAAAGTTAATTGAAATCCTAAAAGGAAAATTGATGGCCGCACCTGTTTTAAGCTTGCCGGATTTTAGTAAGACATTTCGTCTCTTTGTGAACTCCAGAAAGGGAACTGCTCTTGGAGTATTGACCCAGGATTGGGGGGGGGGGGGGGGGGGGGGGGGGGGAAGGAAGCCCGTGGCTTTCCTGTCAAAAATTCTGGATCCAGTCTCCCGAGGGTGGATGGAGTGTGTCCAAGCGGTGGCAGCCACGGCAAAGCTGGTAGAGGAAAGCAGGAAGTTGACTTTCGGGGCCCCCTTGACAGTCACTACTCCCCACCAGGTTAGATCTATCCTGAATCAGAAGGCCGGGAGGTGGCTGACTGACTCGAGGATTCTGAAATATGAAGCCATATTGTTGGACCGAGAAGACCTCTGAATAGAAGTCGGGGGCTGCCAGAACCCGGCGGACTTTCTTTGGAAAGGGGAAGGGGAGGAGGAACTGGAACACTGCTGTTCAGACATAATAGAGTACCAGAGTAAAGTGAGGGAAGATCTGAGGGATACCCCCTTACATGCAGGAAGGCGGTGGTACATTGACGGGTCCTCTCGAGTGATAGATGGGAAGAGACACAACGGTTATGCTGTCATTAGTGAGACTGATTGGGAATTAGTGGAAAGTGGACGGCTACCGAATGCCTGGTCCGCACAAACGTGCGAATTGTACGCCTTGCACCGGGCTCTGAGGAATTTAGAGGGAAGAGCCGGGACAATCTACAATGACTCCAAGTATGCCTTTGGGGTAGTACACACCTTTGGGAAGATCTGGAAAGAAAGGGGAATGATAAATAGTAGAGGAAAGGAGTTGGTCCACGAGGAACTTGTAGCCATGATCTTGGAGGATTTGTTGCTGCCACAAGAGATTGCTGTAGTACATGTGAAAGGACACCAGAAAGACGATAAAATCGAGACCCTGGGGAATCAATTGGCAGATGAACAGGCAAAATTGGCTGGGATGGGGAAGGAAGTAATAAACTGCCTGGTAAGGATTCCCCAGATATCCGAAATTACCGAAGTGCCCACGTTTACTGACAAAGAAGAAACTCTTCTCGCGTCTCTGGGGGGTACAAAGGATAGGGAAGGCAAGTGGACCTTACCCGATGGCCGCCAGCTACTAAATCGACCGTTGACGCGGGACATTATTGCCCGTCTACACCAAGGGGGTCACTGGGGCGCCCAGGCACTGTGTGATGCCTTCCTGCGCCGATATGCTCACCCTGGTCTGTACACGGTAGCCAAGCAGGTCACAGGAGATTGCATAACGTGTCGAAAGATTAACAAAAGGGGGCTGCGGCAGCATGCAAGACAAGGGGGTAGGAGTCCGGCCTATAGGCCGTTTGAGTATGTCCAGGTAGATTACACTGAGCTCCCCGCCATAGGTCGCCTGAAGTATCTATTAGTAGTGGTAGATCACCTGACAGGATGGGTGGAAGCTTTCCCCACTACCACGGCAACGGCAACTCAGGTTAGCAAGATTCTACTCGAGCAAATCATCCCACGATTTGGGCTACCCCGCGCTATTGACTCTGACCAGGGGAGCCACTTCACCTCGACCGTCCTCCTGAATGTAGTGCAAGCAATGGGGATTGACTGGGACTTGCACACCCCCTGGCATCCCTCCTCCTCGGGCAAGGTCGAAAGAATGAACCAGACCATCAAAAAGCAGCTAACCAAGCTCACTCGTGAAATCGGCCTGCCTTGGACCAAATGCCTACCCCTTGCCCTATTGCAAATTCGCACCCAGCCAAGGCGGGATTTGGGCGTCTCCCCTTTCGAAATGCTGTTTGACCTCCCGTTCCATGGGCCGAAGGGGGAACCTCCTGTATTTGAGTCTCGGGATATGTTTGTGCAAAAATATGTGGTGGCTCTGGGGTCTGCTCTATCTCGTTTACGCCAACAGGGACTTTTGGCACAGACGCCGCCCCTCGAGTTTGCGGTGCACACCGTCAAGCCGGGTCAGTGGGTCCTGATTAAAAGCTGGAAGCAACGTACCCTCGAACCAACTTGGGACGGTCCATTCCTGGTACTTTTGACGACCGAAACGGCTATCCATACGGCCGAAAAGGGCTGGACACATTACACTCGAGTCTAGGGACCAGTGCCACAACCGGCGGAGGACGAACGAACCTCTCTGACAAAGACATCGAAGGAACAGAGACCCTGAGAACGAACTAATCGGACTTTGGCGCGTCTAAAGGAACTGTGCCTTCGGGCTACGGGTGTCGCGAAAACAAATGCGGTCAATCGTATTGTTAACTTGCTATGCCATTATCCTTGGGCTGGATCATAGTGTGCGTGTTACCCATATTGGCCTCTGGAAAAAACAAGCAGAGGACCGTCGGTGGTTCTCCATCTCCGTGCTTGCCAAACAATCAACACAGGCATTTAGCTTAGACCTATGTGAGTTGGTGCCCTGTAGGACTAAAAGTCAACTGAATCAAACTAAGCGGAACCGAGAGAGAGAAAGGGGATTCCAGGGTCAGACGTTAGTCTTACAATTGCATGGTAGGGAAGGCCTAATTAGGCCTCCCGCCCCCGGGGTCCAGGCTATGGTGTCAGTTGTCCGTGATCCCATCACCCCTGGACGGGATTGTGGGCAGAATCAGTGCAATCAGCTCTATCTGACCATAAAGAACTTGGGAAAGAACGGGGCGAGCCTTAATAGAACAATACTGGGTATTAGAGTTGGGGGCCAGGCAGGATGGGGGGGGTGGCGGGGGGGGATGCAGCTGTGCTGCACGTATATCACGGTCATTGAAGCTGAGTCTAGGGGCTCATCCACCACTGATAAGCAGGAAAAGATTAGAATAATTGAGGTGACGGATTTGGAAAAGACCTTTGAAATAGAAACGGGTTACGGGGAGGCGAATGCCTGGATGGAATGGGTCAAATATACTGTGAGGAGCATGAAAAAGAGTGATTGCTACGCATGCACGAGTGCCCGCCCTAACCCTCAGGTGGTCCCATTCCCGCTGGGTTGGGAGAAACACCCACGAGCCATGGACTGCATGATAAGGCTGTACCAGGACCGAGAGGCCTGGAACGACCCCATTTGTCGACCCTTGAGTTTGATGTTTCCCCCCGTCAGGTCTGAGGGGGCGCCCCGCCCGCCATCATTCTCAGGGGTAACGGGTACGCACCAGGCCTGCGTCTCTCGGACGGGACTACAGTGGGACGACGATGTGGGGACATTTGACAAGTGCAGCGGATCAATTCGGCTGGTCAATGAAACTACCGGGGGCGGGAATTACTCCCACATTCATGTGCCTAGGGCAGACCTCTGGTGGTACTGTGGTGGGAGGGTTCTGCGACCGACCCTGCCCCAAAAATGGACGGGCACTTGTGCGATCGTTCAATTGGCCATCCCATTCACCCTGGCATTCGAAAAACAAGAGCAACCCCGTTCTAGTGGAAGAACTGAGAGAGCTTTGGAGACCTCTTTCGATGATAACATATATTTAGATGCCATAGGGGTCCCCAGGGGTGTTCCTGACGAATACAAGGCTAGGAACCAGATAGCGGCGGGTTTTGAGTCGTCACTGTTCTGGTGGGTGACCATCAATAAGAATGTGGATTGGATTAATTATATTTACTACAATCAGCAGAGGTTCATTAATTATACCCGGGATGCAGTGAAAGGAATAGCAGAACAACCGGACGCCACTAGTAGGATGGCGTGGGAAAATAGGTTGGCCTTAGACTTGATGTTGGCAGAGAAGGGGGGTGTTTGTGTCATGATAGGCACTCAGTGCTGCACTTTCATCCCCAACAACACAGCCCCTGATGGGTCCATCACCCGCGCCCTGGATGGACTCATCACATTGGCGGACGAACTGGCCGAAAATTCGGGCATCGACTCTGGCCTCACGGACTGTTTGGAAGCTTGGTTCGGTAAATGGACGGGGGTGGTCGTTCCCTTTCTTGTCTCATGTATAGTGGTGGCAGGAGTACTCACTGCCCTTGGGTGTTGCGTTATTCCCTGTGTCCGGGGATTAACTCAACGACTGATCAAAACCGCCCTTACTAAGAAGGATGTTCCCTATGGGCAGTTTGAACGAATAAATCTCGAGATGGAACAACGTGAATCCCTCTTGGGCGGGGGTAGCATTAGAGAAGGGCAGTTTGATGAACAAGCTCGGGAGTTATTAAATGCCCTGGAGAAGAAACTTACGGTTGAAAAATTACAGGCCGTAAGAAAAGACACGGGGGATTTGTAGGGGGTAGTGTAATTTTTAAACGGTTAGCTGCCTTTTAGTCTTTTCTACCTCATAGTAAACACAAGCATGTAGGGGTAGACGGTTAGCTGCCTTTTAGTCTTTTCTACCTCATAGTAAACACAAGCAGACACGCGAAACTGTTGCCGGACCTCCCCCACGTTTATATGAATGAAACAGTTGTAACAGCTTTCCTCGATAGTTGAGAGACCGCCCTTAACCACAGTTGTACAACATCATCCATATAAGGGAAGAACGGGAAGCTCAAACACTGATTGGCCAAGTGAATAACAAAATAATCGCAGGCACCAGAACCCAAATAAGGAAAACAGTGGGAAATCCTAGCACTCGTTGGTCAAGGCAGCAGTAGTAGACCCAGCCCACATATACATGTATATAATGCGTGGAGATTACTATGCTTGTGTGTGTGTACCTTTGGGAACAGCACCCGACTTTGCAAAGTTGAATGAAAAAGTTTTGGACAGACTCCTCCGTGTCTTTGTTCCTGGGAAGGGATATAAAAAGTGCCGTAGATGGGGCTGGATAGCCACTTATCTCGCACAAAGGTAGAAGGAGATGGGGGAACGAGATCGGGGAATGAGATAGGAGAGGAAGGAAGGGGGATGGATGTGGGGGAAGGAGATGGGGAAGGAGATTGGGGGAAGGAAGTGGGAAGGAGATGGGGAAGGAGATGGGGGAGGAAGCGAGAAGGAGATGGGGGAAGGAAGGGAGAAGGAGATGTGGGAAGCAAGATAGAAGGAGATGAGGGAAGGAGATGGGGGGAAGGAGATAGGGGAAGGAAGGAAGGGGGAAGGAGAGTGGGGGAAGGCGAGTGGGGGAATGAAGGGGGAAGGAGATCGAGGGGAAAGGAGATGGGGGAAGGAAGGGGGAAGGAGAGTGGGAAAGGAGAGTAGGGGAAGGAGGGGGGAAGGAGATGGGGGAAGGAGATGGGGGGAAGCAGATAGGATGGGAAGGAGATTGGGGGAAGGAGATTGGGGGGAAGGAGATTGGGGGGAAGGTAGTGGGAAGGAGATGGGAGAAGGAGAGGGAGGAAGGAGACGATGATGGGGGAAGGAAGGGGGAAGGAAGGGGGAAGGAGATGGGAGAAGGAGATGGGGAGAAGGAGATGGGAAAGGAGATTGGGGGGAAGGAAGTGGGAAAGAGATGGGGGAAGGAGAGGGAGGAAGGATATAAGGTAGAAGGAGATGGGGGAAGGAAGGGGGAAGGAATGGGGAAGGAAGGGGGAAGAAGATTGGGGGGAAGGAAGTGGGAAGGAGATGGGGGAAGGAGATGGGGTGAAAGGAGCGGGAGGATGGAGGAAGGAGATGGGAAGGAAGGGGGAAGGTGATGGGGGAAAGAGATGGGGAAGGAGATTGGGGCGGAAGGATATATGGGGGGAGGAGATGGGGGGAAAGGAGAGAGAGGATGGTGGAAGGAGATGGGGGAAGGAAGGAGGAAGGAGATGGGGGAAGGAGATGGGGGAAGGAGGGGGAAGGAGATGGGGGAAGGAGGGGGAAGGAGGGGGGAAGGAGATGGGGGAAGGAAGGGGAAGGAGTTGGGGGAAGGAAGGGGGAAGGTGATGGGGGAAGGAAGGGGGAAGGAGATGGGGGAAGGAGATGGGGGAAGGAGAAGGGGGAAGGAGATGGGGAAGGAGATTGGGGAAGGAAGGGGGAAGGAGATGGGGGAAGGAAGGGGGATGGAGATGGGGGAAGGAAGGGGAAGGAGATGGGGAAGGAGGTAGGGGGAGAAGGAGATAGGGGAGAAGGAGATGGGGGAACGAGATAGGGGAAGGAGATAGAGGGGGAAGGAGGTGGGGGGAGAAGAGGGGGTAGGAGATGGGGGGAAGGGGGTAGGAGATAGCAGAGAAGGAGATGGGGGTAAGGAAGTGTGAAGGAGTTGGGGGAAGGAGATAGAGAGAAGGAGATGGGTGGAAGGAGAGTGGGGGAAGGAAGGGAGAAGGAGATGGTGGAAGGAGATGGGGGAAGGAAGGGGGTAGGACATAGCAGAGAAGGAGATGGGGGTAAGGAAGGGGGAAGGAGATAGAGGGAAGGAAGGGGGAAGGAGATGGGGGGAAGGAGATGGGGGAAGGAGATGGGGGAAGGAGATGGGGGAAGGAGGAGGGAAGGAGATAGGGGAAGGAAGGGGGATAGAGATGGGGGGAAGGAATGTGGATGGAGATGGGGGAAGGAAGGGGAAGGAGATGGGAGAAGGAGGTAGGGGAGAAGGAGATAGGGGAGAAGGAGATAGGGGAGAAGGAGATGGGGGAACGAGATAGGGAAAAGAGATAGAGGGGGAAGGAGGTGGGGGGGACGAGATTGGGGAAGGAGATAGAGGGGGAAGGAGGTGAGGGGAAAGAAATGGGGGAAGGAGATGGGGAACGAGATGGGGGGAAGGAGGGGGGAAGGAGATGGGGGGAAGGAAGTGGTAAGAAGATGGGGAAGGAGATGGGGGGAAGGAACGGGGTAGGATATAGCTGAGAAGGAGATGGGGAAGCAGATAGAGGGAAGGAGATGGGGGAAGGAGAGTGGGTTAGGAAGGGAGAAGGAGATGGTGGAAGGAGATCGAGGCAGAAGGAGATAGGTGGGGAAGGAGGGGGGAAGGAGATGGGGAAGGAGATAGGAGGGGAAGGAAGAGGGAAGGAGATGGGGGGAAGGAGATGGGGAAGGAGATTGGTGGAAGGAAGTGGGAAGGAGATGAGGGAAGGAGATGGGGAAGGAGATGGGGGAAGGAAGGGAGAAGGAGATGGGGAAGGAGATGGGGGAAGGAGATGGGGGAAGGAATGGAGAAGGAGTTAGGGGGAAGGAAGGGAGAAGGAGATGGGGGAAGGAAGGAAGAACGAGATGGGGGAAGGAGATGGGGGAAGGAGATGGGGGAAGGAAGTGGGAAGGAGAGTGGGGGAAGGAGAGTGGGGGAAGGAAGGGGAAGGAGATCGAGGGGGAAGGAGATAGGGGGAACGAAAGGGGAAGGAGAGTGGGGGAAGAGGAGTGGGGGAAGGTGATGGGGGAAGGAAGGGGGAATGAGAGTGGGGGGAGGAGAGTGGGGGAAGGAGAGTGGCGGAAGGAGGGGGGAAGGAGATGGGGGGGAAGGAGATAGGGGGAAGGAGATTGGGAGAAGGAAGTGGGAAGGAGATGGGGGAAGGAGAGGGAGGAAGGAGAAGGAGATGAGGGGAAGGAAGGCGGAAGGAAGGGGGAAGGAGATCGGGGAAGGAGATGGGGGAAGGAAGGGGAAGGAGATGGGGGTAGGAGGTAGGGGGTAAGGAGATGGGGGAAGGAGATGGGGTGAAGGAAGGGAGAAGGAGATGGGGAAGGAGATAGGAAGGGAAGGAAGAGGGAAGGAGGTGGGGGGAAGGAGATGGGGAAGGAGATTGGTGGAAGGAAGTGGGAAGGAGATGAGGGAAGGAGATGGGGAAGGAGATGGGGGAAGGAAGGGAGAAGGAGATGGGGAAGGAGATGGGGGAAGGAATGGAGAAGGAGTTAAGGGAAAGGACGGGAGAAGGAGATGGGGGGAAGGAAGGAAGAACGAGATGGGGGGAAGGAGATGGGGGAAGAAGATGGGGGAAGGAGATAGGGGAAGGAAGGGGGAAGGAGAGTGGTGGAAGGAGAGTGGGGGAAGGAAGGGGGAAGGAGATCGAAGGGGAAGGAGATGGGGGAAGGAAGGGGGAAGGAGTGTGGGGGAAGGGGAGTGGGGGAAGGTGATAGGGGAAGGAAGGGGGAATGAGAGTGGGGGGAGGAGAGTGGGGGAAGGAGAGTGGGGGAAGGAGTGGGGAAGGAGATGGGGGAAGGAGATGGGGGAAGGAGATTGGGGGAAGGAAGTGGGAAGGAGATGGAGGAAGGAGAGGGAGGAAGGAGAAGGAGATGGGGGGAAGGAAGGGGAAGGAAGGGGGAAGGAGATGGGAGAAGGAGATGGGTAGAAGGAGATGGTGAAGGAGATTGGGGGGACGGAAGAGGGAAGATGATGGGGGAAGGAGAGGGAGGAAGGGAATAAGGGAGAAGGAGATTGGGGGGAAGGAAGTGGGAAGGAGATGGGGGAAGGAGAAGTGGGGAAAGGAGAGGGAGGATGGAGGTAGGAGATGGGAAGGAAGGGGGAAGGAGATGGGGGAAGGAGATGGGGAAGGAGATTGGAGCGGAAGGAGATATGGGGGAAGGAGATGGGGGGAAAGGAGAGTGAGGATGGGAGAAGGAGAAAGGAAGGAGATGGGGGAAGGAGATAGGGGAAGGAAGGAATTGGGAAGGAGAGTGGGGGAAGGAAGGGGGATGGAGAGTGAGGGAAGGAAGGGGGAAATTAGATCGAGAGGGAAGGAGATTGGGGGAAGGAATGGGGAAGGAGAGTGGGGGAAGGAGAGTGGGGGAAGGAGATAGGGGGAAGGAGATAGGGTGGGAAGGAGATGGGAGAAGGAGATGGATGGGAAGGAGATTGGGGGGGAAGGAAGGGGGAAGGAGATGGGGGAAGGAAGGGGGAAGGAGATGGGGGAATGAGATGGGGAAGGAAATAAGGGAGAAGGAGATGGGGGAAGGAAGGCAGAAGGAGATGGGGTGAAGGAAAGGGGAAGGAGACAGGGGAGAAGGAGAAAGGGGGAAGGAAGGGAGAAGGAGATGGGGGGAAGGAGATAGGGTGGCACGGTCGCACAGTGTTTGGCACTGCTGCCTCACAGCGCCAGAGGACCCGGGTTCAATTCCTGCCTCAGGCGACTCTCTGTGTGGAGTTTGCACATTCTCCCCCTGTCTGCGTGGGTTTCCTCCGGGTGCTCCGGTTTCCTCCCACATTCCAAAGATGTGCAGGCCAGGTGAATTGGCCATGCTAAATTGCCCGTAGTGTTAGATGTAGGGGTGTGGGTGGGTTGCGCTTCGGCGGGGCGGTGTGGACTTGTTGGGCTTAAGGGCCTGTTTCCACACTGTAAGTAATCTAACCTAGAGTTAGAAGGAGATGGGGGTGTAGGAAGGAGAGGCGAGGGAAGGAAGGGGGAAGGGGATGGGCAAGGAAATACAGGGGGGAAGGAGAAAGGGGGATGGAGATAGGGAAGGGGGATGGAGATGGGGAAGGGGGATGGAGATGGAGATGGGGAAGGGGGATGGAGATGGGGAAGGAAGGAAGGGGGTGGAGGGGTGGAAGGGGGATGGAGGGGGGAAGGGGGATGGCGGGAAGGAAGGGGGAAGGAAGGGAGATGGAGATGGGGAAGGAAGGGGGATGGAGATGGGGAAGGAAGGGGGATAGAGATGGGAAAGGAAGGGGGATGGAGATGGGGAAGGAAGGGGGATTGAGATAGGGAAGGAAGGGGGATGGAGATGGGGAAGGGAGGGGGATGGAGATGGGGAAGGAAGGGGGATGGAGATGGGAAAGGAAGGGGGATGGAGATGGGGAAGGAAGGGGGATGGAGATGGGAAAGGAAGGGGGATGGAGATGGGGAAGGAAGGGGGATTGAGATAGGGAAGGAAGGGGGATGGAGATGGGGAAGGAGGGGGGATGGAAATGGGGAAGGAAGGGAGGAAGGGGGATGGAGATGGGGAAGGAAGGAAGGAAGGGAGATGGAGATGGGGAAGGAAGGGGGATGGAAATGGGGAAGGAAGGGAGGAAGGGGGATGGAGATGGGAAAGGAAGGAAGGAAGGAAGGGGGATGGAGATGGGGTAGGAAGGGGGATGGAAATGGGGAAGGAAGGGAGGAAGGAGGATGGAAATGGGGAAGGAAGGAAGGAAGGGGGATGGAGATGGGGAGGACGGAAGGAAGGGGGATGGAGATGGGGAAGGAAGGAAGGGGGATGGAGATGGGGAAGGAAGGAAGGAAGGGGGATGGAGATGGGGAAGGAAGAAAGGAAGGGGGATGGAGATAGGGAAGGAAGGAAAGAAGGGGGATGGAGATGGGGAAGGAAGGAAGGAAGGCGGATGGAGATGGGGAAGGAATGAAGGGAGGGGGATGGAGATGGGGAAGGAAGGAAGGAAGGGGGATGGAGATGGGGAAGGAAGGAAAGAAGGGGGATGGAGATGGGGAAGGAAGGAAGGAAGGGGAAGGAGATGGGAAAAGAAGGAAGGAAGGAAGGGGGTGGAGATGGGGAAGGAAGGAAGGAAGGAAGATGGAGACTGGGAAAGGAAGGAAGGAAGCGGCATGGAGATGGGGACAGAAGGAAGGAAGGGGATGGAGATGGGGAAGGAAGGAAGGAAGGGGGATGGAGATGGGGAGGAAGGAAGGAAGGGGGATGGAGATGGAGTTGGGGGAGGAAGGAAGGGGGATGGAGATGGGGAAGGGGTGAGGGAAGGAAGGGGGATGGAGATGGGGAAGGGGTGAATGAAGGATGGGGGATGTGGATGGGGATGGGGAAGGGAGGAAGGAAGGAGGATGGAGATGGGGAAGGGAGGAAGGAAGGAAAGAAGGGGATGGAGATGGTGAAGGGAGGAAGGATGGAAGGGGATGGAGATGGGGAAGGGAGGTAGAAAGGAAGGGGGATGGAGATGGGGAAGGGAGGAAGGAAGGAAGGAAGGAAGAAAGGGGGATGGAGTTGGGAAAGGAAGGAACGAAGGAAGGGGGATGGAGATGGGAAGGAAGGAAGTGGGATGGAGATGGGGTGGTAGGAAGGGGATTGAGATGGGGGAATGTAGGGGGATGGAGATGGGGAAGGAGTGAGGGAAGGAAGGGGATGGAGACGGGGAAGGGTTGAGCGAAGGAAGGGGAATGGAGACGGGGAAGGAAGGAAGGGGGATGGGGATGGAGATGGGGAAGGGAGGAAGGAAGGAAGGGGGATGGAGATGGTGTAGGGGGTAGTGTAATTTTTAAACGGTTAGCTGCCTTTTAGTCTTTTCTACCTCATAGTAAACACAAGCAGACACTCGAAACTGTTGCCGGACCTTCCCCACGTTTATATGAATGAAACAGTTGTAACAGCTTTCCTCGATAGTTGAGAGACCGCCCTTAACCACAGTTGTACAACATCATCCATATAAGGAAAGAACGGGAAGCTCGAACACTGATTGGCCAAGTGAATAATAAAATAATCGCAGGCACCAGAACCCAAATAAGGAAAACAGTGGGGAATCCGAGCACTCGTTGGTCAAGACAGTAGTAGGAGACCCAGCCCACATATACATGTTTATAATGCGTGGAGATTACTATGCTTGTGTGTGTGTACCTTTGGGAACAACACCCGACTTTGCAAAGTTGAATGAAAAAGTTTTGGACAGACTCTGCCGTGTCTTTGTTCCTGGGAAGGGAAATAAAAGTGCCGTAGATGGGGCTGGACAGCCACTTATCTCACACAATTGGGGGATCCTCCGGGATGAAATAATTATTGCCGGGGGGGGCAGTCTCTTCGGCTCACGGATCAAGCCTGATTACAACAAAGACGCGTCTAGTATATATTTATACTTCTCACTGATCGGCTTGGTCCGTCGGCCGTCGGCCAAGAGAGGATGTGACCCGGCTCATTTAAAAATAATTTTGAATCCTGGAAAAGGAACACACGGACGAGTGCTGGGAGGACCGGTTAGTGACTATACACGGGGGTATACACATTTAAAAAGGCCAGACAACTCCGTGCACGGATCAAGGTAAGAGATTCTTTTGTTCTTCCTTGTTGGCCGCGTGGTTTTGATGGTCATCTGTGAAAATGCTTTGGGCGTTTAAGACCAGGACCGAAGATAGACCATGGGAAATCAGACTTCTAGATTTACTAAGGAAAAGTCAGGGAAGACTGCAAATGGGAAAGAAATACCCCCCTATAGTCCATTAGGTCGGACGTTAAGTCTATGGATGGACTGTAGTAGAACGAAGGAATTAAAGAAAGAGACCATGATAAAATATTGTTGTTTTATATGGACCAAAGAACCTATCCGTGCCCCCTCGGTAGTTTGGCCCGAGTATGGGTCTGATGAAGACTGGGTGTGTCAAATCCTAAATGTATATCTTAACAGAAAACAACCGTTTGACCCAGAGCAGAGCAAATACGCCGCCGCCTGGTTGGCGGGCGACGGCGAGAGTCCCACACGTCTCTATCCTCTGATTCCCCAAACAGACCCGAGGAAGCCCCAGAAGTCTTGGGACATCCTCACCGACGGTTTGCCACCGTCTTCCCCACCCCCGTATTTTCCACCCGCGCACGACCAGGCGTCCAGCGCGGACCTCCCTCCTGCGACAGATAATTCCGAGTCCCAGAAGGCTACGACCAGTGAGGAAGGGACTGCTGGGGGGGGGGCACAGGAGGGGGCGCAGAACTCACCCCATGCACTAGGAAATCAGTCCGACTCGAGATGCGCAGAGGTCGAGAAGAGGGATTGAGAGCTGGGAGGAGTGACAATATTGAACAGCTGAACCCCTTACGAGAGGTGCCATTTGGGGAATGAACGGACCGGGTTCATAGTACAACCTTTAAATTCTGGGGATATCCGGCAACTCCGTAATGAACTACCCCGTCTACTGGACGACCCCGTCAGTGTGGGGATACAACTGGACCAATTTCTGGGGCCCAGTATATACACATGGGCTGAACTGCAGGCCATGATGAGAATACTATTTAATTACGATGAAATTGTTATGATCCGGAATAGTGCAATGGCCATTTGGGATAGGGAGCATCAGGACGGCCCTCAGCGTGGAGAGCAGAAGTACCCCTCAGAGGACCCCCGGTGGGATCATAACGGCGCGGGGGGGCGGGCCAATATGACAGACCTCAGAAGCCTTATAATCAGGGGGATCCAAACCTGCGTGCCCAAACAGCGGAATTTAGCGAAAGCATTCGAAGTTGGACAGAAAAAGGATGAATCCCCGAGTGAGTTTTTAGACCATTTGCGGGAGTCCATGCGAAAGTATTCAGGTTTAGACCCCGATGGGGAAATAGGCAAGAGCATGCTTAAGGTGCACTTTGTGACTAAGTCATGGACTGACATTCAGAAGAAATTACAGAAAGTGGAGGATTGGGCTGAAAAGGATGTTGCAGAATTATTACGGGAAGCACAGAAGGTGTACGTTCAGAGGGATGTAATAAGGGAGAAACATAAGACAAAAATGATGGTGGCAGCTGTACGGGAAGCTTGTAAGTCCACCGGAATGGGGGAGGGAGGTTATGGGGTGGAAAGAAGAACGTCGAAAAAAAGTTGGAGAGGGAGAGAAGCGAGACGGGGCAGAAGTGAGAGAGGAGGATCTTATGGAATTGAGCGCCCTCAGAAGGCCGGATGTTACCATTGCGGGAAACTGGGACACTTCAAAAGGGATTGTCCCGAGTTTAAAAGGGAAAGAGAAGGGATGTATGAAATGGAGTGTGAACAAATGGATTAGGGAAGTCACGGGAGGATCGGAACACGGGCCTACCAAGAACCCCTGGTAAATTTACGGGTGGGCCCATTTAGACAAGATGTTACCTTCTTAGTTGACACAGGCGCTGGCAGGTCCTCAATTTCCCTCCATTCGAGGGGGGTTAGTTTCCAAGCTAAAACATTAATCATTTCAGGAGTTAAGGGTGGTTTTTTTAATGCGAAAATATTCGAACCACAACCCTTGCGGCTGGAGGAGGAGGACCTCCAGGTGGAACTCCTTCACCTCCCCCATCTTCCCTATGGGTTGTTGGGACGGGATTTGATAGTCCGTTTCGGATTGCGAATAGAAGTGGGAGAAGAGAAAGAATTAGCCGTTACCATGTCATACCTTAGTGAGTCCCGATTGACAGAGATAGACCCTAGGGTTTGGATCGCCAAAGGGAACTGGGGGGGACTCGCAATTCGACCTGTGGAGGTAAAATTAAAGCCCCAGAGCCCCGACGTCAGAGTGCGCCAATACCCCATCTCTTGGGAAGGGAGGCAGGGCCTGAAGACAGATATGGAAGACCTAATAAAAGATGGATTGGTAGAGCCCTGTATGTCACGATACAATTCCCCCATCCTGCCGGTCCGGAAGTCGGATGGGAGCTACCGAATGGTCCAAGACCTAAGGGAAGTAAATAAAATTGTCCAAGTACGGCACCTTGTGGTACCGAAAGCAAACACTATTCTGGGGCGAATCCCCCTGGACCACGGCTGGTTTAGTGTTATCGACTTAAAGGATGCCTTCTGGGCGTGTCCCCTGGACAAGGACAGTAGGGATCTTTTTGCTTTCGAATGGGAGGATCCTGATACTGGCAGAAAACAACAGTACAGGTGGACCGTACTCCCCCAAGGATTCACTGAGTCCCCGACTCTGTTCGGGCAGATTCTGGAACAATTATTGGAGGGACTAACCTTGTCCCCGGCCCTTAAGCTTATACAATACGTGGACGATCTCCTTTTATCCGGACCCGCGGAGGAGGACGTCCTACTTGGGACTAATGCCCTGTTAAATTACCTAGCTGAGAAAGGGTTAAGAGTGAGCCAGAAGAAGCTCCAATATGTCGAGAATGAGGTTAAGTACCGGGGACACTTGATAAGCCAGGGACAGAAACGAATAAGTCTGGAAAGAGTGCGGGCAATAATCGAACTAGGCCTCCCAACCACCAAGAGGGAGTTGCGGAAGTTCTTGGGACTCTTGGGCTATTGTCAGTTATGGATAGACGACTATGCCCCCCTTACTAAAGACTTGTATCTAAAACTCATTGAGGAGGCACCCAACAGAATAAAATGGGAGGAGGAGGAGAAAAAGTTAATTGAAATCCTAAAAGGAAAATTGATGGCCGCACCTGTTTTAAGCTTGCCGGATTTTAGTAAGACATTTCGTCTATTTGTGAACTCCAGAAAGGGAACTGCTCTTGGAGTATTGACCCAGGATTGGAGGGGGGGGGGGGGGGGGTGGTGGGGGGGGAAGGAAGCCCGTGGCTTTCCTGTCAAAAATTCTGGATCCAGTCTCCCGAGGGGGGCCGGAGTGTGTCCAAGCGGTGGCAGCCACGGCAAAGCTGGTAGAGGAAAGCAGGAAGTTGACTTTCGGGGCCCCCTTGACAGTCACTACTCCCCACCAGGTTAGAACTATCCTGAATCAGAAGGCCGGGAGGTGGCTGACTGACTCGAGGATTCTGAAATATGAAGCCATATTGTTAGACTGAGAAGACCTCCGAATAGAAGTCGGGGGCTGCCAGAACCCGGCGGACTTTCTTTGGAAAGGGGAAGGGGAGGAGGAACTGGAACACTGCTGTTCAGACATAATAGAGTACCAGAGTAAAGTGAGGGAAGATCTGAGGGATACCCCCTTACATGCAGGAAGGCGGTGGTACATTGACGGGTCCTCTCGAGTGATAGATGGGAAGAGACACAACGGTTATGCAGTCATTAGTGAGACTGGTTGGGAATTAGTGGAAAGTGGACGGCTACCGAATGCCTGGTCCGCACAAACGTGCAAATTGTACGCCTTGCACCGGGCTCTGAAGAATTTAAAGGGAATAGTCGGGACAATCGACACTGACTCTAAGTATGCCTTTGGGGTAGTACACACCTTTGGGAAGATCTGGAAAGAAAGGGGAATGATAAATAGTAGAGGAAAGGAGTTGGTCCACGAGGAACTAGTAGCCATGATCTTGGAGGATTTGTTGCTGCCACAAGAGATTGCTGTAGTACATGTGAAAGGACACCAGAAAGACGATAAAATAGAGACCCTGGGGAATCAATTGGCAGATGAACAGGCAAAATTGGCTGGGATGGGGAAGGAAGTAATAAACTGCCTGGTAAGGATTCTCCAGATATCCGAAATTACCGAAGTGCCCACGTTTACTGACAAAGAAGAAACTCTTCTTGCGTCTCTGGGGGGTACAAAGGATAGGGAAGGCAAGTGGACCTTACCTGATGGCCGCCAGCTACTAAATCGACCGTTGACGCGGGACATTATTGCCCGTCTACACCAAGGGGGTCACTGGGGCGCCCAGGCACTGTGTGATGCCTTCCTGCGCCGATATGCTCACCCTGGTCTGTACACGGTAGCCAAGCAGGTCACAGGAGATTGCATAACGTGTCGAAAGATTAACAAAAGGGGGCTGCGGCAGCATGCAAGACAAGGGGGTAGGAGTCCGGCCTATAGGCCGTTTGAGTATGTCCAGGTAGATTACACTGAGCTCCCCGCCATAGGTCGCCTGAAGTATCTATTAGTAGTGGTAGATCACCTGACAGGATGGGTGGAAGCTTTCCCCACTACCACGGCAACGGCAACTCAGGTTAGCAAGATTCTACTCGAGCAAATCATCCCACGATTTGGGCTACCCCGCGCTATTGACTCTGACCAGGGGAGCCACTTCACCTCGACCGTCCTCCAGAATGTAGTGCAAGCAATGGGGATTGACTAGGATTTGCACACCCCCTGGCATCCCCCCTCCTCGGGCAAGGTCGAAAGAATGAACCAGACCATCAAAAAGCAGCTAACCAAGCTCACTAGTGAAATCGGCCTGCCTTGGACCAAATGCCTACCCCTTGCCCTATTGCAAATTCGCACCCAGCCAAGGCGGGATTTGGGCGTCTCCCCTTTCTAAATGCTGTTTGGCCTCCCGTTCCATGGGCCGAAGGGGGAACCTCCTGTATTCGAGTCTCGGGATATGTTTGTCCAAAAATATGTGGTGGCTCTGGGGTCTGCTCTATCTCGTTTATGCCAACAGGGACTTTTGGCACAGACGCCGCCCCTCGAGTTTGCGGTGCACACCGTCAAGCCGGGCCAGTGGGTCCTGATTAAAAGCTGGAAGCAACGTACCCTCGAACCAACTTGGGACGGTCCCTTCCTGGTACTTTTGACGACCGAAACGGCTGTCCGTACGGCCGAAAAGGGCTGGACACATTACACTCGAGTCTAGGGACCAGTGCCACAACCGACGGAGGACGAACGAACCTCTCTGACAAAGGCATCTAAGGAACAGAGACACTGAGAGCGAACTAATCGGACTTTGGCGAGTCTAAAGGAACTGTGCCCTCGGGCTACGGGTGTCGCGAAAAAAAAAAATGCGGTCAATCGTATTGTTAACTTGCTATGCCATTATCCTTGGGCTGGGTCATAGTGTGCATGTTACCCAATTTGGCCTCCGGATAAAACAAGCAGAGGACCGTCAGTGGTTCACCATCTCCGTGCTTGCCAACCAATCAACACAGACATTTAGCTGAGACCTATGTGAGTTGGTGCCCTGTAGGACTAAAAGTCAACTGAATCAAACTAAGCGGAACCTAGAGAGAGAAAGGGGATTCCAGGGTCAGACGTTAGTATTACAATTGCATGGTAGGGAAGGCCTAAATAGGCCTCCAGCCCCCGGGGTCCAGGCTATGGTGTCAGTTGTCCGTGATCCCATCACCCCTGGACGAGATTGTGGGCAGAATCAGTGCAACCGCTCTATCTGACCATAAAGAACTTGGAAAAGAACGAGGCGAGTATTAATAGAACAATACTGGGTATTAGAGTTGGGGGCCAGGCAGGATGGGGGGGGATGCAGCTGTGCTGCACGTATATCACGGTCATTGAAGCTGAGTCTAGGGGCTCATCCACCACTGATAAGCAGGAAAAGATTAGAATAATTGAGACGACGGATTTGGAAAAGACCTTTGAAATAGAAACGGGATACGGGGAGGCGAATGCCTGGATGGAATGGGTCAAATATACTGTGAGGAGCATGAAAAAGAGTGATTGCTACGCATGCACGAGTGCCCGCCCTAACCCTCAGGTGGTCCCATTCCCGCTGGGATGGGAGAAACACCCACGAGCCATGGACTGCATGATAAGGCTGTACCAGGACCGAGAGGCCTGGAACGACCCCACTTGTCGACCCTTGAGTTTGAAGTTTCCCCCCGTCAGGTATGAGGGGGCGCCCCGCCCGCCATCATTCTCAGGGGTAACGGGTACGCACCAGGCCTGCGTCTCTCGGACGGGACTACAGTGGGACGACGATGTGGGGACATTTGACAAGTGCAGCGGATCAATTCGGCTGGTCAATGAAACTACCGGGGGCGGGAATTACTCCCACATTCATGTGCCTAGGGCAGACCTCTGGTGATACTGTGGTGGGAGGGTTCTGCGACCGACCCTGCCCAAAAAATGGACGGGCACTTGTGCAATCGTTCAATTGGCCATCCCATTCACCCTGGCATTCGAAAAACAAAGAGCGACCCCGTTCTAGTGGAAGAACTGAGAGAGCTTTGGAGACCTCTTTCGATGATAACATATATTTAGACGCCATAGGGGTCCCCAGGGGTGTTCCTGACGAATACAAGGCTAGGAACCAGATAGCGGCGGGTTTTGAGTCGTCACTGTTTTGGTGGGTGACCATCAATAAGAACGTGGATTGGATTAATTATATTTACTACAATCAGCAGAGGTTCATTAATTATACCCGGGATGCAGTGAAAGGAATAGCAGAACAACTGGACGCCACTAGTAGGATGGCGTGGGAAAATAGGTTGGCCTTAGACATGATGTTGGCAGAGAAGGGGGGTGTTTGTGTCATGATAGGCACTCAGTGCTGCACTTTCACCCCAACAACACAGCCCCTGATGGGTCCATCACCCGCGCCCTGGATGGACTCACCACATTGGTGGACGAACTGGCCGAAAACTCGGGCATCGACTCTGGCCTCACGGACTGGTTGGAAGCTTTGTTCGGTAAATGGACGGGGGTGGTCGTTCCCTTTCTTGTCTCATGTATAGTGGTGGCAGGGGTACTCACTGCCCTTGGGTGTTGTGTTATTCCCTGTGTCCGGGGATTAACTCAACGACTGATCGAAACCGCCCTTACTAAGAAGGATGTTCCCTATGGGCAGGTTGAACGGATAAATCTCGAGATGGAACAACGTGAATCCCTCTTGGGCGGGGGTAATATTAGGGACGGGTAGTTTGATGAACAAGCTCGGGAGTTATTAAATGCCCTGGAGAAGAAACTTACGGTTGAAAAATTACAGGCCGTAAGAAAAGACACGGGGGATTTGTAGGGGGTAGTGTAATTTTTAAACGGTTAGCTGCCTTTTAGTCTTTTCTACCTCATAGTAAACACAAGCAGACACTCGAAACTGTTGCCGGACCTCACCCACGTTTATATGAATGAAACAGTTGTAACAGCTTTCCTCGATAGTTGAGAGACCGCCCTTAACCACAGTTGTACAACATCATCCATATAAGGAAAGAACGGGAAGCTCGAACACTGATTGGCCAAGTGAATAATAAAATAATCGCAGGCACCAGAACCCAAATAAGGAAAACAGTGGGGAATCCGTGCACTCGTTGGTCAAGACAGCAGTAGTAGACCCAGCCCACATATATATGTATATAATGCGTGGAGATTACTATGCTTGTGTGTGTGTACCTTTGGGAACAACACCCGACTTTGCAAAGTTGAATGAAAAAGTTTTGGACAGACTCCTCCGTGTCTTTGTTCCTGGGAAGGGAAATAAAAAAGTGCCGTAGATGGGGCTGGACAGCCACTTATCTCACACATGCCCACTATCTCACTCTCTCCCACTCACTCTCACCCACTCTCTCTTGCCCACTCTCTCTCTCTCCCACTCTCTCTCTCGCCCACTCTCTCACTCTCTCCCACTCTCTCTCTCGCCCACTCTCTCACTCTCGCCCAGTCTCACTCTCACCCACTCTCTGTCTCGCCCACACTCTCTCTTGCCCACTCTCTCTCGCCCAATCTCTCACTCCCGTCCACTCTCTCTCGACAATACTCTCTCTCACCCACTCTCTCTCTTGCCCACTATGTCCCTCTTCACCCCTCACTCTCACCCAAATTCTCTCCCTCGCCCACTCACCCTCTCCCTCGCCCACTCTCTCTCGCCCACTCTTTCTCTCTCTCGCCCACTCTCTCACCAAATCTTTCGCCCAGTCTCTCTCTCGCCCACACTCTCTCTCACCCACTCACTCTTGGCCACTCTTTCTCTCTCTCGTCCACAGTCTCTCACACCCACTCTCTATCTCGCCCACTCTCTCTCGCTCACTCTCTCACTCTCTCTCGCTCCCACTCTTTCGCTCGCCCACTCTCTCAGTCGCCCACTCTCTCTCTTTCGCCCAGTCTCACTCTCGCCTACTCTCTCTCTCGCCCACTCTCTCTCTCTCTCACTCTCTCTCTCTCCCACTCTCTCTCGCCCACTCTCTCTCTCACCCACTCTCTCTCTTTCGCCCAGTCTCACTCTCGCCCACACTCTCTCTCGCCCATTCTCTCTCTCGCCCACTCTCTCTCTCGCCCACTCTCTCACTCTCTCCCACTCTCTCTCCCGCTCACTGTCTCACTCTCGCTCAGTCACACTCTCGCCCACTCTCTCTCTCGCCCACTCTCTCAATCTCTCCCACTCTCTCTCTCGCTCACTGTATCACTCTCGCCCAGTCTCACTCTCGCCCACCCTCTCTCTCGCCCACTCTCTCACTCTCTCCCACTCTCTCTCTCGCTCACTGTCTCACTCTCGCCCAGTCACACTCTCGCCCACTCTCTCTCATTCACTCTCTCTTTGGCCCAGTCTCACTCTCAGTCACTCTCTCTCTCGCCCACTCTCTCTCTCGCCCGCGCTCTCTCTCGCCCACTCTCTCACTCTTGCCCACTCTCTCTCGCCCACTCTCTCACTCTCGCCCAGTCTCACTCTCACCCACTCTCTGTCTCGCCCACACTCTCTGGCCCACACTCTCTCGCCCACACTCTCTCTCGCTCACTCTCTCTTGCCCATGATCTCACTCTCTCTCACTCACTCTCCCTTGCCCACTCTCTCTCTCCTACTCTCTCTCTCGCCCACTCTCTCACTCTCGCCCAGTCTCACTCTCTCCCACTCTCTCTCTCGCCCACTCTCTCACTCTCGCCCAGTCTCACTCTCACCCACTCTCTGTCTCGCCCACTATGTCCCTCTTCCCCCTTCTCACTCTCACCCACATTCTCTCTCTCGCCCACTCACCCTCTCCCTCGCCCACTCTCTCTCGCCCACTCTTTCTCTCTCTTGCCCACTTTCTCTCATCAAATCTTTCGCCCAGTCTCTCTCTCGCCCACACTCTCTCTCACCCACTCACTCTTGGCCACTCTTTCTCTCTCTCGCCCACAGTCTCTCACACCCACTCTCTCTCTCTCGCCCACTCTCTCTTGCCCACTCTCTCACTCTCTCACTCTCTCTCTCACTCCCACTCTTTCGCTCGCCCACTCTCTCTCGCCCACTCTCTCTTTCGCCCAGTCTCACTCTCGCCCACACTCTCTCTCGCCCATTCTCTCTCTCGCCCACTCTCTCACTCTCGTCCAGTCACAATCTCGCTCACTCTCACTCACCCACTCTCTCTTTGACCGAGTCTCACTCTCACGCACTCTCTGTCTTGCCCACACTCTATCTCGCCCACACTCCCTCTCACCCACTCTCTCTCTCGTCCACTCTCTCACTCTCTCCCACTCTCTCTCTCGCTCACTGTCTCACTCTCGCCCAGTCTCACTCTCACCCACTCTCTGTCTCGCCCACACTCTCTCTTGCCCACTCTCTCTCGCCCACTGTCTCACTCTCGCCCACTCTCTCTCACGCAATCTTTCGCCCAGTCTCACTTGCCCACACTCTCTCTCAACCACTCCCTCTTGCCCACTCTCTCTCTCTCGCCCACACTCTCTCACACCCACTCTTTCACTCTCTCATTCTCTCTCTCCCACTCTCTCACTCTCACCCACTCTCTCTCTTTCACCCACTCTCACTCTCGCCCACACTCTCTCTCGCCCATTGTCTCTCTTGGCAACTCTCTCTCGCCCACTCTCTCACTCTCTCCCACTCTCTCTCTCGCCCACTCTCTCACTCTCTCCCACTCTCTCTCTCTCGCCCACTCTCTCTCGCCCAATCTCTCACTCTCTCCCACTCTCTCTCGCCCACTATCTTACTCTCGCCCAGTCACTCTCTCTCGCCCACTCATCTCGCTCCCACTCTCTCTTGCCCACTCTCTCTCACGCCCATTCTCACGCTCTCGCCCACTCTCTCACTCTCTCCCACTCACTCTCTCGCCCACTCTCTCTCTCACCCATTCTCACACTCTCGCCCACTCTCTCTCTCGCCAACACTCTCTCTCGCCCACTCTCTCTCTCACCTGCGCTCTCTCTCGCCCACTCTCTCTTGCCCACTCGCTCACTCTCTACCACTCTCTGTCTCTCGCCCACTCTCTCTCGCCCACTCTCTCACTCTTTCCCAATCTCTCTCTCGCCCACTCTCTCACTCTCTCCCACTCTCTGTCTCGCCCACTCTCTCACTCTCGCCCAATCTCACTCTCACCAGTTCTCTCTCTCGCCCACTCGCTCACTCTCGTCCACTCTCTCTCTCGCCCAGTATGTCCCTCTACCCGCCTCTCACTCTCACCCACACTCTCTCTCTCACCCACTCACTCTCTCTCTCGCACACTCTCTCTCTCGCCCACTCTCTCGCCCACTCTTTCTCTCTCTCGCCCACTCTCTCTCATCCACTCTTTCTCTCTCTCGCCCACTCTCTCTCACCCAATCTTTTGCCCAGTCTCACTTGCCCACACTCTCTCTCAACCACTCCCTCTTGCCCACTCTCTCTCTCTCGCCCACACTCTCTCACACCCACTCTTTCATCCTCTCACTCTCTCTCTCCCTCCAACTCTTTCACTCGCCCACTCTCTCTCTCGCCCACTCTCTCTCTTTCGCCCAGTCTCACTCTCGCCCAAACTCTCTCTCGCCCATTCTCTCTCTCATCCAGTCTCTCTCGCCCACTCTCTCACTCTCTCCCACTCTCTCTCTTGCCCACTCTCTCACTCTCGCCCACTCTCACTCTCGCCCACTCTCTCACTCTCTCCCACTCTGCCTCTCGCCCACTCTCTCTCTAGCCCATTCTCACACTCTCGCCCAATCTCTCTCGCCCACTCTCTCACTCTCTCCCACTCTCTAAATCTCGCCCACTCTCTCACTCTCGCCCGGTCTCACTCTCACCCACTCTCTGTCTCACCCACATTCTCTCTCGCCCACACTCCCTCTCGCCCACTCTCTCCTGCCCACTCTCTCACTCTCTCCCACTCTCTCTCTCGCCCACTCTCTGTCGCCCACTCTCTCTCACCAAGTCTCTCACTCTCGCCCAGTCACACTCTCGCCCACTCTCTCTCGCCCACACACTCTCTCGCCCACTCTCACTCTTGCCCACTCTCTCACTCTCTCCCACTCTCTCTCTCGCCCACTCTCTCTCTCGCCCACTCTCTCTCTCGCCCACTCTCTCACTCTCACCCACTCTCTCTCTCGCCCACTCTCTCTCTCGCCAACACTCTCTCTCGCCCACTCACTCTCTCACCTGCGCTCTCTCTCGCCCACTCTCTCACTCTCGCCCACTCTCTCTGCCCCCCACTCTCTCAATCTCGCCCACTCTCTTACTCTCGCCCGGTCTTACTCTCACCCACTCTCTGTCTCACCCACACTCTCTCTCGCCCACTCTCTCTTGCCCACTCTCTCACTCTCTCCCACTCTCTCTCTCGCCCACTCTATCTCTCGCCCACTCTCTCTCACCCACTCTCTGTCTCGCCCACACTCTCTCTTGACCACTCTCTCTCTCGCCCACTCTCTCTCACCCACTCTCTGTCTCGCCCACACTCTCTCTTGACCACTCTCTCTCTCGCCCACTCTCTCACACTCGGCCACTCTCTCTCTCGCCCAGTCTCTCTCTCACCCACTCTCTCTCTCTCGACCTGCGCTCTCTCTCGCCCACTCTCTCACTCTCGCCCACTCTCTCTGCCCCCACTCTCTCAATCTCGCCCACTCTCTTACTCTCACCCACTCTCTCACTCTCTCCCACTCTCTCTCTCGCCCACTCTCTCACTCTCTCCCACTCTCTCTCTCGCCCACTCTCTCACTCTCTCCCACTCTCTCTCGCCCACTCTCTCACTCTCGCCCAGTCTCACTCTCACCCACTCTCTGTCTCACCCACACTCTCTCTTGACCACTCTCTCACACTCGGCCACTCTCTCTCTCGCCCAGTCTCTCTATCACCCACTCTCTCTCTCTCGACCAGTCACACTCTCACCCACTCTCTCAACCACTCTCTCTTTGGCCCAGTCTCACTCTCACCCACTCTCTCTATCGCCCACTCTCTCTCGCCAACACTCTTTCGCCCACTTTCTCACTCTCTCCCACTATCTCTCGCCCACTCTCTCTCTCGCCCACTCTCTCACTCTCGCCCACTCTCTCTCTCCCCCACTCTCTGTCTCGACCACTCTCTCACTCTCGCCCAGTCTCACTCTCGCCCACTCTCTGTCTCGCCCACACTCTGTCTCGACCACTCTCTCACTCTCTCTCGCCCACTCTCTCTCTCGCCCACTCTCTCACTCTCTCCCACTCTCCCTCGCCCACTCTCTCTCTCCCCCAATCTCTCTCTCACCCACTCTCTCTCTCGTCCATTCTCTCTCTCGCCCAATCTCTCTCTCACCCACTCTCTCACTCTCTCCTACAATCTCTCTCTCGCCCACTCTCTCTCTCGCCCAGTCTCTCTCTCACCCACTCTCTCTCCCTCTCGCCCACTCTCACTCACACCCTCTCTCTCTCTCCCCCACTCGCTCTCTATCGCCCACTCTCTCTCGCCCACTCTCTCATTCTCGCCCACTCTCTCTCTCGCCCACTCTCTCACTCTAGCCCACTCTCTATCTCTCACCCATTCTCCCTCTCTCGCCCATTCTCCCTCGCCCACTCTCTCTCTCCCCCAATCTCTCTCTCATCCACTCTTCCTCTCGCCCACACTCTCTCTCACCCACTCTATCTTTCGCCCACTCTCTGTCTCGCCCACTTCTCTGGCGCCCACTCTATCTCTCACCCACACCCTCTCTCGCCCACTCTCTCTCTCGCCCACACCCTCTCTCGCTCACTCTCTCTCGCCCTCTCTCTGTCTCGCCCACACACTCTTACCCACTCTCTCTCGCCCACTCTCTCTTGCCCACTCTCTCTCTCGCCCGCGCTCTCTCACGCACACTCTCCCTCTCACCCACTCCCTCTCGCCGATTTCTCTCGCCCACACTCTATCTTTCGCCCACTGTCTCTTTCTCGCCCACTCTATTTCTCGCCCACTCTCTCTCACACACACTCTCTCTCACACACTCTCCCTCTCACACACTCTCCCTCTCGCCGATCTCTCTCACCCACTCTCTCTCTCTCGCCCACTCTCTCTTTCTCGCCCACTCTATTTCTCGCCCACTCTCTCTCACACACACTCTCTCTCACACACTCTCCCTCACACACACTCTCCCTCTCGCCGATCTCTCTCGCCCACTCTCTCTGATCCACTCTCTCTCTCTTGCCCACTCTCTCTCTCGCCCGCTCTCTCTCACACACACTCTCCCTCTCACACACTCTGTCTCGCCGATCTCTCTCGCCCACACTCTCTCTCTCGCCCACTGTCTCTTTCTCGCCCACTCTATTTCTCGCCCACCCTCTCTCTTGCCCACACTTTCTCTTGCCCAATATCTCCCTCTGCCCCCTCTCTCACTCTCGCCCACACTCTCTCTCGCGTACACTCTCTTTAGCCCACACTCTCTCTCGTGTGTATTCTCTCTTGCCCACTCTCACTCTCTCTAGCCCACTCTCTCTCACCCCTACTCTTACTCTCGGCCGGACACTCTCTCACACACTCTCTCTCACCCTCACTCTCTCTCCCCCCACTCTCACTGTCACCCACACTCTCTCGCCCATTCTCTCACCCCTCTCTCTCACACTCTCTCGCCCACTCTCTCTCACCCCCACTCTTTCTCTCACCCCTCTCTCTCACCCCCACTTTCTCTCGCCCACACTCTCTCTTGCCCACTCATCCTCTACCCCCTCTTACACTCGCCCACTCTCCCTTTCGCATAGTCTCTCTCTCCCGCATTCTCTCTCGCCCACCTTCTCTCTCGCCCACTCTCTCACTCTCGCCCACTCTCTCTTTTGCCCACTCTCTCTCACCCACACTCTCTCTCAGCCACAATCTCTCTCGCCCACTCTCTCTCTCGCCCACTCTCTCTCTCACCCACTCTCTCTCTCGCCTACTCTCTCTCTCACCCACTCTCTCTCTCGCCCACCTTCTCTCTCGCCCACTCTCTCACTCTCGCCCACTCTCTCTTTTGCCCACTCTCTCTCACCCACACTCTCTCTCGCCCACTCTCTCTCTCACCCACTCTCTCTCTCACCCACTCTCTCTCTCGCCCACTCTCTCTCTCACCCACAATCTCTCTCACCCACTATCTCTCTCGCCCACCTTCTCTCTCGCCCACACTCTCTCTCGCCCCCTACTCTCTCTTTTGACCACTCTCTCTCGCCCACACTCTCTCTCGCCCCCCACTCCCTTTTTGCCCACTCTCTCTTTTGCCCACTCTCTCTCACCCACACTCTCTCTCGCCCACTTTCTCTCTCACCCACTCTCTCTCTCTCACCCACTCTCTCTCTCGCCCACTCTCTCTCTCACCCACAATCTCTCTCACCCACTATCTCTCTCGCCCACCTTCTCTCTCGCCCCCCACTCTCTCTCGCCCACTCTCTCTTTCGCCCACACTCTCTCTCGCCCACACTCTCTATCTCACCCACTCTCTATCTCGCCCACACTCTCTCTCGCCCACTCTCTCTCTCACCCACACTCTCTATCTCACCCACTCTCTATCTCGCCCACTCTCTCTCACACCCTCTCTCTCTCTCGACCACACTCTCTCACCCACACTCTCTCTCGCGTACTCTCTCTGTCGCCCACACTCTGTCTTTCGCGTACCCTCTCTCTTACCCACTCTCTCTCTCCCGCCCACTATCTCCCTCTGCCCCCTCTCTCACTCCTACTCTTTCTCTCGCCCACTCTCTCTCGCTCATTCTCTCTCACCCAGACTCTCTCTCCCCCACTCTCTCTGTCGCTCACACTCTCTCACCCACTCTCTCACCCTCACTCTCTCTCTCCCACTCTCTCACTCTCACTCACTCTCTCTCTCGCTCACTGTCTCTCTAACCCACTCTCGCTCTCGCCCACTGTCTGTCTCTGGCCAACTCTCTCACTCTCACTCACTGTCTCTCTCGCCCACTCTCTCTCTCACCCACTCTCTCTCTTGCCCATTCTCTGTCTATTGCCCACTTTCTCACTCTCGCACACTCACTCACTCTCGCCCACTGTCTCTCTCTCTCACCCCCATTCTCTCTCGCCCACACTCTCTCACACCCACTCTCTCACTCTCCCACTCTTTCGCTCGCCCACACTCTCTGTCGCCCACTCTCTCTCGTTCACCCAGTCTCACTCTCGCCCACACTCTCTCTCGCCCATTCTCTCTCTCGTCCACTCTCCCTCGCCCACACTCTCACTCTCTCCCACTCTCTCTCTGGCCCACTCTCTCACACTCGCCCAGTCACACTCTTGCCGACTCTCTCTCACCCACTCTCTCTTTGGCCCAGTCTCACTCTCACTCACTCTCTGTCTCGCCCACACTCTCTCTCGCCCTCTCTCTCTCTCGCCCGCTCTCTCTCTCGCCCAATCTCTCACTCTCGCACACTGTCTCTCGCCCACTCTTTCACTCTCGCCCAGTCACACTCTCGCCCACTCTCTCTCACCCACTCTCTCTTTGGCCCAGTCTCACACTCACCCACTCTCTCTCTCGCCCACTCTCTCTCTCGCCAACACTCACTCTCGCCCACACTCTCTCTCGCCCACTTTCTCTCTCGCCCAGTCACACTCTCGCCCACTCTCTCTCACCCACTCTCTGTCTCGCCCACACTCTCTCGCCCACTCTCTCTCGCCCACACTCTCTCGCCCACTCTCTCTCGCCCACTCCGTCACTCTTTCCCACACTCTCTCTCGCCCTCTCTCTCTCTCGCCCGCTCTCTCTCTCGCCCAATCTCTCACTCTCGCACACTGTCTCTCGCCCACTCTCTCACTCTCGCCCAGTCACACTCTCGCCCACTCTTTCTCACCCACTCTCTCTTTGGCCCAGTCTCACTCTGACCCACTCTCTCTCTCGCCCACTCACTCTCTCGCCAACAATCTCTCTCGCCCACTCCCTCTCTCGCCCACGCTCTCCCTCGCCCACTCTCTCACTCTCGCCCAGTCTCACTCTCACCCACTCTCTTTCTCGTCCACACTCTCTCGCCCACACTCTCTCTCGCTCACTCTCTCTTGCCCCGATCTCACTCTCTCCCACTCACTCTCACCCACTCTCTCTCGCCCACTCTCTCACTCTCTCCCACTCTCTCTGTCTCGCCCACTCTCTCTCGCCCACTCTCTCTCTCTCCCGCTCTCTCTCTCGCCCACTCTCTCACTCTCGCTCACTCTCTCTCTGGCCAACACTCTCTCTCAGCTACACTCTCTCTCGCCCACTCTCTTACTCTCTCCTGCTCTCTCTCTCTCGCCACTGTCTCACTCTCTCCCACTCTCTCTCGCCCACTCTCTCTCGCCCACTCTCTCACTCTCGCCCACTCTCTCTCGCCCACTCACTCTCGCCCACTCTCTCTCGCCTACTCTCTCTCTCTCGCCCACTCTCTCTCGCCCACTCTCTCACTCTCGCCCACTCACTCTCTCGCCCCCTCTCTCACTCTCGCCTACTCTCTCTCTCGCCCACACTCTCTCACCCACTCTCTTTTTGGCCCAGTCTCACTCTCACCCACTCTCTCTCTCGCTCACTCTCTCTCGCCCACACTCTCTCTCACCCACTCTTTCTCTCGCCCGCGCTCTCTCTCGCCCACTCTCTCTCATTCTCGCCCACTCTCTCTCTCGCCCACTCTCTCACTCTCGCCCAGTCACACTCTCGCCCACCCTCTCTTTGGTCCAGTTTCAATCTCACCCACTCTCTCACTCTCACCCACTCTCTCTCTCGCGCACTCTCTCTCGCCAACACTCTCTCTCGCCCACACTCTCTCTCGCCCACTCTTTCTCTCGCCAGCGCTCTCTCTCGCCCACTCTCTCACTCTCGCCCACTCTCTCACTCTCGCCCAGTCTCACTCTCACCCAATCTCTATCTCGCCCACACTCTCGCCCACACTCTCTCACTCACTCTCTCTTGCCCACGATCTCACTCTCTCCCACTCACTCTCACCCACTCTCTCTTGCTCACTCTCTCACTCTCTCCCACTCTCTCTCTCTCGCCCACTCTCTCACTCTCTCCCACTCTCTCTCTCGGCCACTCTCTCACTCTGACCCAGTCTCACTCTCACCCACTCTCTGTCTCGCCCACAGTCTCTCTTGCCCACTCTCTCTCTCCCCCAATCTCTCACTCTCGTCCACTCTCTCTCGCCAACACTGTCTCTCGCCCACTCTCTCTCTCGCCCACTCTGTCACTCTCGCCCACTCTCTCTCTCTCGCCCACTCTCTCTCTTGCCCACTATGTCCCTCTTCCCCCCTCTCACTCTCACCCACATTCTCTCTCTCGCCCACTCACCCTCTCCCTCGCCCACTCTCTCTCGCCCACTCTTTCTCTCTCTCACCCACTCTCTCATCAAATCTTTCGCCCATTCTCTCTCTCGTCCACGCTCTCTCACACCCAATCACTCTTGCCCACTCTCTCTCTCGCCCACAGTCTCTCACACCCACTCTCTCTCTCACCCAATCTCTCTTGCCCACTCTCTCACTCTATCACTCTCTCTCTCTCTCTCCCACTCTTTCGCTCGCCCACTCTCTCTCTCGCCCACTCTCTCTTTGGTACAGTCTCACTCTCAAGCACTCTCTGTTTCGCCCACACTCTCTCTCACCCACACTCCCTCTCTCCCACTCTCTCTCTCGCCCGCTCTCTCTCTCGCCCACTCTCTCACTCTCGCCAACACTCTCTCTCACCTACACTCTCTCTCGCCCACTCTCTTACTCTCTCCTACTCTCTCTCTCGCCCACTCTCTCACTCTCTCCCACTCTATCTTTCTCCCACTCTCTCTCGCCCACTCTCAATCTCTCCCACTCTCTCTCTCGCCCACTCTCTCACTCTTGCCCACACTCTCTCTCACCCACTCCCTCACATTTTCTCTGTCGCCCACTCTCTCACTCTCTCCCACTCTCTCTCTTGCCCACTCTCTCACTCTTGCCCAGTCTCACTCTCACCCACTCTCTATCGCCCACACTCTCTCTCACCCACACTCTCTCTCGCCCATTCTCTCACTCTCTCCCACTCTCTCTCTCGCCTACTCTCTCTCACCCACTCTCTCTCTCGCCCTCTCTCTCACTCTCGCCCAGTCTCACTCTCACCCACTCTCTGTCTCGCCCACACTCTCTCGCCCACACTCTCTCTCGCTCACTCTCTCTTGCCCACGATCTCACTCTGCCCCACTCATTCTCACCCATTCTCTCTCGCCAACTCTCTCACTCTCTCTCTCTCGCCCACTCTCACTCTCTCCCACTCTCTCTCTCGCCCACTCTCTCACTCTCGCCCAGTCTCACTCTCACCCATTCTCTCTCTCGCCCACTCTCTCTATCGCCCGCGCTCTCTCTCGCCCACTTTCTCACTCTCGACCACTCTCTCTCTCTCGCCCACTCTCTCTCGCCCACTCTCTCTCTCGCCAACACTCTCTCTCGCCCACATTCTCTCTCGCCCACATTCTCTCTCACCCACTCTCTCTCTCGCCCGCGCTTTCTCTCGCCTACCTCTCACTCTCGCTCACTCTCTCTCTCGCCCACTCTCTGTCTCGCCTACTCTCTCACTCTCGCCCAGTCTCACTCTCACCCACTCTCTGTCTCGCCCACACTCTCTCTCGCTCACACTCTCTAGCCAACACTCTCTCGCCCACTCTCTCACTCTCTCCCACTCTCTCTCTCGCCCACTCTCTCACTCTCTCTCACTCTCTCTCGCCCACTCTATTTCTCACACATATGTCCCTCTTCCCCCCCTCACTCTCACCCACACTCTCTCTCTCGCCCCTCACACTCTCTCTCGCCCACTCTCTCTCTCACCCACTCTTTTTCGCCCACTCTTTCTCTCTCTCGCCCACTCTCTCTCACCCAATCTCTCTTTCGCCCTGTCTCTCTCTCGCCCACACTCTCTCTCACCCACTCCCTCTTGCCCACTCTCTTACTCCCGCCCACTCTCTCTCGCCTACACTCTCTCTCGGCCATTCTCTCTCTCTTGCCCACTCTCTCCCTCTCCCACTCTCTCACTCTCTCCCACTCTCTCTCTCGCCCACACTCCCTCTCACCCACTCTCCCTCTGCCACCTCATTCACTCTCACCCACACTATCTCTCGCCCTCTCTGTGTCACCCCCACTCTCTCACTCCCACTCTCTCTCGCCCACGCTCTGTCACACACTCTCTCACCCACTCTCTCTCTCGCCTACTCTCTCTCTCGCCCTCTCACTCTCTCACCCAGTCTCTCACTCTCGCCCATTCTCTCTCTCTCTCACCCACTCTCTCTCTCGCCTTTACTCTCTCTCACCCATTCTCGCCCACTCTCTCTCTCGCCTTCACTCTCTTCACCCACTCTCTGTCGCCCAGTTTTTCTCTTGCCAACTCATTCTCTATCGCCCACACTCTCTCTCGCCCACACAATCTCGCCCTCCCTCTCTCTCGCCCACTCTCTCTCTAGCCCACACTCTCTCTCGCCCACTCTCTCGCGCCCCCTCTCTCATTCTCTCCCACTCTCTCTCGCCCACTCTCTCACTCTCTCCCACTCTCTGTATCGCCCACACTCTCTCTCTCTCCCACTCTCACTCTCGCCCACACTCTCTCTTGCCCACTCTCTCTCTCGCCCAATCTCTCACTCTCTCCCACTGTCTCTCTCTCCCACTCTCACTCTCGCCCACACTCTCTCTTGCCAACTCTCTCTCTCACCCAATCTCTCACTCTCGCCCACTCTTTGTCGCCAACACTCTCTCTCGCCCACTCACTCTCTCGCCCACTCTCACTCTTGCCCACTATCTCTCTCGCCCACTCTGTCCCTCTTCCCCCCTCTCACACTCACCCACACTCCCTCTCTCGCCCACTCATTCTCTCTCTCGCCCACTCTATCTCTCGCCCAGTCTCTCTCTCGCCCACTCTTTCTCTCAACACTCTCTCTCACCGACTCTCGCCCCCTCTGTCTCTCTCGCCCACTCTGTCTCTCTCCCACTATCTCTCTCACCACCTCCTAACTCGCCCAGTTTCTCTCTCACCCACTCTCTCTCTCTTCCACTATCTCTGTCTCCCCCACCCTCACTCTCGCCCACTCTCTCTCTTGCCCACTCTCTCTCTCCCCCACACTAGCTCTCACCCTCACTCTCTCTCTCACCCATTCTCTCTTTCGCCCAGTCTTTCTCTCGCCTATTCTCTCTCTCCCTCACTCTCGCCCACCCTCTTTCTCGTGCACTATCTCTCTCTGCCCCCTTTCTCACTCTCACGTGCACACTCTCTCGCCCACACCTGATCTTGCCCACTCTCTCTCTCGCCCACTATCTGCCTTGCCCACACTCTCTCACCCCCAATCTCTCTCTCGCCCACTCCCTCTCTCTCACCCACTCTCTCTCACCCACTCTCTCACTCCCACTCTTTCTCTCACCCACTCTCTCACTCCCACTTTCTCACTCACACGCTTTCTCTCACCCACTCTCTCTGATCCCCTCTCTCTCTCACCCACTCTCTGTCACACCCACTCTCTCTCTTGCCCACTCTCTCCCTCTGTCCCCTCTCTCACTCTCGCACACTCTCTCTATCGCCCACTCTCTCACTGTCGCCCACTCTCTCACTGTCGCCCAATCTCTCCCTCTGCCCCTCTCTCACTCTCGCCCACTGTCTCTTTCACCCACTCACTCTCACACCCACTCTCTCTCTTTCCCACTCTCTCACTCTCGCCCACTCTCACTCTCGCCCACTCTCTCACTGTCGCCCACTCTCTCCAACTGCCCCCCTCTCACTCTGTCCCACTCTCTCTCTCGCCCACTCTCTCACTCTTGCCCAGTCTCACTCTCACCCACTCTCTCTCGCCCACACTCTCTCTCACCCGCACTCTCTCTCGCCCATTCTCTCACTCTCTCCCACTCTCTCTCTCGACCACTCTCTCTGTCGCCTACTCTCTCTCACCCACTCTCTCTCTCACTCACTCTCTCACTCTCGCCCAGCCTCACTCTCACCCACTCACTCTCACCCAATCTCTCTTTGGCCCAGTCTCACTCTCACCCTCTCTCTCTCTCACCCACTCTCTCTATCGCCCGCGCTCTCTCTCGCCCACTCTCTCACTCTCTCCCACTCTCTCTCTCTCGCCCACTCTCACTCTCTCCCACTCTCTCTCTCGCCCACTCTCTCACTCTCGCCCAGTCTCACTCTCACCCACTCACTCTCACCCACTCTCTCTTTGGCCCAGTCTCACTCTCACCCACTCTCTCTCTCACCCACTCTCTCTATCGCCCGCGCTCTCTCTCGCCCACTTTCTCACTCTCGCCCACTCTCTCTCTCGCCCACTCTCTCTCGCCCACTCTCTGTCTCGCCAACACTCTCTCTCGCCCACATTCTCTCTCGCGCACATTCTCTCTCACCCACTCGCTCTCTCGCCCGCGCTTTCTCTCGCCTACCTCTCACTCTCGCCCACTCTCTCTCTCGTCCACTCTCTGTCTCGCCTACTCTCTCACTCTCGCCCAGTCTCACTCTCAGCCACTCTCTGTCTCGCCCACACTCTCTCTCGCCCACACTCTCTGGCCCACACTCTCTCGTCCACTCTCTCACTCTCTCCCACTCTCTCTCGCCCACTCTCTCACTCTCTCCCACTCTCTCACTCGCCCACTCTCTTTCTCTCACACTATGTCCCTCTTCCCCCTCACTCTCAGCCACACTCTCTCGCCCCCTCACTCTCTCTCTCGCCCACTCTCTCTCTCACCCACTCTTTTTCGCCCACTCTTTCTCTCTCTCGCCCACTCTCTCTCACCCAACCTCTCTTTCGCCCAGTCTCTCTCTCGCCCACACTCTCTCTCACCCACTCTCTCTCTCGCCCACTCTCACTCTTGCCCACTATCTCTCTCGCCCACTCTGTCCCTCTTACCCCCTCTCACACTCACCCACACTCTCTCTTTCGCCCATTCTTTCTGTCTCTCGCCCACTCTCTCTCACCCAATCTCTCTTTCGCCCAGTCACTCTCTCGCCCACATTCTCTCACCCACTCTCTCTTGCCCACTCACTTACTCTCGCCCACTATCTCCCTCTGCCCCGTCTCTCTCGCCCACTCTCTCTCTCGCCCACTCTCCCTCTGCCACCTCACTCTCTCTCGCCCACACTCTCTCTCGCCCACTCTTTCTCTCGCTCACTCTCTCTCGCCCACTCTCTGTAATCACACTCTCTCACCCACTCTCTCTCTCGCCCACTCTCTCTCTCGCCCTCTCACTCTCACACCCACTCTCTCTCTCGCCTTCACTCTCTCTCTCACACACTCTCTGTCGCCCACTCTTTCTCTTGCCTACTCTTTCTCTATCGCCCACACTCTCTCTCGCCCACACTCTCTCGCCCCCTCTCTCTCGCCCACTCTCTCTCTCGCCCACCCTTTCTCTCAACACTCTCTCTCACCGACTCTCGCCCCCTCTGACTCTCTCCCCCACCCTCACTCTCGCCCACTCTCTCTCTTGCCCACCCTCTCTCTCCCCCACACTAGCTCTCACCCTCACTCTTTCTCTCACCCATTCTCTCTTTCGCCCAGTCCTTCTCTCGCCTATTCTCTCTCTCCCTCACTCTCGCCCACTCTCTTTCTCGTGCACTATCTCTCTCTGCCCCCTCTCTCACTCTCACTTGCACATTCTCTCGCCCACACCTGATCTTGCCCACTCTCTCTCTCGCCCACTATCTGCCTTGCCCACACTCTCTCACCCCCAATCTCTCTCTCGCCCACTCCCTCTCTCTCACCCACTCTCTCTCACCCACTCTCTCACTCCCACTCTTTCTCTCACCCACTCTCTCATCCTCTCTCTCTCTCTCACCCACTCTCTGTCACCCCCACTCTCTCTCTTGCCCACTCTCTCCCTCTGTCCCCTCTCTCACTCTCGCACACTCTCTCTATTGCCCACTCTCTCACTGTCGCCCACTCTCTCACTGTCGCCCAATCTCTCCCACTGCCCCCTCTCACTCTCTCCCACTCTCTCTCTCGCCCACTCTCTCTCGCCCAGTCTCTCTCTTGCCCACTCTCACTCTCGCCCACGCTCTCTCTCGCCCACTCTCTCACTCTTGCCCACTCTCTCTGTCGCCCACTCTCTTACTCTCGCCCACTCTCTCTCTCGCCCACTCTCTCACTCTCGCCCATTCTCTCTCTCGCCCACTCTTTCACTCTCGCCCACTCTCACTCTCGCCCACTCTCTCACTGTCGCCCACTCTCTCCCACTGCCCCCCTCTCACTCTCTCCCACTCTCTCTCTCGCACCCTCTCTCTCTGTCTCGCCCACTCTCTCTCGCCCAGTCTCTCTCTTGCCCACTCTCTCACTCTCGCCCACTCTCTCTGTCGCCCACTCTCTTACTCTCGCCCACTCTCTCACTCTCGCCCACTCTCTCACTGTCGCCCACTCTCTCCCTCTGCCCCCCTCTCACTCTCTCCCTCTCTCTCTCCCACACTCTCTCTCTCGCCAAACACTCTCTCGCGCCCACTCTCTCTCTCTGCCCCACTCTCTCTTATTGCCCACTCTCTGTCTTGCCCACTCTCTGTCTTGCCCACTCTCTCTCTCGCCCATTCTCTCAGTCTCTCTTTCGCCCACTGTCTCACTCTCGCCCACTCTCTCTCTCGACCACTCTCTCACTGTCGCCCATTCTCTCTGTCTCGCCCACTCTCTATCGCCCACTCTCTCTCTCGCCTACTCTCACTCTCGCCCACTCTCTCTCTTGTCCACTCTCTCACTCTCGCCCACTCTCTCCCTCTGACCCCCCTCACTCTCTCCCACTCTCTCTCTTCCCCACACTCACTCTCTCGCCCACACCTGATCTTGCCCACTCTCTCTCTCGCCCACTATCTGCCTTGCCCACACTCTCTCACCCCCAATCTCTCTCTCGCCCACTCCCTCTCTCTCACCCACTCTCTCTCACCCACTCTCTCACTCCCACTCTTTCTCTCACCCACTCTCTCACTCCCACTTTCTCACTCACACGCTTTCTCTCACCCACTCTCTCTGATCCCCTCTCTCTCTCACCCACTCTCTGTCACACCCACTCTCTCTCTTGCCCACTCTCTCCCTCTGTCCCCTCTCTCACTCTCGCACACTCTCTCTATCGCCCACTCTCTCACTGTCGCCCACTCTCTCACTGTCGCCCAATCTCTCCCTCTGCCCCTCTCTCACTCTCGCCCACTGTCTCTTTCACCCACTCACTCTCACACCCACTCTCTCTCTTTCCCACTCTCTCACTCTCGCCCACTCTCACTCTCGCCCACTCTCTCACTGTCGCCCACTCTCTCCAACTGCCCCCCTCTCACTCTGTCCCACTCTCTCTCTCGCCCACTCTCTCACTCTTGCCCAGTCTCACTCTCACCCACTCTCTCTCGCCCACACTCTCTCTCACCCGCACTCTCTCTCGCCCATTCTCTCACTCTCTCCCACTCTCTCTCTCGACCACTCTCTCTGTCGCCTACTCTCTCTCACCCACTCTCTCTCTCACTCACTCTCTCACTCTCGCCCAGCCTCACTCTCACCCACTCACTCTCACCCAATCTCTCTTTGGCCCAGTCTCACTCTCACCCTCTCTCTCTCTCACCCACTCTCTCTATCGCCCGCGCTCTCTCTCGCCCACTCTCTCACTCTCTCCCACTCTCTCTCTCTCGCCCACTCTCACTCTCTCCCACTCTCTCTCTCGCCCACTCTCTCACTCTCGCCCAGTCTCACTCTCACCCACTCACTCTCACCCACTCTCTCTTTGGCCCAGTCTCACTCTCACCCACTCTCTCTCTCACCCACTCTCTCTATCGCCCGCGCTCTCTCTCGCCCACTTTCTCACTCTCGCCCACTCTCTCTCTCGCCCACTCTCTCTCGCCCACTCTCTGTCTCGCCAACACTCTCTCTCGCCCACATTCTCTCTCGCGCACATTCTCTCTCACCCACTCGCTCTCTCGCCCGCGCTTTCTCTCGCCTACCTCTCACTCTCGCCCACTCTCTCTCTCGTCCACTCTCTGTCTCGCCTACTCTCTCACTCTCGCCCAGTCTCACTCTCAGCCACTCTCTGTCTCGCCCACACTCTCTCTCGCCCACACTCTCTGGCCCACACTCTCTCGTCCACTCTCTCACTCTCTCCCACTCTCTCTCGCCCACTCTCTCACTCTCTCCCACTCTCTCACTCGCCCACTCTCTTTCTCTCACACTATGTCCCTCTTCCCCCTCACTCTCAGCCACACTCTCTCGCCCCCTCACTCTCTCTCTCGCCCACTCTCTCTCTCACCCACTCTTTTTCGCCCACTCTTTCTCTCTCTCGCCCACTCTCTCTCACCCAACCTCTCTTTCGCCCAGTCTCTCTCTCGCCCACACTCTCTCTCACCCACTCTCTCTCTCGCCCACTCTCACTCTTGCCCACTATCTCTCTCGCCCACTCTGTCCCTCTTACCCCCTCTCACACTCACCCACACTCTCTCTTTCGCCCATTCTTTCTGTCTCTCGCCCACTCTCTCTCACCCAATCTCTCTTTCGCCCAGTCACTCTCTCGCCCACATTCTCTCACCCACTCTCTCTTGCCCACTCACTTACTCTCGCCCACTATCTCCCTCTGCCCCGTCTCTCTCGCCCACTCTCTCTCTCGCCCACTCTCCCTCTGCCACCTCACTCTCTCTCGCCCACACTCTCTCTCGCCCACTCTTTCTCTCGCTCACTCTCTCTCGCCCACTCTCTGTAATCACACTCTCTCACCCACTCTCTCTCTCGCCCACTCTCTCTCTCGCCCTCTCACTCTCACACCCACTCTCTCTCTCGCCTTCACTCTCTCTCTCACACACTCTCTGTCGCCCACTCTTTCTCTTGCCTACTCTTTCTCTATCGCCCACACTCTCTCTCGCCCACACTCTCTCGCCCCCTCTCTCTCGCCCACTCTCTCTCTCGCCCACCCTTTCTCTCAACACTCTCTCTCACCGACTCTCGCCCCCTCTGACTCTCTCCCCCACCCTCACTCTCGCCCACTCTCTCTCTTGCCCACCCTCTCTCTCCCCCACACTAGCTCTCACCCTCACTCTTTCTCTCACCCATTCTCTCTTTCGCCCAGTCCTTCTCTCGCCTATTCTCTCTCTCCCTCACTCTCGCCCACTCTCTTTCTCGTGCACTATCTCTCTCTGCCCCCTCTCTCACTCTCACTTGCACATTCTCTCGCCCACACCTGATCTTGCCCACTCTCTCTCTCGCCCACTATCTGCCTTGCCCACACTCTCACCCCCAATCTCTCTCTCGCCCACTCCCTCTCTCTCACCCACTCTCTCTCACCCACTCTCTCACTCCCACTCTTTCTCTCACCCACTCTCTCATCCTCTCTCTCTCTCTCACCCACTCTCTGTCACCCCCACTCTCTCTCTTGCCCACTCTCTCCCTCTGTCCCCTCTCTCACTCTCGCACACTCTCTCTATTGCCCACTCTCTCACTGTCGCCCACTCTCTCACTGTCGCCCAATCTCTCCCACTGCCCCCTCTCACTCTCTCCCACTCTCTCTCTCGCCCACTCTCTCTCGCCCAGTCTCTCTCTTGCCCACTCTCACTCTCGCCCACGCTCTCTCTCGCCCACTCTCTCACTCTTGCCCACTCTCTCTGTCGCCCACTCTCTTACTCTCGCCCACTCTCTCTCTCGCCCACTCTCTCACTCTCGCCCATTCTCTCTCTCGCCCACTCTTTCACTCTCGCCCACTCTCACTCTCGCCCACTCTCTCACTGTCGCCCACTCTCTCCCACTGCCCCCCTCTCACTCTCTCCCACTCTCTCTCTCGCACCCTCTCTCTCTGTCTCGCCCACTCTCTCTCGCCCAGTCTCTCTCTTGCCCACTCTCTCACTCTCGCCCACTCTCTCTGTCGCCCACTCTCTTACTCTCGCCCACTCTCTCACTCTCGCCCACTCTCTCACTGTCGCCCACTCTCTCCCTCTGCCCCCCTCTCACTCTCTCCCTCTCTCTCTCCCACACTCTCTCTCTCGCCAAACACTCTCTCGCGCCCACTCTCTCTCTCTGCCCCACTCTCTCTTATTGCCCACTCTCTGTCTTGCCCACTCTCTGTCTTGCCCACTCTCTCTCTCGCCCATTCTCTCACTCTCTCTTTCGCCCACTGTCTCACTCTCGCCCACTCTCTCTCTCGACCACTCTCTCACTGTCGCCCACTCTCTCTGTCTCGCCCACTCTCTCTCGCCCACTCTCTCTCTCGCCTACTCTCACTCTCGCCCACTCTCTCTCTTGTCCACTCTCTCACTCTCGCCCACTCTCTCCCTCTGACCCCCCTCACTCTCTCCCACTCTCTCTCTTCCCCACACTCTCTCTCTCGCCCACACTCTCTTGTGCCCACACTCTCTCTCTCTCGCCCAGTCTCTCTCTCGCCCGCTCTCTCTCTCGCCCGCTCTCTCTCTCTGTCTCGCCCACTCTTTCTCGCCCAGTCTCTCTCTCACCCACTCGACCTCTGCCCCCTCAATCTCGCCCATTCCTATTCGCTCCCACTCTCCCTCGCCCACACTCACTCACACCCACTCTCTCAGTCTCCCACTTTTTCGCTCGCCCACTCTCTCTCTCGCCCACTCTCTCTCTTTCACCCAGTCTCACGCTCACCCACTCTCTCTCTCACCCACTCTCTGTCTCGACCACACTCTCTCACCCACACTCTCTCGCCCACTCTCTCACTCTCTCCCACTCGCTCATTCTCGCCTAGTCTCACTCTCACCCACTCTCTCGCCCACACTCTCTCTCACCCACACTCTCTCTCGCCCATTCTCTCACTCTCTCCCACTCTCTCTCTCTCGCCCACTCTCTCTCTCGCCCACTCTCTCACTCTCGCCCACACTCTCTCTTGCCCACTCTCTCTCTCGCCCACACTCTCTTGCCCACGATCTCACTCTCTCCCACTCTCTCTCTCACCCACTCTCACTCTCACCCACTCTCTCTCTAGCCCACTCTCTCTCTTGCCCACTCTCTCTCTCGCCCACACTCTCTTGCCCACGATCTCACTCTCTCCCACTCACTCTCACCCACTCTCTCTTGCCCACTCTCTCACACTCTCCCACTCTCTCTCTCACCCACTCTCACTCTCACCCACTCTCTCTCTCGCCCACTCTCTCTCTTGCCCACTCTCTGTCTCTCGCCCACTCTCTCACTCTCGCACACTCACTCACTCTCGCCCACTGTCTCTCTCACCCCCATTCTCTCTCGCCCACCCTCTCTCACCCACTCACCCTCTGACCACTCACTCTCGCCCATTCCTATTCGCTCCCACTCTCTCTCTCTCGCCCAAACTCTCTCACAACCACTCTCTCACTCTCTCACTCTCCCACTCTTTCGCTCGCCCACTCTCTCTCTCGCCCACTCTCTCTCTTCCACCCAGTCTCACTCTCGCCCACACTCTCTCTCGCCCATTCTCTCTCTCGCCCACTCTCTCTCTTTCACCCAGTCTCACTCTCGCCCAAACTCTCCCTCGCCCACTCTCTCACTCTCTCCCACTCTCTCTCTCGCCCACTCTCTCACTCTCGCCCAGTCACACTCTTGCCCACTCTCTCTCACCCACTCTCTCTTTCGCCCAGTCTCACTCTCACTGACTCTCTGTCACGCCCACACTCTATCTCGCCCACACTCTCTCTCGCCCTCTCTCTCTCTCGCCCGCGCTCTTTCTCCCCCACTCTCTCACTCTCGCCCACTCCCTCTCGCCCACTCACTCATTCCCACTCTCTCTCTTGCCCACTCTTTCACTCTCGCCCAGTCACACTCTCGCCCACTCTCTCTCACCCACTCTCTCTTTGGCCCAGTCTCACTCTCACCCACTCTCTCTCTCGCCCACTCACTCTCTCGCCAACAATCTCTCTCGCCCACTCTCTCTCTCTCGCCCGTGCTCTCTCTCGCCCACTCTCTCACTCTTGCCCACTCTCTCTCGCCCACTCTCTCACTCTCGCCCAGTCTCACTCTCACCCACTCTCTGTCTCGCCCACACTCTCTCGCCCACACTCTCTCGCCCACACTCTCTCTCGCTCACTCTCTCTTGCCCACGATCTCACTCTCTCCCACTCACTCTCACCCACTCTCTCTTGGCCACTCTCTCTCTCACTCCCACTCTCACTCTCGCCCACTCTCTCACTCTCACCCACATTCTCTCTCTCGCCCACTCACCCTCTCCCTCGCCCACTCTCTCTCTCACCCACTCTTTCTCTCTCTCGCCCACTCTCTCTCACCAAATCTTTCGCCCAGTCTCTCTCTCGCCCACACTCTCTCTCACCCACTCACTCTTGGCCACTCTTTCTCTCTCTCGCCCACAGTCTCTCACACCGACTCCCTCTCTCGCCCACTCTCTCACTCTCTCTCGCTCCCACTCTTTCTCTCGACCACTCTCTCTCTCGCCCACTCTCTCTCTTTCGCCCAGTCTCACTCTCGCCCACTCTCTCTCTCTCGCCCACTCTCTCACTCTCTCACTCTCTCTCTCTCCCACTCTCTCTCGCCCACTCTCTCTCTCACCCACTCTCTCTCTTTCGCCCAGTCTCACTCTCGCCCACACTCTCTCTCGCCCATTCTCTCTCTCGCCCAGTCTCTCACTCTCGTTCAGTCACAATCTCACCCACTCTCTCTCACCCACTCTCTCTTTGGCCCAGTCTCACTCTCACGCACTCTCTGTCTCGCCCACACTCTATCTCGCCCACACTCTCTCTCGCCCACCCTCTCTCTCGCCCGCTCTCTCTCTCGCCCACTCTCTCACTCTCGCCCACTCTCTCTCTGGCCAACACTCTCTCTCACCTACACTCTCTCTCGCCCACTCTCTCACTCTCGCCCACTCTCTCTCGCCCACTCTCTCACTCTCGCCCAGTCTCACTCTCACCCACTCTCTGTCTCGCCCACACTCTCTCGCCCACACTCTCTCGCCCACACTCTCTCTCGCTCACTCTCTCTTGCCCACGATCTCACTCTCTCCCACTCACTCTCACCCACTCTCTCTTGGCCACTCTCTCTCTCACTCCCACTCTCACTCTCGCCCACTCTCTCACTCTCACCCACATTCTCTCTCTCGCCCACTCACCCTCTCCCTCGCCCACTCTCTCTCTCACCCACTCTTTCTCTCTCTCGCCCACTCTCTCTCACCAAATCTTTCGCCCAGTCTCTCTCTCGCCCACACTCTCTCTCACCCACTCACTCTTGGCCACTTTTTCTCTCTCTCGCCCACAGTCTCTCACACCGACTCCCTCTCTCGCCCACTCTCTCACTCTCTCTCGCTCCCACTCTTTCTCTCGACCACTCTCTCTCTCGCCCACTCTCTCTCTTTCGCCCAGTCTCACTCTCGCCCACTCTCTCTCTCTCGCCCACTCTCTCACTCTCTCACTCTCTCTCTCTCCCACTCTCTCTCGCCCACTCTCTCTCTCACCCACTCTCTCTCTTTCGCCCAGTCTCACTCTCGCCCACACTCTCTCTCGCCCATTCTCTCTCTCGCCCAGTCTCTCACTCTCGTTCAGTCACAATCTCACCCACTCTCTCTCACCCACTCTCTCTTTGGCCCAGTCTCACTCTCACGCACTCTCTGTCTCGCCCACACTCTATCTCGCCCACACTCTCTCTCGCCCACCCTCTCTCTCGCCCGCTCTCTCTCTCGCCCACTCTCTCACTCTCGCCCACTCTCTCTCTGGCCAACACTCTCTCTCACCTACACTCTCTCTCGCCCACTCTCTCACTCTCGCCCACTCTCTCTCGCCCACTCTCTCTCGCCCACTCTCTCTCTCGCCCACTCTCTCTCACCCACTCTCTCACTCTCGACCACTCTCTCTCTCCCACTCTCTCTCTCTCCCACTCTGTCTCTCGCCCACTCTCTCTCCCGCCCCCTCTCTCACTCTCGCCCAGTCACACTTTCGCCCACTCTTTCTCACCCACACTCTCTTTGGCCCAGTCTCACTCTCACCCATTCTCTCTCTCGCCCACTCTCTCTCGCCAACACTCTCTCTCGCCCACACTCTCTCTCGCCCACTCTTTCTCTCGCCTGCGCTCTCTCTCGCCCACTCTCTCACTCTCGCCCACTCTCTTTCTCGCCCACGCTCTCACTCTCGCCCAGTCACACTTTCGCCCACTCTTTCTCACCCACTCTCTCTTTGGTCCAGTCTCACTCTCACCCACTCTCTCTCTCACCCACTCTCTCTCGCCAACACTCTCTCTTGCCCACACACTCTCTCGCCCACTCTTTCTCTCGCCCACGCTCTCTCTCGCCCACTCTCTCACTCTCGCCCACTCTCTCTCTCGCCCACTCTCTGTCTCGCCCACACTCTCTCGCCCACACTCTCTCTCGCCCACTCTCTCTTGCCCACGATCTCACTCTCTCCCACTCACTCTCACCCACTCTCTCTTGCCCACTCTCTCACTCTCTCCCACTCTCTCTCTCTCGCCAACACTGTCTCTCGCCCACTCTCTCTCTCGGCCACTCTCTCAATCTCGCCCATTCTCACTCTCACCCACTCTCTGTCTTGCCCACAGTCTCTCTTGCCCACTCTCTCTCTCGCCCAATCTCTCACTCTCGTCCACTCTCTCTCGCCAACACTGTCTCTCGCCCACTCTCTCTCTCGCCCACTCTCTCACTCTCGCTCACTGTCTCTCTCTCGCCCACTCTCTCTTGCCCACTATGTCCCTCTTCCCCACTCTCACCCTCACCCACATTCTCTCTCTCGCCCACTCACCCTCTCCTTCGCCCTCTCTCTCTCGCGCACTCTTTCTCTGTCTCACCCACTTTCTCACCAAATCTTTCGCCCATTCTCTCTCTCGCCCACGCACTCTCTCACCCACTCTCTGTCTCGCCCACAGTCTCTCTTGCCCACTCTCTCTCTCGCCCAATCTCTCACTCTCGTCCACTCTCTCTCGCCAACACTGTCTCTCGCCCACTCTCTCTCTCGCCCACTCTCTCACTCTCGCCTACTGTCTCTCTCTCGCCCACTCTCTCTCTTGCCCACTATGTCCCTCTTCCCCCCTCTCACCCTCACCCACATTCTCTCTCTCGCCCACTCACCCTCTCCCTCGCCCTCTCTCTCTCGCCCTCTCTTTCTCTGTCTCACCCACTCTCTCACCAAATCTTTCGCCCATTCTCTCTCTCGCCCACGCTCTCTCTCACCCACTCACTCTTGCCCACTCTCTCTCTCTCTCGCCAACAGTCTCTCACACCCACTCTCTCTCTCGCCCAATCTCTCTTGCCCACTCTCTCACTCTATCACTCTCTCTCTCTCTACCACTTTTCGCTCGCCCACTCTCTCTCTCGCCCACTCTCTCACTCTCGTCCAGTTACACTCTCGCCCACTCTCTCTCACCCACTCTCTCTTTTTTCCAGTCTCACTCCCAAGCACTCTCGGTTTCGCCCACACTCTCTCTCACCCACACTCCCTCTCTCCCACTCTCTCTTGCCCGCTCTCTCTCTCGCCTACTCTCTCACTCTCGCCAACTCTCGCTCTGGCCAACACTCTCTCTCACCTACACTCTCTCTCGCCCAGTCTCTTACTCACTCCTACTCTCTCTCTCGCCCACTCTCTCACTCTCTCCCACTCTCTCGCGCCCACTCTCTCACTCTCGCCCAGTCTCACTCTCACCCACTCTCTCTCCCCACTCTCTCTTTGGCCCAGTCTCACTCTCACCCACTCTCTCTCGCCCACTCTCTATCGCCCGCGCTCTCTCTCTCCCACTTTCTCACTCTCGCCCACTCTCTCTCTCTCGCCCACTCTCTCTCGCCCACATTCTTTCTCGCCCACATTCTCTCTCACCCACTCTCTCTCTCGCCCGCGCTCTCTCTCGCCGACCTCTCACTCTCGCCCACTCTCTCTCTCGCCCACTCTCTGTCTCGCCTACTCTCTCACTCTCTCCCAGTCTCACTCTCACCCACTGTCTGTCTCGTCCACACTCTCTCTCGCCCACACTCTCTAGCCCACTCTCTCTCGCCCACTCTCTCACTCTCTCCCACTCTCTCTCACCCACTCTGTCACTCTCTCCCACTCTCTCTCTCGCCCACTCTCTTTATCACCCACTATGTCCCTCTTCCCCCCTCACTCTCACCCACACTCTCTCTCGCCCCCTCACTCTCTCTCTCGCCCACTCTCTCTCTCGCCCACTCTCTTTCGCCCACTCTTTCTCTCTCTCGCCCACTCTCTCTCACCCAATCTCTCTTTCGCCCAGTCTCTCTCTCGCCCACACTCTCTCTCACCCACTCCCTCTTGCCCACTCTCTTACTCCCTCCCACTCTCTCTCGCCCACACTCTCTCTCGCCCATTCTCTCTCTCTTGCACACTCTCTCTCTCGCCCACTCTCTCACTCTCTCCCACTCTCTCTCTCTCGCCCACACTCTCTCTCACCCACCTTCTCACTCTCTCTCTCGTCCACACTCTCTCTCGCCCACTCTCACTCTTGCCCACTATCTCTCTCGCCCACTCTGTCCCTCTTCCCCCCTCTCACACTCACCCACACTCCCTCTCTCGCCCACTCATTCTCTCTCTCGCCCACTCTATCTCTCGCCCACTGTCTTTCGCCCACTCTTTCTGTCTCTCGCCCACTCTCTCTCACCCAATCTCTCTTTCGCCCAGTCACTCTCTCGCCCACATTCTCTCTCACCCACTCCCTCTTGCCCACTCACTTACTTTCGCCCACTATCTCCCTCTGCCCCCTCTCTCTCGCCCACTCTCTCTCTCGCCCACTCTCCCTCTGCCACCTCACTCACTCACGACCACACTCTCTCTCGCCCACTCTGTCTCAGCCCCACTCTCTCACTCCCAATCTTTCTCTCGCTCACTCTGTCTCGCCCACTCTCTGTCGCACACTCTCTCACCCACTCTCTCTCTCGCCCACTCTCTCTCTCGCCCTCTCACTCTCGCACCCACTCTCTGTCGCCCAATCTTTCTCTCGCCTACTCTTTCTCTATTGCCCACACTCTCTCTCGCCCACACTCTCTCCCCCCTCTCTCGCCCACTCTCTCTCTCGCCCACTCTTTCTCTCAACACTCTCTCTCACCGACTCTCGCGCCCTCTGTCTCTCTCGCCCACTCTGTCTCTCTCCCACTCTCTCTCTCACCAACTCCTAACTCGCCCAGTTTCTCTCTCACCCACTCTCTCTCTCTTACACTATCTCTCTCTCCCCCACCCTCACTCTCGCCCACTCTCTCTCTTGCACACCCTCTCTCTCCCCCACACTAGCTCTCACCCTCACTCTCTCTCTCACCCATTCTCTCTTTCGCCCAGTCTTTCTCTCGCCTATTCTCTCTCTCCCTCACTCTCGCCCACCCTCTTTCTCGTGCACTATCTCTCTCTGCCCCCTCTCTCACTCTCACGTGCATACGCTCTCGCCCACACCTGATCTTGCCCACTCTCTCTCGCCCACTATCTGCCTTGCCCACACTCTCTCACCCCCAATCTCTCTCTCGCCCACTCCCTCTCTCTCACCCACTCTCTCTCACCCACTCTCTCACTCCAACTCTTTCTCTGATCCACTCTCTCTTTCCCACTTTCTCACTCACTCGCTTTCTCTCACCCACTCTCTCATCCCCCCTCTCTCTCTCACCCACTCTCTGTCACCCCCACTCTCTCTCTTGCCCACTCTCTCCCTCTGTCCCCTCTCTCACTCTCACACACTCTCGCTCGCCCACTCTCTCACTCTCGCCCACTGTCTCTCTCACCCACTCACTCGCACACCCACTCTCTCTCGTTCCCACTCTCTCACTCTCGCCCACTCTCACTCTCGCCCACTCTCTCACTGTCGCCCACTCTCTCCCACTGCCCCCTCTCACTCTCTCCTACTCTCTCTCTCGCCCACTCTCTAACTCTTGCCCAGTCTCACTCTCACCCACTCTCTCTCGCCCTCACTCTCTCTCACCCACAGTCTCTCTCGCCCATTCTCTCACTCTCTCCCACTCTCTCTCTCTCGCCCACTCTCTCTCTCGCCTACTCTCTCACCCACTCTCTCTCTCGCTCACTCTCTCTTGCCCACGATCTCACTCTCGCCCAGTCTCACTCTCACCCACTCTCTCTCACCCACTCTCTCTTTGGCCCAGTCTCACTCTCACCCAATCTCTCTCTCGCCCACTATCTCCCTTGCCCACACTCTCTCACCCCCAATCTCTCTCTCGCCCACTCCCTCTCTCTCACCCACTCTCTCTCACCCACTCTCACTCCCACTCTTTCTCTCACCCACTCTCTCACTCCCACTTTCTCACTCACAACCTTTCTCTCACCCACTCTCTCTCATCCACTCTCTCTCTCACCCACTCTCTGTCACCCCCACTCTCTCTGTTGCCCACTCTCTCCCTCTGTCCCCCTCTCACTCTTGCACACTCTCTCTATCGCCCACTCTCTCACTATCGCCCACTCTCTCACTGTCGCCCAATCTCTCCCTCTGCCCCTCTCTCAAACTCTCCCACTCTCGCTCGCCCACTCTCTCACTCTCGCCCACTGTCTCTCTCACCCACTCACTCTCACACCCACTCTCTCTCTTTCCCACTCTCTCACTCTCGCACACTATCACTCTCGCTCACTCTCTCACTGTCGCCCACTCTCTCCCTCTGCCCCCCTCTCACTCTCTCCCACTCTCTCTCTCGCCCACACTCTCTCTGTCTCGCCCACTCTCTCTCGCCCAGTCTCTCTCTCACCCACTCTCACCCTCGCCCACTCTCTCTCTTGCCCACTCTCTTACTCTCACCCACTCTCTCTCTCACCCACTCTCTCACTGTCGCCCACTCTCACTCTCGCCCACTCTCTCACTGTCGCCCACTCTCTCCCACTGCCCCCCTCTCACTCTCTCCCACTCTCTCTCTCGCCCACTCTCTCTCTCACCCACTCTCTCACTGTCGCCCACTCTCACGCTCGCCCACTCTCTCACTGTCACCCACTCTCTCCCATTGCCCCCCTCTCACTCTCTCCCACTCTCTCTCTCGCCCACTCTCTCTCTCTGTCTCGCCCACTCTCTCTCGCCCAGTCTCTCTCTCACCCACTCTCACCCTCGCCCACTCTCTCTCTTGCCCACTCTCTCACTCTCGCCCACTCTCTCTGTCGCCCACTCTCTTACTCTCGCCCACTCTCTCTCTCACCCACTCTCTCACTGTCGCCCACTCTCACTCTCGCCCACTCTCTCACTGTCGCTCACTCTCTCCCACTGCCCCCCTCTCACTCTCTCCCACTCTCTCTCTCGCCCACTCTCTCTCTCACCCACTCTCTCACTGTCGCCCACTCTCTCTCTCGCCCACTCTCTCTCTCACCCACTCTCTCACTGTCGCCCACTCTCACGCTCGCCCACTCTCTCACTGTCACCCACTCTCTCCCATTGCCCCCCTCTCACTCTCTCCCACTCTCTCTCTCGCCCACTCTCTCTCTCTGTCTCGCCCACTCTCTCTCGCCCAGTCTCTCTCTCACCCACTCTCACCCTCGCCCACTCTCACTCTTGCCCACTCTCTCACTCTCGCCCACTCTCTCACTGTCGCCCACTCTCTCCCACTGCCCCCCTCACTCTCTCCCTCTCTCTCTCTCGCCCACTCTCTCTCTCTGTCTCGCCCTCTCTCTCGCCCAGTCTCTCTCTCGCCCACTCTCTCTCTCGCCCACGCTCTCTCGCGTCCACTCTCTCTCTCGCCCAGTCTCTCTCTCGCCCGCTCTCTCTCTCTCGCCCACTCTCTCTCTCTCGCCCACTCTCTCTCACACCCTCTCTCCCTCCCCCACTCTCTCTATCGCCCATTCTCTGTCTTGCCCACTCTCTCTCTCGCCCATTCTCTCACTCTCTCTCTCGCCCACTCTCTCACTCTCACACACTCTCTCTCTCGCCCACTCTCTCACTCTCACACACTCTCTCTCTCGCCCACTCTCTCACTCTATCCCACTCTCTCTGTCTCGCCCACTCTCTCTCGCCCCCCTCACTCTCTCCCACTCTCTCTCTCGCCCACTCTCTCTCTCTGTCTCCCCCACTCTCTCTCGCCCAGTCTCTCTCTCACCCACTCTGACTCTCGCCCACTCTCTCTCTTGCCCACTCTCTCACTCTCGCCCACTCTCTCTGTCGCCCACTCTCTTACTCTCGCCCACTCTCTCTCTCACCCACTCTCTCACTGTCGCCCACTCTCACTCTCGCCCACTCTCTCACTGTCGCTCACTCTCTCCCACTGCCCCCCTCTCACTCTCTCCCACTCTCTCTCTCGCCCACTCTCTCTCTCACCCACTCTCTCACTGTCGCCCACTCTCACTCTCGCCCACTCTCTCACTGTCGCCCACTCTCTCCCACTGCCCCCCTCTCACTCTCTCCCACTCTCTCTCTCGCCCACTCTCTCTCTCTGTCTCGCCCACTCTCTCTCGCCCAGTCTCTCTCTCACCCACTCTCACTCTCGCCCACTCTCTCTCTTGCCCACTCTGTCACTCTCGCCCACTCTCTCACTGTCGCCCACTCTCTCCCACTGCCCCCCCTCACTCTCTCCCTCTCTCTCTCTCGCCCACTCTCTCTCTCTGTCTCGCCCTCTCTCTCACCCAGTCTCTCTCTCGCTCACACTCTCTCGCGTCCACTCTCTCTCTCGCCCAGTCTCTCTCTCGCCCGCTCTCTCTCTCTCGCCCACTCTCTGTCTCTCGCCCACTCTCTCTCACACCCTCTCTCTCTCCCCCACTCTCTCTATCGCCCACTCTCTGTCTTGCCCACTCTCTCTCTCGCCCATTCTCTCACTCTCTCTCTCGCCCACTCTCTCACTCTCACCCACTCTCTCTCTCGCCCACTCTCTCACTCTATCCCACTCTCTCTGTCTCGCCCACTCTCTCTCGCCCACTCTCTCTCTCTTTCCTACTCTCTCACTCTCGCCCACTCTCTCTCGCCCACTCTCTCTCTCGCCCACTCTCTCTTTCGCCCACTCTCTCACTCTCGCCCACTCTCTCACTCTATCCCACTCTCTCTGTCTCGCCCACTCTCTCTCGCCCACTCTCTCTCTCGCCCACTCTCTCTCTTGCCCACTCTCTCACTCTCGCCCACTCTCTCACTGTCGCCCACTCTCTCCCTCTGCCCCCCCTCACTCTCTCCCACTCTCTCTCGCCCACACTCTCTGTCTCGCCCACACTCTCTCGTGCCCACACTCTCTCTCTCTCGCCCAGTCTCTCTCTCGCCCGCTCTCTCTCTCGCCTGTTCTCTCTCTCTCGCCCGCTCTGTCTCTCTCGCCCTCTCTCTCTCTCTGTCTCGCCCAGTCTCTCTCTCGCCCACTCTCACTCTCGCCCACTCTCTATTTCGCCCACTTTCTCACTCTCTCCCACTATCTTTCTCGCCCACTTTCTCTCTCGCCCATTCTCTCACTCTCTCTCGCCCACTCTCACTCACCCACTCTCTCTCTAGCCCACTCTCTTACTCTCGCCCACTCTCTCTCTCGCCTACTCTCTCACTCTCGCCCACTCTCTCTGTGTTGCCCACTCTCTCTCTCCCGCACACTCTCACCCGCCCATTCTCTCTCCCTCACCCACTCACTCTCTCTCTCTCGCCCACTCTCTCTCAGCCCCACTCTCTCTCGCTCCCACCCTCTCACGCCCACTCTCTCTCTCGCCCACTCTCTCACTCTCGCCCACTCTCTATCTCTCACCCATTCTCCCTCTCTCGCCCACTCTCCCTCGCCCACTCTCTCTCTCCCCCAATCTCTCTCTCACCCACCCTCTCTCTCATCCACTCTCTCTCGCCCACTCTCTCTCACCCACTCTCTCACTTTCTCCCACTCTCTCTCGCCCACTCTTTCTTGCGCCCACTCTCTCTCTCTCGCCCACTCTCTCTCACCCCCACTCTCTCTCGCTCCCACCCTCTCACGCCCACTCTCTCTCGCCCACTCTCTCACTCTCGCCCACTCTCTATCTCTCACCCATTCTCCCTCTCTCACCCACTCTCCCTCGCCCACTCTCTCTCTCCCCCAATCTCTCTCTCACCCACCCTCTCTCTCATCCACTCTCTCTCGCCCACTCTCTCTCACCCACTCTCTCACTTTCTCCCACTCTCTCTCGCCCACTCTCTCTTGCGCCCACTCTCTCTCTCTCGCCCAGTCTCTCTCTCGGCTGCTCTCTCTCTCTCGCCCACTCTCTCTCTTGCCCACTCTCTCTCTCTCGTCTACTCTCTCTCACACCCTCTCTCTCTGCGCCACTCTCTCTTTATCGTCCACTCTCTCTCTCGCCCACTGTCTCTCTTGCCCACGCTCTCACTCTCGCCCACTCTCTCTCTCTCGCCCACTCTCTCTCTCGCCCACTCTCTTACTCTCTCCCACTCTCTCTCTCTTGCCCACTGTCTCTTTCTCTCACACACACTCTCTCGCCCACTCTCTCTCTCTCTCTCCCACTCTCTCTCTCGCGCCTACTCTCTCTCTCGCCCACTGTCTCGCTCTCACCCACTCTCTCTCTCTCGCCCACTCTCACTCTCTCCCATTCTCACTCTCGCCCACTCTCTCACTCTCACCCACACTCTCCCTCTGCCCCCTCATTCACTCTCGCCCACTCTCTCCTTCTGCCCCCTTTCTCACTCTCGCCCACTCTCTCTCACTCTCACCTGCACCACCCTCACTCTCTCCAGCCCTTCGCTCTCACTTGCACCCTCTGTCGCTTTCTCCCCTCTCTCTCACTTATCCCCGTCTGTCGCTCTATCTCGCTCTTGCTCTATCTCTCTCTTGCTCTTCCTGTGTCATTGTCTCCCTCTTTTGCTCATCTCCTCTCTCGCCATCTCCCCCTCTCTTGCTCCCCCTTTCTCCCCCTCATTGTCCCCTCTCCCTCACACTGTCTCGTCTCCCTCTCGTCCCCTCTCTCTCCCTCTCTCTCTCTTCCCCTCTCTCGTCCACTCTGTTGTCCCCCTCTCGCATCCCCTTTCTCTTCCCCTCACATTCCCTCTCTATCCCCCATCGCCCCCCTCTCCCTTGTCCCCTCTCTCTCCCTCTCTCGCCCCCCCATCATTCCCTCTCTCTCTCTCCCTGTATCATCCCCTTTCTCTCCCTCTTTCTCCCTCTCTCTGCCTCCCTTGTCCCCTCTCACTCCCCCCATTGTCCCCTCTCTGTCCCTCCCTCATCCCCTCTCTCTCCCCCTCTTGCCCCCTCTCTCTCTCTCCTTCATTCCCTCTCTCTCCCCTCTTGTCCCCTCTCTCTCCCCTCTCGTCCCCTCTCTCTCCCTCCCTCATCCCCTCTCTCTCACCATATCGTCCCCCTCTCCCTCTCTCTCCCTCTCTCTCCCCCCATTGTCCTCTCTCTCTCTCTCTCGTCCCCCCCCTCTCTCATCCCCTCTTTCTCCCACTCTCTCTCACTCTCCCACCCCCCATCATCCCCCCTCTCTCCCCGTATCGTCCCCTTTCTTTCCCTCCCTCTCCTTCTCTCGTCACCCTCTCTCTCCCCCACTCTCGTCTCCTCTCTCTCCCCCCAAACGTCCCCTCTCTCTTCCTCTCACATACCCGCTCTCGCGCCCTCTCTCCCTCTCTCGCCCCCCATCGTCCCCTCTCTCACCCTCATTCGTCCCCTCTCTCTCCCTCTCTTATACCGACTCTCTCTGCCTCTTGTCCCCTTCTCTCCCCCATTGTCCCCTCTTTCTCCCTCTCTTCCTTCTCTCTCCGTCTCTCTCCATCCCTCTCCTCCATCGTCCCCTCTCTCCCTCTCTCGTCCCCTGTCTCACCCCATCGTCCCCTCTCTCCCCCTCTCTCTCCCTCTCCCCCATCCTCCCCTCTCTCTCCCCCTCTCGTCCCTTCTCTCTCACCCCGTCCCCTCTCTCTCCCCTATCATCCCCAATCTCTCCCTCTCTCCCTCCCCCTCTGTCCCTCTCACGTCCCCTCTCTACCTCTCCCGTCACCCTTCTCTACCCCTTCGTCCTCTCTCTCTCCCTCTTGTCCCATCTCTCTTACCCTCTTTCTCCCCCCCGTCCCCTCGCTCACCCCTCTCATCACCTCTCTCCCCTTCTCTCTTCTCCTCTCTCTCCCGCCATCGTCCCCTCTCTCTCCCATCGACCACACTCTCTCCCTCTCTCATCCCCTCTCTCTCCCCCTCTCGTCCCCTCCCTCTCCCTCGCTTGCCCCCACTCTCTTCCACTCTCGTCTCCCCTCTATCCCTCATTGTTCCCCCTCCCTCTCTCGTTCACACTCTTTCCCTCATTCATCCCCTCTTTCTCCCTCTGTCTCCCTCTCTCTCCCCCCATCGCCCCCTCTCCGTCCCTCTCCCTTCCCTCTCTCCCCTATTGTCCGCTCTCTCTCTCTCTCTCTCTTCCCCTCTCTCTCCCCCATCATCCACTCTCTCTCACCCCATCGTCCCGTCTCTCTCCCTCTCTCCCCCATCGTCCACTCTCTCTCCCTCTCTCGTCCCTTCTCTCTCCCCCCCATTGCCCCTTCTCTCTCCCTCTCTCTCCCCTCTCCCTCCCCTTCTCTTTCCTTCTCTCGTCCCCTCACCCCACTCCTCTCATCACCTCTCTCTCTCCCCGCTCTCTCCCCCATCATCCTCTCTCTCCCCACATCGCCCCCCTCTCTCTCCCTCTCGTCCCCTTGCTCCCCCATCACCTCTCTCCCCCCATCGTCCCCTCTTTCCCCCCTCACGTCCCCTCACTCTCCACCCCTCTCGTTACCTCTCTCTCCCCTGTCTCTCTCCTCTCTCGTTCCCTCTCTCTCCTCCTCTCATCCCCTCTCTCTCCCCTTTCTCTCCCCTCTCTCGCCCACTCCCTTTCCCCCCTCTCTCCTTCCCTCGTCCCCTCGCTATCCCTCTCTCGTCCCCTCTCCTCACCTCTCTCTCCACCCATCTTGTCACCTCTCTTTCCCCTCTCTCGCCACTCTCTTGTCCCCTCTCTCTCCCCCATTGTCCCCTCTCTCTCCCTCTGAACCCATCGTTCACTGTCTCTCCCCCATGGTCCCATCTCTCTCCCTCTCTCGTCCCCTCTCTCTCACCCCATCATCCCCACTTTCTCCCCCCATCATCCCCTCTTCCTCCCCACCATCAACCCCCTCTCTCCTCACCGTCGTCCCCTCTCTCTCCCCCTCTCTCTCCCTCTCTCTTCCCCCTCCCTCTCTTCCCCTCTCTCTCCCTCTCTCTTCCCCTCTCTCTCCCTCCCTTGTCCCCTCTCTCTCCCCTTTCCCCTCTTTCGCCCCCTCCATTTCCCCCTCTCTCTCCCTCCCTCGTCCCCTCTCTATCCCTCTCTTGTCCCCTTTCTCCCCCCTCTCGTCCCTGCTCTCCCCCTCTCCTCACCTCTCTCTCCACCCCTCTCGTCACCTCTCTTTCCCCCCTCTCGCCCCTCTCTTGTCCCCGCTCTCTCCCCCATTGTCCCCTCTCTCTCCCTCTCTCCCCCTCTGCACCCATCATTCCCTCTCTCTCCCTCATGGCCCCCTCTCTCTCCCCCTCTGGTCCCCTCTCTCTCACCCCACCGTCCCCTCTCTCTCCTCCCATCATCCCCTCTCCCTTCACCCCATCGATCCCTCTCTCTCCCTCTCTCTTCCCCTCTCTCTCTATCCCCCTCTCTCTCTCCCTCTCTCTTCCCCTTTCTCTCTCTTCCCCTCTCTCCTCCCCGACCCCTCTCTCTCCCTCCCTCTCCCCTCTCTCTTCCCCCCTCTCTCTCTTCCCCTCTCCCTCTCTCGTCCCCTCTGTCTCACCCCATCATCACCTCTCTCTCCCCATCATCCCCTCTCCATTCCCCCATCGACCCCTCTCTCTCCCTCTCTTTTCCCCCTCTGTCACCCCCTCTCCCTCCCTCTCTCTTCCCTCTCTTTCTCTTCCCCTCTCTCTCCCTCCATTGTTCCCTCTCTCTCCCCTTTCCCCTCTCTCGCCCCCCCCTCCATTTCCCCCCTCTCTCTCCCTCCCTCGTCCCCTCTCTATCCCTGTCTCGTCCCCTTTCTTCCCCCTATCTTCCCCGCTGTCCCACTCTCCTCACCTCTCTCTCCACCCCTCTCGTCACCTTTCTTTCCCCTCTGTCGCCCCTCTCTCGCCCCTCTCTTGTCCCCTCTCTCTCCCTCTCTCCCCCTCTGCACCCATCATCCCCTCTGTCTCACCCCATCGTCCCCTCTCTCCCCCCACCGTCCCCTCCCTCTCCCCCCATCGACCCCTCTCTCTCCCTTCTCTCCCCCCAGCGTCGTCCCCTCTCTCTCCCCCTCTCTCTCCCTCTCTCATCCCCTCTCTCTCTCTTCCCGTCTCTCCCTCTCTTGTCCCCTCTCTCTTCCTCAATCTCTCTCCCTCTCTCTTCCCCTCTCTCTCTCATTTCCCTTCTCTCTCTCCTTCTCGTCACCTCTCGCTCCCCTCTCCCCCCTCCCCATCATCCCCTCTCTCTCCCTCTCTCGTCCCCTCGCTCCCCCATCACCTCTCTCCCCCCATCGTCCCCTCTCTGTCCCCTCTCGTCCCCTCACTCCACTCCTCTCGTCACCTCTCTCTCCCCTCTCTCTCTCCTCTCTCATTCCCTCTCTCTCCTCCTCTCATCCCCTCTCTCTCCCCTTTCTATCCCCTCTCTCGCCCCCTCCATTTCACCCCTCTCTATCCCTCTCTCGTCCCCTCTTTCTCCCCCATAGTCACCTCTGTCTCCCTCTCTCTCCCCCTCTCGTCACTTCTCTCTCCCCTCTCCCGTCCCCTCTCTCCCCACCCCTCTCCCTCCCTCTCCTCCTCTCTCTCCCCCTCTCTTTTCCCCTCTCTCTCTCTTTCCCCCCTCTCCCCCCACTCATCCCCTCTCTCTCCCACAATCTCTCCCCCTCTCTCTTCCCCTCTCTCTCTCCCTCTCGTCGCCTCTCTCATCCCATAGTCCCCCCTCTCTCCCGTCCCCTGTCTCTCCCTCTCTCGTCTCCTCTCTCTACACCCTCGTCCTCTCTCTCGCCCCCTATTGTCCCACCTCTCCTGCCATCCCTCTCCCCCTCTCTCCCCCCATCGTCCCCTCTCTCTCCCTCTCTCTCCCCTCTCTCTTGTCTCTCTCTTCCCGCATCGTCTCCTCTCTGGCCACCCATCGTCCCCTTTCTCTCCCTCTCCTCCCACATCGTCACCTCTCTCTCCCTCTCTCTCCCTTCTCTCTCCCCCATCGTCCCCACTCTCTCCCACTCTCTCCCCTCTCTCTCCCTCTCTCTACCCTCTCTCTCCCCCTTTCGTCCCCTCACTCTCCCCACATCGTCCCCTCTCTAACACATCGTCCCCTCTCTCTCCCTCTCTCGTCCCCTCTGTCTCCCCCCATCATCTCCTCTCTCTCCCCTCTCACTCCCACCCATCTCTCTACTCCTCTCGTCCCCTCTCTCTCTCTCCTCCCCTCTCGTTTCCACCACTCTCTCTCCTACTCTTGTCCCCTCTCTCTCCCCCATCGTTCCCTCTCTCTCCACCTCTCGTCCCTTCTCTCTCACCCAGTCCCTCTCTCTCTCCTCGTCCCTTCTCTCTCCCCCCATCGTCCCCCCTCTCTCCCGCCTATCTTTCTCCCTCTCGTCCCCTCTCTCTCCACCCTCGTCCTCTCTCTCTCGCCCTCTCCCCCAGTTGTCCCACCTATCTTTCCCTCTCTCTCCCCTCTCACTCCCCTCTCTCTCCCCCCATCGTCCCCTCTCTTTCCTTCTCTTGTTCCTTCTCTCTCCTCCTCTAATCCCCTCTTTCTCCCCCATTGAGCCCTCTCTCTCCCCTCTCTCTCCCCCTCTCTCTTCCCCTCTCTCTCTTCCCCTCTCTCTCTCCCTATCTTGGCCCCTCCCTCGCCCACCTCTCTCCTCTCACTCCCACCCTCTCTCCCCCCATCGTCCCCTCTCTTTCCTTCTCTCGTCTCCTCTCTCTCCCCCTTTCGTCCCCTCGCTCCCCCATCACCTCTCTCCCCCCATTGTCCCCACTCTCTCCCCGCTCGTACTCTCACTCCACTCCTCTCGTCACCTCTCTCTCCCCTTTCTCTCCCCTCTCTCGCCCCCTTCCTTTCCGCCTCTCTCTCCCTCCCTCGTCCCCTCTCTATCCCGCTCTCATCCCCTTTATCCTCACTCTCGTCCCCTGTCTCCCCGTCTCATCACCTCTCTCGTCACCTCTCTTTCCCCTCTCTTGCCCCTCTTTTGTCCCCTCTCTCTCTCCCATCGTCCCTCTCTCTCTCTCTCTCTCTCTGCCCCCACTCTCCCCCTATCGTCCCCTCTCTCTCCCGCGTTAGTCCCCTCCCTCCTGCTCTCATCCTCTCTCCCCCCTCATTTGGCCCGTCTCTCTCCACCCATCGTCCCCTCTCTCTCACCCATCGTTCCCTCTCTCTCCCCCTCTCGTCCCCTCTGTCTCACCGCCTCGTCCCCTCTCTCCCCATCTCGTCACCTCTCTCTCCCCCCATCGACCCCTCTCTCCCTCTCTCTCCCCACCCCCACGTCGTCCCCTCTCTGTCCCCCCTCTCTCCCCTCTCTCTCCCTCTCTCTCCCTTCTCGCTCCCCCTCTCGTCCCCTCTCTCTCCCCCCATCATCTCCTCTCTCACACCCCATTGTCCCCTCTCTCTCCCCCTCCCGTCTCAATCCCTCGTTCGTCCCCCCTTTCCCCCCCGACCCTCTCTCTCCTCCAGGGCCCTCTCTCTCCCTCTCGCCCCCTCTCTCCCCCTTCGCCCCCTCTCTCTCCCCCTTTTGTCCCCACTTTCTCCCTGTCTCGTACCCTCTCTGGCCCACCATCGTCCCCACTCTCTCCCCACATCGTCTCCTCTCTCTCCCCCTCTGGTCCCCTCTCTCTCCCCCATCGTCCCCTCTCTCTCCATCTCTCATCCACTCTCTCTTCCCCATCGTCCCCTCTGTCACCCCAATCTCTCCCCCGTCGTCCTCGCTCTCTCCCCATTGTGCCCTCTCTATCCCACCATTGTCCCCTCTCTCTCCCTCTCTCCATTCTCTCCCCTCTCTGTCCCCGACTCGCCCCTCTCTCTCTCCCCCCATCATCCCCTCTCTCTCCCCTCTCTCCACCCCTCTCCATCCCCTCTCTCTTCCTCTCTCTCTCTCCCTCTCCATCCCTCCTTCCCCATCGTCCCCTCTCTGTCCCCCATCCCCTCTCTCTCCTCCCATCGTCCCCTTTCTCTCCCCTCTCTCTCTCCCCTCTCTCCCCTCTCTCTCCCCCTCCATCGTCCCCTCTCTCTCCCTCTCTTTCTCCCCGTCTCTCCCCTATCAATCCCCTCTCTCCTTTTCTCTCCCCTCTCTCTCCTCCTCTCGACCCCTCCCTCTCCCTCTCTCGTCCACTCTCTCCCCTATCATCACCTCTCTCATTCCACATCGTCCCCCCTCTCTCCCTCCCCTTTCAATCCCTTGTTCCCTCTCTCCCCTCTCTCTCCTCCTCTCGACCCATCCCTCACCCTCTCTCTCCCCCTCTCTCCCCCATTGTCCCCTCTTTGTCCCCCTGTCGTCCCCTCTCTCCCCCTGTCTCGTCCCCTCTCTCTCCCACCATTGTCCTCATTCTCTCCCCCATCGTCCCCTCTCTCTCCCTCCCTCTACCCTCTCTCACACCATCCTCCCCTCTCTCTCCCCCATTGTCCCCTCTCTCTCCCTCTCTCTCCTCTATCTCCCTCACTCTCCCCTCTCTCTCCTCCCATCGTCCTCTCTCTCCCCATCATCCCCTCTCTCTCCCTCTCTCTCACCTCTCTCTCCACTCTCGCTCCCCTCTCTCTCTCCACGTCGTCCAGTCTCTCTCCCTCTCTCTCTTCCCCCTGTCTCCCCTCTCTCTCCCTCCATCGACCCGTCTATCTCCGTCTTTCTACTGCCCGTCGTCCCCTCTCTCCCCTCTCTCTCCCCTCTCTCTCCCCCATCGTCTCCTCTCTCTACACTGTATATCCCCTCTCTCTCCCCACATTGTCCCCTCTCTCTCTCTCTCCCCTCTATCGCCCCATCGTCCCCTCTCTCGTCTTCTCTCATCCCCTCTCTCGTCCTCTCTCTCTCTCCCATCGTCCCCCCCTCTCCCTCTCTCTCCCCTCTCTATCCCTCTCTCTTCCCCTCACTTTCCTCCCATCGTCCCATCGGTCTCCCCTCTCTCTCCCCCTCTCGTCCCCTCCCTCTCTCTCTTTTGTCCCCTCTCTCTCCCCCCATCGTCCCTCCTCTCACCCTCTCTCTCCCCTCTCTCTCCCTCTCTTGTCCCCTCTCTCTCCCCCCATCGTCCCCCCTCTCTCCCTCTCTCTCCCCTCTCTCTCCCTCTCTCGTCCCCTCTCTCTCACCCCATCGTCCCCTTTCTCTCACTCTCTCTCCCCCCATCAGCCCGTCTTTCTCACCCTCTCGTCCCCTCCCTTCACTTCTCTCGTACCTTCTCTCTCCCCCATCATGTCCTCTCTCCCCCATTGTCCCCTCTCTCTCCCTCTGTTTCCCCCCATCGTCCCCTCTCTCCCCCTTTCTCGTACCCTCTCTCTTACCATCGTGCCCTCTCTTTCCCCCAGTCGTCCCCTCTCTCTCCCTCTCTCTCCCCTCATTTGCTCCTCTCTCTCCCCCTCTCTCCCCTCTCTCTCCCTCATTAGTTCCCCTCTCTCCCCGTCTCGTCCCCTCGCTCCCCCTCTCATCACCTCTCTCCCCCTCTCGTCCCTTCTCACTCACCCCTGTCCCCTCTCTCTCCCCTCGCTCTCTCTCATCCCCTCTCGCTTCCTCCCCTCTGTCTCCTTCTCTCGTCCCCTCTCTCTCCCCCTCTCATCCGCTAGCTCCCCCTCTCATCACCTGCTCCCACCTCTCTTCTCTCTCTCTCTCATCACCTCTCTCCCTCTCTCTCCACCCTCGTCCTCTCTCTCTCTCCCCCTCTTGTCGCACTTCTGTTACCCTCTCCCTCCCCCTCTCTCCGCCTCTCACTCCTCCACTCTTCCGCCATCGTCCCCTCTCTCTCCCTCCCATCCCCTCGCTTCCCCCTCTCATCACCTCTCTCCCCCTCGCTCTCTTCCCCTCTCTCTCTCTCGACCACTCTCTCTCCCCCTCACGTCACCTCTCTCCCCCCTCTCTCGTCCCCTCTCCTTCCCCCCCTCTCTCTCTCCCTCTCTCGTCCCTTCTGTCTCCCTCTCTCTCCCCATCACCCCCATTGTCCCCACTCTATCCACTTCTCATCCCCTCTCTCTACACTATCATCCCCTTTATCTCCCCAATCATCCTATCTCTCTCTCCCCCTCTCATCCCCTCTCTCTCCCCCATCGATCATTCTCTCTCACCCCCATCCCCCTCTCCCCTCTTGTATCCTGTCTGTCCCTCTCTCCTCTCCTCTCTCTCCCTCCCCTCTCTTTCCCTCTCTCGTCCCCTCTCTCTCCACCCTCGTCCTCTCTCTCTCCTCCTCTTGTCCCACCTCTTTTGCCCTCTCTCTCGCCCCTCTCTCCCCCTCACTGCCCCCCCTCCCCCCATCGTCCGCTCTCTCTCTCCCTCTCGTCCCCTCACGACCCCCTCTCATCACCTATCTCCCCTCTCTCTTCGCCTCTCTCCGTCTCTCTCCTCCCTATCACCTCTCTCGTCCCCCTCTCTCCCCCTTTCTCCCTCTCTCATCCCCTCTCTCTACTGCCATCATCCCTCTCTGCCCCCTCTCTCCCGCTCTCTCTCCCCTCTCTCTCCCCCCATCTTCCACTCTCTCTCCCTCTCTCGTCACCTCTCTCCCCTTCTCATGCCCTCCCCTTCCCCCCATCGCCCGTCTCTCTTCCCCATCGTCCCCTCTCTCATCCCCTATCGTCCATTCTCTCTCACCCCCACCCCCCTCTCTCCCCCCTTGTCCCGTCTCTCTCTCTCTCTCCTCCCCTCTCTGTCCCTCCCCCCTCTCTCCCTATCTCGTCCCATCTCTCTCCACACTCGTCCTCTCTCTCTCTCTCCCACTCTTGTCCCACCTCTCTTAACCTCTCTCTCCCCCCTCTCTCCCCCCTCACTCCCCCCTCTCCCCCCTTCGTCCCCTCTCTCTCCACACTCGTCCTCTCTCTCTCCCCCTCTTGTCCAACATCTATTACCCTCTTTCCCACCCCTCTCACTCCCCTCTGTCCCCCTGTTATCCCCTCTCTCTCCCCTCTCTCGTCCCCGATCTCTCCTCTCTCTCTCCCCGTCACCCCCATCGTCCCCGCACTCTTCCCCACTCGTCCCCCCTCTCTCCCCCATCATCCCTTGTCTCTCTCCCATCCACCCCTCTCTCTCTCTCCCACTCTCGTACCCTCTCTCTCCCCCTATCGTCCCTTCTCTCTCACACCCATCCACTCTCTCCCCTCTCGTCACCTCTCTCTCACCTCTCTCCTCCCCTCTGTCTCCCTCCCCAACTCCCTCTCTCGACCCTCTCTCTCCACCCTCGTCCTCTCTCTCCCCCTCTTGTCCCACCTCTCTTACCCTATCTGTCCCCCCACTCTCCCCCTCTCACTCCCCCACTGTCCCCCCATCGTCCCCTCTCTCTCCTTCTCTCGTCCACTCTCTCCCCTCCTCTCTTCCCCTCGCTCCCCCATCTCATCACCTCTCTCCCCACAACTTCTCCCCTCTCTCTCTCGTCTCCTCTCTCTCGCCCTCATGTCACCTTTCTCTCCCCTCTCTCGTCCCGTCTCTCCCCCTCTCATCGCCTCTCTCTCCCACTCTCTCCTGATCACCCCCACCATCCCCGCTCTCAGCCCCCCTCGTCCCCTCTCTCTTCCCCCATCATCCCCTCTCTCTCCCCCTCTCCGCCCCTCTCTCCCCCTATCGTCCGTTCTCTCTCACACCCGTACACTCTCTCTCCCCTCTCGTCCCCTCTCTAACCCTCTCTATTCCCCTCTCTCCCTCCCCCCCTCTCCCTCTCTCAACCCTCTCTCTCCACTCTTGTCCTCTCTCTCTCCCCTCTTGCCTCACTTCTGTTACACTCTCCCTCCCCCCTCTCTCCGCCTCTCACACCTCCACTCTCCCACCATTGTCCCTTTTCTCTTCTTCTCTCGTCCCCTCTCTCTCTCCCCTCTCGTCCCCTCGCTCCCCCCTCTCATCACCTCTCTCCCCGTCTCTCTTCCCCTCTCTCTTGTCCACTCTCTCTCCCCCTCACCTCATCTCTCTCTCTCCCCTCTCTCGTCCCCTCTCTCCCCCTCTCATCCAATCGCTCTCCCCTCTTTCGTCCCCTCTCCCTCCCCCTCTCTCCCATTCTCGTCACCTCTATCTCCCTCTCTCTCCCCGTCACCCCCATCGTCCCTGCTCTCTCCACCTCTCGTCCCCTCTCTCTCCCCCATCATCCCCTCTCTCTCCCCCCATCGACCCTTCTCTCTCACTCCCATCCCCCCTCTCCCCTCTTGTATCCTCTCTGTCCCTCTCTCCACCCCTCTCTCTCCCTCCCCTCTCTTTCCCTCTCTCGTCCCTTCTCTCTCCCCCATCGTCCCCTCTCTCTCTCCCCCTCTTGTCCCCTCACTACCCCCTCTCATCAGCTCTCTCCCCCTCTCATGCCCTCTCTCTCCCGCCATCGCCCCTCTCTCTTCCACATCGTCCTCTCTCTCATCCCTTATCGTCCATTCTCTCTCACCCCATCCCTGTCTCTCCCCTCTTGTCTCCTCTCTCTCCCTCTCTCCTCCCCTCTCTCTCCGTCCCCTTTCTCCCCCTCTCTCCTCCCCTCTCTCTGCCTCCCCTTTCTCCCCCTCTCTCCTCCCCTCTCTCTCCCTCCCCCCTCTCTCCCTCTCTCGTCCCATCTCTCTCTACACTCGTCCTCTCTCTCCCCCCCTTGACCCACCTCTCTTACCCTCTCTCTCAACCCTCTCTCCCCCCTCACTCCCCTCTCTCCATCATCATCCCCTATCTCTCCTTCTCTCGTCCCATCTCTTTCCCCCTCTCCTCCGCTAGTTCCCACTCTCATCACTGGCTCCCGCCCTCTTCCCCCCTCTCTCTCGTCCCCTCTGTCTCCCTCTCATGTCACCTTCTCTCCCCTCTCTCGTCCCCTCTCTCCCCCTCTCATCCCCTCTCTCTCCCCCCATAATTCCCTCTCTCTCCCCCATCATCCCATCTCTCTCCCTCTCTCGACCCCTCTCTTTCCCCCTCTCGTCCCCCCTCTCTCCCCCATCATCCCCTCTCTCCTTCTCTCGTCCCCTCTCTCCCCTCCTCTCTTTCCCCTCGCTCCCCCCTCATCATCTCTCTCCCCCTCACCTCCCCTCTCTCTCTCTCTCTCGTCCCCTCTCTCTCCCCCTCATGTCACCTCTCTCTCCCCACTCTCGTCCCCTCTCTCCCCCTCTCATCCCCTCTCTCTCCCCTCTCTCATCCCCTCTTCCTCCCCCTATCTCTCTCCCTCTCTTATCCCCTCTCTCTTCCCCCATCATCCCCTCTCTCCCCCCCTCTCCTCCCCTCTCTCTCCCCCTACCGTCCCTTCTCTCTCACACCCGTCCACTCTCTCCCCTCTCCTCCCCTCTCTTTCCCCCTCTCGTCCCCTCTCTCTCCCCCCATCGACACTTCTCTCTCACCCCCATCCCCCCCTCCCCTCTTGTATCCTCTCTGTCCCTCTCTCCCTCCCCTCTCTCTCCCTCTGTCAACCCTCTCTCTCCACCCTCGTCCTCTCTCTCTCCCCCTCTTGTCCCACTTCTGTTACCCTCTCCCTCCCCCCCTCTCCACCTCTAACTCATCCACTCTCTCCCCATCGTCCCCTCTCTCTCCTTCTCTCGTCCCCTCTCTCTATCCACTCTCGTCCCCTCGCTCCACCCTCTCATCACCTCTCTCCCCCTCTCTCTTCCCCGCTCTCTCTCGTCCACTCTCTCTCCTCCTCACGTCACCTCTCTCTCCCCTCTCTCGTCCCTTCTCTCCCCCTCTCATCCAATCTCTCTCCCCTCTCACGTCCCCTCTCCTTCCCCCTCTCTCTCTCCCTCTCTCGTCCCCTCTGTCTCCCTCTCTCTCCCCGTCACCCCCATCGTACCCGCTCTATCCACTTCTTGTCCCCTCTCTCTACCCCATCATTCCCTCTATCTCCCCAATCATCCCATCTCTCTCTCTCTCTCCCACTCTCTCTCACCCCCATCACCCCTCTCCCCTCTCGTCCCCTCTCTCTCCACCCTCGTCCTCTCGCTCTCCCCCTCTTGTTCCACCGCTCTTGCCCTCTCTCTCGCCCCTCTCTCCCCCCTCACACCCCTCTCTCCCCCATCATCCCCTCTGTCTCCCTCTCCCGTCCCCTCTCTCACCCTCTCATCCCCTCATTCTGCCCCTCTCGTCCCCTCTCTCTCCCCCATCTCATCCCCTCTCTCTCCCCTCTCTCGTCCCTCTCTCTCCACTCTCTCGTCCCCACTCTTTCTCCCTCTCTCGTCCCCTCTCTCCCTCACTCTCGTCCGCTACCTCCCCCGTCTCCTCCACACACTTTCCCTCTCTCTCCCCCCTCTTGTCCCCTCTCTTCCCCCTCTCGTCACCTCTCTCTCCCCCCCTCGTCACCTCTCTCTCTCTCTCTTGTCCCCTCTCTCTTCCCCCCCTCCATGGTCCCCTCTCACTCTCTCTCTCCCTCTCTCTCTCCCCCTGTGCCTCCATCGACCCCTCTCTCCCCCCCATTCGTCCTCTCATCACCTCTCTCCCCTCTCTCCATCTCTCTCCCCTCCCTCTCACCTCTCTCGTCCGCTCTCTCTCTCCCTCTCTCCAACTCTCTCTCCCCCATCATCCCTTCTCTCTCACCCCCGTCCCCCCTCTTTCCCCTCTAGTCCCCTCTCTCCCTCTCTCCTCCCCTCTGTATCCTCCCCTCTCTCTCCCTCTCTCGTCCCCTCTCTCTCCGCACTCGTCCTCTCTCTCCACCTCTTGTCCCACCTCTCTTACCCTCACTCTCCACCTCTCTCCCCCGCTCACCCCCCTCTCCCCCATCGTCCCCTCTCTCTCCTCCTCTCTTCCCCTCACCCCCTCTCATAATCTCTCTCCCCCTCTGTCTTCCCCTCTCTCTCCCTCTCTTGTTCCCTCTCTCTCCCTCTCTCGTCCCCTCTCTCCCCTCTCGTCCCCTCATTCCACCCCTCTCATCACCTCTCTCTCCCCTCTCTCTCACCTCTCTCGTCCCCTCTCATCCCCTCTCTCTCCCCTCTCTCGTCTCCGTTATTTCCCCCTCTCTCCCCCCGTCGTCCGCTACCTCACCCCTCTCGTCCCCACTCTTTCCACCTCTCTCTCCCTCTCTTTCCTCTCTCTCTCCCCCATCGTTTCCTCTCTCTCGCCCCATCATCTCCATATCTTCCCCCGTCGTCCCCCTCCCTCCCACCATCGTCCCATCTCTCACCCCCTCTCATTACCTCTCTCTGTCACACTGTCTGTCTGTCTCTCTCAGCTCTCCCTCCCTCTCTTGCCTTCTCTGTCTCTCTCGTGCCCTCTCTTTCATCCCTCTCTCTCTCATTCGCCTCCCCTCTCTTTTGCTGTCTGTCTCTCTCCCACTCTCTCTCTCTATCCCTCTCTCTGTCCCCCTCCCACACTCGCATCCTCTCTCTCTTACTCTTCCTATCTCTCTCTCACTCTTCCTCTCTCTCTCTTGCGCTCTCACCCTCTCTCACGCTCTCTCTCCCTCTCTCTTGCTCCCCTCTCTCGCTCATCTCACTCTCTCTCTCGCTCGCTCACTCGTGCTCTGTCTGTCTGTCTCTCTCTCTCTCTCTTCCTCTCTCTCAGTTCTCCCTCCCTCTCTCTCCTCTTCTCTCTCACTCTTACTCTATCTGTCTCTCTGTCATCTCTCTACCTCTCACTTGCCCCATTTCTCCATTTTGCTCTCCCCTATCTCTCGCTCCCTCTCCCTCTCTCGCGGCCTCTCTCTCTCACTACCCCCCTCTCTTTCTCTGTAGCCCTCTCTCTCTATCCCGCCCCTTCTCTCTCTCTCTATTAATCCTCTCTCATACGATCATCTCTCTCCCTCTCTCTCTCGCACTCTCTCTCGTATCTGGCCCCTCTCTCCCTCCATCTTGACCTCTCTCTCTCTCGCCTCCTCTTTCTCTCGCTGTCTCTCTCGTGCACACTCTCTCCCCCTTGCTCACCTCCTTTCTTCATCTCTCTGCGACTCTTTCTCTCATTATGGCTTCTCTCTCTGTCATCCTCTCCCTGTCGCCATCACTCACTCCCCTCGATCACTCTTGCCCTCTCTCTCTCTCGACACATCTCTCCCTCCTTTGCGCTCTCATCCCATCTCACTCTCGCTCTCGCACCCTCTCTTCCTCTCTCAACCCCGTCGCCCTCTCTCATCTCTCTCTCTCTCCCTCTCCCTCTCTCTCTGTCTCTCTCGACCCTCCCTCCCACTCCCGCCTCCTCTCTCTCCCTACCCCCCTCTATCTCTGTCTCTCTCAATCTCTCTCTTTCACACCCCCCCTCTCTCTCATCTCTGTCACTCGCTAGTCGCCTCTCTCTCACTCTCCCCCATCTCTCTCACAAACTCTCTCCCTCATTCCCGCTCTCTCATCCCCTCTCTCTCATTCTCGCAACCTCTTTTCCTCTCTCACCCCTCTCCCTGTCGTTCTCTCTCGCCCGTCTCTCTCTCTCTCACGCCCCTCTGTCTTTCCCTTGCTCACTCTCTCCCTCTCTCTCTCACCCATTTTCTCCCTCCCTCCCTCTCTCTCTGTCTCATCCTCTCTTGCTCCCTCACGCTCGCTCCCACCCTCTCTCTCTCTCCTGCCCTTCTCTCTCTCGACCACCCCCCACACACTCCTGTCTCCTTCTTGCCCTTGCTCTCTCTCACCATTTCTCTCTCTCGCCCTTGCTCTGTCTCTCGTCCGTCTCTCTCTCTCGTCCAATCTCTCTCTCTCTCTCTCCCTTTCTCTCTTGCCCCCTCCCTCACCCCTCTCTCAGTCTCACCCTTTCTCTCGCCCACTCTCTCTCTCTCCCAACCCTCACTCTCATTGTCTCCTCCCGTGTATCTCTCTTTCTTTTCCTCACCCTATCTCTCTCTTGCCCCTCTCTCTCCCTGCCCTTCACTCTCTCTCCACCTTCTCCCATTCTCGATCCCGCTTCCTCGGTGACTCTCTCTCTCTCTCCACCTCCTTCCGTTTCTCTTCGGCTGAATCTCTCTCCCTCCCTCCCTGTCTATCTGCCACACAGTGTCTCCCTGGTCCTTCCCTTCCCCTCTGACCCAGAGACGAGGGTGTTGGTGATGAGGCTGCGTGTCGGATGGTGGGGATGGGATATGGGAGAAGGGGGGAAATGTGGTAGAGATGGAATTGCAGAAGGGAGAGAGAGGCGGCAAGAGAGAGAGAGTGAGGGGATGGGGAGAGGGAAGAATGGAGGCAGGTGGAGAAACCAGTTTTGGGGGTGTGTGTGAGAGAGAGGGATGAAGGAGAATGAAGAGGAGAAGTGGTGGAAGAGAGAGGGGGAGAGAATTGAGGAGGAAGAGTGGGGGATAGGAAATGGGGAGTCCAGGTTGGATTGGGGGGATAGAGGGAGTTAAACCCAGCTCCTGAGCTCAAGGCGCGGTGCCCTCCCCTTCCCTGAGGACCAGGACTTGGGGCTGAGTCTGTCTCTCTCCAGCTCAGCTTCATCAACACAAAGACACACAACAACATCGGTCACTCTGCTGCTCGGCACGCTTTAATCAACATTTTTATTGGTTACAAATGGAAGTGGTGGATACAGTCAGTGGAATGGTGCCTTTTCTCACTGGCCCCTGAGTTGTGAGAAACATTGAAATGTTTCCCTGTTACCCCCCTGTGGGATAAGGATGGACAAACCAGCGCTACCCTCAGTCTGTTACCATAGCGACAGGCTGCTCCATCGCTGAAACACTGAACTGAAATGAGAAAATCCCGGATGGTGTGATTAATGAGGGAATTTGATGGATGGATGGATTTGGGTGAAGGGATATTTCAGCACATTCTTCAGCTGCTGCCTGAACTTAGTCTGGGTCACGGCATAAATCGCGGTGTTTGTGCAGCAACTGAGGAGCTGCAGCATGAAGCCCAATTCCCGCACAAAGGGATCGAGATACACAGACTGATACCCAAAATACCACATCCGGTACCATATAGAAAACAGCATGAACGTTGACCATAACAGGATGAAATTGGCCGAGATCACAAACAGTAAAATGATGGATTTTTTTCGGTTTCTCATTTCAGCGTCAGACTGAACGTCCCCATTGGTGTGAGCGCGGAGTCTCCTGCGGGCTCTGCTGGTCACTAAAATGTGTCTGACGGTGAGAACATTGAGCAGCAGAATCAGGAGAAATGGGACACACGGGGTTAGAATGTGGTGGAGGGACTCGATTGTGACCCAGACACTGGAGAAATAAACACCGTCTGTTACAGCACAAAACCAGGGATTGTTCCCCAGCCAATACCGAGCCGTGAGCATAAAATACCAGAAAATGTTCTTTAAACAGCTCAGCACAGTCACTGCTCCCAGAACCACAGCCGCCGTTTTCTCACTGCAACATTTACTTTTCAGCTTCTGGCAACAAATGGCCACAAACCGATCAATGGTGAAAGTGACAGTGAACCAGACAGAGCAGTCAGTGGCTGCATAAAGCAGGACGGCGTGGATATTACACACGGGGACGGCGTACAGGAAATAAAACTGTTCCCAATAAACAATGGGAATGTGTCTCAGGATCAGGTCGAGGATAATGACCAGGAGATCCGCCGCTGCCATGGCCCCCAGGTAACGTCTGACACATGGAGACAATCCACAATCTTTATAAAGCAGGACGTAGATGGTCACTACGTTAACTGTGAGGAAGGAAAACAAACCCATTATTCATCAGCCTGGAGGCAAAGGGACCCGTTTGATCGGGGACCCAGTGAGATTTTCAAATGTGTACCAGTATTCAGGGATTTATTAAAATAATTGGAGCTGGAATAACAAATGTGAAGGTCGGAATTACTGACAAAAATGTGACATAAACCACAAGAAACCCTCCCTCCCCAAACACACAGAGACACATCCATAAGGACAGATGGTTTCTAGAACATTCCCACACACTCGATCACTCGAGAGCAGACAGAGGTCACTCCTTCCCAGTTCCTAATACGGAGGGTGGAAACGTTACTGTCCTGAAGGATTCTCTCCCAGTTTCCTGAAGACAAATGGAGTTTGGGAATTTCTGTATTTTGGTCTAAATTGTGGTCGATCCTGTGTCGTGGAGAAATGTAAACGCAGGGAAAACATATTCACCCCTTTAACTGCCTGAGGGGCCTTCCGAACAGTGTCTCCTTCTCCCTGGAACGGGATCTCTTCCAACGGGATCTTATCGTTTATTCAATTCACTGACGTCCGGCCGTTCACAAACAATGTCAGGGACAGAACGTTCCGGGGAATGTCAGTTATAGAATGTCAGGGACAGAACGTTCTGGGGAATGTCAGTTATAGAATGTTGGGGACAGAGCGTTCCGGGGAATGTCAGTTATAGAATGTCAGGGACAGAACGTTCTGGGGAATGTCAGTTATAGAATGTTGGGGACAGAGCGTTCCGGGGAATGTCAGTTATAGAATGTCAGGGACAGAACGTTCTGGGGAATGTCAGTTATAGAATGTTGGGGACACTGCGTTCCGGGGAATGTCAGTTATAGAATGTCAGGGACAGAACGTTCTGGGGAATGTCAGTTATAGAATGTTGGGGACAGAGCGTTCCGGGGAATGTCAGTTATAGAATGTCAGGGACAGAACGTTCTGGGGAATGTCAGTTATAGAATGTTGGGGACAGAGCGTTCCGGGGAATGTCAGTTATAGAATGTCGGGGACAGAACGTTCAGGGAAATGTCAGTTATAGAATGTTGGGGACAGAACGTTCTGGGGAATGTCAGTTATAGAATGTTGGGGACAGAACGTTCCGGGGAATGGCAGTTATAGAATGTTGGGGACAGAACGTTCTGGGGAATGTCAGTTATAGAATGTCAGGGACAGAATGTTCCGGGGAATTCCTTGACCTGTCCATGACCTTTACCCCCTATCCACCCCACCAACATGATGTACTGAGCAAAGGCTACATATCCATCCAGCATGGGGAGCTGCACTGACCACATCATTGCATTATCTATAAACCACAGATAGCCTGACCAGCACAACAGGATGTGTAGTGATCGCACGGGAATTAATCGGTAACCCAGGAACAGTTACCCTCCCAGCATGTAGGACTGTGTACCCCACCCCAGTACATTGATCTGTAACCCAGGAGCAGTTACCCTCCCAGGATGTAGGACTGTGTACCACACCCCAGTGCAATGATCTGTAACCCAGGAGCAGTTACCCTCCCAGCAAGTAGGACTGTGTACCCCACCCCAGTACATTGTTGTGTAAACCAGGAGCAGTTACCCTCCCAGCAAGTAGGACTGTGTACCACACCCCAGTGCAATGATCTGTAACCCAGGAGCAGTTACCCTCCCAGCATGTAGGACTGTGTACCTCACCCCAGTGCATTGTTGTGTAAACCAGGAGCACTTACCCTCCCAGCAAGTAGGACTGTGTACCCCACGGCATTGCAATGATCTGTCACCCAGGAGCAGTTAGCCTCCCAGCATGTAGGACTGTGTACCCCACCCCAGTACATTGATCTGTAACCCAGGAGCAGTTACCCTCCCAGCATGTAGGACTGTGTACCACACCCCAGTGCAATGATCTGTAACCCAGGAGCAGTTACCCTCCCAGCAAGAAGGACTGTGTACCCCACCCCAGTACAATGTTGTGTAAACCAGGAGCAGTTACCCTCCCAGCAAGTAGGACTGTGTACCTCACCCCAGTGCATTGTTGTGTAAACCAGGAGCACTTACCCTCCCAGCAAGTAGGACTGTATACCCCACGGCATTGCAATGATCTGTAACCCAGGAGCAGTTACCCTCCCAGCAAGTAGGACTGTATACCCCACGGCATTGCAATGATCTGTAACCCAGGAGCAGTTACCCTCCCAGCATGTAGGACTATGTACCCCACCCCAGTGCATTGATCTATAAACCAGGGGCAGTTACCCTCCCAGCATGTAGGACTGCGTACCAAACCCCCGTGCAATGATCTGTAACCCAGGAGCAGTTACCCTCCCAGCATGTAGGACTGTGTACCCCACCCCAGTGCATTGTTGTGTAAACCAGGAGCAGTTACCCTCCCAGCAAGTAGGACTGTGTACCCCACCGCATTGCAATGATCTGCAACCCAGGAGCAGTTACCCTCCCAGCATGTAGGACTGTGTACCCCACCCCAGTGCATTGATCCATAAACCAGGAGCAGTTACACTCCCAGCATGTAGGACTGTGTACCACATCCCAGTACATTGATCTTTAACACAGGAGCAGTTACCCTCCCAGCATGTAGGACTGTGTACCCCACCCCAGTGCATTGATCTGTAACCCAGGAGCAGTTACCCTCCCAGCATGTAGGACTGTGCACCCCACCCAGTGCACTGATCTGTAACCCAGGAGCAGTTACCCTTCCAGCATGTAGGACTATGTACACCACCCCAGTGTAATGATCTGTAAACCAGGAGCAGTTACCTTCCCAGCATGTAGGACTGTGTACCCCACCCTAGTACATTGATCTGTAACCCAGGAGCAGTTACCCTCCCAGCATGTAGGACTGTGTACCCCACCCCAGTGCATTGTTGTGTAAACTAGGAGCAGTTACCCTCCCAGCAAGTAGGACTGTGTACCCCATCCCAATGCAATTATCTGTAACCCAGGAGCAGTTACCCTCCCAGCATGTAGTACTGTGTACCCCACCCCAGTGCATTGATCTGTAACCCAGGAGCAGTTACCCTCCCAGCAAGTAGGACTGTGTACCCCACCCCAGTGCAATGATCTGTAACCCAGGAGCATTTACCCTCCCAGCATGTAGGACTGTGTACCCCACCGCAGTACATTGATCTGTCACCCAGGAGCAGTTAGCCTCCCAGCATGTAGTACTGTGTACACCACCCCAGTGCATTGATCTGTAACCCAGGGGCAGTTACCCTCCCAGCATGTAGGACTGTGTACCTCACCCCAGTGCATTGTTGTGTAAACCAGGAGCACTTACCCTCCCAGCAAGTAGGACTGTGTACCCCACGGCATTGCAATGATCTGTCACCCAGGAGCAGTTAGCCTCCCAGCATGTTGGACTGTGTACCCCACCCCAGTACATTGATCTGTAACCCAGGAGCAGTTACCCTCCCAGCATGTAGGACTGTGTACCACACCCCAGTGCAATGATCTGTAACCCAGGAGCAGTTACCCTCCCAGCAAGAAGGACTGTGTACCCCACCCCAGTACAATGTTGTGTAAACCAGGAGCAGTTACCCTCCCAGCAAGTAGGACTGTGTACCTCACCCCAGTGCATTGTTGTGTAAACCAGGAGCACTTACCCTCCCAGCAAGTAGGACTGTGTACCCCACGGCATTGCAATGATCTGTAACCCAGGAGCAGTTACCCTCCCAGCATGTAGGACTATGTACCCCACCCCAGTGCATTGATCTATAAACCAGGGGCAGTTACCCTCCCAGCATGTAGGACTGCGTACCAAACCCCCGTGCAATGATCTGTAACCCAGGAGCAGTTACCCTCCCAGCATGTAGGACTGTGTACCCCACCCCAGTGCATTGTTGTGTAAACCAGGAGCAGTTACCCTCCCAGCAAGTAGGACTGTGTACCCCACCGCATTGCAATGATCTGCAACCCAGGAGCAGTTACCCTCCCAGCATGTAGGACTGTGTACCCCACCCCAGTGCATTGATCCATAAACCAGGAGCAGTTACACTCCCAGCATGTAGGACTGTGTACCACATCCCAGTACATTGATCTTTAACACAGGAGCAGTTACCCTCCCAGCATGTAGGACTGTGTACCCCACCCCAGTGCATTGATCTGTAACCCAGGAGCAGTTACCCTCCCAGCATGTAGGACTGTGCACCCCACCCAGTGCACTGATCTGTAACCCAGGAGCAGTTACCCTTCCAGCATGTAGGACTATGTACACCACCCCAGTGTAATGATCTGTAAACCAGGAGCAGTTACCTTCCCAGCATGTAGGACTGTGTACCCCACCCTAGTACATTGATCTGTAACCCAGGAGCAGTTACCCTCCCAGCATGTAGGACTGTGTACCCCACCCCAGTGCATTGTTGTGTAAACTAGGAGCAGTTACCCTCCCAGCAAGTAGGACTGTGTACCCCATCCCAATGCAATTATCTGTAACCCAGGAGCAGTTACCCTCCCAGCATGTAGTACTGTGTACCCCACCCCAGTGCATTGATCTGTAACCCAGGAGCAGTTACCCTCCCAGCAAGTAGGACTGTGTACCCCACCCCAGTGCAATGATCTGTAACCCAGGAGCATTTACCCTCCCAGCATGTAGGACTGTGTACCCCACCGCAGTACATTGATCTGTCACCCAGGAGCAGTTAGCCTCCCAGCATGTAGTACTGTGTACACCACCCCAGTGCATTGATCTGTAAACCAGGAGCAGTTACCCTCCCAGCATGTAGGACTGTGTACCCCACCCCAGTGCATTGATCTGTAACCCAGGGGCAGTTACCCTCCCAGCATGTAGAGCTCTGTACACCACCCCAGTGCATTGCTCAGTAACACTGTGTTCGATCCCTGCCCAGTGTGGGGAAACTTGCAGCCCGGACTGGAAGTGACAGGATGTGCAGCTTCCATCCATTTACAGCTCCATGTCTCCATTGTGCCCTGACAAGGGGGTGCTGTGTGTGTGAACATCACTGCCAGAGAGAGATGGTGGGGGAATCAGTTTCAATGTCACCACATGGGAGGGGTTTGGGGTATAGACAGAGAGGGGGAGACTGAGAGACAGTGTCATGGAAGGATGTGTTCCCAGGTTGCAGAATGCTGAAACTTCGATAGCATCCTGTAACATGAGTCAGTCTTCCCAGGAAAGATGGGAAAAAAGGATCTTGGTGTGAGGTCAGATGAAACAACAGCTGCTGTGTGGTTTTGAAATTACGTTTATGTAATTTTAATAAGTGTCTTTTTGAAACAGTACATTGCTGTAAAGTTTGAGTAGGGTAATAAGCAGTTAAAGAAAGGGGGTCTCAGAGTTGTGAACAGTTGATGTAAAATGTTCAGTTTCAGAGTTAAAAAAATAAATTGATATTTTTATTTAAAAAGTGGAATTTGGGAGTCCTCTGTCACTCATATTTTAACAGTTTACAAGGCCAATTGACCATTTCTTTATGTTTAGTTTATATTACCAGATGAGCTCAATGTTGTGTCCTAACAATTGCTGTGTGTATCTGTGTGTCTGTGTGTGGGGCAGGTCTGGCAGTCTCTGTGGTGCTTAAAGTGATACAATGCCACCCTCATCTGGCCTCCCCACGCCACTGCACAGACATTGGCAGAGGGTGTAAACCAACAGGGATACATTCAGAGAGGGGGAGGGAGAGGGCAGCTGCTCACAGCACCATCCAAACTGATGTCTTATCCATGGACTGATCTAAATGTCCTTTAAATGTTGTAACTGTCCCTGCTTTCACCACTTCCTCTGGAAGTTCATTCCACACACAAGCCAGATTCGGTCTAAAATAATTACCTCTCGTGACATTTGTGAATCATTTTTCCTCGCAACTTAAAATATCCCTCAGTTTTGAATCCCCAACTCTAGGGAAAAGACATCAGCCCTCCCTTCAGCTTCTCTTTTCCCCCAATTACTTTATAAACCTCTGTAAAGTTACTGCGTAATCTCATATTCTTCAGTGAAAAACATCCCAGCCTAGCTCAATCCCTCCTTTCCCACCAACATCTAGGTTAATCTCTTTTGAATCCTCTCCAGCTTAATAATATCAAAGTCAGTAATATCAAAGTGAATAGTCAAGGTATTTTCTTAGGGTACGGGGAGACCAAAACTAGCGGACATCAGCTAAAGGTGAGAGGGGAAACATTTAAAAGTGACCTAAGGGGCAGCTTTTTCACCCAGAGGGTGGTGTGCCTATGGAATGAGCGGGCAGGATGACCAGACTGGACACAGTATTCCAGTAGAGGTCTCACCAATACCCTGTACAACCACAACATGACATCCCAATTCTGATACTCAAAGGTCTGATCAATGAAGACAAGTGTGCTAAACACCTTCTTAACCACGCTATCTATATGAGATGCCAATTTTAAAGAATTAAATCTAGGTTTCTGTTCTACAACATTGCCAAAGGCCCTGCTTTTAATTGTATAGGTCCTGCTGTTGTTTGATTTACCAAATCCAATGCCTCGCATTAATCCAAACTAAACTCCATCTGCCACCCCTCAGCCCAGTGTGTGATATTACTGCCACCTCCCCCTCCTCCTTCACTTTTAAAATGCCCATCCCCCTCTCCAGAGTGCCTGCACACTCCAGCCTTGAGTTTCACAAAGACCCTGAGCTTGGTTTGCCTTGTGTGGTTAGGGGGAGGAGGAACAGATTGCAGATACAGTCAGTGGGGAGGAGAGACTGGGCAATAATCAGCGGCCTGGTGTCACTTCATGATTTTAGGAAGAGGGGAGTCGCACGTTAGAGGTGGGTAAGAGTGATCGGTATTTTGGGACCAGAAATTAAGCTCTTCCTTCGTATCTGGTGTTCAGTAATAAATATCTATTTGAGACCCTTCATTGGGCAGAGTGTGGCTGCAGGATTTCTTTCCTTAATATTGCAGACGTCAGATAATAGCAATTAAAGATGGTCATAGTTAATTTCGATAGCATAGCATATAGACTCAATATCCTACAGTTGAGACAAATATCTTGCATTTGTTTAATAATACAAAGTGTTTTTCCGTAATTCAGTAATGGCAACCTGATTATAATCATCCACACCGAACTGAAAATGGGCACTAAAATATGACCCAAAATCTGAGTATGGTAGTTGTATTGGGTAGTGTCCCTGTCTCTGAGCCAGAGCTCTGGATTTGATTCCAATTCCTGAACTTGTGTGGTAGTGTTCCTAGCTCTGGACTAGAAGGCCTGGATTCGAGTCCTGCCTGTTGCAGAGGTATGTCCCAGCATGTCAGGACAGTCTGATGAACAAACACACAGGAGAATAATGTTACAGCTTTATGGGTATTGCTGAGTGATGCTAGGGGGAGGTGGCAGTAATATCACACACTGGGCTGAGGGGTGGCTGATGGAGTTTAGTTTGAATTAATGCGAGGTATTGGATTTGGTAAATCAAACAAGAACAGGACCTAAACAATTAAAAGCTGGGCCTTTGGCAGTGCTGTAGTACAGAAAACCTAGGCCGTCAGGTTTAATTCTTTAAAATTTGCATCTCATATAGATAGTGTGGTTAAGAAAGTGTTGAACACACTCTGCTCCACCAGGATAGGGGGTTCCAAAACAAGAGGTTGAAGGTGAGGAGGATTGATTTAGAAGGGACATGAAGATAAATGTTTCACACAGAGAGTGGTGTGTGTACAGAAAGTGCTGTCAGAGGAAGTGCTGAAGGCGGTTACAATCGCACATTTAAAAAGTATCTGAGAGGAGGGATATTGACCAAATGCTGGCAAATGGGACTGGATCAGATTTGATATCTGATCGGAGTGAACAGATTGGACTAACGGATCTGTTTCCGTTCTGCATGACTCTCTGAGTCTATAAGAGGGATGACAAAAATTCTGAAAGGACCTTTCAAGTCATAAATCTCTTCGCTGGAAGTTTATCGTGCCTTGATGTTCATGTTGATTGAAAGCTGCGTTAGGTAAGTATTTGACAGAGAAGTGAGTCATGCACAATGGGATATAGACAGGAAAGTGGAGCTGAGACCCCAAACTGATCAGCCACAATCTTAGTGCCTGGTGGAGAAGGCTCAAAGTATCTAATGACCCACTCCTGCTCCTCAGTCCCATGTTCCTGTATTCCATTCAGCCCATCAAACCTGCTAGACAGGAGCTGTTGGAGGCTACTTACTGCTATAACCTGGTGCACAGAAACAGAGGAGACCATTCGACCCTTCAAGACTGTCCCACACGGTTTGAGGTGATTTGGGAAATGTAATTGGAAAACCCAGGCTGGGTATGAAAGAGGCCCCTCATCTCTCTTTACAGAGCTTCCCCTCTCTGCAACTTGTGATTCATTTGTTGGTCATGTTGTAGACCCAAATTCACTGAGAATACAGTCCCCATACCTCACCCAGAGATGGCTCACAAAATCCTCTGGTCTCCCTGACTGCAACATTCAATAACAGAACATCCATGAAAATAACACCCACTAACTTTCCAATAACAGAATGGGAGAACATCAGAAACAGGGGCAGGACATTCACTCCCCAAACCTGCCTTGCCCTTCACTAACATCGTGACTGATCTGCTCTCGGTCTGAAATCATCTTCAATACCCAATTCTTCATCGCCCTCAACTCTCTGACAGATCAATATCCATCTACCTCCTCTTCAAACACTTTCAGTCGTCTTGCTCCCTAACTTTCTTGAGAAGAGAAACCCTGACATTCAATACCAATTGTTTGAAGAAAACACGTGTTGTTCCTATATCATGGCCTATTGATGTGAACAAAAGAGGTTGAGACAAGGGTTCAGGTAAAAATGACTGGCCCTGATATCAAGGCAGTGGTTGACTTCTGTTGATATCAAGGAGCTGGACTTAATGGGAATCAGAGTAACCTCTCCAGTGTTTGGGGTCAAACATGGCACAAAGGAAGATGGTCATCATCTCAGTCCTGGGTCACCTCTGTACGAGATCCTCAGGGTAGCTTACTCTTCACAAACAGCTTCAGCTGCTTCATCAATGTCTCCCCGCCCCCACCCTCCCCACCATGAGATCAGAAAGTGGGGATGGTCACTGAAGATTCCACAATGTTCAGAACATTTTGTCCCCCGTCAGTTCCTGAACTGGTTTGTGTCCATGTGCAGCAAGGCCCAGACTCCATTGAGGCGTGTGCTGTTAAAATGTCCACAACATTCATGTAATAGCACTTCCTGACACTGCACATTGCCACAGTAAAACAAGAGTTCATTCAACACCTCACGCTGTTTTCACAGGAATATGAGGAAGCCATTTAGTCCATTGAAACTTTTGGAGAAGAACAAGGACAGCCGATTCAGTGCCTCCAGCCTATCACTCAGGAAGAGAAGGAGTCCAGTGTGATGGTCCACACCAGAGCCGCTCGAAAATATTTGAAGGTGGTAACCTAGACGCTAATGTTTTCTTATTTTAAAGGAAATATAAAGTGTCTGTCCCAGATGCAATGTGACTGGTCAAAATACTCGGTGTGAAGAAAACACCATTTATTTAAACACGGAAGATAAAATAAAACCAAAGAAAGAGGAATTTAGAAAAACGTAATTGTATTGGGCAACTAAACAGAATAATCGATCTAGGAGCTATTACTAATGAACTAGTCCAACATAAGAAATTCACATAAACACAGCCCTTAGCAAAAAGGAACATTCAGGAATTGAAAACAGCATCAAGAGAAAATTCAGATAGAGTAGCAGCCAGGAGACATTCCCTGAGGCTTCCAACTCTTTGGAGACCACTATAGTTTTTGATGTTACTGAGAAACCAAAACCCCGAGATCCTAATCTGTGAGAGCTGGCCACACCCATTCAGGCTGCATTAAAATAAACCTAAGGCCTCCCTCGTTGTTTACTCAAGTGGTCTTAACTAACCAGCTTGGTAATGATTGTTCAATCTCTCTCTTAAAAGAAACCAGGATAAAAATAACCTCTTAAAGCTGCAGCATTGTCACACTTGTCAGCACATCTAGTTATTAAACAGGAACCAGGGGTAACCAGTCAGGCCCTTGGCCCTGTCCAATCGGACAAGGAAGAAGCCAGTCAGTCCCTTGAGTCACTTATACAGGAACAGCAGGAGGCCATTCCCACCTCAATGCACTTACACGGGGGCAGAATGAGGTAATTTATGCTGATTCCTGATGAATGTCTTATGCCCGAAACATCGATTCTCCTGGTTCTCGGATGTTGCCTGACCTGCTGTGTTTTTCCAGCAATTGATGCTCTCCTCTGATCTCCAGCATCGGCAGTCTTAAGGGTCTCCTAATTGATGCTCTAACATGATGATCAAGTGGGGCAGAGGCTGCACAGACAGACTGTTCCACGTTGTTCCTCTTGGCTCTGTTGCTGATGATACACATGTGGGACTTTAACGTGGTTTTCTAGTGGTGAGGAGGGAAGCCATATGTCTTGTGTGAAGTCTCAAGAAGGCATGTTCCATCTCCAAGAAGACAGTCTGGTGTTCTTTATGCAGGGTGGAAGCTGATGGGAATGTCTACCTGTTTCCGATGGAAGGTATTGTGGCTGCTGTTGGGGATTGTGAATAACCTGACGTTCAGTACAGGGTTCACACGCCGACTGCACAATAACATGGGGAGCGTTAGTTTAGGCATATAAACTATTAGGAAAGTCACGTTAGACTGATGAATGGATGCTCTCAGTTCAAATAATGCTGATCTTGTTCATGTTGACCTTGTCTAGTGCATGTCCTGTGCAGTGTAACCTGCGTGCCTTACTCTGTCCAAGTCTATTTCCACCCTATGATCTGTCTGGCCAGGCTTACTATGATCTGCTTCACTGCTCATAAACAAAATGTTTCCCTGTACTGAGGTACACATGACAATAAATCACACCAATAAATCCTGGCATTTCTCTCCCTATCAATGTCTCTTTTGGAAATAAGTGATCACTGCCACTCTTCGTGTTTCAGCATCACAATTTCTTCGTCTCTCACAGCTCCACAGATTAAACACTCAGCTTCTTTACTCTATCCTCATGTTACCATCACCCGTGTCTGTGGTAAGGAGATCATTCCTTACAAAGGAGATCAAATCTGTACAGAGTGCCTCAAATGCTCTCTCAGCAAGGCTCTACAACAGCAGGAAGATGGCTTTACTTATGTACTCAGATCATCTTACAATGAAGGACAGCATAACATTGTCTGCACCCATTACTTACACAGGGTTTGATTCGGAGCAGTCAGCATAGACTTGTGATTGGGAGATCATGCTTCCCAAATTTCTTAGAGTCTTTTGGTGAAGTGATCAAGAATGTTGATGAGGGCAGAGCGGTTAACGTAGTCTCTATGGATTTCAGTAAGGCCTTTGATAAGGTTCCACATGGCAGGCTGCTCTGGAAGGTTCCATCACGTCGAATGCTGGGGGAACTGGCCAATTGGATACACAGTTGGGTTGTTGATAGGAAGCAGAGGGATGAATGGAAGGATACTTGTCAGACTGGAGGTTGGGTCCAGAGCTGTTTGTTATCTATGATTTGTTTGAGAATGTACAAGGTATGGGAGAGCACACCACTAATCCAGTATTTGATTTTCAGCATCTGCAGTCATTGTTTTTACAATGTACAAGGTATGATTAGTAAGTTTGCAGATGACACTAAAATAAGTGGCAGCATGATCAGTGAGGAAGTTTATCAGAAATTGCAGCAGGAATTTAATCAGGTGGGCAACTGGGCTGAGAAATGGCAAATGGAATTTAATATAGATGTGTGAGGTCTTGCAGTTTGGAATCTCAAATCAAGGCAGTAGTTTCATGGTGAATGGGCGGGTCTTAAGGGGTGTAATGGGCAGAGAGACCTTGGAATTCAGGTGCACGGTTCTCTGAGAGTGGAGTCACAGGTAGGCAAGGCAGTGAAGAAGGCTTTTGGCACATTGGCCTTCATCAGGCAGGATATTGAGGATAGAAGTTGGGAATTTATGTTGCAGTTACACAGGTCTTTGGTAATGCCGCACTTGGAGTATTGTGTTCAGTTTTGTCACTTTGTTATAGTGAGGATATAATGAAATTAGAAAGATTGCAGAAGAAATTTACAAGGACGTTGCCAGGACCCAATGGTCTGAGTTATAGGGAGAGGTTAGACAAGGTAGGACCTTTTCTTTAGAGTGTAGCAGACTGAGGAGGGTCCTTATAGAGCTGTATAAGATCATGAGGGATATGGATAGGGTGAATGCTCTCAGTCTTTTTCAAAGTTTAGAGAATCGAGGACGAGACGGGACCAGTTTAAGGTTAAAGGGGAAGGAATAAAAGGGAACCTGAGGGACCACTTATTTACATAAATGGTTGGTACGTGAATGAGCTGCCAGAAGATGTGGCTAAGGGGGGTACATTATTAACATTTCGAAAGCATTTGGATAAATATGTTGATAGGAAAGGACGAGAAGGATATGGGCCAACTGCAGGGAAATGGGGTTAGTGTGAATGGACATTTACAATGTGGAGTCGAACCCCTTTGTTAATTAAAACCAAACACCCAGAAAAGCTCGCCTCACCTCGTAATCTGTTAACATACGAGTGATACAGATCTCCTACATTCCACTATTTAAACAACAAATAGCAAGTTAGTTTCTTAACTTTAATAGTGAACACTAAACAAAAACTATTCGCAAATACAAGCCCCTCTTTTCTTTGCTACTTACTATCTGACTCCAACTCTGTAAAAATATGCTGTTCCAACAACCCACATATTAAACGTTACAATCTCAAAACCACACAGTCTCTATCTTCCCCGCTGTGTTCACTTTCAGCTGCTGATCTCACGTGGTCATATTTTTTTAAAATGCAAGTATGTTTTACATGAATATGTGTCTTTGATAGAGAGTGTTTGAGATGGTCAGTTAGCACTCCTGCTCTACAGCAGTTACTCTGCTGTTGTATGGCAGCAGCTCTCCCTCTAGTGTTCAAAATGCTGGATTTATATATGCCCCAGGATATAATAATTCTCATAACTTGATTGATTTTCAGGTGTACGAACAATAATATTCAAATTCTGTTGGCTTCAGATATTCTGAGCATTATTTAAAGTCTTTGATTGCTTTTGAACTGCTGTCAAAACAGCAACCAAAAACCCAGGCTTCCATTTCCCAGCTAATTGTTACATTTCGAACAGTCTGACCTTTAGCTGGCATCTGTGGCTGTACTTTCGATTCAGCAAAACCCGTCCTATCTTAAAGTGAACAGACATTGATTAGATTCCAGGCAGTAACACACCCCGGCTATCTGTTATTCTGTATACTAACATTCTTGACCCCTCGATTAGATTCCAGGCCGTAACTCATTCTGGGCTATCCGTTATTCTGTATATAATCCACCCTGAACCCCTCGATTACATTCCAGGCTGTAACTCAGTCAGGGGTATCTGTTATTCTGCAGATAAACCACCCTGAACCACTCAATTAGATTCCAGGCTGTAACACATCCCAGAATATCTGTTATTCTGGATATAAACCACCCTGAAACCCGCGATTAGATAGCAGGCTGTAAATCACACCGGGATGTCTGCTGTTCTGAATATAAACAAGCCTGAACCCCATGATTAGATTCCAGGCTGTAACTCACTTCAGGTTGTCTGTTATTCTGTATATAACCACCCTGAACACCTCGAATCGATTCCAGGCTGTAACCCACTCCGAGCTATCTGTTATTCTGTACATAACCCACCCTGGACACCTCGAATCGATTCCAGGCTGTAACCCACTCCGGGCTGTCTGTTATTCTGTATATAACCATCCTGAACACCTCGAATCGATTCCAGGCTGTAACCCACTCCGAGCTATCTGTTATTCTGTATATAACCACCATGAACACCTCGATTCGATTCTAGGCTGTAACTCACACCGGGCTATCTGTTATTCTGGTTATAAACCACCCTGAACCCCACGATTAGATTCCAGGCAGTAACTTCCTGTCAGGATTGAAAGGGAAGGCTGGTAGTTATAGGGAATGCTGGCTGACTAAAGAAATTGAGGGTTTGGTTCAGAAAAAGAAGGAAGCATGTGTCAGGTATAGACAGGATAGATTGAGTGAATCATTAGAAGAGTATAAAGGAAGTTGGAGTATACTTAAGAGGGAAATCAGGAAGACAAAACGTGGACATGAGATAGCTTTGGAAAATAGAATTAAGGAGAATCCAAAGTGTTTTTACAAATATATTAAGGACAAAGGATAACTAGAGAGAGAATAGGGCCCCTCAAAGATCAACAAGGCGGCCTTTGTATGGAGCCACAGAAAATGGGGGAGATATTAAATGAATATTTTGCATCAGTATTTACTGTGGAAAAGGATATGGAAGATGTAGACTGTAGGGAAATCGATGGTGACATCTTGCAAAATGTTGCAGATATGCAGAGGAGGAAGTGCTGGATGTCTTGAAATGGTTAAAGGTGGATAAATCCCAAGGACCTGATTAGGTGTACCCGAGAACTCTGTGGGAAGCTAGAGAAGTGATTGCTGGACCTCTTGATGAGATATTTGTGTCATCGATAGTCACAGGGGAGGTGCCAGAAGACTGGAGGTTGGCAAACGTGGTGCCACTCTTTTAAAAGGGCGGTAAAGACAACCCAGGGAACTATAGACCGGTCAGCCTGACCTCGGCGGTGGGCAAGTTGTTGGAGGGAATCCTGAGGGACAGGATGTACATGAAGTTGGAAAGGCAAGGACTGAGTCGGGATAGTGAACATGGCTTTGTGCTTGGGAAATCATGTCTCACAAACTTTATTGAGTTTTTTGAAGAAGTAACAAAGAAGATTGATGAGGGCAGAGCAGTAGATGTGATCTATATGAACTTCAGTAAGGCGTTCGACAAGGTTCCCCATGGGAGACTGATTAGCAAGGTTAGATCTCTTGGAATACAGGTCGAAATAGCCATTTAGATACCGAACTGGCTCAAAGGTAGAAGACAGAGGGTGGTGATGGAGAGTTGTTTTTCAGTCTGGAGGCCTGTGACCAGTGGAGTTTCACAAGGATCAGAGTTGGGCCCTCTACTTTTTGTCATTTATATAAATGATTTGGATGCGAGCATAAGAGGTACAGTTAGTAAGTTTGCAGATGACACCAAAATTGCAGGTGTAGTGGACAGCGAAGAGGGTTTCCTCAGATTACAACAGGATCTGGACCAGACAGGCCAATAGGCTGAGAAGTGACAGATGGAGTTTAATTCAGATCAATGCGAGGTGCTGGATTTTGGGAAAGCAAATCTTAGCAGGACTTCGACATTTAATGGTAAGGTCCTAGGGTGTGTTGCTGAACAAAGAGACCTTGGAGCGCAGGTTCATAGTTCCTTGCCAGTGGAGTCGCGGGGAGAAGGATAGTGAAGAAGGCATTTTGTATCCTTTCCTTTATTGGTCAGAGTACCGATTACAGGAGTTGGAGGGTCATGTTGCGGCTATACAGGACATTGGTTAGGTCACTCTTGGAATATTGCGTGCAATTCTGGTCTCCTTCCTATTGGAAAGATGTTGTGAAACTTGAAAGGGTTCAGAAAAGATTTACAAGGATGTTGCCAGGGTTGGAGGATTTGAGCTACAGGGAAAGGCTGAATAGGCTGGGGCTGTTTTCCCTGGAGTGTCAGAGGCTGAGGGGTGAATTTATCGAGGTTTACCCTGGTGTAATGGAGTCCAGAACTAGAGGGCATAGGTTTAGTTTGAGAGGAGAAAGATATGAAAGAGACCTAAGGGACAACTTTTTCACGCAGAAGGTGGTACGTTTATGGAGTAAGCTGCTAGAGGAAGTGGTGGAGGCTGCTACAATTGCAACATTTAAGAGGAATTTGGATGAGTATATGAATAGGAAGGGTTTGGAGGGACATGGGCCAGGTGCTGCCAGGTGGAACTAGATTGGGTTGGGATATCGGGTCGGCATGGACAAGTTGGAGTGAAGGGTCTGTTTCCATGTTGTACATCTAGATGATTCTATCTCTCTCTAACTCACTCCGGGCTCCCTGTTATTCTGCATATAAACCACCCTGAAACCCTTCATTAGATTCCAGTCTGTAACTCACTCTGGGGTATCTGTTATTGTACACATAATCGTCCTGAATCCCCTTGATAAAATTCCAATCTGTAACTGACTTCCAATTTTAAGGGACTCTGTACATTAGCCACTTCAATCGTTTGATTAGATTCCAGTCTGTATCACACTCCTGGGTATCTGTTATTCTGTATATTAACCATTCAATCCAAAGCTGTTAAAATTGTCCACAGTGTTCAGGGATGTGTATGTGAGGTGTATTAGTCAGGGATAAATGTGGGGAAATGGGTCTGGATGGGTTATTCTTCTGTGGGTCACTGTGGTCTTGTTGGGCTGAAGGGCTTGTTTCCCCACTGTCGGGATTATATGAATCACCCGGAACCCTCTCGATTAGATTCCAACATGTAACTCACTCTGGGCTGTTATTTTGTATATAACCCACCCTGAACACCTCGATTTGAATCCAGGCTGTAACTCACTCCAGGCTATCTGTTATTCTGTATGTAACCCACCTGGAACCCCTCGATTGGATTCCTGGCTGTATCTCATTCTGTGGCATCTGTTATTCTGTATATAAATCACTCTGAACTCCTCGATTTGGTTCCAGGCATTGACTCACTCAGGGCTATCTGTTATTCTGTATATAAACAAGCCTGAACCCCTCAATTAGATTCCATGCCTTAACTCACTCCAGGGTATCTGTTTTCTGTATATAAACCACCCCGAACCCCTCGATTACATTCCAGGCTTTAACTCACTCCGGGATATCGGTTATTCTGTAACATAAACCAGCTTGAACCCCTTGATTAGATTCCAGGCTGTAACTCACCCTGGGCTATCTGTTATTCTGTATATAAACTACCCTGAACCCCTTGATTAGATTCCAGGCTGTAACTCACCCTGGGCTATCTGTTATTCTGTATATAAACCACCCTGAACCCCTCAATTAGATTCCAGGCTGTAACTCACTCTGGACTATCTGTTATTCTGTATATTAACCACCCTGAACCCCTCAATTAGATTCCAGGCTGTAACTCACTCTGGGCTACCTGTTATTCTGTGTATTAACCACCCTGAACCCATTGATTTGATTCCACTTCCTGTCATGTTAAGCTCATGTTCCCAACACAATCTAATCTCAATAATGATCAATGTATCACGGGTCCTCCTATCTGCTGGCACTACCATCATGTTAACTTACTGATGTTTACGTACATGATCAGCTGTAGCATCTGAACAATACTGCTTCAGAATTTCTCATCATTTTACACAGAAACATTCAGCTTTTTCTATTCTTACTGCAAATCACCTTCCAGAATATTCTCTTGCACCTGCCAATGTTTTCAATATAATTCACAAAACACTGACAGCAAAATAGATGACATGATAGGATTAGCAAACTGTTACACTCAGTACCTTCATGTTACAATGTAATAATATCCAGTCAGAAACATGCCCTGGGTCAGGGATAAAACCTCCCGGGGTCTGGAAGTGGGGACTGGGCAGAGAACGGGGTTTTCGTCTGTCACTGAGTTAGTTTGGAAATCTGTGCTGCACATGGACATTTCTCCACATTATATTCAGTTTCTGTGTGTGGGTGTGTGTGTGTTTGATGGAGAGAGATTAAACTGAGTTTAACTCTGCGTCTCTGCTTAGGGATTCCCTGTCTTTCAGATATTTGTCTGCAACATCATAGAAAGCGTGGGTATCTGCCTGTTTCTCTCCCATCTTTCAGAACACATGGAAATCTCCACATACAGCAGTTGAATCCTGTCTGGCTCAGCTCATTGTTAAGTTGGTCCATGGAGGGTACTTTCTCCTCTGCTTTCTCTCCTCTCGTATCCCGTTGCTCTGTCGATAAATCGCCCAATACCCTCAATTTGATTGCAATCTGCAACTCACTCCTGGGTATCTGTTATTCTACACATAATCATCCCGAATCCCCTTGATAAAATTCCAATCTGTAACTGACTTCCAATTTTAAGGGGATCTGCACATTAGCCACCTCAATCCTTTGATTAGATTCCAGTCTGTATCACACTCCTGGGTATCTGTTCATCTGTATATTAACCATCTGTTAGAAACGAAAATCGCTTCTTAATAATCGCTCTAGACAAATTCAGGAAAACAAAGTTTTATTAGCAAGTCTGCAGAGTTGGGCACCCTTCTGAGAAAAAAAGCGCGCTGAGGCTTACAAAGTTTCTCATTATATACAGCACAAGTCCTTCCCCTCCTTGGCTCTAAAGAGTCACGAGGTTCACATTCTAAACCGTCAGTATTTTTCCAATTTGCACCCTTGTCACAAAGTCTGCAGCAGATGTCTCCCGAGTTGTTTTTCTACCCTGTAGTCTTATCAGTCAAGGACTTATTCTTCTCTGTCTGTGTTAGTGGTCTTATCAATCAAGGACTTGTTTTTCTACTCTGTCAACGTGAGTGGTCTTATCAATCCGTAGCAGATGTCTCTCGAGTTGTTTTCCTACCCTGTAGTCTTTAGGGTCATGCACATCTTAATTGTTTGAACCGAAGTCGCCTCTCACAATTCCACCCTTTTTCTTTTTAAGATGTGCATGACAAAGATAAGCCTCCTCCCATCAAGGGCCCGGGAAATCCTTGGTCTTTCGCAGCAACAGCACCTTAAGTTCCTGCGTTCCATGTTGGGGTACCGCCACTGCCAATACAGTCCAGGTAGAGTTCATTGTCGCTGCCTTTTCAGTTTTACCACCAACGGCTTGTCCCCTGGGCCGCATGTCCAAGTGCTCTCTCCTTCTGGCGGAATAGGCCCCTTTATCCTCGATGCGTGGGTCCACCCTTTTTCTTTCGTCCGAACAGCGGCTTCAGTTGTTAACAGGACGAGGAACGGTCCTTCCCACCGCGGCTGGAGCTTTTCGGCCTTCCAGGTCTTTACAAGTACCCAATCTCCGGGCTCCACCTTATGCAAGAGGAAGTCGAGCGGCGGAGTCTGAGCCAGGAGACCTTTCCTCCGGAGTTCTGTAAAAGAACGGGATAAGGCCAGTAAAGTTTCTGACAAATACATCTCCCCCTTGTAGAGTGGGACACCCATCAACCTTACTCCAATATGGTAATCCGAACAGCATCTCACAGGGGGAGACCCCGATATCCCGGCGAGGTGCTGTACGTATCCTCAATAGGGCAATGGGAAGGCACTTTGGCCATGGTAACTTAGTTTCTAACATCAGCTTAGTCAATTGGGTCTTGAGCGTGCCATTCATCCTCTCAACTCGACCCGAGCTCTGGGGATGCCAGGGTGCATGGAATTTCCATTGGATACCCAGGGCAGTACAGATCAAATGGTGTAGCCTAGAAACAAAATGTGTCCCGCAGTCTGAGTCGATAGATTCCATTATGCCATATCTCGGGATTATGTTCTCTAACAATAGTCGGGCCACGGTTGGTGCATCGGCTTTGGCGGTTGGGAAAGCCTCTACCCAGTGAGTGAAATGGTCTACTATTACTAGCAGATACTTCCATCTCTGTACTGGGGGTAAGTCTGTAAAGTCTATTTGGATCCTCTGGAATGGCCTAATTGCGAGGGGCTGACCACCAGCTGGCATAGAACGCATGGCTTTCTTGTTAATACGCTGGCAAGTGGGGCATCCGACTATTTCTTGTTGGGCTAACGTGTATATCCCCCTGCATACATAGTCTCTCAGGATCGTGTCACACATGGCTTGCACCCCCCAGTGGGTCTGATGGTGTAATCGGTGCAGAATACCCCGGGTGATCTATTTGTTCAGTACTTGTCTCCCATCAGGAACCGTCCACTTCCCGTTGGTATCTAGCCGGGCACCCAATTGATCCATTTTATCAATCTCCCCCTGGGTGAAGACGGGTTGTTTAGCGAGCCCTTCCCTCAACGGTATTAATGGTAATAATTGGATGGGTTTTTCGACCGCTGCCCGCTTGGCTTCCTCATCTGCCAGCCGGTTTCCCACCGCTTCCGGTGTCAACCCCTTCTGGTGACCGGGTACATGGACTACTGCGAGTTCTGTAGGTAACGGCAGGGCTTCCAACGTTAGGCTGATCATTTGTTCGTGAGCTAATTCTTTTCTCCGGGAAGTTATCAATCCTCGCTCTTTCCAGATTTTCCCGAAAGTATGAACGATTCCGTATGCATACTTTGAGTCAGTATATATGGTTCCCACTTTCCCTTCCAACAACTTCAGGGCCCTCTGGAGGGCGTACAACTCACAGGATTGGGCTGACCACTTCCAGGGCAGTCGTCCGGACTCGATCGTCTGTTTCGTTGCACCATCTATGACAGCATAGCCACTGTACCGTACTCCACTGATGCACCGGGAGGACCCGTCGATGTACAGTTCCTGTCCTTCACCCAGCGGGGCTTCTTGCAGGTCCTCTCGGCTTTTGGTCTGCAAGTCTACAAATTCCACACAATCATGCTCCTGTTCCCCATCTGCAGGACGTCCGTATAGAAACTGGGCAGGGTTGCAACTGAGATCTTTTGCAAAATTGAGATCGTCCCCGGTCATCAAAATCGTCTTATACTTCAGGATGCGAGAGTCTGTTAACCAGCGGTGAGCCTTTTGAGCCAGTATAGTACTAACCGAATGTGGGGAGTATACTGTGATTCTTCCTCCAAAGGTAAGTTTCCGGGCCTCTTCTACTAACATGGCCGTAGCTGCCACTGCCTGTATACAGGTCGGCCATCCACATGACACAGGGTCTAACATTTTTGACAAAAATGCAACCGGCTGACGTTTCCCTGCCCGCAGCTGGGTAAGCACACCCTGGGCAATTCCGTCGGCGCTATTGACATATAACTGGAACGGTTCCTTCAGGGCGGGTAAAGCCAATACCAGAGCCCAGATCAGTTTACTTTTAATAATATTAAATCGCTGCTCCTCCTCATCCGACCAGTCCACCTTTTGTCCTTCTTGTCCCAGTTTGTCGTACAAAAATTTTACTAGAGTGGTGTAACTTTCAATCCATATCCGGCAATATCCTACTAGCCCCAGGAATTGTCTGATTTCCTTCTTCGTCCTGGGTATTGGCATACCCGTAATCCCTGATATTCGTTCTGGCGTGATACGGCGATGCCCCTTACTGACTTGATGGCCCAGATATCTTACTTTTTGCTCCACAAACTGGAGTTTTGTCCTGGAGACGCGTAGGCCCTGTTTCCCCAGGAAGTTCAGCAGGGCAACGGTGTCTGCTCGTACCTCCTCTTCTCTTGGTCCTGAGAGTAAGAGATCATCGACATATTGGAGCAATTGATTCTCCGCGTTACACCGAAATCCTCCTAAGATCTGCTCCAGTAATTGTCCAAACAAGTTGGGTGACTCCGTGAATCCCTGCGGCAAGACCGTCCATCTTAACTGTCGCTTTCGTCCTGTGAAGGGATTCTCCCATTCAAATGCAAAAAGGTTCCGACTTTCATCGTCAAGGGGGCAACTCCAGAAGGCATCCTTCAGATCTATTACGCTGAACCATTCATGTTCGGGGGGAATTTTACTCATTAACGTGTAGGGATTGGGTACCACCGGGTATCTAGCCTGGACTACTTCATTCAACCCCCGCAAGTCTTGCACCAGCCTATATGTCCCATCCGGCTTTCTCACAGGGAGTATTGGAGTATTGAAAGGGGACATACATTCCTCCAGCAGTCCATCTGTGATTAATCTTTCTATCACAGGTTGTAACCCCTCCCGTCCTTCCATAGCAATCGGGTACTGTTTCCTTCTTACCGGGCCTCTTCCTGGTAACATGGTGATTTGGAGAGGTTTGATGTTTAGACCCCCTCTGTTCCCCTCTCGGTACCATACTGCCGGGTCTATTTGTTGATCATCTTCTTCGGTGAGGGCGAACAACCTTACCACTATTTCCCCGTTACTTGGTACCGTTCCGATCCCTAGTTTGACCTGCAAGTCTCTTCCTAACAAATTAAACCCCGCCGATGGCAGTAGAAGGAGGTCTCGTTTAGTAGTTCTGTTTTCATACCCAATTTCCACGTCCTCCACTACTGGGACTTGCAATGTCTTTCCTCCAATGCCAGATACCCCCATAACTGTTCTTCCTGCTCGGGCACCGGAGGGTATTTGGATTATACTTGATCTCTCGGCTCCCGAGTCTACCATAAATGTGATCTCCGATCCTTGGGGCCCTACTTTCAAGTTTACCAAGGGTTCCTGTCGATAGTCCTTTTGCCCCAAAGGTAGAAACCCCCGACTTCCCTAATCTTCCTCCATCAGGGCGTACGACCGCACTTCCCGCTTGTAGCGGGGGCACTCTCGCTTAAAATGTCCCTCTTCATTACAGTAGTAACATCTGAGTATCCTCCTCGTTTCCCTGTCGCGGCCTCGAGTTCCTCCACCCTTCCTTTGTTCCGGCCACGGTCCTCTTTTCCTCTGCTCTTGCCACGACTCTCCCCTTTCCTGTTCCCACCACGGCTCTCCCTTTTCCCTCCGTCCAGCTGTCACTTGTTGCACCGTCTGCATCATTACCTTCGTCGCCTTCTTTTGCTTCTCATCGTCCCTTCTCACAAACACCTTTTGCGCCTCCCGTAGTAGTTCACTTAGAGGTTTACTATCCCAATCATCCATTTTCTCTAACTTCTTTCGTATGTCCGGCGAGGCTTTTGATACAAACTCTACCCGTATGAGTTGTTGTCCCACTCCCGTCTCAGGGTCCACCCCAGCAAACTGCTGCAAGTTCTTCCTAATCCTGTCCAGGAAGTCTGTAGGGGTTTCCTCCGGGTTTTGATGATTCCCAAAGGCCTTGGTAAAATTGTGCCCCTTCGGGGCTGCCTGCCTCATTCCGTTTATCCAATATTCCCGCATGTCCCTCATATTGCGCCGCCCGTCTTCCGTTTGCTTATCCCACCCGGGGTCGGTGAGGGGAAATTTCTGCTCCCCTCCTGCCCTTCCCTCTCCCTCCCAGACCAACAGCGCAGCTTGTCGTATCATCTGTCGCTCCTGGCTAGAGAACAATGTTCCAATGATGGAATACATCTCATCCCACGTGTAAGTATTCGGCCCCAGGAACTGATCTAATTGTTCAGCCAGGCCCATGGGGTCCTCCAGTAGGCCCTTCATCTCCCTCTTGTAATTCCGTACGTCAGTACTTGTTAAGGGGACGTTCACATATCCCGTCCCTCCTTCCGCACCTCCCATGGGCACTTCCCGGAGTGGATTCATTCTTGCAATCGGGACAGAGGTTTGTCTGCGACTCTTTTCAGCTTGAGACCGAGTCCGTACTCCTGAGGCTCCTGGTGGTTCCTCCCCGTCTTCTTCCCCTTCCCCTGAATCGTCGCCACCCGAAGGAATATTTTGTGGGGCAGACGGGGTTATGTAGGGCGGCGGTAAGTGAGCTAACGGTTCCCATTCTTTCTGCCCTTTCGAGCTTTCATTAGTTACCTTCATTTTGCAAGATATTGTGACCGGTAGCCAACAAAGGGCGTAATCACTGTCCTCCTGAGTAACATTAGGTTTTGAATTGACATATAAAATTAGAGCTTGCCAGACCCAGTCCTCGTCAGTGCCGAATCTAGGCCACCACACTGAGTCTCCCTGAATAGGGTTCTGGGACCACATTTGACAGTATCGCACCATCTTTTTCCTAGATTTTCCTTTTCTCCTACCCTGATCCCAATTATTTAACATTCGTCCTAACGGACTATCGTCAGGTACCCCGGGGTATTTTTCATTGTCGACGTTCAAGCCTACCTTTCCCTTATTCGCCTTGGATCCGTTATTTCCCATTGCCGAAGACTTTGTTAAAGCGGAGATTCTTGTATTATCCCGTGATAATCTATCACCAGTTAGCCAATTCCCGGACCTTCAGTCCCGTGATCGCCCAGGTCCCATTGCAGGCACCCCCGGTCTTTGGATTCCTGTGCCCTACGTCTCTGTGAAACAGATCACAGGCACCCCGTAGGTCCACGTTCCTCCGCAAACACGGCCTCTGCAAAATCTCTCACAGGCGAGCCCCGGTCTCTAGACCCCTGAGTCCCACGCCTCTGTAGAAAAATCTACAGGCACTCTGCAGGTCCCCAGTCCTCCTGAAACACGGTCCCCGCAAGTTTTTTCTTACCTGGGTTCGGTGCACCGAAATTACTCGATCGTTAACCGTCCCCACTGCCTCGGCCACACCCCTCCTTTGTTTTCCTGAGCCTTCCGGATATCACTCACACAAGCCGCGCGGGGCGACAAGCAAGGAATCAGGGACTGCCGAACTCGGCAGGGTGCACCTTCCCCGACGTCCTTCCTCAGCTCCCCTCGCGGCCGGAGTGTTGATCGGACGAGCCCCCAAGTTTGTTAGAAACGAAAATCGCTTCTTAATAATCGCTCTAGACAAATTCAGGAAAACAAAGTTTTATTAGCAAGTCTGCAGAGTTGGGCACCCTTCTGAGAAAAAAAGCGCGCTGAGGCTTACAAAGTTTCTCATTATATACAGCACAAGTCCCTCCCCTCCTTGGCTCTAAAGAGTCACGAGGTTCACATTCTAAACCGTCAGTATTTTTCCAATTTGCACCCTTGTCACAAAGTCTGCAGCAGATGTCTCCCGAGTTGTTTTTCTACCCTGTAGTCTTATCAGTCAAGGACTTATTCTTCTCTGTCTGTGTTAGTGGTCTTATCAATCAAGGACTTGTTTTTCTACTCTGTCAACGTGAGTGGTCTTATCAATCCGTAGCAGATGTCTCTCGAGTTGTTTTTCTACCCTGTAGTCTTTAGGGTCATGCACATCTTAATTGTTTGAACCGAAGTCGCCTCTCACACCATCCAATCCAAACCCTGTTAAAATTGCCCATGGTATTCAGGGATGTGTATGTGAGGTGTATTAGTCAGGGGTAAATGTGGGGAAGTGGATCTGGATGGGTTATTCTTCTGAGGGTCAGTGTGGTCTTGTTGGGCTGAAGGGCTTGTTTCCCCACTGTCAGGATTATATGAATCACCCGGAACCCTCTCGATTAGATTCCAACGTGTAACTCACTTCCATGTATGTGTGACTGGCATGTTTCAAAAAAATCCCAAAACCTTCAATTCTATTCCACTTCGATAAACACGAGGCGCTGCCTTTTGAGAAAGCACATTTGAGCAGGATTTATACACTTAATGGTCAGGTCCGTGGGAGAGTTGCTGAACAAAGAGACTTTGAAGTGCAGGTTCGTAGCTCCGTGAGAGTAGAGTGGCAGGTGGATAAGATAATGAAGGCAGCGTTTGGTATGCTTTCCTTTATTGGTCAGAGTTTTGAGTATAGGCATTGAGAGGTCATATTGTGGCTGGACTGGACATGGGTTAGGCCACTGTTGGAATATGGCGTGCAATTCTGGTCTCCTTCCTATCGGAAGGATGTTGTGAAATTTGAAAGGGTTCAGAAAAGATTTACAAGGAGGTTGCCAGGGTTAGAGGATTTGAGCCACAGGGTGAGACTGAATAGGCTGGGGCTGTTTTCCCTGGAGCATCAGAGGCTGAGGGGTGACCTTATCAAGGTTTATAAAATCATGACGGGCATGGATAGGATAAATAGACAAAGTCTTTTTCCTGGGGTAGGGAGTAAAGAACTAAATGGCATTGGTTTAGTGTGAGAGGTAATATGAAAGAGACCTAAGGGGCAACTTGTTCACTCAGAGAGTGGTACATGAATGGAATGAACTGTCAGATAAACTAAATGGTCAAATGTTACATTGGAAGCAAGAACACACAAAGCTGTTGGTTCATTTCTGTTCTGTTATATATCTCCAAGTTTCACATTGGGCTGAATTTCTGTCACAATGGGGAAAGTATCAAAAGCTGTTTACTGCCCTGCTTAAATGCATCATCATAACATGAATTCTCTTGCAAGATAGGAAATGGAGACAGCTTCTGGAAGGTGTCTGTATCCCTGTGTGTGTGATTCGGTGTGTCTGTGATTCTGTGTGCATGTTCAATGTTTTATATATTTTCAAACTGTATTGATGTTGCCAGTCTCTCTTGCTTTTCCTTATTTACACACTCAATGTCGTCGTTTTGCTGATATAAAATGGTTGCTGTGGACAAATCTAAAATGTCTGCCTGACTGATTTGTGTCAGGAATACTTTCAGCAAGGGAGAGGGGGCAATGTGTAAAAAGCAATTTCCATTCATTGATGCTAGCAGGGATAGGAAATGGAGACAGCTCTTTGAAGGTGGTTAAAATGTAAATCCCAGAACCTGTTTACAGTGAATGTGGAGAGACAATGTGACATTCCAGTAAGGTCTGCCTTACTTTCCAAGCTCCTAATATATGAGAGAAACATAATATACAAAACCTGACAGAGCTCAGCCACTGACTTGTAGATTTGCAGTGTTGGATCAGAATAATGCCTGGCGAGGCGTTATCCCAAAGTGAAGGGTTTCTCAAATCCCACACTGACCTTCTGTGGGTTCAAATTGTGTGTTGTCTACAAATAAAAGAAAATAATGTACCTGCAATTGAACAAAACTCTTTCTGGAACTTTGTGCATCTGTTAGTTTAAGTATCTTTCAACAGGATTGAAGATAAATGAAAGAGTGAGAGATAGGTGGCACTGTAACCAGAATGGCAGTGCAGTATTAAAGGTATATTAATACTTTCAGTTAAAGGGGAAAACAGAGGAGGATAGTCCTCAAACAAGGAAACTTGGGAGTCAGTAAAGTTGTGTAGTTTGTGACTGCATTATGTTTGCGTGAGTCAAGATTTGAAACCAGTTGGCCAATAGTACACTTTGTGACTCACTCCCAGTTACAAGTTATTTCACATAAAAAGGTTAACATATCCCTCAATTAGATTCCAGGCTGTAACTCACTCCGAGCTATCTGTTATTCTGTATCTAAAACTCCCTGAACCCCTCGATTAGATTCCAGGCTGTAACTCACTCCAGGGTATCTGTTATTCTTTACATAAACCATCCTAAATCCCTCGATTAGTTTCCAATCTGTAACACACTCTAGGCTATCTGTTATTCTGTATATAAACCACCCTGAACTCCTCGATTAGATTCCAGACTGTAACTCACTCCATGGCATCAGTTATTCTGTAAATAAACCATCCTAAACCCCTCGATTGGGTTCCAACCTGTAACACATTCCAGGCTATCTGTTATTCTGTAAATAAACCACCCTGAACCCCTCGATTAGATTCCAGGCTGTAACTCACTCTGGGCTATCTGTTATTCTGTATATAACCCACCCTGAACCCCTCAATTAGATTCCAGGCTGTAACTCACTCTGGGCTATCTGTCATTCTGTATATAAATAGCCCTGAACCCCTTGATTAGATTCCAGATTGTAACTCACTCCGGGCTATCTGTTATTTTGTACATTAACCACCTGAACCCATTGATTTGATATCACTTCCTGACATGTTGAGCTCATGTTCCCAACACAATCTAATCTCAATAATGATCAATGTAGCACTAGTCCTCCTATCTGCTGTCACTACCATCATGTTAACTTTCTGATGTTTACGTACATGATTCCCTGTAGCAGTGAGTCGCAGGTAGACAGATTGGTGCTCAACACATTTGGCACATTTGCCTAAATCAGTAAGAGCATTGAGTATAGGAGTTGTGGTGGTATGTTACATCTGTACAGGATGTTGGTGAGGTCACTTTAAGAAAACTGCGTACAACTCTGTTTTCTGCAGAAATGACTTACCCGTATGTTCCAGGACTGGAGGCTTGAGCTATAGGGAGAGGCTGATTACGTTGAGGTGTTTCCCCCTGGAGTGTCAGAAGTTGAGAGGCAACATTATAGAGGTTTATAAAATCATCAGGGGCATGGATATTCTGAACAGCCACGTTCTGCTCCCAAGGATAGGGGAGTCCAGAACAAGACAGCATAGGTTGGAGGGGAGAGGGCGAATGATTTAGAAGGGATCTGAAGGTAAATAATTCACACAAAGAGTGGTGTGTGTACAGAAAGTGCAGTCAGAGGAAGTGGTCAAGGCGGGTACAATCACAGGAGAAATATTGGCCAAATGCTGGCAAATGGGACTAAATCAGATTTGATATCTGATCGGAGTGAACAGATTGGACTGATGGGTCTGTTTCCATTCTGCATGACTCTCTGATTCTATAAGATGGATGACGAATAATTCTGAAAGGACTTTTCAAGTCGGAATTCTTTTCAGTGGAAGGTTATCGTGCCTCTATGTTCACATTGATTGAAAGCTGCGTTAGTTAAATATTTGACAGAGAAGTGAGTCATGCACAATGGGATATAGACAGGGAAGTGGGGCTGAGACCCCAACCTGATCAGCTACAATTTTAGTGCCTGGTGGAGTAGGTTCAAAGTATCTAATGACCCACTCCTGCTCCTCAGTCCCATGTTCCTGTGTTCCATTCAGCCCCTCAAACCTGCTAGACAGGAGCAGTTGGAGGTTACTTACTCCTATAACCTGTTGCGCAGAAACACAGGAGACATTTCAGCCCCCTCTGTACTGTCCCACACGGTTTGAAGTGAATTGGGAAATGTAATTGGAAAACCCAGGCTGGGTACGAAAGAGGCCCCTCATCTCTCTTCACAGAGCTTCCCCTCTCTGCAACTTGTGCTTCATTTGTTGGTCATGTTGTAGACCCAGATTCAGTGTGAATACAGCCCCCATACCTCACTCAGGATGGCTCACAAAATCCTCTGATCTCCCTGTCTGCAACATTCAATACCAGAACATTCATGAAAATAACACCCACTAACTTTCCAATAACAGAATGGGAGAACATCAGAAACAGGGGCATGTTGTTCACCACCCAAACCTGCCTTGCCCTTCACTAAGATCATGACTGATCTGCTCTTCGTCTCAAATCCTCTTTCATATCCAATTCTTCATAGCACTCAACTCTCTGACAGGTCAATTTCCATCTACCTCATCTTCAAATACGTTCAGTCATCTAGCTCCCCGAACACCCTTGAGGAGAGAAATCCTGACATTCAATACCACCTGTTTGAAGAAAACACTTGCTGCTCCTATATCATGGCTTATTGATGTGAACAAAAGAGTTTGAGACAAGGGTTCAGATAAAAATGACTGGCCCCGATATCAAGGCAGTGGTTGACGTCTGCTGACATCAAGGACCTTAACAAAACTGAACTTAATGGGAATCAGAGTAACCTCTCCAGTGTTTGGGATCAAAGGAAGATGTTCATCATCTCAGTCCTGGGTCACCTCTGTGTGAGATCCTCAGGGTAGCTTCCTCTTCACAAACATCTTCAGCTGCTTCATCAATGTCTCCCCGCCCCCACCTTCCTCACCATAAGAGCAGATGTGGGGATTTTCGCTGAAGATTCCACAATGTTCAAAACTTTTTGTCCCCCGTCAGCTCCTGAACTGGTCTTTGTCTGTAACTAGCAGGATCCAGACTCCATTGAGACTTGTGCTGTTAAAGTGTCGGTAGCATTCATGTAACAGCACTGCCTGGCACTGCACATTGCCACAGCAAAACAAGGATTCATTCAGCACCTCACGCTGGTTTCACAGGAATATGAGGAAGCCATTCAGCCCATTGACACTATTGGAGATGAACAGGGACAGCCCATTCAGTGCCTCCAGCCTATTACTCAGGAAGGGAAGGAGTCTAGTGTGATGGAGCTCACCAGAGCCCCTCGAAAATATTTGAAGGCGGTAGCCTAGATTCTAATGTTTTCTTATTTTAAAGGAAATGTAAAGTGTCTGTTCCAGATGCAATGTGACTGGTCAAACTACTCGGTGTGAAGCAAAACACCATCTACTTAAACACGAAAGAGAAAATGAAACCAAAGAAAGAGGAATTTAGAATAACGCAATTCTATTGGATATCTTAAGAGAATAATACATCTAGGAACTAGTACTGATGAACTGTTCCAATGTAGGAAAATCCCATAAACACAGCCCCTTGGCAAAAAGAAATATTCAGACACAGATTGTCACAAACATTTCTCCAATCCAAGAATTAAAAACAGTATTAAGAGGAATTTCAGAGAGAGTAGCAGCCAGGAGACATTCACTGAAGCTTCCAACTCTGTAGAGACCCCAATAGTTTCTAATGTTACTGAGAAACCAAAACCCAGAGATCCTAATCTGTGAGAGCTGGCCACACCCATTCAGGTTGCATTAAAATTAACCTAAGGCCTCCCTAGCTGTTACTCAAGTGGTCTTAACTAGCCAGCTTGGCAACAATCGTTCAATCTCTCTCATAAAATAAACCAGGACAAAATAACCTCTTAAAGCTGCAACATTGTCACACTAGTCAGTACAATGAGCTGTCAAACAGGAACCAGGGTTAACCAGTCAGGCCCTTGGCCCTGTCCAATCGGACGAGGTTGAAGCCAATCTCTCACTTGAGTCACTTACACAGGAACAGCAGGAGGCCATTCCCACCTCAATGCACTTACACGGGGGCAGAATGAGGTAATTTTTGCTGATTCCTGCTGTATGTCTTATTCCTGAAATGTCGATTCTCCTGGTCCTCGGATGCTGCCTGACCCGCTGTGCTTTTCCAGCAATTGATGCTCTCCTCTGATCTCCAGCATCGGCAGTCTTAAGGGTCTCCTAATTGATGCACGAAGATGATGACCAAGTGGGGCAGAGGCTGCACAGACAGACTGCTCCACGTTGTTCCTCCTGGCTCTGTTGTTTATGATACACATGGGACTTTAACATGGTTTTCTAGAGGTGGGCAGGGAAGCCATATGTCTTGTGTGAAGTCTCAAGAAGGCATCTTCCATCTCCAAGAAGACAGTCTGGTGTTCTTTATGCAGGGTGGAAGCTGATGGGAATGTCTACCTGTTTCCGATGGAAGGTATTGTGGCTGCTGTTGGGGATTGTGAGCAACCTGACGTTCAGTACAGGGTTCACTCGCCGACTGCACAATAACATGGGGAGAGTTAATTAGGAAAGTCACGTTAGACTGATGAATGGATGCTCTAAGTTCAAATAATGCTGATCTTGTTCATGTTGACCTTGTCTAGTGCATGTCCTGTGCAGTGTAACCTGCGTGCCTTACTCTGTCCAAATCTATTTCCACCCTATGATCTGTCTGGTCATGCTTACTATGACCTGCCCCCACTGCTCATAAATAAAGTGTTTCCCTGTACTGAGGTACACGTGACAATAAATCAAACCAATAAATCCTGAGTAAAGTATGGAATTTCTGTCTCTGTCAATGTCTCCTTTGGAAATAAGTGATCGCTGCCACTCCTCGTGTTTCAGCGTCACCATTTCTTCATCTCTCACAGCTCTACAGATTAAACACTCAGCTTCTTTACTCTATCCTCATGTTACCATCACCCGTGTCTGTGGTAAGGAGATCATTCCTTACAAAGGAGATCAAATCTGTACAGAGTGCCCCAAATGCTCTCTCAGCAAGGCTCTACAACAGCAGGAAGATGGCTTTACTTATGTACTCGAATCATCTTACAATGAAGGACAGTGTACCATTGTCTGCACCCATTACTTACACAGGGTTTGATTCGGAGCAGTCAGCATAGACTTGTGATTGGGAGATCATGCTTCCCAAATTTCTTAGAGTCCTATGATGAAGTTACCAGGACGTTTGATGAGGGCAGAGTGATAGACGTAGTCTCGATGGATTTCAGGAAGGCCTTTGATTAGGTTCCACATGGCAGGCTGCTCAGGAAGGTTACATCTCGTAGAATGCGGGGGGATCTGGCCAATTGGATACACAGTTGGCTTGATGGTAGGAAGCAAAGGGTTTAGTGGAAGGATGTTTGTCAGACCGGAGGATTGGTCCAGAGCTGTTTGTTATCTATGATTCGGTTGAGAATGTACAAGGTATGATTAGTAAGTTTGCAGATGACATTAAAGTAATTGGGAGCATAATCAGTGAGGAAGTTTATCAGAAATTGCATCAGGACCTTAATCAGGTAGGAAATGGGCCGAGAAATGGCAAATGGAATTTAATATAGAAGAGTGAGGTCTTTCATTTTGGAAACTCAAATCAAGGAGGAGTTTCATGGTGAATGGGCGGGTCTTAAGGGGTGCAGTGGGTAGAGGGACTTTGGTGTTCAGGTGCACGGTTCTCTAAGAGTGGAGTCACAGGTAGACAGGGCAGTGAAGAAGGCTTTTGGCACATTGGCCTTCATCAGGCAGGATATTGAGTATAGAAGTTGGGAATTTTTGTTGCAGTTACACAGGACTTTGGTAAGGCTGCACTTGGAGTATGGTGTTCAGCTTTGTCACCTTGTTATGGGGAGGATGTTATTAAATTATAAAGAGTGCTGAAGAAATTTACAAGGACATTGCCAGGACCCAATGGTCTGAGTTACAGGGAGAGATTGGACAAGCTAGGACCTTTTCTTTAGCGTGTAAGAGACTGAGGGAGTCCTTATAGAGCTGTATAAAATCACGAGGGGTATGGATAGGGTTAATGCTCTCACTCTTTTTCCAAGATGGAGAGAATCGAGGATTAGAGGGGATCAGTTTAAGGTTAAAGGGGAAGGAATAAAAGAGAACCTGAGGGGCCGCTTCTTTATGCAGAGGGCTGGTACGTGGATGAGTTGCCAGCAGACATGGTTGAGGGGGGTACATTAACATTTCAAAAACATTTTGATAAATATGTGGATAGGAAAGGACTATATGGATATGGGCCAACTGCAGGGAAATGGGGTTAGCGTGGATGGATATTTACAAGGTGGACTCGAACCCCTCTGTTAATTAAACCCAAACACCCAGAAAAGCTCGCCTCACCTTTTAATCTGTTAAAATAAGAGCGACACAGATCTCCTATATTCCAATATTTAAACAAAAATTATGAAGTTAGTTTCTTAACTTTAATAGTGAACACTAAACAACAAGTATTCGCAAATACAAGCCCCTCTTTTCTTAGTCACATACTATCTGACTCCAACTCTGTAAAAATACGCTTTTCCAACAACCCACATATGAAACATTAAAATCTCAAGACCCTACAGTCTCCATCTTCCCCGCTGTGTTCACTCTTCCAGCTGCTGATCTCCATGGGTCATGTTTTTTCTATTGCAAGTAGGTTTACATGAACATGTATCTATGATAGAGAGTGTTTGGGATGGTCAGTTAGCACTCCTGCTCTACAGCAGTTACTCTGCTGTTGGATGGCAGCAGCTCTCCCTCCAGTGTTCAACATGCTGGATTTATATACGCCCCATGATATAATAATTCTCATAATTTGATTGCTGTCCAGCTGTCCAAACAATAATATTTAAATTCTGTTGGTTTCTGGTATCCTAAGCATTATTTAACCTCTTTGGTTGCGTTTGGATGGCTGTCAAAACAGCAACCAAAACTCAGGTATCCATTTCTCAGCTAATGGTGACATGTGGAACAGTGTGAACTTTAGGTGGCATCTGTGGCTTTAATTTCTATTCAACAAAACCCGATGTGTCTTAAAGTGCCCATACATGTTTTTGGCTTCATAACATCTTCCTGCTTCAGAAAATAAAATGAACAAGCAGAATGAAAAGATGGCTACATTTCTTTTCCTCTAATTTTTCATCCCTATTATATTAAATACAAAAGTATTAATCTCAGTTATATCATTCATATTAATTCTGCACACCAATACAACACTGGGATAAGTCAAATCTTATCTGCACTGCTTTCCTTTAAATCCGCGAAAACCCATCTGCTATCACATTGTAGGAGCCGGAGCATGTACATTTGGTGAGTTTAAAGTCAGTAAGGTAAGACTCCAATGAAATAGTCTCATAACCTGGTCTTTAAATATTCCAAAAAATGCGAGAGATTTGTCGTTGTCCACAACCATCTCTGACAATTTGTTTGTCATATAAACATTAAAATATTGTCAGGCCAGTGTGGAACATAATCATTCTTTTTCAATAATGGAGATTTTGCATTTTTTTCTGATGGATATTGAGTTTTTTAGCCATTCAATTCCATCATCCTCTTTCTATCTCAATACATCTCCGACCCCGATATCCCGAGCATCAAACACAATTTTCAAAGGGTTTCAAAATATTTGGTGTAGCTAAAACTGGTGTGGTGATTAATCCTGCTTTAAAATTCTGAAATGCCTCCTGGCATTGTTCTGTCCACCACAATTCTGTGTTCTTCTTTACTAAGTCCATCAGTGGTGCCAATACGCTGCTGAAGTTTGGGACAAACTTCTGATAGAATCCAATCAGTTCCAAAAATCGAAGCACCTCTTTCTTCGAGGATGGTTGTGTAAATTCCTCAAAGCCCTTCGTATTTGTGTTCCATGGGGTCAACCTTCCATGTCCAATGTAATGTCCCAAGAACTTCACCTCTGCCTTCGCGAATTCTGTTTTCTTTAAGTTTATTACCAAGTTTGCTTCTTGTAATCGTTCAACATGCTCTGCCAACTGTAACATGTGAGCTTTCAATCTTTTGCTAAAGGTCACTACATCAAACAGATAAACTACACAATTTGTTCATCTGACCATAACTCTGTTCCTGAGTCACTAAACCTGGCTTTGAAGGGAATTCCTATCACTGGTGACAATACTAATACGTCATCCCCACAGGAAATTGTCAAAATTTCAGAGGTTTTATCTGCCACGTGCTTCATTCTATGCTGTGCCCTTCAGGTGCTGTTTAGCGAACTCACCTCCTCCATCTAATCTCCCCCCCACCTCACATATATAATCCGAGTGTGAGATCTCTGACTTCGGTCCTGTCAATTTATATTCAATTAATTCCAAAGGACCTCTCACTTCAAATATTAACTCAATGGAAGTAAACTGAGTAGATTTATTTGGGGCAAATAATTTTTGTCCAATGGCAAACAATTAAATGAGACACCTTCATTCCAATCATTCCGGTAATCCTGACAGTACGCTGTTAATATGGTCTTCAGCGTCTGATGCTAACTTTCCAAGGCTCTCTAGGATTCAGGATGGGACGCACTTGATTTGAAGTGCTGTATGCCGAAGGTATCCATGACTTCCTTAAACAGCTGAGCGGTAAAATGAGACCTTGGTCTGAGAGAATCTCTCTGCGGAGCCCACAGTGAGTAAAGAAAACTACCAACTCCTCCACCTCCCTTTTTACCTTAACACTCCATAATAGAATTGCCTCTGGAAATCTGGTAGACACATCCATTATGGCTGGCATTTCCACTTTTATTTTAGATAGGGGAGCTACACAACTCATCATAACCTACGTTAAATGTTCTTCGAATGCAGGAATTGGTAACAAATGTGCTGGCTTTATTACTGCCTGTTACGTACCTACCATTTAGAATGTTTGACATGTACGTCAAAAAATAACCACGTCCGTGTGCATTACAGGCCACTAGAAATGCCTCTGTACCTTAACCTGAGTCTTCTGTTCACCAATGTGACCCCCTGTCGTTAGTTTATGTGCTACCCATAACACTGTACGCTACCTCTAAAACAATCTGGTGCACTTCGGCCCATTTCCCTTCTGCACTAACCAACGGGGTCTCCATTTTAATTTTAGCATTCTATCTTTAAGTTAATAACGTTCGACAATATATTCTGATTCCTTTTCTGTGTGTGTGTGTGTGAATGTGTGTGTATATATCTGTTGTAAGTCCATTAGCCTTTCAGGCCTAAACCCCTCTGCCTGATCCTCTGCCTGTTCAGGTTTTTTCTGCACCGTGACATCAAACAGGGAGTCAGTTCACTGCACATCAACTCCTTTGGCTTTTTATTACGGTTTTCCTTCCTGCTCTAACTTATGACAGTGGAATCTTGTTACTATACAGTCTGGAAAAATCCTGGGTATTTTTCTTTTAACTCCCCAATTCCCTAGTTTTCCTTTTGCCTTCTCCAATACAAGGGGTGCCACTCCCACCTTGGATCCTGTTAAATCGTTCACAAGAATAAACTATATTCCTGGAAATGACACTCTGTTACTCACTGTCACTGTTACTTCCCCAACCTTGATTTGGCATTCCATCCTGATGTTACACAAGGGAATACTTAATTTCTAACCCCATTCCACAAATTGTTACGATCTTGATTAATATGTCAGAAAGAGTGAAAATACTTTCATTTCTCACTATTAGAGGCCGAGGGAAAGTGAGGGCTGCAGATGCTGGAGGTGAGAGTTGAAAAGTGTGGGGCTGGAAAAGCATAGCCAACCAGGCAGCATCTGAGGGCAGAAGAGTTTATATTTCAGGCATAAATTCTTCATCAGGAAAATGGGAGGTGGGGTAAGGGAGGGGGAATGGGGCCGAGAAATAAATAGGAGAGTGGGAGTGGAGCTGGGTGTAAGATAGCTTGGAAGGCAATAGGTAGATGCAGGTGGGGTGTGATGGTGATAGGTCGGAGAGGATGGTGTTGTGGATAGGTGGTAGGACAACTAGAACCCTCAAACTAGAACCATCATCAACGTTGACTTCACCAAATTCCAAATCTCCCCTCCCCCAACTTCTGCCAGATTGAACCATTCAATCTAGCACTGCCCTCTTGGACTGCCCTAACTGGCCAGCTTCCTTCCCACCGACCGACTCCACCCTCCAAACTGACATATCACTATTACTCCCACCTCCATCTTCCTATTGCCTTCCCAGTGACCCTCCCACCAGCCCAGCTATTACCATCGTATTTATCTTTCAGCCCCCTTGTCCTCCTGCCATGTTCCTGACGATGGGTTTCTGCCTGATATTCGATTGCCCTGCTGTTCGGATGCTGCCGGATCTGTTGTGTTTTTCCGGCGCCTCACTTCTCAACTATTAGAGACTGAGCAGATCCCGTATCAAACAAAATTATAACTTCTTGTCCTTCTCCCCCTGTTCTTTTTGAGTAAACTTTATCTACAGAGGTTAATTCTTTCAGAGATCAGGTACCGACTCCATACCCAGACCCTGCCTCGGCTGTGCACTCTCCTGCAGCTCCTCAGCTCTACTTGGGGTCTCCTTTACCAGTTTCACTAATGCCACTGGCTTAGCCTCTTCTACCGCATCTTTCCCAAAGTTCCTTCTTTCAACGACCATCACAGTGTGTCCCAGCTTACTTCAATGAAAACACCTTTTCCCAGTGCCCTTCTTAAACCATCAGCACTGTCATTTTATGTGTTCCACGCCCTTATACTGAGAACACCTGAGGCCTTTCACCACCTTTCAACCCCTTTGGGCTTCTTTCTTCACCTGTAGTAAACTATTGTGCGCTACTGTTCGCTTTGTAATGTGTTAACTTCCCTTCTCCCAATTTCTATCCCTCATAGCATGAAAATTCTCCTGGAAGCTAAATTTCATCTCATGCACCAATGCATATTTACCTGCCATTTCTGCCGTGCTTCTCGCTTCTTGAACTTTCTGTTCGTGCACATGAATTTTTACCATCTCTGGAAGTGAGTCTTTCAACTTCTCCAGCAGAATAATCTCCCTTCGAGCCTCACAGGTCTTATCTATTTTTTAAGTCCAGCACCCATCTATCAAAATGACTGTAGTTAATTCTTTCAAACTTAACATAAGTCTGACCTGGTTCCATCTCTATTTTTATGAACCTCTGTCTATATGCTTCTGGTACCAATTCATAACCAATCAAAATAACCAATTTAACATCTTGATAATCTCTTAACCCCTCATCTGACAGCGCTGCAAATACCTCACCAGCTGTGCCCACCAGCTTAGTCTGAACTAGCATTACCCACAAGTTCACTGGACACGTCATCTGCTGAGTCATTTTTTTTTCAAATGAAATAAAAAAGGTTTTGACATTTTTCTCACCGAAATATGGCAAGGCACTAACCTAGTTGTATATATTCCGACGTTCTCCCTTCATCTCCATCCTGTTAATTTAACTTTCTTGTCTAAATCCCAACTTCTGAATCTCAAATTCTCTCCCTCTTTCTTTTTCCTCTCCTTCACTTTTTTTCTCTCTCTGTTTCCGTCTCTTTCTTTATCTTCTAACTTCAGTTGCCATATTTGCAATTTAAGTTTTATCTAACTCGACTGCACTTGTCTGTTTCTCTAATACATCAAAGTGCTTTACCAACTCCATTACAAATTCAGCTTTCCTTTTGTCCCTGGTTAAACCCAATTCCAACCTATTTGGTAATTCTAAAAAATGTCCTCCTTTTGTCTTTCTAAATTTTCTTGGCAAATTTGGGAACCTCTTTAGTAATGTTAAAAGCCGTTTCCCTCACTTTTAATTTAAACAACCACCAGTAAACAACATTAAACAGATTTTCCGACCGGTTTTATTTGAAGATCTAGGTCACTAATTGCAACGTGTTGGAATTTGCTGGGACAGTTTGTACCTGAAATCTGTTCAAATCTGTCCAAGTCCCTTACAGCGGGGCCCCAATCTGTGGTGACATCTATGTCGAGCACTTCTGTTAATTAAAACCACAAACCTAAAAAGCTCACCTCACCTCGTAATCTGTTAATACATGAGTGACAAAGAACTCCCAAATTCCACTAATAAAAGAAAAATAACAGTTTGTATGTATGCACGTTAGCTCGCTGTGCTTGAAGGTTTGTTTTCTGACGATTCGACACTATGACTAGGTAACATCATCAGTGAGAGTCTCTGCTGAAGTGCTGGTATGTTGCGCCTCTCTATTTATTGGTCTTGGGTTCTTAAGATGGGTGATGTCATTTCCAGTTCTCTTGTTTCACAAGAGAAGGTCGATAGGATCTAAATTGATGCGTTTATTGATGGACTTCTGGTCAGAATGCCATTCCTCTAAGAATGTCCTTGCGTGTCTTAGTATGTGTATGCATTGTCCCAATCAAAATGGTGCCCTTCTTTGCCTGTATGTATGGAACATAGTGATAATGGGTCATGTCTTTTGGTGGCCAGTTGGTGTTCATGTATCCTGGTAACACAACAACAGGACCAATTCAATGGCAGAAAATTAAATAATGTGTGTGTGCAGATAAGTAACATTTTTCATACGTGCACAACACATTCTAAATGAACAACGGAGACACAGTTAACAAAAAGTGATGCATATGATGTATAAAATTTATAAAACATTAAAACATCATTTGATTCTCATCTAAAATGATATGTTCCCCCTCCCTCAACGTTCCCTGTTTTTCTGGAATTCTCCACTCCAATCTCTCATTCTTCTCAGGATGTGTTATAAATTCTTGCTTCTGGTGTCCCAACGTATTTCAGTTAATCCCCTTTCTACCAGAATTCAATATATTGGCCTGTTGGATACTTTCCAAAGCTAGTGTCTGTCATATTATTGGAGATAAAAATTCTGGCATCAGACTCAGCATTTGAACATATTGCTCTGTTGTACATGCACTATACAAAGGACCACAGCACACAGGAATTGCCAAAACATTGAGGGATGTGCATCTACTTCTTTCGATGATCTAGTTTTCTCATTTTTCATATTTCCTCATCTATGTTGTCTCGCTCTTTCTGTCTTTGTATCTAGTTAAGAAATTTACCAATTATTCTTTGCGTCTTCTGTCGGTTTATATCTATTGGTCTCTTCTTGATGTTATGTGATTATAATTGAACAATGTAACTACAATGACATGTGGGAGGAGCTGGCCAGAGTTAATTGGAAGGGGAGCCGAGCTGGGCAGACCATGGAACAGCAAAAGCAGGAATTTCTGGGGATATTTCGGAGGATATCAGAAATTCTCCCAAAGGTGATGAAACATACTCATGACAGGACAAGGCAGCCATGAGTAATAAGGCATCAAACCAAAAGAGGAAACATACAATGTGGTGAAGATGATTGGGAATCCAGAGAATTCATTGGCTCGGAAACTACATAAGGCTGGCATCACTGTCACTGCAGAGCTCTTAATCATGGTCAGGGAGAGAAACAGAGGAAACACATTCACTTTAAACACAGAAAATGGTATTACTCAAGGAAAAAGATTCAGATGAATTAAACAATTGAATTAAAATCAGTTAATTGGTTTTGCAGAATGTGTCAGATTGAAAGCATGACCCGGGAAGAGACCCTCAGCAGAATGACAGTATGAAAATGGAAGTGTTACCACATCAGAAACCAGAGTAGGTCACTGAGTACATGACTGATGGGTGAATGGGTCTCGCTGTGAACTAAGGGACAGACAGCAGAATTGCATTGCAGATATTGCAGCTCAAAACTGCGTATTTATGTAGTGCTGTAGACTACAGCAGCAGAAGCAAAACAGCATTCAACCACAACCTGTAACTTTTAGCCTCGAATAATTTCCTCAGTCTGCCATTGCCATCAATATGATCTATGTTTCAGTAATGACTGTGGGTGAACATGACTGGGTCAGAACCACGTGAACCTAAACCTGACGTGAACCCATTAAAGCGACCACATTTGACCAAGAGATCTGATCGAAGCTCCGCAATCCTGTCACATTGTGACATAAATGGTGATGGATGATTAAACAAATGACTGGAGCAAAGGGCTCCACAAATATCCCCATCCTCAGTAATCGACCAGCTCTGCACATCAGTGTAAAAGACCAGGATGTGGTAGCTGCACCAACCTCAGCCAGAAGTGTTGAGTTGATGATCCACCTCACCCTCGCCATGATACCCACAGAATCACAGCTGCCAGTCTTCAACCAATTCATTTTGCTGTACGTGACATGAAAAACAGCTGAACATAGTACGTACAAAAAAGGCAGTGGTCCCTGACCCCATTCCTGTAATAGGACTGAGGACTTGTGCTGCACAACAAGCCGTGTCCCTGGGGAAGCTCTTTCATTCCAGCTCTAACTCTGACATCTCCCTGGTAATGTGGAAAATTACTCAACAATGTCCACTTCCTAAGAGGATTATAATTACAATCTGGCCAGTTACCTCCCCCTCAGACCCACCTCGACAGTCAAATTCGTGGGAGTTCTTTTTGACAGAGTTAACAAGCAGGACAGAAATAACCTGCTCAGTATGATTTCAGATAGGTCCCCATGTAGAGATGGTGCTGCTGTGGAAAGGTCACTGGATTACTAATCCAGACCAGGCTAATGCTCTGGCAGCTGGTGTAAGTTAAAGACAATTGACAAAATATTAAGATGCAAAATCTGGTGTCCGTAAATAGTGACCTTCAAGCCAATGTCGATTGTACACACCAATTTGCTTCACAAATGTCCCATCAGGAAGTGAATCTCCCGTGCTTTCCTGGTCTGGCCTAAACGTGACTGCAGACACACAGACATGTGATAAACTTTGCAATGGTCTCAGAATCCGCCAAACAAGACATTCTATTGTATCAAACTGTTCCGAGGTCTAAAGGATAAAACCAGACAGGACACCCGGCCCCAGCCTCAGTATCGGAAAAAGGGAATGAGAAACACAGTCCTGTTGACCCTGCAGAGACCTCCTTCCCAACATCTGAGAGCTTGTGATTAATCTTGGGAAGCTATAAAGTAGCATGTGCAGTAGTCCATTTGGTCTGTCGAGTTTGCTACCCAATTCAATATAATGATACCTGGCCCTTTATTTCCATATCGTTCTCCTTCTCTCCCACCATTCCTTTACTGTCTCTAAATCCTTATTTATATTCAGTGTCTTGGCTTCCAGGTTCGAGCGCATTCCCCAGGTTCACCAGTCGCTGAGTGCAGACATTTATTGTCATCTCATTGCAGAATGGTCTGTCTGTGCCTAATACTGTGGACCCTTGTTTTAGACACCACAGCCAGGGGAATTATTATCCCTGCTTCCAATCCGTCTCACCCTGTCAGAGCTTTATATATCTCACTGAGATCTCCACCCATTTTCCTAAACCCCATGGAATACAGGCCCAGTCGCCCCAAACGCTGGTCCCACAACAAGCCTGTCATCACAAAGATCGTTCTGGTCATCCTTCAATGCTCTCCCTCAATGTCAGGTTTGTCCTTTATTATGTACTGAGACCAAATCTGCAGAATACTGCACAGTGTTTGAGATAGGGTCTCACCAAAGCCCTCTACAGCTGCAGTAAGACACGCTTACTCCTGGACTCAAATCCCCCTGAAATGAAGGTCAGTTGATCTTCCTAACAGCATTCTGCTCCTGCAATATTGCTTTCAGTGACTGGTCTACAGGGAGATCTAGATCCTTTGCAATGTTACAGCTCCGCACTTGGTAGGTCTATGTACACTGGGCAGCATGTGAATGCCATTCCCAGTATTGCCTTGTAGGTTCAGACCTCACTATGCTGCAGGGACCTCAGAGGGCAGCGCAGAAGGAAACAACAAAAAGGCCCATACGTCGCTTTTCAGATCAACATGTTTCAAACAATCCCTTTTCAAACGAAAAGCTGCCAATCTCTTGTTCCCACCAAAGGGCACACTGTCACCTCAACCCACCTTGCTCTCCATCTGCCACGTCTTTGCCCATTCACTCCACTTGCCTTAGTCACCTTGAAGCTTTTTTACAACCTTCTCATCCACTCACAATCCAACATCCTTTAGTTCTCTCAGCAGGTTGGGATATATTGTACTTGATTCCGACAACCAAATGTTTAATGGGTATTGTGAACAGCTGGGACCTGAGCACCGATCTCTGTGATATCCCAGCAACATTCCTCTGTTATCTTTTTAAAAATAATATTTATTTCCTGAATCTGGGTGTGAGTGGCTGGGCCGGCATTTATTTCCTGTCCCTGGTTGCCCCTTGAGAAGGTGGTGGTGAGCTGCCTTATTGAACCGCTGCAGTCCACTGTGGATTCAGTGACAGTAACACCATTGAATGCCAAGGGCAGTGTTTTGATTGTATTTTAGTGGTGATGTTCACGGTCTGGCATTTGTGTGACGTGAATATTTCTTGCCACTTATCAGCCTGGATTCTGTCCAGATCTTGTGTATTTGAACATGGACTGCTTCTGTATCTGAGGAGCTACAACCATTGCTGAACATTGTGCAATCATTGGCAAACATCCCCACTTCTGACTTTATAATAGAGGGAAGGTCATTGATCAAGCAGCCCTGAAGATGTTTGGGCCTAGGCCACTGCTAGAGGGACTCCTACAGACTTGTCCTGGAGCTGAGTTGACTGACCTTTATCAACCATGACCATCTTCCTACGTGTCAGGTATGATTCTAACCAGCAGGGTGTTTACCCCTGATACCCATTGATTCCAGTGTTGCTAAGGCCCCTTGATACCACACTTGGTCGAAGGCAGCCTTGATTTAAAGGGCTGTCACTCTCACCCCAACACAGTAATTCAGCTCTTTTGTCCATGTTTGAACCACGGTAATGAGGTCAGCAGCTGAGTGGCCCTGGTGGAGCCCAAACTGGGCGACATTGACCAGGTTATTGCTGAGCAAGTGTTGCTTAAAAGCACTGAGACCTTCCACCACTTTACTGATGATCGAGAGTAGACTGATGGGGTGGTAATTGGCCGGATTGGATTTGTTCTGCTTTTTATATACAGGAGATACTTGGGGTAAATTTCGACGTAATCGGGGAAATGTTGTTGTAATGGTATTAGAACAGCTTGGTGAGGGCAGTGACAAGGTCTGGAGAACAACTTTTCAGTACTATTGCCAGAATGTTGTCAGGGTATGTACCCTCTGAGGTATCCAGTGTCTCCAACTGAATCTGGATATCGTGTGGAGTGAATCAAATTGGCTGATGACTGGTAACTGAATTGTTGAGGACCACTGGAGGAGGCCGAGATGGATCATCCACTCAGCACTTCTGACTGAAGATTGTTGCGAATGCATGAACGTTATCTTTTGCACTGAAGTGCTGGGCTCTTCCATAATTAAGGATGGGGATACTTGTGGAATCTCCTACTCCGATGACTTGTTTAATTGTCCGTAACTATTCTCAACTAGAAGTAGAAGGACTGCAGAGCTTAGATCTGAACCGTTGCTTGTGGGATCACTTAGCTCTGTCTATGATGAACTGCTTATGCTGTTTGGTACGCAGGTAGTCCTGGTTGGTGACTTCATCAGGCAGACACCTCATTTTCAGGTATTCTCAGTGCTGCTCCTGCCATCCTGCACACTCCATTGAATCAAGGTGGATCCTCTGGCTTGATGCTAATTGTTGTGAGGGGGATATGTCAGGCCATGAGGTTGTGCGGGAGTACAATTCTGCTGCTATTGATGACCCACAACATATTATCGAAACCCAGACTTGAGCTGCTAGATCTGTTCAAAGTCTGTCCTATTTAGCATGGTGACAGTGCCACCTAAAATGGTGGAGGTTATTCTCAATATGCAAGTGTGACTTTATCTCCACAACGACTATTCAGTGGTGACTCTTACCCGATACTGTCATGGACAGATACTTCTGCAGCTGGCAGATTAGTAAGGCTGTGGTCAAATATGGCTTTTCCCTCTTGTGGGTTCCTTCACCACCTGCCGCAGACCAAGTCGAGAAGTTATATCCTTTCGGACCCAACCAGCTCAATCAGTAATGCTGCTGCTGAACCACTCTTTTTGTGGACATTGACGTCCCTAACCCAGAGTACATTTTGTGCCTTTGCCACCCTCCGTGCTTCCTCCAAGTATTGGTCAGCTTGGAGGAGTACTGACTCATCAGTTGGAAGAGGCTGGTACATGGTAGTCAGCAGGAGGTTTTCTTTATCATGTGTAAACTAACACCATGATACTTCATGGGATACAGAGTCACTGTTGAGGACTCCCAGAACAATTCCCTTCAAACTGTATCCCACAGTGCCACCACTTCTGCTTTGTCTGTCCTGCTGGTGAGAGAGGAGATATCCGGGGAAGGTGATGGGGTGTCAGGGATATAGTCATACTCACAGAATCATACCTTAAATACAATGCCAGGCTGTTGCTTCACGTGTCTGTTTATTTCTATTCACTGTTTCCTGCCAGCTGTCCCATTCTATAAGCATGGCCATATATTCACCCCAATCCACGAAGATTTGATTTTGCAAACTAGGCTTGGAGCTTTACCAAAATCTTTCTGAAAATCCACATGTTTTTCATCCATTGTTTCTCTTTCACTTGTCTCCCAGTCTGTTTCTCAAACATAATTCCCATTTCATAAATCTATGTTAGTGTTGTCTATGACCATTATTTTCAGTCCCAATAATTTCTCCCAAACGATTTACTTACTATGTTCTATGTTCCATGTACTATTTCGTTTTCCACGCCAGACTTGGTTTTCCTGGTATTGTCAGAAAGTTCTGAGAAGACAGAACTGAAGTAGTGGATTCATAGTTTTGCCATTTCCCTGTTTCCCATTCTCCATTCTCTAGTTTCAAACTGGAAAAAACCTGCACTTTTTTTCATACTTCTCACATTGACATAATTTGACAAGCTATAACATTTCACTCTTATAACCTTTGTGAACATTATCTTCAGAAACTCATCAATTCTTGTGTTAAGCTGCTCAATCATTGACCTTCCACATCATACACTCACAGGAGCATAGTCTCTGTGCCAACAGAAATACAGCACGATCTATATTAGTCCCACTTTCCGACAAAAGGCTCATAGCCTGGAATGTTATGACACTTCCAAGTGCTTGTCCAAGTACTTTTAACAGTTGAGAGGTTAACCTTGATAACTCCCCTCTCAGAATTTACTTTCCAGACCCCAACACCCTCCGGGTGAAGAAAAAGTCATCTTTAAATCCTCTCTGAACCTCAAACCCTTCACTTTAAAAGTGTGCTCCCTTGTTCTTGACCCTCTGTCTAAAAGGAACAGTTGCTGTCTGTCCACCCTGTCGATGCCCCTTGTTAACTTATCCTTCTGAATCACATCCCCCTCAGCCTCTCTGTCCAAAGTAAACAACCCGAGCTTATCCAGCTTCTCTCCATAGCTGATATGCTCCATCCCAGAGAACATCCTGGTGAATCTCCTCTGCAACACCCTCCAGTACAATCACATCCTTCCTGTAATGAGGGTCCCAGACCGTCATACAGTACTCCATCATGGACTAAACCAAGCCCTGTATAGCACTTATAATCTTCTCCATCATTAATAAACGCTCCACCCAAGGTTCAATTCTTAACTAGTCCATTACCCTGTTCAGTCACATTCAGGGATGTGTGGAGAAACACCCTGTGAGCTCCCTAGTGTGCTGCCAATCATTGTATACACCCCATGTCTGGTTCCTCCTTCTAAAGTACATCAGCACATATTTATCAGGATCACATTCCATCTGCCATTGATCTGCCCATCTGATCATTCCACTTGTATTTTCCTGCAAAATCAGAACTTCCTCCTCACTACCAACCACCCGGCCAATCTTTGTGTCAAACACAAACTTACTTATCACAACTCCCACCCCTCCACCCACTCCCCCTCCAGATTCACATCTATATCATTTATGAATGCTACAAACAATAAGGGACACAGCACTGATCCCTGTGGTACACCAGGGGACTCTGGTCTCCAATCACACAAACAGCCTTCTCCCACTACCCTCTGCCTCCTGACACTAAGACAATTTTCGCTGTCACTTTTCAAGTTATCCTTGATACGCTGAGATTTTACTTTATTTTTTTCAGTTTCCCATGCGGAACTTTGTCAAAGGCATTGCATCAAAACTAAATAAGCGACCTCCTCAAACTAATTGAATCAACTCCATTAGTGTGACTTCACTCTGATAAAGTCATGATGATTATCCCTGATCAAGCCTTGCCATTCTGATTGGAGTTCAATTTTCTCCTTCTCTATTTTCTCCAGTAGTTTCCCGAACAGTGATTTAATACTCGCTTGTCTAGAGTTTCCTGGTCTATCTCTACCACCCTTACTGTGAAGTGCAATCATAATAGCTGTTCTCCAGTCCTCTGGCACCTCCCCTATTGTCAGATTCTAATTAAAATTTCCAGTCAGCGTCTTTCCTTCCTTGACTCAACAGTATCCAGACCTGCAGATTGGTCCAATTTTATACCAGACAAAACCTCAAACCGCCGCTCGTATTTTACATCAAACTCTTTCCAAGAGCTTTCCAGTCCATCTTCCTGAATTCTGTACCTGCATCCTCCTTCTCCCAAGTAAAACAGCTGTGATGTTTACATGTAACAATCTATCAATGTTCTCCGGGTTGACACACAGATTGCCCCTTTGGTTTCTAACGGACACTAACTGTTGCTGATTATTCTGTTCTACTTGTCCTTGTAGAATGTCATGGGATTCTCCCTCATCTCTCCTGCTTGCACTTCTCCATGTCCCTCGGTTATTCTCTCCCCTCTATGTTTCTAAGTTTCACTAAAATCACCTCTCATCTTTTGAAACTCGAGATCACAGGCTGAGTTTCCCCATCAGACAATCTTGCCATTTTAGGGATTAATCTGGAGAATACCTTTTGCAGTTCGTCTGTAGTATATTCTATCTTAGATTGGGACTCCAAACTGTACACAATACTCTCAGTTTAGTCTCAGCAACACTCTGTGCAGCTGGCGCATGGCAACTTCTATATTTCAATTACATTCACATGAATGTAAACCTAATTTTTCGTTTCCTATTTGCTTGTGTTTAGATTACATTGCATTACAGTGTGGAAACAGGCCCTTCGGCCCAACAAGTCCACACCGACCCGCCGAAACGCAACCCACCCATACCCCTACATTTAGTACGAACCTAACACTACGGGCAATTTAGCACGGCCAATTCACCTGACCTGCACATCTTTGAACTGTGGGAGGAAACCGGAGCATCCGGAGGAAACCCACGCAGACAAGGGAAGAATGTGCAAACTCCACACAGTCAGTCACCTGAGGCGGGGGTTTAACCCGTGTCTCTGCCGCTGTGAGGTAGCAGTGCTAAGCGCTGTGCCACTGTGCTGCCCAATTCTTCCCAATTCTTTCACTTTAACTTTTCTTATGATGTTAGTGGGTGAGTTCTTAAAAAAGATCCTCTTGAATATCCAACTATACGTTATCCATTAGCTCCTCATTGTCTACGTCCACAAGAATCATCTTCAAACCATTCCAAACAATGTTTGCCACTTATGGTTTTCGTTTCATCGATGCATCATCATCCTCCCCAGTTTTCCCATTACCTTCTATACATCCAGTAACACGTTCTTTATAATCGAGCCCAACAGACACCCGACCGCGGATGACAAGTTACTGATCTGTAGTTCACCACTCTCCATCTTCATCCTTTCTTAAACTGTTGGATAATATTTATAACCTTTGCCTTATCCAGATTGGCTAAATATCTTTTAGGAATGTATTGGAAAACAACGTGATAATCTACGATGCAATCAATACGTCTATTGCTGCTTCCTCTGAAATTCTTGTATGAAGTACATCTGATCGGTCAGATTTATAAATACTCAATCCAGCTTTCTTTTAAAACATGACCTCAACAGTGATAAGAATGATCTTAGATTTTACTTACACAAGTCCCATGGTCACTTGGTATTTCTGGGAGAATTTCTGGATATTCTGCCTTGAAGATAGACACAAAGAAACTGTTTCTTTTCCCTGCGATTTCTCTGTTGTCTTCAATAAATTATTCTTTCCGCACACCCACTGTTCCATATTTGACCTTGTTTTTATTTTTGTTTCATACACTGATGTACTTTTTTTTAAGCAGTCTTTATGTTTTTCTTTTGTTTGTATGCTTTTTTGCTTTTTGATTTTCTTTTCTTGGTCATCCGTTGCTGGCTCCTATATTTCTCCGAATCCATTGGCTTACTACGGTACTTTGCATTTTTCTAAGCTGATTCCTGTTAGATAGTTGAAGGTGAGGCTGAAAGGGTTAGGTCGGAGAGGCGGGTGGACCAGATTGATTGGAAGGAAGATGAACACATAGGAACGTTCAAAAGGTGGGAGGATGCTGAGTTGGAAGATTGGACTGGGATAAGGTGGAGTTAGGGGAAATGGGGAAACTGGTGAAACCTACATTAATCCCCTGTGGTTAGAGGGTCCCAAGGTAGAAGAGGAAACTTTCTTCATCCATGCTTCGGGTGGTTAGGGTTTGGCAATGGAGGAGGCCCAGGACTCTCACGTCCTTGGCAGAGTGGAAAGGGGAGTTAAAGTGTTCAGCCACAAGGCGGTGGAGTTGGTCAATGTGGCTATCCCAGATATGTTCTCTGAAATGATCCACCTGCCTTACCAATGTAGAGAAGACCACACTGGCTTTAATGCATGTAGTAGATGAGGCGTTCTGTCTCCCTTCATCACCTTTCACTTTCAACCCCACCTTCATCTACCTATCGCATTCCTAGCTACCTCCCTCCTGCCACACCGCCTTCTCATTTATCTCTCAGCCTCCTTCATCCATAAGCCTCATTCCTGATGAAGGGCTTATTCCCAAAACGTCAATTCTCCTGCTCCTAGTACGCTGCCTGACTGTGCTTTTCCAGGACCACACTCTTCGACTCTGATCTCCAGCATCTGCAGTCCCCAGTTTCTTCTCACACCTTCAGGGCTTGCATGTTTCAGATTTATGACAGTTACTTCAAATAAAACAAACACTACCGTGTACTCAAACAGCATAAAAGAAAACCAATGCATTGTGGTCACTGTTCCCAAAAGGTCCTTTACAACAAAGTTTTCAATTAGTTCTTTTGATCATCCAACATCAATTACTAAATAACCTGATCTCTAGCTCTGTGCTCGACAAAATGTTAATGCCACCATCTAACACGTGGTCGTGAAATCCATTTTTCCCAGCATTAGCATTCAGTTGGGTTAACACAGTTTCGATATAATGTAAACAGGACATTATTACTGCAGTAGCCACAAATGTGTAAATCTTATTTCGCGTTTTATAACATGTCCAGCATTTGTATTGCAGCTTTCACTTTGATATATAACTCCCATCAATGTTTCCATCTCCTTGCTGTTTTTGCACTCCACCTTACTAGATTCTGGAGAATCTGAGCGATGTGGGATTTGGGGAGATTAATGGTCGAGATCATCTCGCCACATCATTTATGATCTTCTTAAACATCATTGTGACATTTTCTCCAGATCTCCCGTTATGCTAGTGGAGTAGAGAAGGACAATGTTCTTTCATAAATGCTCTGTATTTCCCCCAGAGAGCTGATACTGCTCTAACCTGGGTGGGAACCTTACAGCAGGCTGGTAAAGCATTACTGCTGCTGTACACGATCTTAGTGAGATCACATCTGGAGTAGTGTGTAGAGATTAGTCTCTTCAATGAAGAAAGGATGTTGTTATATTGGAAGCAGCTCAGAGATGGTTCCCTCAGCTGATTCCTGCAATGAAGGTGCTACCTTATAACGAAAGGATGATCAGGTTCATCCAATAGCCATTGGAGTTTACAAAAATAAAGGATGATCTTATTTCAACATACAGAATTACACAGATAGTGGGGGAATCCATTCCGTTCTCCAGCCTGTTACACATGAACAACAGGAGGATATTCAGGCCTTCGAGCCTGTTACACCAGAATAGGACGACACTGTTCAGACCCTCGAGCCCGATGTATATTTATAGGAAGAGGCCAATCAGTCCCTCGAATCTATAACACTGGACCCAGAGTAGGCCATGCTGCACCAGTATCCTGTTACACAGCAACAGGATCAGTCTATTCAGCCTCCTCAAGTCTGTAACATAGGACCTGGAAGTGGTCACACAGTGACTGGAGATTGTTACACTGGGATAACAGGAGGCCATTCAGACCCACCGAGTCTGTTGCAAGGGAAATGTGTTAGGATAAAAACTATCTGAGACTTTTTTCATGAGAAAGGAGGAGGTAATTCAGACACGTGTCTGTTGTATGGGAACAAGAGAAGACCAATCGCTCCCTTCGTCCCATCTCTGGGATACATGAGGAAACCGTTCCGTACCTCCACCGATTATGGAGGATAATGAGAAGACCCATCAGACCCTCAAAATGTTACACAGTAACGGGAAGATTCCATAATCCCCCACCCCTCTAACGCATCAACAGGAGGTGGTCATTCTGGCCTTGGAGATGACAACATGGAAACACCAGAAAGACTTCATCCCATCGATTTTGTACACCAGAAGGATGATGACTCCAGTCAGCCACATATACCGCTTATGCAGCAATTGGAGCACATCTCTTAAAACCCTTTTGTCCATCAAACAGGAATTCAAAGAAAACGTCAAGGTTTTCAAAAGGGAAGAACTTATAATAACTGAATACATTAGGGAGTAAAATGTAGCAATGAAGTATTGTAATTTAAGGCAAATTATTAGAATCCATTATTGAGGACATTTGCAAACGTAAACCACAATCCATCGGACTCAACATGGTTTTACAAAAGATTAACCATGATTGAAGTGTTTTCTTGAGTTATTTAAAGATGTGACAAACAAGGTGGATAGTGGGAATCCTGGAGATGGAATATACCTGGTCTTCGTGAAGGCATCGGATATGTCACTTCTCCAAAGAGTGAGTGGTAAGATCAGACAGCATCAGTTTAGGAGTAATTTATTAGCTTGGATGGAGGCTTGGTTAACTAACAAAATGCAGTCAGATGAATTAAATGTATCATTTTCTATTGGAAAATGCAATTTGTTGGGTGCCATAGATTTCAGTTCTCATGCCTCAACCATTTGGGATCGATATTATTACTCGGTTGACGGGATAGAAAATACTATAGCTACATTTTGAGATGACACTAACATTGGTGGGAAATTACTTTGGAATGATGATGCAAGAGATTTAAAAACTATATGAATAGATTGGGTGAATGGGCAAACGTTTGGCAATGAAAATTAAAGTGGATAAGAATAGGGTTATTCAAGTTGGCCAGCCGAATAAAAAGGCAAATTATTATCTAAATGGAGAGAAACTTCAAAGTGCTTAAGTGCAGAGGGATCTGGGTGCTTGCTTGCATATCACAGAAAACTTGGTTGCGGGTACTTCAAATAATGAGAAATGCAAGTATAACGTCATCGTTTATTTGTAAAAGGATAGAGTAGAAAGGTAGGGAGTGTTTCTGTAGCTATGCAAGGCAATGGTGAGGCTGCAACTGGAGTACAGTTTGGGTGTCCTGCAGAATGAGGTATTTCCATTGGAGGCAATTCAGAAGAGCTTCATTAGATTGATTCCATATTTGAAGTGTTTGTCTTATGAAGAGAAATTGAGCAGTTCAGGCCTATACTCTCGATTTTATAAGAACGATAGGAGAGCTCATTGAGGTCTGTAAGATGCGAAATATAATTGAAAGTGTAGATGTGGAGTGGATATTTTTTTCATCAGCCACAATCTCCAACAAGAGACTAGAGTTTGACGATCGAGAGATAGCAGGGATGTGGAACAGAGGCCGCGATGACATCAGCCATGATTGTATTCCATGGCGGAGCAGATTCGAGGGGTTGGATTCCTGACTGATTCTCCTCTTTCATATTCAGCTTTTCCACTGTGTTACACAGTAATGGGAGAGGACTGTGTATCAAACAGAAAGCAGGCGCTCCGGATAAATCAGTCTTAATCAGTTTGGCAGAACGTCACCAGTGGAGTCACACAGTGACCAGTGCTCGGTCCTCCACTATTTACAATCTATATCAATGATCAGGAGGATGGAACAGATATAGAGATATTGAGTTTGGTCATGTTGCTGTGATAAGCAAGAGATTAAATTATCAAGAGAGGTAAAGGCAATGGATAATAATTTGGCAGGTGCAATATAACATGATATAACCTGTTATTCCATTTACAGGAATAGTGGAAGGCAGTATGTTACTGAAATGGAGAGGGATTACAGGGGTTAATGATACTGTGTACTGGGGGGTTCTCTCAGACCCGTTCAGATATGAGAGGTTTTGCTCCATCCCTGATCGTCTGCTCCCAGACACTCCAAGTGACCCCATTGCTCTCCGTACACATGGAATGTTTTGAAGTGTTTGGTTGGTGATGGGGATGCTGTTTTCAAACATGTATTAAGGGGACGGCCTTTATCCAAGATACAGTCATTCATTTCTACATGGAGACCCGAAGACGATGGGAATGCTGTCTGCTTGTGAATGAAGGAACTGTGGCTGCTGTCAGGACAGAGGTATTCACCAACATAGTGTACTGTGCATGGAGACACGGTAACATTAACAGAGAGCGAGCTCCTTCAGTTCCTCTACCTCTCCCCATTGACATGGGTACTCTGCAGATGCCATGTACACCATCGGGAATCCCATTATACTGGATACACCCGGCAGCTCCCTGTTGTGGGAGAAACAATGTATTTACCTCATCCACCATATATATCCTCCATCACCGAATGGTTACATTGATGGCAACATACTGGGAGATGATGGCTATGTCACCCAGTCCTGTTTGGAAAGTTCCAGAACATAGAAGCTGAATGAAACTGTGACCCGAACAGCCACTGGCAGCACCGTCCTTTCCCCTGGGGTGAAGCTGCAGGACGCGTTAAAGGAGGTGACACTGCTCTGTGACCAGCTCCTTGTTCAATCAGTGTCCCCTTACACTCTGCTCCTGGATTATGTGTAGCTTGCGAGGCTGTTAATGGAAAACACACACACTAACTCTGTGTTTTCAGAGGTCCCCACTCTGTAACCTTTGCTCCATTTGTTGCTCATGTTACAGACCCAGATGCTGTAACTACAGTCCCCAGGCTCCATCCAAAGATGGGTCAGCAAATCCTCATGTCTCCCTGAATGTCTCAGGCAGCTCACAGCACAACCTCCAGAAAACCATCCCCAACCCCTCCACTAAATTTTTAATAACAGGAGTCAGTCAGAAACTCCTCATCTATAAGTGTTGTGGACCAGACCAGATCCCTGCAAAATATTTTAAGAAGGTCGCTTAGACCCAAACCTTTCCTTATTTTAAAAATAGATGTGAAGTTTGCGTTCCAGATATGTTGTGACTGGTCAAACCACTTGACATTAAGCAAAATATAATCTATTAAAATGTTTTAGTTAAAATAAAATCAAAGAAAAGAACATTTTGAGATAGCTTATATGTTTGAACACTTACACAAACAATAGATACCGTACCTTCTTGGTAAACACCGCTTGGCACAAAGATATATTCAAATACAGATCCTTACATGCAGTTTTCCAATCGAAGAGATATCAACATCAACAGAGATCTCAGAGAGAATAGCAGCTGGGGAGCATGTATTGAAACTTTCAACCCTTTCCGGGATCCCCAACAGCTTCTGAATGCTGCAGCTAAAAACAAACCGAGAAAACCTGGTCTGGGAGAGCTGGCCGCTGCCCTTTCATTGTTACCAATGTTTTAATAAAACCTAAAGGCTTTCTCAATTTTTTACTTAAACTGTTTTCAGACAGCAGTTCTGCACCTCTGCCTTTATAACCTCTCTTCAAAAGAAAATCCCAAGATAAAATAACCTTTTTATAGTGATAGTATACTCACAACTCCACCTTTAATAAAATTATCCATCAATATACAAAAAGTGATTCATTTTAGACCTCCTAACCTTCCTCTATGAGTAGACTGGCAGGAATGGCGGGATTACCTTACACTGAAAGACTGAAGTGACTGGGCTTGTATACCCTTGAGTTTAGAAGACTAAGAGGGGATTTGATTGAGACATATAAGATTATGAAAGGATTGGACACTCTGGCAGCAGGAAACATGTTTCCGCTGATGGGTGAGTGTTGAATCAGAGGACACAGCTTAAAAATACGAGGTAGACCATTTTGGACAGAGATGAGGAGAAACTTCTTCACCCAGACAGTGGTGACTGTGTGGAATGCTCTGCCCCAGAGGGCAGTGGAGGCCCAGTCTCTGGATTCATTTAAGAAAGAGTTGGATAGAGCTGTCAAAGATAGTGGAATCGAGGATTATGGAGATAAGGCAGGAAGAGGATACTGATTCGGAATGATCAGCGATGATCATTGTGAATGGTGGTGCAGGCTCGAAGGGCAGAATGGCCTACTCCTGCACCTATTGTCTATTGACTGCAATGCATATATATTACATTGAATCTGAGCATACAAATGTTCACAACGAGATTCGATTTTAGTCATTTTACTCCTGCCACAGAATGCCTTTGTCTTTCTTCACTCAAGTTTCCACAACGTGTCAAAACTTAGGTTTTCTAACCCCGTCACATGTATAATTTCATATTGAATGGCGGAAATAATAAGCTCAGTCGACGCAGACTGGTATTTTTCTTCCAAAATTTCTCCAATAACTTTAAGGGGTCACGATCAGTGAAAACAATTTGTCTCAGATACGTTATTCGAAATTTAAATGCTGAAATGTTGTAACACCAACACCAAGCTCAAGGCCTCCTTCCCTAGTGTGGAATAAATCTGTTGATGTTTCCACTGGACACTCTGACACATGTTACATAATGGAGCACTTCTCATCTCTCCCATAGTCCCTCTGAATGGCATAGCTCCTCATGTCTCAGAATAAAAGAATTACATCCTTCTTTACCTCGTAATGCTGTCACCTCTTTACCTGCTACCCCTGGCCTATGCCAGTAAACCTTACTCTCACAGGGATATGTTCTAAGAAAATCTCACACATTCTTCTCAATCTCTCACAGAAACCAAACTTTGATTTTTGAACTCAATCTTCATCATCAGCCATTTTAGCTTCTAACCTTCCCATTGTTACTCTCTGCTCTTCCACATGAGTTCTCATGACTGCAGGAAGTAAATTGTTGAACTTCTCGAAAATAAGAATCTCTCTAAGGGTCATAGGTTTGCTCTGATTTAATACCCTTCCCCACCTTTCAAAATTTGTTTGATCCTTTCAAACACAATGTGCATTTAACCAGGCATGCAATTTTAGATTCCTGAAACACTCTCTGTCAGCTTCTAGCACAAGCTCATATGCACTTCAAATGGCTTTCTTTACCTCCTCATACTCAGCAGATACCTCCTCTGATAGGGATGCAAATGCCTATCAGCTTTGTTTGAATCAACTAAATCCACATGTTCTCTGGCAACTGTATTTGTTTAGCCATTTTCTGAAATGATATTAAAAAGGCTCCCTCCATCATTCTCATCAAACTTAGATAATACCTGGATGTATTTAAACAGATCTCCATCAGATCTTTGGCTATATAGGGTTGCTCATCCTCACTATCCTCCTTATCCAGCCGACTGACTGTCTTCATCTCCACCTTCTATGTCAACTTTCCTCTCTAATTACCATCTTTTGAAGTTGAAACTCTCTGCTTTTCTTCTCTCTTTTTCTCTCTTTCGTCTTCATTTCCTTTTCTTTTGTTTCTACTTTTCATCATAATTCAAACAGTTTCAATTCCTTCTCATGTTCAAGGTGCCTCATTTGAAATTGAATTCTAGCCATTTCCAAAGAGTCTGATCTCGTTTCCACCAAATGTAATTGCCGAGCTATAGCTGTAATTACCTCTCATTTTCGCACAGACAACCACAACCCCAACTCCAGCTTGTCTGCCAATTCCTACAGCTTCCCTTCATTACCTTTTGTAAAATCCCTAACTTTACTTCTTCCACACCCAGAGAACTCTTAGTGACTGAAATTGTCTTTATACTCAACACACTGTTTAAACCAACCGAATTCAACATCCAGAACCAAAGACACTAACAACTACCATACGGGACCTTTGAACCCAATAGCCTCCCAGTGCATACACTCCAGTGTCTGCATGAGCTTATTCTGGATTCTCAGGTTTCCTCCCACAATCCAAAAGTGTGCATATCAGGTGAATTGACCATGCTAAATTGTTCATAGTTTTCAGGGATGTGTGGGTTAGGTGCCTTAGTCGGTGTAAATGTGTAATAATAGGGTAGAGGAATGGGTCTGGGTCGGTTACTCCTCGGAGGGTCGGTGTGGACTTGTTGGGTCGGATGCCCTGTTTGCACACTGTAGGGATTGGAATTCTAAACCCAATTTGGTATTATCGATTTAGAACCAGACAAGAGTCCCCAGTTTGTTATGGACCAACCAGACTGACTCAAACTATTTTAAGGGGGTAGCTTGGATACCAAACCTTTTCTTATTTTAAAGGAAGATGTGACGTGGGTGTTCCAGATGTGATGGTACTCATCAAACCACTCACCATTAAGCAAAACACAATGTATTTAAACACTCTAATCAAAATCCATACACAATGAAGAGGAATTTAGACGAACTTAACTATTGGAAACCATAACAGAATAATGGATACAGTACCTTCTACAAATGAACTGTTCCAATATACTAAAATCACCTAAACACACCCCTTGGCAAAAAGGAACATTCAAACATGCATTCTTGCATACAGTTCTCCAATCCAGGAGGAAAGAGCATCAAGTGAGCTTCCAGAGAGAATAGCAGCTCGGGATAATTTACTAAAACTTACACCCGTTCTGGGACCCCAAGCACCTGGTGATTGTTATTGCTACAATGAAAAGAAACCTAGAAAGCCTGGTCTATGCGAGCTGGCCATGGTTACTACTATTTATTTAAAACCCTAAAATCCCCGTAAGTTATTTACTTGAGCCGTTTTCATTAGGAAGTTTGGCCTTTAAGACCTCATACTAACAATAAGGAGAAAATAACCGTTTATTAAAAACGTGACAGCATTGTCAGGCAATTTACATGCCTGCTCCTTTACTCAGTTGTCTTCCATGTGTTACTGATCGCAAGGTCACCTAAGAGGGACAGCCACAGGTACACACCAAGTTACAAGGATGTGTCTCATAACTTCTGAAACACGCCTGTCACATGGGACACACCGGGAAGTGAAGAACAGCCTGACACACGCCATTTCAGTATTTCTGAGCTACACAATGCCAGCACTCGATACACTAGGGAGACAAAACCTAAGGCCAGGGAAAGATACAGAGGGACAGAGAGATTCACATTAAAGACAGAAACAGGCAGTTAATTAACTGGGAGGAGGTTGTGGGAATATGGGGAAAAAGACAGGGCAGTGGGACTATCTGCAGAAGTGAGATCTTCGTGAGTAAAATGACAAGAATGAGAACATTGAATACAGGCATTGTCAGATCAGCTGAAATTGTTTGTTACATCAAATTCTGAATCTATATCACAGAACACCACAAACTTACATAAACTGGGACAAGATGACAGCCCAGCATGGAGAGCTGTGCACACCATGCTAGTGTGTTGCTCAGTGAACTGTACTATCTGGAGAGGATTGCAAACTTTACAAACATATGCTAACTATACTCACATCAGATTACTGCCTATAATGGGAAGGTTTGCTCTCTCTGTGTGTTCATCAGAGACTGAGAGAGTGTGCGCGATAGGCGTGGTTGAATGCGAAACTCATTGTTTGAGAAGGAACGCACATGGAGAAAACAATTTTAAATAAGAACAGCTGGCAGGCTTTTTGTTTATCAATAGAGAGAACGAGGGAAGTTTCATGGATATATGAGGTAAAGTGTTTGAGAATGTTAAAATAAAGGCATTGCCAGACACAACAGCAATATATATCCGCGTGCACATGAATGACAGATGGATGGGAGTTTGGTGTGAGTTCGAATCAGATTTGCTTCGGCAGGTTTGAAGCCGGGAGCGTCAGCAGCAGATTATTGGCTTCATTAAGCCTGTACTTCATAGGTCAAGGTTCAAACAGCAGATGGAATAAACCAGTGAGATAAATTGTGGAGTAGTGAGTAGTTCAAGTTAGAAATGTCCGGGAATGGTGTAAAGAATCAGCTCATTGTCAAAGGGATCTCCCACAGTTGTGACTTGTCTGCTTCAACTGCAGATATTGGCAGGGATGGGATGGAAACAGTGGAAGGAAGTGGAGTTTGTAACCAGAACAGTAGACAGTGACCTCCCTGCTCTTAACAGCAAAGACAATGATACAATGCATTGTGGTCCTCCCCTGAAACTGAATAGATCAACATAGAGACCCGTGAGTAACACTGCCAGAGCAGAGAGCGAGACAGTTATTGAACACCTTCATTGATGCAGTTAGCAGTGGTCTGTAGAGTGAATATCTAGATTGAGAAATTGGATTGGATTGGAACAATAATAGTGGCAGGAAGTGTTGATGATATGAAAAAACAATAATACAGTCACAACTGGTTTATAGAAAACAAAATCTGGACAGTGACACTCACCAGGAACACCAACGATAGCCCGGAAGGGATAATAAAAGTATTGAATAATGAGAAGAGCATAATAGATCTGCGATGATAATGACCACCAATCAAATGCAGAAAGATACCAAACATAATCGGCTAAGCTCCTGTCTATTGTTGGAATATTCCTGTCTAATGTTCTCAGATTCTGATCCATTGTTGGAATATTTCAGTCTAATGTTCTCAAATTCTGATCCATTGTTTGAATATTTCAGTCTAATGTTCTCAGATTCTGATCCATTGTTGGAACATTCCAGTCTCATGTTCTCAGATTCTGATCTCCCCTCCCCTTCTCTCTGGATCTGCTGATCCCTGTCAGTGCTGTTGGTGATGCTCCGCTCATGTTATGGGTTGACACATTCAACGGAGCCCATTTATCGTTAAAAGATGGAAACCCTCCACTGGGATAATTAGAATCCATGGAGATTGGCATTATTCGCAGTCACTGAAAAAATATGCTCAATTAACCTGTTCAACACATCACGTTTCATTTACTGGATGCAATGGATGAGGGTTGCTGAGGGATGGACCATAAATCTTTCAATATTTTATATCTTTTTTCCTTGTATATGAGAGTATTAACAGAACACTGCAGGGGTCTATGTATGTTCCATTCTGTTTATGAAAGGAGGCAGTTATAAAATATCAGATCGGCTGCATAAAAAAAGGGGAGGGGCAAGTCTCTAGATACCTGAACACAAAGTACGGTGCTTATTGACCAGTGTGCGGCCACTCCTGGTTTTAATGTCCTGTTATCAAATCCTTTCATAACCTTGAGATAGAGCATTGGCACTGATGCTCAGGAACAGGCCAAAGAAATTCTCTCCCAATGGGCCTCTTACAGAGGGAGAAGAGAAGACCATTCAGCCCATATTAGCCTGTTGCTACTTGAAAAGGTGGAAAGCTGGAATATTGGCACATTTTGTCAACAGAATCATTCAGAACAAAGAGATGTGTTGCTGCAGCTGCATAAAGTGTAACTGAGAGGGCACCTGCAGTACATTGTGTTGTCTGTGTTTCTGTATCTGAGAAAGGATGGACCTCCATCAGATACAGTTTAACGGCTGCTCGTAATCCACGGGTTACTGTGTCTCGGATCTGTTACACAAGGACAGGAGGAGGCCATGCAGCCTCTCGAGTGTGTTTAGAAGAACTGGAGGAGGCCATTAAGCCTCTTGAGTCTATTACAGAGGGACAGGAGGAGCCTAGTCAGACTTTCGAGCCCGTTATAGAGGGGCAGGAAGTGTTGATTTAACTTTCAAGTCTGTTACGCATAAATATTAGTTTTAAATTCGTTGTGGAATAGGAAATACCTGATGTCAACATTAAAGTTCTAACTTTGAACAAGGCCAATTTTGAAAATGTTAGGCGAGCCCTGTGAAAGGTTGATTGAGGTACCCTATTCACAGGTCAAGGGATGGTTGGAAAATGCAAGGCCATCAAAACGTGGTTTCAGAGAGTCCAGAGCCAACGTGTTCCTATTAGTGAGATGGGCAAGGTTGGTGGGTGCAGGGAGTGCTGGATGGCTAGATATATTGATGTTATGGTCAAGGTAAGGAAGGGGGCATATGTCAGGTAAACAGAGCTGAGATTAAGTGAATCCCGAGAGGAGTATAAGGGCAATAAGTGTATAGTCAACGGGGAATTCGGGACAGAAAAATGTGGACATGAGATGGCTTTAGAAATAGGGTTAACGAGGCATTGAAGAAATTCTACAAATCCTTTAATGGTAAAAGATTAACTAGGGGGATAACAGGGCCCCTTAAAGATCAGTAAGACTACCTATGTGTGGAACCACCCGAGATTGGAGGGATATGACACAAAAATTTCTCCTCAGTATTTAATAAGGAGGAGGTTACAAGAGCGAGAGAATGAATAAATATACAGTGAAACATTGAAAGAAGTCTATATTACAAGGAGGTGTTTGACATTTTAAAACACATAAAGGTGAACTAATCCCTGGGACCTGATCAGTTGTATCCCAAATATTTGTGAGAAGCTAGGAAAGAAATTGTCAGCATTTTGCTGATATATTTGTATCATTGATTTCCACAGGTGAGGTGTCAAAAGACTGGAGGGCTGCTAACATAGTGCCATTATTTAAAAAATAAGGGAAAAAAAACAGGTAACCATAGATCGCTGAGCCTGACGTCAATGGAGACTAAATTGTTGGAGGGGATTTTGTTGGAAAGGATGTACATGCATTTGAAAAGACAAGGACTGAAGAGGGCTTTGTACATTGGATATCACGTCTCACTGACTCGGTGTAATCTTTTGAGGAAGTGATGAAGATGATTGATGAAGACAGGCCAGTGGATGTTGTCTTTATGGAATTCAGTAAGATTACCAAAATGTTCTACATGGTAGACTGGTTAGCAAGGTTAGACTTCCTCGGATCCAGGGAGAACTCACCATTTAGATCCGAAATTTTCTTGAATATTGGAGACAGGGCGTGACAGTGTTTATTTGTTCATTAAACGTGGAGACCTGTGGCCAGTGGCGTGCCGCAAAGATCAATAGTGGGTCCACTGCCTTTTGTCACTGATACAAATCATTTACATTTGAGTTTATGAAGTATGGTCAGTAAGTTTGTAGATAATTCCAAATTTGGTGGTGTTGTCGACAGTGAATAATGATCTCTCAGACTATAATGGGACATTTTTAGGTGAACCGAGGAGTGGCAGATAGAGTATATTTTAGTTACATGTGAGGTGTTGCATTTTGGCAAGACAAATCAAGGTAAGACTTACAGGTAGTGCCCTGTCGAAAGCTGCCAGTGAAGGAGAACTCCATAGAAATTATTGAATCTCTAGAGTTAGGAAACAGGCTTTTCGGCCCATTGAGGCCACACCGACCCTCTAAACAGTATCCCACTGGACAAACCCCTGCCCTATCCCTCTGAGCCTGCATTTCCCATGGCTCATCCACCTCCCCTACACATCCCTGGGTACGGTGAGCAATCCAGCATGGCCAATCTACCTTATCTGTATATCCTTACACTGTCGGAGTAAAACATAACACCCCGAGGAAACTCACACAGACACGGGGAGAATGTACAAACTCCACACAGGCAGTCATTCAAGGATGGAATTAAACCCAGGTCGCTGCCCTGTGAGGCAGCAAAGTTAGACTAGTGGTACAGGTTCTCCGTTCCTTGACAGTGCTGTCACAGGTCGGCAGCGCAGTGATGAAGGCATTTGGTGATCTTCCCTTTATTGGTGCGTGCTTTGAGTCGAAGCATTTGCATGACATGTTAAATCTGTACAGGACATTGGTTTGGCCACTTTTGTAATATTGCTTTTAATTCTAGTCTCCCTGTTATCAGAAAGGCGTTGTCAAACCTGAAAGGGTGCAGAAGAGATTTAAAAGAATGTTGCAGGTGTTGGAGGGTGAGAGTTACAGGGAGAGTTTGAATAGGGTGGGGCTATTTTCAAGTGTTGAGGCTGAGGGGGGTCCTTAAAGGGGTTTATAAAATCATGAGGGGCATAGATAAGGTAAACAGTCAATGTCTTTTCCCAGGATAGACGAGTCCAAAATTAGAAGACAAAGGTTTAAGGTGAGAGGAGAAAAATTTAAAAAGGGACATGATGGACAACATTTTCACACAGAGACCGCTGTGTGTATGGATTGAACAGACAAAAGAGGTGGTGGAGGCAGGTACAGTTACACCATTTAAAAGACATTTGGATGGATATATGCATGGGAAGTGTTTAGAGGGAGATGGGCCAATTGCTGGCAAGGGGGACGAGATTACTTTAGGATATTTGGCGGTATGGATGACCAGACCGAACGATCTTTTTCCTTGCTGTACATCTCTGAGAGTCTATTAACTCTTCAGTGTATAACACGGGAACAGGAGGAGGCCATTCAGCTTCTGAATTTTGCCAGTCGGCTTCTTTGCTCAATTACTGAGAGTCAAATACAAAAATACATCATTCAGAATTTGATGGTGTTTTACAGAAACAGGGGAAAGGCCTTTAGTCAAGAAAAAAAGCTGTAAAGAATGTGAAGAGGCCATTCAGTCCCTCACCTCCATTCCACAGGATCAGCAGGTAAGCACAGAGCTATTGGAGCCTGTTACTCAGGAGCAGGAGGAGGACATCTACTTTCACAAACTTGGGATCAGGAGGCAGTCATTCAACTGTTCGAGACTTGGACACAGGAACAGGAGCCAGTTATTCAACTGCTCAAAACTGGGGCACAGGGAAATCTGGAGGCTAGTGAGGCCCAAGGATCCTGTTACGCAGGAACAGGAGAAGGTGATTCACTCCCCACCAGTATGGGACACTGGGAGAGAAGGGGGGTTTTCTTGGAACAAACGGAAATATATGATACATTGCATCTGTGGTCCTTTCAATCCTGCCCCACCATTCACGAAGACCACAGCTGATCTGATGGTGATTCCCTCATTCCATTTTACAGAGTTGCCCCTCTCTGCAGCCTCTGCTCCATTTGTTGGTCATGTTGCAGACTCAGATGCTGTAACAACAGTTACCATGACTCATCTAGAGGGATGGGTATTACCAGATGAGTCACGATTTGAAGAGTCCAATTAAAAGAATTAAAACACAAAATAAAGACATAGACAGATGTTTAGTTCTCTCACATTCGCAATCTAACTCACCTAACCAGCCCATCCATTACATATTCATGATGGACCACTGTATAGATCCGGCTAGTGTACTGCTGAATGCAACCCAGCTATGTCCAGAGAGAAACTACATGCAGCCCACACCAATGCTGGATCTATAATCCTGGGCTAAATGTCCAGCATGGGTAGCTGTGCAGTCCGCACTGGTTCATTCATATATAAACCAAGGCTGTTGCATTGTTCGGTAACACCGTGTTAGATCGCAGCCCAGTGTGGGGAAACTTGCAGCCAATTTTGGAACTGATAGGATGTGCAGCTCCCATCCATTTACAGCTCCATATCTCCACTGTGCCTTGACAAGGGATGCTGCAAATGTGAAAGCCACTGCAAGGAAGTGATATAAATTGAAACAATTTAAATACCATTAGTTCTGATTAAGGCGCGTATCACTCTAGTATTTGAAGATGAAATAACTGAGATAATATCCAATGCTTTTTGACAATGCTACATAAATGTTGTCATTTTATCTAAGAATAACAGACTAATAAGTGTTCACTTTGTCTGAGAGGGCTCAATGTCTAGCCGTATTGATGCCGAGTCCTCAGCGGCACAGGCACTAACATAGGATGATAAAATAGCTTAATTGATTGCTTTTAATCAGGGAGATTTACCCCCCACAATCTGTGGGGCAGTTGCAATTTTGTTAACTTGATAAAGAATCGCTTATGGTACCAAATAAAAGAGCTAAACTCGCCATTATGTTTTCTAAATATCTGTGTGGGAAACATCAAAGAAAGCATTCGCACGGGGTATAGGAAATGAGGAAGGGCATTTTAATAATTTTAATAAGAGCTATCCGAACTAGCCAGGATATTGGAAGTGCCTCCCATCTTTGAAGGTCTTGTTTAATTTTGTCAAACAAATGGACACAGTTCACGTTAAATAAATGATCAAAGACAGATGTAATGAATATACTGAAATAGGGAAACCACCCCCGTGACCACTTTAAAGGAAACCAGGATTTGCCCTCAGTATCAGGTATTTCCCTAAGACCTCCCATAAGCATGGCCTCCAACTTTGTAAAATTAATCTTATCACTCAGAAAGGCAACAAGTGAATTAATGCATTGCATCACATGACCTACCGAAATTGCGGGATTTGACAAGAACATAAGACCCTTATCAGCATACAATGTAATCTTACGTGACTTCTAACCCACTTCTGAGGCAGATATGTTGGCATCCCTACGGATGGCCTCCGCCAGTGGTTCAATCACCAACGTAAACAAGAATGGTGAAAGGTGTCAGCCTTGTCGGCTGCCTGGAGAAATATGAATATTACTGGTTGGCCACACCATTAGTGAGAACCGCAGCCAGAGAATCGCGGTAAAGGACCCTCACCCACTTGATAAAAACTTTGCATCGACCAAACCGTTCTAATGTACAGAAGAGATCCGGCCACTCAACCCAATCAAATGTCTTCTCTCATCTAAACAGATATTTAATCCCTGGACAGATTGTTGTTGAGACTCTTGGATCATATTGAATAACCTCTTCACATTGTAGGAAGATCTGTGGCCCTTTTTCAAGGCTGTTTGGTCCCCTTTGGCAATGAAAGGCAGCAAAGTTTCCAGCCTAAATGCACGAGTCTCAGGCAGGATTTTGAAATCAACATTTAAAAGTGAGATTAGCGTGTAAGAAGCACAATCCTCCTGGGTCTCCTTTCTTCATCATCAGAGAGATATGAGCCTCTCTTAAGGATGGAGGGAGGGGTCCTGACTGTATGAGTGATGGAACACGTTAAACATCAGCCCTGACAATAGGTTTATAAATTATTTATAAAATTCACTAGGAAATCCGTCAGGAACGTGCGCCTTTACATTCTGAAGCTGCTTCACACCCTCCTGCGCTGACAATGGTGCATTAAGGCACAACACCTATTCAGGGGTTACTCCTGGAAGACCCAGGTTCTTGAAAAATGACTCAATCTTAATCCATCTATCCTCAAAATGTTCAGTCTGAAATAATTTGGTGAAAAATCTCGGAAATGAGACGTTAATCTTTTTGGAATTGAAGATAAGGATCCCAATACCTTCCCTAATTGAGGTAATGGCTTAAGAGGGGCGCTCGTTTTCCTGCCAAGATAGAATAAATACCTGCCTGGTTTATCACCATGTTCAAACAGCCTTTGTTTTGCAAAAGTAAGTTCCTTCTTGGCTGTCTGTGTGAGCGTGAAATTCACTGTAGACCGAAGCGTTGTGATCCTCTGCAGCTTAGCCACTGAGGGACAATCACAGTATGCACTCTCGGCTGCCCTCAGCTTTGCCTCAAACCAGCGTTCCTGCTTCCCCTTCTGCTACATCATAAAGAATAATTATTCCCTTGGCATAAGCCTTTGCAATTTACCATAGAGTGGATGAGTTACTGGTTGAATCTGAATTAATGGCTAAGAAAGATCTGAATTCTTTGCAGTGGTCAGCACAGTGGTTCAATGGTTAGTACTGCTGCTTCACAGCGCCAGAGACCTAGGTTCAATTCTTGTGTCAGGTGACTGCCTGTGTGGAGTTTACACATTCTCCCTGTGTCTGCGTGGGTTTCCTCCCACAGTGCAAAAATGTGCAGGTTAGGTAAATTGCCAGCAGTGTTAGGTGTAGGGGTCAATGTCAGGGAAGTGGGTTGGTTTGGGCTTTTTGGGCCGAAGGGCCTGTTTCTACACTGTAAGTAAACTAATCTAACTACTCAATTAACCAACTAGCCTTAAGAATAAAGGGATCCATTCGCTAGTGTCTCAAATCTATTATATTGCCCTTAATCTTAATCAATAAGTATACTGCTTCATGGTCAGAAATGGTAATATTCCCAATTGTGCAGGATGCCACCGAATCTATGATTGTTGCAGGAATGGGGAAGATATCAACCCTCTTGTGGCATTTATGCCGGTTAAAGAAGAAAATAAAATCCTTACTTGTGATGTGGATCTGCCTCCAGATATCCACCAGCTCTCTTTCTGCACACAAATCCACTAATTGCTTACATTATAACGGGGGTATTGGGGCACCTTAGGACATTCTGTCCACCGTGGGGTCCATAAGACTTTTGAAAACTTCTACAATAATGTGCCACAATGCAAGATAACTGAATTTGGAAAATGCATCTACCAGGAATTTAAGAGGGTGCACCGGGATTGGGGGGGGGGGGGCAATAAACATTCAAAATACTATATTCTTTACTATAGTTCAAGGCTTTGGGTATTATGAACCGCCTGTGAGTGTCAAATACAATCTATTAGGTTAAATGGAAGATTCCTTTTATCCATTATGGCTTCTCTCCTCCTCGTAATATTAAAAGAGGAGAAATAAACCCGATCAAGCCCGACCTGCTGTAATGCCAAATGTTCCTTGTCATCAAGGTGCATCTCCTGCAGTAGGACAACGTCCACCCTCTCTTTTTTAGACTAGAAAGAAAATTTTTCCTCTTTTCTGGCCAATGGCTCACCTTAATGCTCCAGGTAGACTATTTAAGCACATCATTACCCAGAACACATTATAGCAACATTTGAACTGGAGAGAGGAAGAACTTGAATTACTGATCATTAATAAACAAAGTCTCATAGAGCTTAAAAACTACACAAACTAAAAGTACTACAACTGCCAACTCTCAGAACTTTCAAAAACTAAGCATTTTAAGTAAATGGCTGGGATGGAGTGGGTTAGGGAACCCCTTTGCCCGTACTGTGATGCAGAGCCCAACAAAGCAGACCTTCCAGATCACCACCATCTTGGATTTCCCCTTTACATTTTATTGATATTATCATTTCATTTTGCATTATATTCCTGGATGTGCTGGAGCAGTGCCTCAAACATATTCAATATCTCTGCCTCCAATGCTCTGCAAGGAAGAGAGTTCCAAATACTCTCACCACTGAGAAAACAAAAAATAACTTCATCTGTGTGAGAGATTATTTTTGTCTCCTTACCTGAGAAAGGATATAATTAAATTGGAAGCAGTTAGATGTTTCACTTCATGTATTCCAGGAATGAATGTATTATATTATGAAAGCTTTAACAGGTTACTCTTGAAACGAGAGGTGATCTTATTGAAACATACAAAACCAACAGAACAGTGATCAGATAGATACCCACTGGGTGTTTGTATATTCCAAACTTCTTGTTGTTTTTATAGAATCTCTACACTGTGGAGGCAGGACATTCCGTCCATCAAGAGCACATTGACCCTTCGGAACAGTATCCCCTCCGGACCTGCCCCCCTAATCTATCCATGTAACCCTCATTTCCCATCACTAACCTATCTAACCTACACATCCCTGGGCACTATGGGCAATTTAGCATGGACAATCCGCTCTAAGCTGCATATCTATGGACAATGGGAGGAAACTAGAACACTGGGAGGAAATCCACACAGACATGGGGAGAATGTTCAAAATCAACATAGAGGGTTGCCCGAGGTTGGAACTGAACGCAGCTACTTGTTAACAGGAGGTATCAGTGCTAACCACAGATCCACCATGCGCATCCGTTAGTTCTATTAGTTACTTGTGGCTGACTAAAGAAATCTGCCTGACTTGTTCCTGTCACTGAACCTGACTCAGTCTGAGAACTTTCTCATCGGCCATATCACCAACCTGGTTACATTTAAAATTTGGTGTCAGCAGTGGAGGAATGGGACGAGAAAAGGAAACAGTGACACCATCCAACCTTCGTCAGAGCAGGAATTAGGATAAATCCACAAAGTGGGATTTCAGTCAAGTGGGAATTCTCTTTCCCAGAAGTTTGGAGTGGCTTGACCTTCATATTACATCGAATCTGGTTTTGTCTGATTTTCCATGGACAGGTAAATCAGGGATAATGGTACATGGAAAGAAACGTGCAGCTGGGATCGCAATGAGATGAGCCATGATCTTATTTACTGGTGAAGTAGTGTGAAAGGGCTGAATGACCCACTTGTGTCCTCAGCCCTATGTTCTGATGTTCCATTTAGCCCTCGGACATGTTAAACAGGGACAGATCAAGGCCACTCCGATGGTGAGGTGTAGTTTTGGAAATGTGCTTGGAAAATCCAGGCTGGATCAGGAAGTGACCACCACCCCCACCCCCCAGTCCCTGTTTCGAGGCTTCCCCTCGCTGTAACTTCTGCTCCAGATGTGGGTCATGTTGCAGACCCAGATACGCTGGGAATACAGCCACATACCCCACCTAGGGTTAAAACAACAAATCCTCTGGTCTCCCTGAATGCAACATTGTACAACACGATTTCCAGCAAAATAACCCGTTACTTTCCAAAAGCATAACATGTGAAATTAATAAATAGGAACAGGAGTAGGTCAATCGGCTCCTCAAGCTAGTCCTGTCATTTCATAAGAACATGGCCGATCTACTCCAGGGCTCAACTCCACTCTCTTGCCGATTCCTTGTATCCCTCCACACCTCTCTGGGTTAGGGAATTCCAGACATTCACTACCTTTAGAGAGAAGATATTACTCTGCATCTCAGATTGAAATCGATGTTCCTTATTCGGTATCTATGTCCTCGAGTTTGACACTTTGCTCAAGAATGGAAAAACACTTCTTAACATCTACCTTCTCCAACCCCTTCTGTGTCTTGTAGGTTTCAGCAGTATCACTCCTCATTCATTTATACCCCAATAAATTATCGCCTCACCATCTTAGAGATTCTCAATAACACAACCCTTTCTTCCCAGGAAACCGCCTCATGAACCAACCGAGTTACTTGCTGCATCATCATGCTGACTTTATGTTTCATACCCAGGAAGACTCCAATGCCTTTACTGTTCCTTTTCTGGAAGTCCTCTCCATTAAGTAACAGCCTGCCTTTTGATTCTCAGTGTCATCCTCAAACTCGGATGTATATTGCACTCAGCCCCCTCCTTCAGGCTCTCAGCATAGATTGCAAATAACTGATGCCATCAGACTGATATTTGTGGTACTCCAGGCAATAAACCTTTACCATAAAGATCCATTAATCCTGACTCTTTGATTTCTGTGTTAAACAATCATCATCCCATGTTAATAAAGTATCCGACGTGCTGGACCTTCTTTTTTGTGTAAGAACTTTTGTTTTGTAATACCTTGTGGAAAATCTCTGGAAAGCCTGGTGTCCACCAGATCCCCTTTATCGAGTCCGTTGTTACATTTTCAGGCAACTCCAGAAATACTTTGCGTGATTTTACAGGGCAAAATATCATTTCCCTTTCACAAACCCACCCTGACTCTGCATGAAGCTTTTCTAAATGTCCATGCTTGCCAGGTTTTCCAAATTATACTAGCCCGATCTGTTTTCATTAGGTCCACATGCCTCTAAATGTTTCCCATTCATATGTTTGTCCAAATGAGTTTTAAATGTTGGAGCTGTCCTTACATCTCCCACTCTTCCTCTGGAAGCTCATTTCATACCCACACCGCCCTCTGTGGAAAAAAGCTGCCCTTTAGTCCCTTTTAAATCTATCCTCTTTCACCTTAAACCTATTCCCTCTACGTTTGGATTCCCCTACCCTTTGGAAAAGACCTTGGCTATTCACCCTATCCATACGTCTCATGATTTTATAAGTTTCTATAATGTCATTCCTCAACATCCTACACACCATCTGATGCTAACTTCAAGAACAAGCGTTTAAAGATAAGCACTGCAAAATTAATCACTATTAAAAATGACAGGTAACGAACACTCGGCACAAAAGTCAAACTGTGATTTGTTTTTCTCCATATTACAATACTAAGGCAGCATGAAACGCTTACTAGTGCCAATAAGACTTCAAGCACTTGAATTACTTTATCTAAAGGGGGTGATGATCACAACAGTGAAAACATATCTGTGGCCAGATGTATATAGCACATGGTCAACATTCTCCCTCCTGGCCTCCGCATAGCTTTGTGTGGTTGTATCTTTTTTATCTTGCATTCAATAGAGAGAACCCCTTTCCCCCATTCACATCTTAAATTCGACCCGTTATACAGAATCTTTCCTTTCACCACTGCTAAAAGCCTGTTTTTCTTTTGCCACACCCACTTTTCCCTGCCACCCATCCTCTACATCTGGCAAGGGACTAAAAGACCATTTTGCAATTGTATTCAGTTTTGAAGAATTGTCACACTGGACTGGAAACGTTAACTCTGCTTCTCTTTCTCTGCAGATGTTGACAGACCTTCTGAGTTTCTCCAGAAATGAATAGGCGCAGAACAATTTTTCAATTAAATAAATAATTATGGATACTGGAAATAAAAATAAAAAGCCTTTATAGAAGGTTCACTGGACCTGCAAGTTTAACTCTGCATTCAGTCCAGAAAATTCTTCAACATCTTTCGGAATTTCTTCAGCAATTTCTGTTTTTGAACAATTTCCAACGACATATTGTCAAAGATGCCCAAACATCCTGTCCAACATGGAGCGTTGTACACTGGGAACTGAACAGTAATGCATGGTGACAAGTTCCTTAACTCTGAAACTGCATAAGGCTGACATCACTGATACTGCAGAGCTCTGATTCATAGTCAGGAAAAAAACCCAGAAGGAAACACATTCACTTCAAATACAGAAGATGGCATTACTGAAAGGGAAAGATTCAGATTATTACCTTAAATGGATATTGTTTATGTAACAAATTGGAGACGTGACACCAAGGACAGACTTCCAGCAGAATGAGAAAATGAAAATGGAAGTATTTCCGCATCAGAAACCAGAGTAGGTCACTGAGTACAGGGCTGATGGGTGAATGGGTCTCGGTGTGAACTGGGGGGCAGTCAGTAGAATTGAACTGTAGATATTGCAGCTAAAACTTGGTTATCATCTGATGCTGTAGATTTCAATGACAATCTGTAACCTTTCCCCCAGGATAGTCCATCCATCTACCATTACCATCAAGCCGATCCATGGGTCAGTGGCGAGTGTGGGTGAACATGGTCGGGTCGGAATCATATGCACCTAAACCTGATGACAATCCATTAAAGCTACCGCACTTGACTGGTTACAGTATGAACAGCAGGACTAACATCTGATACAGAGAGAGAGATGATCCCAAGACTAACAAATCAGATATAAGCTTTGTTGTACTGTCAAATCCATGCATAAAAGTCGATGGACCGTTAAACAACTTACTGGAGGAGAGGACTCCACAGATATCCCCATCCCAAATAATGGAACAGCCCTGTGCATCAGTGTAAAAGATGCAGTATCTGCGCCATCCTCAGCCAGAAGTGTTGTGTCGATTACCCACCTCACCCTCAATATCATACCCTCAGAAGCACAGATGCCCATCTTAACCAATTCAATTCACTGCACATGACATGAAGCAACAGCTGGACACTGTAGATATGACAAAGGCATTTGGCCCTGACACCATTCCTGCAATAGGACTGAGGACTTTTGCTACACAACAAGCCGTGTACCTGAGGAACCTGTTTCATTCCAGCTCCAACTCTGACAACTCCCTGGCAATGTGGGTAATTACTCAACTATGTCCCATCCCCTAAGAAGGGAATAATTACAATCAGAACAATTGCCATGACCTCAGTCCCATCACGATAGTCAAATTGGTTGGGGTTATTTTTGATAGAGCTGTTAAACAGCACAGAAATAATCGGTTCAGTGTGGTTTCCGATAGGCCCCCATGTGGAGATGGTGCTGTTGTGGAATTGTCATTGGATTGCTAATCCAGACCAGGATAATTCTCTGGCAACTGGTGCAAGTTAAAAACAATTAATCTGGCGTCAGTAATATTGATCTTGTGTTCAATGTCGATTATAGATGTCGATCTCCTTCCCCAGTGTACTTTCAGGAAGTGAATCCCCCGTGCTTTCCTGTCTGGCCTAAAAGTGACTCCAGACACACAGACATGTGATACACTTTTCAATTGTCTCTGAAACAGGCAAGCAAGGCACTCAATTGTATCAAACTGCTCCGAGGTCTTAAAGGATAAACCCGGAGAGAACAGCCGTCAACAGCCTCGTTATCAGAAAAGGGAATGGGAAACACAATCCTGTTGACCTTGCAGAGACCTCCTTCCTAACAGCTGAGAGCTTGTGACAACATTTACAGAGCTTTCCCACACACTGCACAGAAGCATCAGGAAAGGAATACGTCATACAACTCATTGAGCTTTCCCTATTCTCGTTAATGGCCGAACATCTCCTCAATGCAGTTTTCCCCATACAATATACATATCCCTTAATATGTTTAAACATTGTGAACCATAAAATGAGAACTGCTGTAGTCCATTCAGCCCACCAGTTTTGCGCCTCCATTCTATGTACAGGCAGTTCACCAATAACACGTGTTGATTAAATACAATTCGGCTGCAATGCAATTCATGAACCTTTTTCTATAAAGTGAACTGGCGTTCACTGTGACGCGATTCCTTGTCGGGCACCAGCTGAACAGCAAACCCAGCCTCAGAAACCCTCTGTCTACAAAAGGTACAATCAATGTGTTCAGCTAAAACAGGAATGCAATTGGCTCTTCAGGCCTTGAAACTGAGCCTGAAACTGGGAATTGTAGTCTATATTTCGAAAGAACTTTATTTCAAACAGTGGGGAGAATCTTGGGGAAAACTGGAATTCGGCATCGGCATCACATGGTCAGTCAGCCCCCGCACGCTTTCTGGTGAAGATTGTGGTGAAAGGTACAGTGCACCAGTGAGTGACTGTAGTGTGAAAGCGTTACATTTACAGCACTGTTCCATTACAACATGAAATTTAAAGATTTATTTAGACTGTCCTATTGTGTGTTAGACCAAATTTAATTTTTGGTTTTTACTGATATTTTTGGGAGTTCGCCACTTACCCTCTTTTTTCCATAGACCCCATTATTAATATTGCACGATTTTCTACAACACAGTATTGTACAGGAACACAGTTATTGTGTTATTGGAGAACAACCTGGAATGATAGCTGATTTTCTATCTTCACACCATACTCCTGCTCTCTCCCTATCCCTTTAGTTTCCAGAAATCCTTATTTATATTCAGCCCCTTGATTTCCACAGCCTGATCTGGGAGAGAGTACCCCTGGTTCGCCACTCTCTGAGTGCAGGCATTTATTCTCATCTCAATACAAAGTGGCCTGTCTGTACCTAATATTGTGGCCCCTTGGTTTAGACGTTCCAGCCAGGCGATTTACTGATCGGCTTCTAATCTGTCTCGCCCTGTCAGAGTGTTATATATTTCACTGTGATTTTCACTCATTTTCCTAAAGCCCATTGAATACAGGTCCAGTCGCCCCAAACTCTGCTCCCACAAGAAGTCTGTCATCCCAGAGATCAGTCTGGTCATCCTTTGCTGCTCTCCCTCAATGTCAGGTTTGTCGTCTGTTCGGAAAAGAGACCAAAACTGCACACAATACTGCACAATGTTAGAGATGGGGTCTCACCAAGGCCCTGTACAGCTGCATAAGATACACTTACTCCTGTACTCAAATCCCCTGAAATGAAGGTGAATACAGCAGTTATCTTCCTTCCTGCTTTCTACTCCTGCAATATTGCTTTCAGTGACTGGTGTACAGGGAAATCCAGATTCCTTTCAAAGTTCCAGTTCTCCACTTGCTGGGCCTATATACAATTGTCAGCGTGCCAATGCCATTCCCATATTGACCTCTGGCTTCAGAACTCACTGCCCTACATGGACTCGGAGGGCTACGCAGAAATAAACAAAAAGGCAGCTTAAGTTCATTCACAGAGCAACATTTTTCAAACACTCATTTTTGAAATGGGAGGCTGCCATTCTATTGTTCCCATCAAAGTACACAATATCTCATCTCCCCATTACTCTCTATCTGCCACGTATTTGCCCAGTCTCTCGATTTGTCTCAATCACCTTGGAACTTTTTTACATCCTCCTCATCCACTCACAGGCTGACATTGTTTAGTGCTGTCAGCAGACTTGGGAATATTGCATTTGCGCCCCACACCCAAAGATATGATGTTTATTGGGAATAGCTGGAGCCCAAGACATGATCCTTACAATATCCTCCAAGCCTTCCATATAAAAATAAAACATTGTTTTATTCCTACTTACTGTTTCCTGCCAGCTCTCCCATTCTAAATCTATGACCATATATTAGCCCCAGTCCCATAGGATTCGAATTTGCACAATAGGCTTGGGGCTTTATCAAAAATCTTTCTGATAATCCACTCGTATGGCATTGATACCTCCTACATAATTTTACCATAAACCACTTTCTCAAATATGATTCCCATATCATAAATCTCTGTTGACTTTGTCTATGCCCATTAATTTCAGTCCAATACTTTCTCTAAACTGTTTAGTTGCTATTTTCATTCTATTCCCTTTTTCTCACAAGACTGAAATTCCCTAGTATTGCTTGGAAGTTTTCTTTTTTGTTTTGCTTTCTTCTGTGAAGGCATAACTAAAGTATTTGCTCCATAGTCCTGCTATTTCCCGATCCTCAATTATCTGGCATCAGACTGTAAGAAATCTGCAACCTTTTTCTCTTAATTTTGCCATTGACAAATTTCCAGAAAATATTACAAGTTCTCTATTAACAACTTTATTAAGATATTCTTCAGAAACCCATCAATTCCTACCTTAAGCTACTCAATGACTGACCTTCCACAGCCATACAATCACAGAAGCACAGACTCTATACTACCAGAAATACAGCACGGTCTGCTTTAGAAAGGAGACAGGGGAGTGGGAGTAACTGGAGAAGTGAGACAATGGTGGGTCCAATCACAAGAATGAGAGCATTCAATAAAATTATTGCCAGATCAGTTGAAATGGTTAGTCACATCAAATTGTGAATCTGCCTTACAGTACCATCCCAACACCATAAACTGGGACAAGGGACCAACCAGAATGGAGAGCTATGCACACCATGCTCGTGGACTACTCTATAAACTGTTCTACCTGCCCATTATGGGGACCATTGCAAACCTTTGCCAGTATATTGCTACTATACTTGCACTACAGAAATGTCTTGCACGGGAAGATTTGTAACCCATGCAGTGAGTGACAGTAAATGGGCTCCCACAAATGCATGGCTCTGTATCTCCACTGCTGAAATATAAGGCAAGAGATAGTGTGTGTGTGTGTGTGTGTGTGTGTGTGTGTGTGTGTGTGTGTGTGTTTGTGTGTGTGTGTGTGTTGGTGGCAGTAGATTTGTAAATTACTATTTGAGAGAGAATAGACAGAGAGGAAATCAGCTTAAATGTGAACAACTGACAGTGCTTTGTGTCATTAACAGAGGGAGACTGAGGACCATGTCATAGACAGAGGTGACGATGTGCTTGTGAATATTAAAGTAAAGGCATTGCCAGACCCAACAACGATATAAAGCAATCCGTACAGGAATGATGGGATTTTAGTCTGCGTTTAGATACAAGCCATGGAATACCGACTCAGATTTGGTTAAGCAGCAGCAGATCATTGGCTTTATTAAGACTGTGTTTCATAGCTGAAGGTTCAAACGGCAGATGGGATGAACCAGTGAAGAATAATCTGCAGTTCTCAATAGTTAAAATTAGGAATGGTCAGGATATAGTGTCAGTAATCAGCTTGGGGCCAAAGGGATCACCGTAGTTGTGACTCATCTGATTCAGCCTCAGTTATTGGCCAGGGATGAGATGGAGTCAAAGGACGGAAATGGAGTTTGCATCCAGAACAGAAGACAGTGACTTCCAAGCTTTCAATATTTAAATAGCAAGGGCAGTGATGCAATGAATCCTGGTTCATACCAGAAAGTGAGTAGGTCAACCAACAAGGCCCAGTGCCAGAACTAAAGAAGGAGAGAAAGAATGAACAAGTTCACTGTTGTTTGACGTGGTTTGGAGCGTGAATACTTACAGAGGAGAGTAAATGAAAAGAACAGTAATACAGTCGCACATGGTTAATGCAAATAATATCGACAGTGAAACTTACCAGAGACACCAACAATAGCCAGGATAGGATGTTAAAAACATTGAATGATGTAAAGTGCATATCTGATCCGCGATGATAACGGCCACCAAGAAAGAATCCAAACATAATAGGATAACCTCCTGTCCATTGTTGGAACATTCCAGTCTATTGTTCTCAGATTCTGATCCACTGTTGGAACTGTTCAGACTAATATTCTCAGTTTCTGATCTCTCCCGCTCTCTGGAGCAGTCTATCCCTGTTAGTGCTATCGGTGATGCTCCCGCCCATACCATGGGATAACATATTGAATGGAGCCCTTTTATCATGAAAAGATGGAAACCCTCCACTGGGATAATTAGAATCCTTGGAGACTGACATTAGTCACAGTCACCAAATAAACAGTTTCAGTTAACCAGTTCCTTGCATCATTTTACATAACACAATAAAAGGGAACATTTACTTGGTTTGGATGGAATGGATGAGGGTTGCTGATGGATAGACCATAAATCTTTCAATCTTTATAATCTGTCTTCCCTGTTTGTGGGAATATTGTGGGAACAGTGCACTGTTGTATACGTTTCACCCTGTTTATAAAAGGAGACAGGGATAAAATAACAGCTGCATAAAATGTTTGGTGGAGACGTTTCTAGATATCTTAGTGTTCTGCTGCTCCAAGTTTGAAATTCCCTGTTATCAAGTCCTTTCTTAACCTTGTGACATCATTCAGAGCATTGAAACTGCTGCTCAGGAACAGGGAGATACAGGAGGTAGTCACTCAACTGCTCGAGACTGGGACACAAGAACAGGAGGCAGTCACTCAACTGTTCGAGACTGGGACACAGAGACATGAGACAGTCTTTCAACTGTTCGAGACTGGGACACAGAGACATGAGTCAGTCTTTCAACTGTTCGAGACTGGGACACAGGGACAGGAGGTAGACACTTAACTGCTCGATACCAGAACACAGGAACAGGAGGCAGTCACTCAATTGTTCGAGACTGGGATACAGGGAAACCTGGAGGCTAGTGAGGCCCCAGATTTCAGTTCCCCAGGAACAGGAGGAGGTGACTCACTACCCACCAGTCTAGGACACTGGGAGAAAAGGGAAATTGGCTTGTTACTAACAGGAATATCTGAATAAGTTGCATAAGCGAGCCATTCAATCCTGCTCCAACATTTTTCAAAACTATGGCTGATCTGTTTGTGATTCCCTCATCCCATTTTACAGAGATTCCCCTCTCTGCAGCCTCTGCTCTATTTGTTGGTCATGTTGCAGATCCAGATACTGTAACTACAGTCACCATGCTTCATCCAGAGTTGGGTCACCAAAGCCTCTGGTCTTCCTGAATTTCCACAGCAGTTTAAAACACAGCGTCCAGAAAACAATCCCCAGCATTTCCACGAACGTACAAAAACTAGAGTTAAGTCAAATGTCAGTCAAAGGCAAATGAGAAGCCTGGTCTGAATCACTAACAGTTGTGAGGATTCCTCATGTTACTGAGCACATGAGCAGCAGAGAGTGATCAACACAGGCGTTCAACGAATAGGAACAGAGCAAGTTACAAAGGTGTGCCTCGAAACTGTTAAAACCCCATTATCCAACATGGAGCACAGGGCAGGACACTGGGAAGTCAAAGAAAACGCAAGCAATGCTTTTTTGAACACTGTTTCTAAGCTTCTTAGTGTTGGAAGCTGATGCTCTTGAGTGAGCAACATTCAAGGGCAGGAAAAGATATAGGACAGTTATTCACATTGAAACTGGACAATTAAAACTAGATGGTGGGGAAGCAATTTAAACACCAACAAATGGGAGGGATTTGGGAAACAGACAGAGGGAGAGAGACTCTGAGCCAGTGTTATGGAAGGATGTGTTTTCAGGTTTCAGAATGCTGTAATGAAGACATTTCGATCATATCTAGCAACATAGGTTAGTATGTCCGGGAATGATGAATTAATACGATATTGGTGCAAGGTCAGATAGAGTCAGAGTCTCGGAGATGTACAGCACATATTAAGACGCTTCAGACTAACTCGTCCATGCTGATGGGATACCCCAAATTAACCTAATCGCATTTGGCCAATGTCGATGTAAACCCTTCCTCTTCACGTACCCGTCCAAATATCATTTAGACGTTATAATTGTAAAACTCCTCCACCACCTCCTCTGGCAGCTCATTCCACACATGCACCACCCTCTGTGGGAAAAAGTTGCTCCTTAGGTCATTTTTAAATCTTTTCCCTCTCATCGGAAATCGATGCTCTCTAGTTTTGGGGAAAAAGACCTTGGCTATGAACACTATACATGCCCCTCACATTACGGGAATAAAATAACCCAATCATCAAAGTTTGTGAGAACCCAATTTACTTGCACTCTCCCTATAGCTCCAATCCTGGCAACATCCTTGTAAATCTTTACTGACTCCCTTCAAGTTTCACAATATATTTCCAAAAGGAAGGAGACCAGAATTGAATGCAGTACTCCAGGATTAGCCAAAGTAATGTGCTGTACAGCAGCAACATGACCACCCAATTCATATAGTCAAAGCACTGGCCAATAAAGGCAAGCATACCAAATGCCTTCTTCACTATTCGACCTAACTGCAACTCTACTTTCAAGAAACTATGAACCTACATTCCAATGTCTCTTTGTTCAGCAACACTCCCCAGAACGCTAGCATGAAGTGTACATGTCCTGCCCTGATTTGCATTTCCAAAATGCAGCACCTCCCGTTTATCTAGATTAAAAACCACCTTCCCATTGTCAGCCCATCTGCCCATCTGATCAAGATTCCATTGTACTCTGAGGTAAACCTTCTTTGCTGTCCACTGCACCATCATTTTTGGTTTCATCTGCAAACTTAGCAACTATTGCTGTAATGATCACATCCAAATGATTTATGTGAATAGTGAAAAGCAGTGGAGCCAGCACTAACACTTGTAGCACACCAATGGTCACAACCCTCCTGTTCGAAAATCAATCCTTCACCACCACCCTCTGTCTCCTGCCTTCGGGCTAATTCTGTATACCTATAGCTAGTTCTCCCTGTATTCCATATGAACTAAACTTGTTAACCAATCTACCATGCAGGAAGTTGGCAAATGCCTTACTGAAGTCCATATCAACAATGTACACCGCTGCCTCAATGAATCCTCTTAGTCACTTCTTCAAACATACTCAGTCAATTTAGTGAGATACAACTTTCCATGCTTCGAGCCATGATACCTATCACTTATCAGTCCTTGCTTTTCAAAATCCATGCAAACATTGTGCCTCATAATCCTTATCAACAGCTTGCTCCACGGAAGTGTGGCTCACTAGCTTTTCCTTATCATCCTTCAAAATGTTGTCAGTAATCGCACCAAGTTCACAAGCTAAGTTACGGTACCTCATCTGTGACAATTCACGATACAAATATCGCAGCAAGGGGCCCAGCAATCACTTCACTCGCTTCCCACAGAGTTCTCGGGTCCATCTGATCAGGTGCTGAAGGTTTTCCCACCTTAACGGTTTACGAACTCCAGCATCTCCTTCTCTGTATTACAGGCACTTTTCAACATGTCACGGTTTATTTCCAAAGTTCTTTAGCTTCCATATCCTTCTGCACAGTCAATACTGACGCATGATGCTTGTTCAGTATCGTCTCCATCTCCTGCGGTTTTGCACATCGGCAACCTTTCTGATCTTTAAGTGGCCCAAATCTCTCCTGAGCTATTCTTTTGTCCTTAATGTATGTGTAGAGTCCCTTTGGATTCTCCTTAACCCTACTTGCCAGAACTATTTCATGTCCCCTTTATGGCCTCCGGATTTCCCTCTTATGTATACTCCTACTGGCTTTAGTCCCTTCTCAATAGTCACTTTGAAACTGGAATTAAGAGCCAAATGACGATGATGAATCCATTTTCGATTTTTGGAAAAACCCATCAGGTTTGCTGATGGCCTTGAAGGAAGCAAACTGCCTGAGTTACATGTGACTCCAGACCGACAACAATGTGTGTGACTCATAACTGGATTAGTGGTGCTGGAAGAGCACTGCAGTTCAGGCAGCATCCGAGGAGCAGTAAAATCGACGTTTCGGGCAAAGGCTCTTCATCAGGAATAAAGGCAGAGAGCCTGAAGCGTGGAGAGATAAGCTAGAGGAAGGTGGGGGTGGGGAGAAAGTAGCATAGAGTACAATAGGTGAATGGGGGAGGGGATGAAGGTGATAGGTCGGGGGCGGGGGGAGGGTGAAGTGGATAGGTGGAAAAGAAGATAGGCAGGTAGGATAACTCAGGACAAGTCACGGTGACATTGCTGAGCTGGAAGTTTGGAACTGGGGTGAGGTGAGGGAAGGGGAAATGAGGAAATTGTTGAAGTCCACATTGATTCCCTGGGCTTGAAGTGTTCCGAGGCGGAAGATGAGGCTTTCTTCCTCCAGGCGTCTGGTGATGAGGGAGCGGCGGTGAAGGAGGCCCAGGATCTCCATGTTTTCGACAGAGTGGGAGGGAGAGTTGAAATGTGACTCGCAACTGCCCGCTGGGCAATTAGTAATGGGTAATGAATGCAGGTCCAACCAGTGATACCCTCAACCGTGAATGAGTACTGAAAAAAACCTTGAGTCCTACTCTCCCTACCTGACATTGCTTCCCTCTTATCCATGACCAGACACTCAATTTCTCCCGTCCTCCAGCATTCCTTACACCTACCAGCTTTACCCTTCACCCTAACAGGACCAGACTGTCTCTGTGATTTTAACATCTCCTTTTTGAAGGCTTCCCTCTTCTCAGCTGGCCCCGTAACTGCGAATATCTGTTCCAATCCAGTTTGGAAGTTCTTGCTAATATCATCAAAATTGGCCTTCCTCCAAGTTAGAGCGTTACCTTTTGGACCCAGTTCATCCTTTTCCATCTCTATTTTAAAACTAATAGAATTATGATTATGTGTCTCAAAGTGCTTCCCCACTGATAGCTCAGTCTCCTGCCCTGCCATATTTCCCAAGGGGAAGGTGACGTTGAGCTCCTTCTCTGTGATGGAGAGCATTGGTCAAGCAGCTGCAGCGTTTTAACTGGGATTGGGGTCAACATTGTCTTCGTCTCATTGGGCTGGATCAAACAATAATTGATCTCAGTGCCATTTTCATTGAGTGTGACAGAGGGATTGTCTGCACAAGGTCGAGTTAATTTCCTGGTGCTACCTTATCGAACTCACCTCATTAACTACCTACCCCATCCCATGGTGCCCCTCTCATTCAATGCCAGCCCTATTCTTCCACCCATCATGGCTGGAGCTACTCACCATCGCACTGATGCCCCTGGGTATTCCGTGATCCCTGGCACTGGTGCCATCTTTAAAAGGCCAGTGGGCACACAGTTGAGCTTTTTTGATGTCGGAGCTGGTTTGTACAGTTTACCCCGAGCATGGCAGATAAGGGGCAATTACACCACAGTTTGTCGACTGGGGCATGGAGGTCCTGGTGGATGGGGTAGTACAGAGGGGGACAATTCTCTTCCCAGCAAGACCCACAGAGCATGGTCTGAGCTCCCCACCTAGTTCAGTGCAGTATCTGCGGTCTGAAGAAACGTCTAGCAATACAGGACAAGCATCAAGAACCGTCCCCGCTCTGCAAGAATAAGGGTCACCATATTCTCTCTGCTCCCTCACACTAACTGTATATCTGTTATAGCAGCGATCCAGAACAACGTTCACGCTCCACGGCTCTCACTGCTGCTTGCAGCTTCTTCCCTCTCTCTCTCTCTCTCTCTCTGTCTCTCTCCATTATTCCCCACACACCCCCCCCCCCCCCCACACACAACGATAACATTGCATGGATACAATACTGTGGACTGACTCCCTCCAGACAACTCACCGACACCAGCGTTAACAGCAGGGGTATCCCTCCCACCCTCCCTCCCTCCCTCCACTTCTCCCATTCCAGGAGAAACAGCCTGGAATAGGACAGGAGATTCTGAAACATCCACGTCCCACCGACAGAGTAAGGAGCAATGTTCAGTGAAGGGCAATTCTCACTTTTAACCCACTGGCAGTTCTGTTTCCCTTGGCACAACTTAGAGGCCGTGGCCCTGATGCCATCTCCCTTTTGTGTTGAGCTGGTACAAATGGAATCCCCACGGTCTCGGTGGGCAGGAGGGTGAGCTCACAACACATTGTCACCACCACCTCCCAGGAAGGGAGCACGGAGACTCCCTCCTACACCTCCCCCTTTAAACAGCTCAGATACTGAAACTGATCTGTGAGAGTTACTGCTCTCCTCATTTGTCCTGACATCTTCAATAAACTGTTCTCATATACATCCTGGCCCCTCTGTCCCTGCACCTCCTTTATAACGGTACAACCTGTTTTATATTGTCTTTCAATGTCCTTCCTGCTAAAGAGCACCACCTCACTGCGCTGCATTGACCCTCATCTGCCATACACCTGAACACTACACCAATTTATAACTTTCCTGTTGGAGTTCCACACCATCCACAACAAACTTCACAATTCTTTCAGGTTTGGTATCTGAAAATATTGAAATTGTCCTCCAGTCAGAATCCACCCAAAAATACTGACACACACCAGACAGAGCGAGTGAAAAATTGACACACTCTCCAGGTCTGCATTACTGTCAATGCATAGTGAGTGCCTCTATGTGTCTGTATTCGTGTGTGTATCTGTGTGGGGCGGGTCTGGCACTTTCTGTGGTGTTTAAAGTGATGTAATATCCCCCAATATGAGTACTGAGTAACGATCACTAAATGTAAAATGTCAACTTTCATTTTTGTCCAAAGATGCTTCCAGAGCTGCGGAGATTTCTGTTGTTGTCAATCTCTGTTGCACCCCCACCCCGATCCCCCACCCACCACCCCACTGTAATCGAGATGCTGAAGTGTGTAAACAATCAGGGATTCAGTCTGGGAGGGAGAGACGGAGGGCAGCAGTTCACAGCGCAATCCAACCTGAATTTTGATTGCACCAAACATACACACACACATACACACGCATACACGCGCGGGTGAACATACACAGATGCACATGCACATACTAGGTTGGTTTGGAGAGGATTGTCATTGACCTTAGGCCCTCAGAGTGGAACATGTTCATGTGGAGAAATATCTGCGCTGTTTCTGCAATGTGGAAATGGTTTTTCACTGGGTAGTATTTCCAACACACAGTATACACATTAAAGCATATTTCCATTGCAATTATATCCAAGCAATTCCGAGTGAGCCACTTTCCAAGGCGATTAGATTAATTTTAATGCACTTTCTTTAACTTGGAATTATTAATGTTTTACTCTTACGAGTAACCTTACATGTGAGAAAGGATTGAAAAGACCTAAACCAGTCGAGAAGAGTGTGGGCTTGTATCATTTTAAAGAAAACAGGGAAAGGGAGAGGAAGGGAGAGTGGTTTTGACCCAGTTTCAGTGATTCACACCAAAAACAAGAAGAGTTCCCATTGCACAGAGGTGCAGAGGCAGAGATCCACACACTAATGCAGGAACACATGTAACAAGCTCAGAGAGATGGACATGCAAACAGAGGTTAACAGAGACATATATAGACACACAGGAATAGACAAACACGAACAGAAATATGCAGACACATACTTAGACATGCAAACACACATAGATTCATCGAGTTATACACGGTACTTGCAAACAGGCCTTTCGGCCCATACAGTCCATGCTGACCATAATCCTAAGCTAAACCAGTCCCACGTGCCTGCGCTTGGCCCAGATTTGTCCAAATGTTCTCTTATTCTTGTATATAACCAAATGCGTTTTAAGTGTTATAACTTCACCCACAATCCATCACTTCCTCAGAAAGTACATTCCCTTCACGAACCACATGCTGTGTAAAACATGAATCACCTCACAGGTCCTGATCAGGTGGATCCAATAAATTTGTAGGAATTTAAGGAAGTGATGCTGGGTCCCTTGCTGAGATGTTGTCATCATCAATAGCCACAGGTGAGATGCTGGAAGTCATGAGTTTGACTAAAGTTTTGCTATTAAACAAAATGGAAAGAAAAAGCCAAGAACTATAGATTGGGGAGCCTGAAATCAGTGGTGGGCACGGTGTTGGAGGGAATCATGAGCTATAGGATTTAAATGCATTTGGAAAGGCAAGGACTGATTAGGGATAGGCAAAAGTGAGGACTGCAGATGCTGGAGATCAGAGTCTAGATGAGAATGTTACTGGAAAAGCACAGCAGGTCAGGCAGCATCTGACGAACAGGAAAATCGATGATCTGTACAAAAGCCCTTTATATGCATAGTGAAATGGGGGTGTGCGTGGATAATCATGTCTCACTAATTTGATTTTGTTTTTGTTGAGAAGTAACGGACAGGATTGATGATGGCAGACACTGGAAGTGATCTATATGGACTTCCGTTAGGCATTTGATGTAACTCCCCATGGAGACTGGTTAGCAAGATTAGATCACATGGAATACAGGGAGAATTACCCAGTTGGATACAGAACTGGCTCAAAGGTAGAGGACAGAGTGTTGTTGTGGAGGGTTGTTTTGCAGACTGAAGGCCTGTGACCAATGGAGTGCCACGGGGATCGGTGCTGGATCCGCTACTATTCGTCACTTATATAAATGATTTCGATATGAACATAGGACAGTTAGTAGGTTTGCAGATGACACCAAAATTGGAGGTATAGTGGCCAGCAAAGAAGGTTACTTCAGATTACGACGGGACCTTAATCAGATGGGCCAATGGGCCGAGGAGTGGCAGACAGAGTTTAATTTAGATAAATGTGAGATGCTGCATATTGGAAAGGCATATCAGGGCAGGACTTATACACTTACTGGTAAAATCCTGGGGAGTGTTGCTGAACAAAATGATCTCAGAGTACAGATTTATTCTTCCTTGAAAGTAGATTTGCAGGTAGATAGGGCAGTGAAGAAAGTATTTGATATGTAATTGGTCAAGTGCATTGTGTATATGCGTTAGGAGACTGGACTGCGACTGTACAGTACATTGATTCGGGCCACTTTTGGATTACTGTATGCAATTCTGATCTCCCTGCTCTGTAGGAAGCATGTTGTCAAACTCGAAAGGGTTCAAGAAGGGTTTACACTGCCATGATTGGAGGGTTTGAGTTACAGGGAGAGGCTGAAAAGGCTGAGCCTGTTTTCCCTGGAGAATCAGAGGAGGAGGGTTGATGTTAGAGTTTGTAAAATCGTGGGTGCAACGGATAGATTGAATAGCCAAAGTCTTTTCCCTAGGTAGTGCAGTCAAAAACTAGATGGCAAAGGTTTAAGGTTGGATGGTAAAGACAAAAAAGGGCTCTAATGGACAATATCTTCATGTAGAGGATGTTTCGTGTGTAATGAGCCTCCAGAGGAAGGTATTGAGGCTGGCACAATTACAACATTTAACAGGCATCTGGATGGACAGATGAATGGGAAGGGTTTAGATGGAAATTGACCAAATGCCGGTAAATGGGAGGAGAATAATTTTGGCTGTCTGGTTGCGTGGACACGTTGGATCAAAGGGTCTGTTACCATGCTATGCAGCTCTATGACGCCATGTCTTTTAACACACTTTCTCCTCTTATCTTAAAACAATCCCCCACTCCAGGGAAAAGACACCTACCATTCAACATTACCGATACCTCTTATGATATTCTAAACCTCTAAAAGGTTAATTCTCAGCCTCCTACGCTCCAGTAGAAAATGTCCGCGTCTGTTGAGCCTGACCTTATATGCAAACACTCCATTCCCAGCAACATCCTGATAAATTTCTTCTGAACTCTCCCGAACTTGATAATATTCTTGATATAACAGGGCGACCAGAACTGCATAAAGTCCTATAGGACATGCCTCATGAATGTCCTGTGCAACCTGAAAATACCGTCCCAACACCTGTACTCAAAGGACAGTCCACTGCTATTCGTCATTTATATAAATGATTTGGATGAGAACATAGGAGATATACCGAGTAAATTTGCAGATGGCATCAAAATTAGAGGTGTAATGAACAGTTAAGAACGTTACCACAGAGTAAAATGGAATCTTGTTCAGATGGGCCAATGGACCGAGGAGTGGCAGGTGGAGGTATATTTAGATTAATGCGAGGTGCTAAACCTTGAAAAAGCAAATCAGAGCATGACTTATATATGATAAGGTCCTGGACAGCGTTGCTGAACAAAGAGACCTTGGAGTACAGGGTCATATTTCCTTGAATGTAGAGTTGCAGTTAGATAGGATAGTGAAGTAGGTGTTTAATATGCATTCCTTTTTGTTCAAACCACTGAGTGAAAAAGTTGGGAGGTCATGTTGCGGCCGTGTAGGACATTGGTTAGGCCACTTTTGCAATATTGCGTACAATTCTAGTCTCATTCCTATCGGAAAGATGTTGTGAAACTTGGAAAGTTTTTTTAAAAATTGACAAAGATGTTGCCAGGGCTGGAGGATTTGAGCTGTAGGGAGAGCTGGAATAGGCTGGGGCTGTTTTCTCTGAATCATTAGGGGCTGAAAGGTGAATTATAGAGGTTTATGAAATCATGAGAGGCATGCATAGGCTAACTAGACAATGTTTTTTCCCCGGGGTAAGCGGGTCCACAATTAGAGGGCATAGGTTTAAGATGAGAGGGGAAAGATTTAAAAGGGACCACAGTAGCAATTTTTATGCTTAGAGGATGGTATGCGTATGGAATTAGTTGCCAGAGGCTGGTTAAGTTAAAGTATTTAAAAAGAAACATCTGGATGAGTATATAAATAGGAAGGGTTCAGACGGATATGGGCAGGGGTTGGCAAAATTGACAAGATGAGGTTAGGGTATCTGGTCGACATGGACAAGTTGTACCAGAGGATCCGTTTCCGTTCAGTACATCTCTATGACTATGTCTATACAATGAAGAACATCAAGTGAAACACTTTCATAACCATCCTGTCTACATATGAAGCAAACTTCAAAGAATTATGCCTGAAACCCCACGTTGATCTGTTCTACAACACTACCAATGGCTCATATGTGTTTTTTTTTGTTTGTTTTACCAAAGTACAATACCTCGCATTTATCAACATTACACTCCATCTGCAATTCTTTAGCCCAGTGAGTGATAATATTGGGAAGAAAGGATGGACAGTAATCAGTTACATTGTACCATTTGCTGGTTTTAGGAAGAGGGCAGTCACACGTTAGATCTGGGAAACAGTGATCGGTGTTTCAGGCCAGAAAGTAAGCTCTGTTTTTGTCTCTGGTGTTCCGTGTTGATATTTATTCAAGATCCTTCATAGTGCAGTGTGTGTCTGCAGGATTTCATTCCCTCATATTGCAGACTACAGATAATAGCCATTTAATCTGGAAATAATAGACAAGTATTTAAAGATGTTCATAGTTTATCTCGAAGGCAGAGCTCATAAACTCGACATCCTACAGTTGAGGCAAGTACCTTGCGTTTTTTAAGAACGTTATTATTTTAACTGGGTAATTCAGTACAGTGAACCAGATTTCAATAAATCCATACCGATCTGGAAGCTGGCATTTAAAGTTAAAAATTTGGGCATGGTTTAGATTTTGTGCAGTTGGTAGTATCCCTGCCTCTGAGGCAGAGCTCCGATTTCTATTCCAATTCCTGAACTTCCCTGGCAGTGTCCCTAGATCGAGATCAGATTGTCTGGATTCAGGTGCAGCATGTCAGAACAGGCTGATGAACGAACACACAGGAGAATAATGCTGCAACTTTTGGGGCTATTGTGGAGTGGTGGTAGTGTCCCTACCTCTGGCCCCTATAGGGCCAACTGGAGGCCAACTAATCCAACGAGAGATGTTTAATAATATGTCTGAACGCATTGAGTAAAATGATTTTTAAATTGTGGTTTGATCGAGATGGAAGAGGTGTCAGTATTGAATTTCAGAATTTAAGCCCCGGATGCCTGAAAGCACAGACCTTGGGTGGGAGACATATTTGCACCTTCTAGAGGTTTATAAATTCATGAAGTGCATGGATAGGGGGTGAATAGTCAAGATCTTTTCCCCATGCTTGGAAGTCCACAATTAGAAGGCATAGATTTAATGTGAGAGGGGAAAGATTTTAAAGTGACGTCGGGGCAACAATATCACTCAGAATGTGGAGCGTGTACATAATGAACTGCCAGAAGAAGTAATGGAGGTAGGTATAATTACAACATTTAAAAGGAACCCAGATGGATATATTGATAGGAAGGATTTAGAATGATATGTTCCAATTGCTGGCAAATTGATTAGATTCCCTACAGTGTAGCACAAGTCTACACCGACTCTCAGAAGAGTTACCTATCCAGAACCATCTCACCACATTTACCCCGACTAATTCACCTGACATTATGTGCAACTTAGCATGGCCAATTGACATAAGCTGCGCAACTTTGGACTGTGGGAAGAAACCCACGCAGACACAGCGAGAATGTGAAAACTCCACACAGTCAGTCAGCTGTGCCAGCAATCAAACTCAGGTTCCTGGTACTGTGAGGCAGTAGTGCTAACCACTAAGCCACTGCACCACCCCAAGTAGGGCACGATTACTTTCAGAAATCAGCTTGGCATGGACGAGTTGGTCAAAAGTGTTTGCTTCGGTGCTGTATAACTCTTCAGATTCATCAAGCCATTTGATCAAGGTCCCTGTGTAATCTTCATTGTCCACTACATAGCCAAACTTGGTTTCATCCACAATCTTTCTAACCACGCCTTCTATAATTCTCATCTGAATCATTTGTCTAAATGTCAAAACAAAAATGGATTGAGCACAAGTCCCTGTGGAACACCACTGTGCACAGTCTCACAAACCTAGTCCCTTTTCTTTAAAAGCTTCCTTTTCTCAAAGATAATGTGTCCTTGAATTTTTTTTCAGAGGCGTCGTAAATAGTTCTCGGCTCCAAGGTGATTGGTTTGGTACAGAGATTGAACGGTTTTGTGATTAAAGGTATAATGAAAGGGGAGTGGTCAGCTCTCGAGGTGAGCAGTTCAGTCCAGAACCAGTTTGCAGTTTAGCTCTGTGGACAGGCTCTCTCTCTCTCCCTCTCTCTCCCTCTCTCTCTCTCTCCCCCTCCTTCTGCCCTTCTAACTTTAACGTGCAATCATTTGTTCCATTCGTACTGTTTTTAAGGGGGGTTTGCTTATTGGGATGGTTGTGTACTTCCAGAACAGCTAATTAAGTCTAGTTTGAATAGATTGAGTTCTGTAGGGGTTCTTTATTCTGTTCTTTGTGTTTCATTGTGTAGTTTTGTGAATATTTTTTGTCTATGTTAAAACCTGATAATTTTCACTGTGCATTTACTGAAACAAATTACAAAGTTATAGTCTGCGCTGCCTGCTCAAGAATATTTTGAGTGGTCTGGCCTAGTCCATAACAACAGGCCTCCAGTCCGAAAAACAACCGTCCTCGATAATGCTGTCTCCTGCTATTAGGACACACGCACACACATACACAGACACATACACGACACACATACACATACACACGCACCCAGACATACACACACAGACACACATTCCTGAAGAAGGGCTTATGCCCGAAACGTCAATTCTCCTGTTCCTTGGATGCTGCCTGACCTGCTGCGCTTTTCCAGCAACACATTTTCAGCTCTGATCTCCAGCATCTGCAGTCCTCACTTTCTCCTCGAAGACACACACAGAGACACACACACACACACACACGGACGCACAAAGAGACATTACACACACACACACACAGATACACACGTGCATGCGCGTGCCGCACACACACACACACATCTTAGAGTCTCAGATATAATTCGATAAGTTATGATTAAAGATGGGTTCAAGGCTTGTTGTGAGAGGGTAGTAGAACTGGCTTGAAAAACATGTCATCCATGATCAATAGTTCAGTTGACTGGATGGGCCAAAAGGCCTTTTTACTGCTCTAATTTTGTACGCACTATAGTACGTGCATTTGTCTGTGTTAGTGTGTGTATTTACGGGTGCATGCGTGTCTATGTGTCCGTGTTTTTGTGTTTCTGTGTTTTTGTGAGGTTGAGTGTGTCTGTGTGTGCACGTCTGTGTGTGTCTTTGAGTTTGTCTATGTGTGTCTGTGTATGTATCTGTGTGTGTCTGCATATGTTTGTGCTCCTCATTACTTTTAGTAATGGAAATATCAATGTACATTTTTGTAATTTCTACACTGTTTGTCATTAACCTTTACATCATAGCTTGAAGAACTTTGTTTTAGTCATGAATTTGTTATTTTAACGGAGAAGTAAATCTACATGACTTCTTCCTAGGACGACCCTGACCCAATGTGTGACCTATATTACAAGCCATATCATCAAACTGGTAACACCGATAATTTGCTGTGACCAATAGAGGAGTGGCAGTAGAAAAGAAAACAGTTACTCAACAACCCAGGGAACTCTGGACCGGTGAGCCTGACATCAGTGGTGGGTGAGTTGTTGGACGGGATTCTGAGGGAGAGCCAATTGCATGCATGTTCAAAGGCAAGGCTTGATTGGGGATAGTAACCATGGCTTTTTGCATGAGAAATCGTGTCACACTAATTTGACTGAGTATGTTAAAGAGGTGACAAAGCAGATTGATGAAGGCAGTGTTGTAGATGCTTTCCATATAGACTGGAGCAAGTTCTTCGACAAGATTCAGCATATTAGGCAAGTTAGTAAGGTTAGGTCACATGGGAACCAGCGCACCCAAGACAATTGAATAAAAAAAAATTGAAGGAAGGCGACAGAGGTTGGTAGAGGATTGCTTTTCAGACTGGAGGCCTGTGAACAGGAGTGTGCCAGAAGGATCAATGCTGAGCCCACTGCTTTTCGTCATTTATGTAAATGATGTGGATGTGACCATAGGTGGTAAGGGTAGCAAATTTGAAGATGACACCAACATTTTTGGTGTTGTGGTAATGAAGAAAATTATCTCAGAATGCAATGAGACCTCGATCAGACGGGCCCATGGGCTGACGAATGGCAGATGGTGTTTAATTCAGATAAATGTGAAGTGCTGCATTTTGGGAAGCAAATCGGGGTACTTAATGGAAATTTATTGGAGGATGTTGCTGAGCAATGAGACGGAGAGATGTAGTGCAACACTCCTTCAAAGTGAATAGTATAGTGAACAAGGTGTTTGGTATGTTTGCCTTCATTTGTCAGAGCATTGAGTTTCGGAGTTGGGATGTCATGTTACAGCTGTACAGGATGACAGTGAGGCCACATTTTGGAATACTGTGTGCAGTTCTGGTCTCCCTGCTGTACGAAGGTTGCTGTTTAACTTGAAAGGGTTCAGAAAAGATTTATAAGGATGTTGCCAGGTTTGGAGAGTTTGAGCTATAAGCAGAGGCTGAATAGGCAAAAGTGGTTTTCCCTGCAGAATCACGGACTTAAGGCTGACCATATAGAGGTTTATAAAATCATAAGGTGCATAGATTTTGTAAATAGACAAGGTCTATTTCCCAGAATAGGGGATTCCAAAAATAGAGGGTATAGGTTTAAGGTGCAAGGGGAAATATTTTAGATGGAACTTCAAGGCAATGATTTCATATGGAGGGAGGTGTGCATATGAAATCATCTGCCAGAGGAAGTGATGGAGTCTGGCATCTTGATGGGTATCTGAATAAGGAGGTATAGAGGAATATGAGCCAAATGCTGGCAAATCAGACTCGATCAGATTGGGATGTCTGGTCAGCACGGACAAATTTGCGTGCTATATGACTCTTATAAGAGGGATGAGGAGACATTCTAAACAGGCATTTCATGTGGGAATTGTCTTCCCCACAAGTTTGAGATACCCCTTTGTTTACATTGATTCAAAGCTGAGTTAGTTAAATATTTGGCAGAGAAGTGAGTCATGGATAACGGGATACAGACAGGAAAATGGGGCTGTGACCATAACCTGATCAGCCACAATCTTAGTGCCTGTTGGAGAAGGCTCAAAGTGTAGATTAGTAGATTAGTAGATTCATTACAGTGTGGAAACAGGCCCTTTGGCCCAACAAGTCCACACCGCCCCGCCGAAGCGCAACCCGCCCATACCCCTACATCTACCCCTTACCTAACACAATGCCCAATTTAACATGGCCAATTCACCTGACCTGCACATCTTTGTGACTGTGGGAGGAAACCGGAGCACCCGGAGGAAACCCACGCAGACACGGGGAGAACGTGCAAACTCCACACAGTCACCTGAGGTGGGAATTGAACCCGGGTTTCTGGTGCTGTGAGGCAGCAGTGCTAACCACTGTGCCACCGTGTCTAATGGCCCATTTCTGCTACTCAGTCCCATGTTTCTGTGTTCCATTCAGTCCCTCAAACCTGCTTGACAGGGACAGTTAGAGGCTACTTACTGCGATACCCTAGTGCACAGAAATACAGGAGACAATTCAGCCCCTCAAAACTCTCACACACAATTTGGGCTGGTTTGGAAAATGTTATTGGAAAACCCAGGTTGGGTATCAAAGAGGTCGCTCATCTCTCTTGATAGAGCTTCCCCTCTCTGCAACATCTGCTTCATATGTTGGTCATGTTGTAGACCCAGTTTCACGGTGCATGCAGCCCCAACACCTCAGCCAGAGATGGTCCAGACAATCTGGCAACATTCAATAACAGAGCTTCCAGGAAAATAACACCTTCTACTTTCCAATAATAGAATGTGAGAACCCCACAACCAGGGGTATGTCATTCATCCACACGCCCCCCTCCCCCCACAAGCATGTCTTCACCCACAATAAGATCAGAAGGTATAATATCCTCTTTCATGTCCAGTTCTTCACAGCCCTCAACTCTGATTGGTCAAAAAGCACTCCTTACCCCCACACTGTGACCTATTGATATGAGCAAAAGATGTGAACACAAAGGCTCAGGGAATAGTGACCGGCCCTGACATCAAGGCATCATTTAACTAAGGATGGTCTCAAGGAGCCTGAGCAGGATTGCGCTAAATGGGAATGAGTTTTAAACTTCCCTGGTTAGAGTGATTTAAAGCATAAAGCACCATTATTGTGGTTTGTGTACAAAAATCCATGCAGTCCTGGACATATCTGCAAAAGATCCTCAAGGTAGCTTCCTCAGCACAAACATCTTCAGCTGCTTCATAAAGATTAGAAGTGAGTGTGTTCATTGAAGGTCACTCAAGATTCAGGAAAAATGTCCCCCTTCAGCTCCTGAACTACTCTGTGTCCATGTGCAGCAAGACCTGGACAACATTCAGGCTTGTTCTGTTGGAAGTATCGGTAACATTCATGCAACAATGCTGCTGGACACTGCACAGTTCCACAGTTAAAAGGAAGAGATTATTCAGCGCCTCACGCTATCTTCACAGGAATATGAGGAAGTCATTCAGCTCAATGAAATTATTGGAGAAGTTTAGAGATAGCCCATTTAGTGCATCCAACGAATTATACAAGAAGAGAAGGAGTCACGTGTTATAGAAGACCGCAGAGCTCCTCAAAAATATTTGAAGGTTTGGCCTAGACTCTATCAACAATGAAATGTTCTGATACAGTAATATCCCATAAACATGTACTTGGCAAAAAGGAAAGATCAGACACAGATTGTCAGATGCAGTTCTCCAATCTAGGAAGGGCAACAAATCCACTGAAGCTTCCAACTCTGTGGTGACACCAATAGCTTCTGATGTTAATGAGAATCCAAAACACTTCCTGTAATGTGGCTGCCAGAACTGCCCACAGTAATCTATCTATGGCCTAACCAATGGCATGTTTAACTCATATTATGTCGCCTCGAGGAATGAACACCATGCCTACAGTCCCGTGTGATTTCTTAACTGGCTATTATACTGTCCAGTCACATTCAGGGATGTGTGGCGAAACACCCTCTGACCTCCCTAGTGTTCTGCTATTTATTGAATTCTCCCCTCTCTAGTTCCTTCATCCAAAGTGCATCACATCCTATTTATCAATGTTCCATTCCTTCTGCCATTGATCTGACCATCTGACAATTCCACCTGTATCTTCCCGTAACATAAGGCTTTCCTCCTCACTGCCAACCACCTGGCAAATCTTTGTGTCAAACACAAAATTACTTATTACGCTCAGCCCCCACCCCCCACCGCCCCCTCCACTTAAATTTTACATCATTTATGAATACCACAAATAATTAGATACATTACACTTCTCGCTGTGGTACACCACCAGACACTGGTCTATCGCTACAACCTTCCCTGTGACTTGGTGCCACATAGCTGTTCTCCAGTCCTCTAGCACCTCCCTTGTGTGGTCAGATTCGACTAAAACATTTAGGTCAGGACATTTCCTCTCTTGTCTCCAACAGCATCCTGCGATACAACTCATCTGGACTTTACATCATCCAAAACCATTAATCCCAACTTGCATCTTATATAAATCTGCTCAAGAACTTCCCAGTCCATCTTCTTGAATTCTGTACCTGCATCTTCCTTTCTCAAATAAAACAGATGTGAAGCTCTCATGTCACAGTCTATCAATGTTCCCCGGTTTCACATACTGATTACCCCATTGGTTTCGATATTGGTCCTAATTTTTTCCTGGTTATTCTGTTCAGCTTGCTTTTGTAGAACATCTTGGGTTCCCCCTAACATTGCCTGCTGCACTTTTCCATGCCCCTGTATTAGTCAGTCTGCTGTGGGTGAATTTTCTAAGTTTCCCTGAGATCACTTCTCAGTCTTTGAAACAGTACAGAACACAGGTATAATCTCATCCACACTGCATGCAGTCTGTGCAGAACGCCTTTACTTCGATATTCCAATTTCCGTTAACTGAAGGCCAACTTCACTTTTGCCTTTCCGTTTCCCAAAGTCGCCCCTGAACCACGTTGGTTCAATTTTATTTACTATTCACTTTCTGAACTCTTAAACATCCACCTGAATATCTAACTGTATCACATCCAATAGTTCTCCATTGTCTCCCCCTACAAGAATCATCTTCAAACCATTTCAAAAAAAGTTTGTTAACAGTGATTATTCGGGTGAGATCCAAGATGGTGGTGATCCAGTCGGTCTGCCCTGCTGAGCTCTGCACCAGAACCCAGCCAAAGTTATGCATTCACCATCTCTGTCTTGTGGTAAAATCGGAGGTTTTTGATCCCCAGTATTGCTCTATGCCATTTTAAGTGAGTAACGGAAAATAACTAAGGGAAAAGGATCATGAGGATCACAACCAGCAGGGCACCGCAGCAATGGATACGCCCGCGGCTGTGACGTCGGCCTCTGCAAACGCTCCAGGAGACTTATCTGTGGAGTTGAGCCTGGCCTCAGAGTTCAGAGCCTGCGAGAGAAGATTGATTCAGCGAAGGAGGAGACCTGAACCAGGCTGGAACTGATCTCAGCCAAGCTGCAGAAGCAGGATCAGGAGACCCAGCGTCTCAGCCCGTGCATCGTTGAGGTGGAACAGCAGATCGCGACTTTGGAAACCATGGCAGAATCCTCGGCGGGTCGTGTCGAAGCCCTGGAATGGTAGCTAAGGGCCTTAGTAGAGTAGGTCAACGACCTCGAAAATCAGGGCCATCAGAAGAACATCAGCCTGGTCGGGCTGCCAGAACGAGAAGAAAACGGCCAGCTCGTCAACTTCTTTTCATTTCTCTCACTTACCGCCGAATGAGAAAGTGGGTTTAGGGATGGTGGGGGTGGTTACATTTTGTTTCACCCGGACTGCCTGAGGTCAAAGTATGGATTGGATGGTTTTAATTTTCTTGTTGTAAGACGCATGCAACTTTTGAAAACATTGTTTTGCCTGGATATGATGAGCAGCTTCAGCTCGGAAGATCCATGGGGGATTAATGGGTAATATGTACACCCTCTGCAGGAAGGGGGGATCTCTCCACTTATTAGTGTTATATGTTGGCTCATTTTAGAAATATTTGTGAGAAGTTTTGATTTGGTTGTTATTGTAGTTATAGTTTCAAGTTGGTATGAACTGTTTACTGCTTTAACTTGACGTGCTATAAATGTGTTCTTCTCCATCAAGGCTGCCCCATCAAGGCAGCTGGTGGACCTGAACAGGGAGCTGCCTTGGTGGATGTTTGAGATGTCTTCACCCTGAAGGTAGGGGCTTCACCTTTTTTTCTAACCCACGTAAGTGCTATACCAGGATTGACATATTTTTTGCCCCATTGGACTTTTTTTAATGGGTCATGGGCTGCTTCGGATAGTTATGGCTAACCACTTGTTTAATGGTGCACGTGGAACCTTAAGGAGAGTCACTCACTCATTAAGAGAAGAAGATACTTTCAAGCCTCAGAAAGGAAGGGGTCAATGTAGCCTTGCTGCAAGAAACACATCTAACTGATAAGGAGCGCTTAAAGTTACAGCAGGGAAGGTTCGGTCCGATATTTATTTCATCCTTTAATTCGAAAAGTAGAGGAGTAGCTTCACTCATTCATACAAACCTTCCGCTTCAGTTGTTTGACCAAATTAATGACAAACGTGAGTGGTATCTGATCCTTAAAGCTTTAATACATGGAGAGGAATATGGGACATTGTATAATATTGCCCCACCACACCCCCTCAAATGCGCACTCCAGGTTGATGACCCTTGGGGAACATTGTACAATTAAAGGGGAGACTTTAACCGACTTATGGACCCTGAAGTAGATAGGATGTCAAGGGGTCTCGCGGATGTTTCCCAGCCATTAAGGAAGCTGGTGGACCTGAACAGGGAGCTGTGTTGGTGAACGTTTGAGATGTCTTCACCCTGAAGGTAGGGGCTTCCCCTTTTTTTCTAACCCACGTAAGTGCTATACCAGGATTGACATATTTTTTGCCCCATTGGACTTTTTAAATTCGATGCTGCCCAGCAAAATTCTGATCGTGCAGCAGTGTACGTGGATGTTAAGGCCGATGGCGATGGGACAGGCTCGCAGGACTGGTGCATGGGTCCTTGCCTCCTGAAAGATAGCAAATTCATTGAATACTTTTCGCGGGAATTGAAGTTTTTATTGGGACATTAACTTGGGTACGGCCAGTAACCCATCTGTGTTCTGGAAGACTGCCAAGGCCTATACAAGGGGTTTGATTATTTCTTACTCGGTGACTCAGAAGCGGCAGAAGGGACAGCAGTAGCGTATGCTCAAGGCTTGGCTGAAGGCAGCTGAGACAGCATTCTTTGACAGACTGTCTGTAACTAAGTTGCAGCAGATTACAGTGCTCCGGGCTGCTCTGAACACTGCGCTCACTCAGACCACAAACAGGGAGATTTCCTTTGCGATACAGAGGTTATTCGAGTTTGGTGCTAAACTGGGAAGGTATTTGGCGCACTTGGCCAGCAAGAAGAGTGCCCCCAATCTATTACATCCATTAGAGAGGGTGCTGGTACTATCACCTGCCGTCCCAAAAGGGTTAATGCAGCATTCAGAAAGTTCTACTCTGGGTTGCTCCAGTCAGAGGATTGTGCGGACAGATTGGTGAAAACGGAGTCATTTTAAGACCCTGGACCTCCCAGATATAACTTCAGAGCAGGAGTCTCTTTTGAATGCCCCGTGATATCCAAGAGATACAGGATGTGGTAAGGCAGCTCCAGAGTGGCAGACCGATCGGCCAGATGGCTTGTGGAGTGAAATTTATTAGGAGTTCATAGACATGATGGCTGGGCCAATGTTGCATATATTCAATTATTCCTGTGGACAGAACTGCCTCCCATCCTCTCAGAGAGAAGCAAACATTTCTCTTATTCTCAAGAGATGGAAAGCCCCAGAGGATTGCCTATTCGTATAGGCCTATACAATTATTAAACGGAGAATTTAAAATTTTTGTCGAAAATACGAGCGTTGAGGCTGGAGAAGATATTGTCCTTCATTGTGAAAGGGGACCAGACAGGTTTTATTAAGAGTCACAGGTCCCCTGTTAATATTAGGAGAGTGCAAAATATGGTTGAGGTGTGCCAGCAAGGTCGATTCCAGGCTTGGTAGTCTCGCTGGATGCAGAGAAAGCATTTGCTTGGGTGTAGTGGCCGTACCTCTTTTATGTCTTGGAACTGTTTTGCCTTGGAGGTGTCTTTGCCTGTTGGATGGCAGAATTATATAGTGACGCAACAGCGACAGGAGTTCTCACTAATGGTATAAGGTCTAATGGTATAATTTTAGCATTGGCAGAGGTGCCCCTTTCGCCATTATTATTTGTATTGGTGATTGAGCCGTTGGCAGAGGCCACCCAGAGGGGCCCCACTATAACTGAACGGGTGGTCGGGTCAGGAAGGCATGACATCATCCTTACACAGATGACGTTCTTCACTCTCTACCTAACCTGATGATATCTTTGCCCCGTTTTAAAGAAGTGATTGATTTATTTGAATCTATCTCGGGGTATAACATCAATTTTATGAAATCGGACGCCATGTCTGTTGGGTGTTATTCGAGTACCTGATCATGGGGGGTGCAATCTGATTCCCTTTCAGATGGTCACAAGAAGGTCTCCACTATTTAGGCATTTTTACCACACGAGCCTTCTGTCAATTATATAAAGCAAACTTCGTGCAAGTGCTCGAGAAGATAAGACAGGACCTTCGGCTCTGGGAAGATATTCCAATATCCTGGTTAGGTAGAATACCTCCGGTTAAAATGAATGCACTTCCTCGTTTCTTCTATCCCATGCAAATGGTCCTTTTGATGCTCTCCAGGTCGGTTCTATGGAGGCTTTACAGTTGGTTAAGCTTGTTTACCTGGCACCACAGGTGGCCTCTTATGAAGCTCGCCAAATTGCAGCTTCTGCAGGAGATTAAGGGTGTGAATTTTCTGGACTTTAAGAAATACCAACGAGGTTCCCTGCAATCGGATGTGGCTGATTGAGCTTGCAAAGACGTGCGGTCAGTTTGGCTGGACATTGAGGCATCCCAGGCAAAATGTCCCCTCATTAATCTGTTGTTCATGGACAAGACGAGGATTGCAGAAATCCAATTGTCCATAAAATAGTTAAAGCCTGTAAAATGATGCAACAAAGTGAGGGCAATTTACAAAAATGATCTTCCCCTTTGACTCCCATTGTAGGATTGGTAGGATCCCAGCTGGGATTGATGGATTCTGCCTAGAGGCTCTGAGAGTCCAGAGGAGTTTCCTGTTTGGGAGAATTATTTGACGTGGTGGTCATGGTGGTTTTAGAGCAGCTGAGCCAGAAATATGAGTTATCTTGGAGGGGCCACTTTCGTTAATTTTAGATGAGGAACTTTAGACAGAAAAAACAACTACATTAATGGTTAGTCCCCATAGGTCGGAAATGGAGGGAAGAGTGCTTCGTCCACAGGTGCTCTCTCGGTCAGCAGCCTCTATCATTTATTAAGAGGTAGTGTCTCAAATGATATAGAGCGGCTGCATGGAATCTGGGATCAGGAATTGTGGGTGGAGATCTCACCAGAGGAGTGGGAAGATATTTGGGAAACCGTAAGGAAGATTTCAATTTGCAATAGGATGTAGGCTATGCAGTTGAAGGTACTCCGCAGGGTTTAATTGACATCCGAGCAGCCTGTCAAATTTAAGACAAGAGAGTCCCCACTATGCCCCAAATGTACAATAGATGTTGGTATACTTACATATTGCTTGTGATCATGCCACAAGCTTCGTAGGTATTGGTGCACTGTAGCAAGTGTTTTGGAAGGGGTTTTGGGAACCGAGGTCAAGGCAAATTCGGTGCCCCTCCTCTTGTGTTCGCTGAATCCTCCCTCTTTGGACTTGCATGGGAATAAATTGTTTAGTATTCTTTCATTTTGTGCGAGGAAGAACATTCTGATAAACTGGGTTCCAGGAAACCTCCCAGGACGCTGATCGTGGTGTAGACGAGTTATGGAGCCCATTCCCCTTGACTTCCTTATGAGTATGGGCACCCAAGAAATGAACATTGTCATAGGACGTGGCGTCCCTATTTCAACCATATACACATGGTTTTATTGGCTAAATTGGTCAGGACATTTGTGTAACAGTGAGGGCTCTGAGAGGAAGAATTCTGAACAAATACGGGTATGGCAAAACATGCTACCGGTGATGGGGAGCTTTGGTCGGATTGTGCTGGGTGTTGTAACTTTATGTAATTTAATTTAATTTGCCTTGTTTCAGCTCGGTTTAATCTATGTTTTGTTTTGATTTTGTTTTGACATCAGCCCATTGATTTTGTGCACAGGGAACAGAATGAGTTCATTCAGCCACTCATGCTTCTTACACAGCAACCAGAGTAGGTCATTTCACACCATGTGTCAATTATACAGGATTGGAGGGAATGAAGAGAATATATAGAGGTGAGACTTTAAAGTAGTGAGAAAACTGCTGGAAATTAAGAAAATTATTAAAATCGATTATTCAGGAATTAATGAAAGAACATTTACAGAGTGAAGCCACAATCCATCAGAATCAACATAATTTTACAAAGGATGAATCATATTTTCATTATTTATTTGAGTCTTTAAGAATGTGACAAGCAAGCTGCATAATGAGGATCCTGGAGATGTAAAATCAGGACTTGCAGAAGACATTGACTAAGGTGTGCACAAAAGATTAATCTGCAGAATAAGTTTGCATATGGTTAGAAGTAATTTATTCGCTTGGATGTAGGCTTGGCGAAACAAAGAATTGCATTGAGTTGGAATAACTGGTTCATTTTCTGTTTCCAAAAATACCAGAGGGCTCAGTCCCCAGGCCCCAACTATTAGCAATAAATACTATCACCTATTTGAGGGGATGGACATGTTATAATCAGTTTTTCAGAAGACACTGACTCAGGTGAGAAATTGTAATGAATGGTTAAGGATAGGTTGCAGATGAAATGAAACAATGAAAAGTATGAGGCCATTTTGGTCAGTGTAACAGAAAGGCAACTTACTATCCAAACAGAGGGAAACTACGTAGTGCTTAGGTACAGAGGGATCTGGAATCCTCATCCATATCGCAAAAGACACAGATGCAGGTGTAGCAGATAATGAGAAAGGAAACTGCAAATTTGGTATTTATTTTTGAAAGAATAGATTATAAAGCGAGGGAGGTACTGCTGCAATAATGCCAGGCATTTGTGAGATCGCAGTTGAGTACTGTGTACAGTTTTCATATCCTGACTGGAGGAGGGATGCAATTACCAGAGAGGCAGTTCAGAAGAGGTTTACTAGACTGTTTCCAGAGATAAGGAGTTTGTCCTCTGAAGAGAGATTGAGAAATTCAGGCCTATATCTCTGGCGTTTAGAAAAATGAGAGGAGATGTCACTGAGGACTGGACAATGCTAAAGGTGATTGATAATGTCGACATGCATTGGGTATTTCCTCATGTGGGGCAACCTACAACAAGAGATCAGAGTTTTAGGATACGTGGAGAGGAATTAGAACAGTGATGAGAGAACTTCTCTCAAAGCATTTTAAATCAGTGTAATTCACTGTTCCAGAGTGCAGTGGATGCTGGGATATTGAGTAACTGAGGGGATATGGAGAGTGGGCCGGAAAGTGGGACTGAGACCGAGATGACATCAGCCATGATTGTATTCAATGATGGAGCAGGCTGACATCATCAGTCATGATTGTTTTCAATGATGGAGCAGGCTGACATCAGCCATGATTGTGTTCAATGATGGAGCAGGCTGACATCAGCCATGATTGTATTCAATGTTGGAACAGGCTGACATCAGATATGATTGTATTCAATGATGGAGCAGGCTGACATCAGATATGATTGTATTCAATGATGGAGCAGGCTGACATCAGATATGATTGTATTCAATGATGGAGCAGGCTGACATCAGATATGATTGTACTCAATGGTGGAGTAGGCTGACATCAGATATGATTGTATTCAATGTTGGAGCAGGCTGACATCAGATATGATTGTATTCAATGGTGGAGCAGGCTGATATCAGATATGATTGTATTCAATGATGGAGCAGGCTGACATCAGATATGATTGTATTCAATGATGGAGCAAGCTGATATCAGATATGATTGTAGTCAATGGTGGAGTAGGCTGACATCAGATATGATTGTATTCAATGATGGAGCAGATTGACATCAGCCATGATTGTCTTCAATGTTGGAGCAGACTGACATCAGATATGATTGTATTCAATGATGGAGCAGATTGACATCAGCCATGATTGTATTCAATGATGGAGCAGGCTGACATCAGATATGATTGTAGTCAATGGTGGAGTAGGCTGACATCAGATATGATTGTATTCAATGATGGAGCAGGCTGACATCAGCCATGATTGTATTCAATGTTGGAGCAGACTGACATCAGATATGATTGTATTCAATGATGGAGCAGATTGACATCAGCCATGATTTTATTCAATGATGGAGCAGGCTGACATCAGATATGATTGCATTCAATGGTGGAGTAGGCTGACATCAGCCATGATTGTCTTCAATGATGGAGCAGGCTGACATCAGCCATGATTGTATTCAATGGTGGAGCAGGCTGACATCAGCCATGATTGTATTCAATGATGGAGCAGGCTGACATCAGATATAATTGTATTCAATGTTGGAGCAGGCTGACATCAGCCATGATTGTATCCAATGGTGGAGTAGGCTGACATCAGATATGATTGTACTCAATGTTGGAGCAGGCTGACATCAGCCATGATTGTATTCAATGATGGAGCAGGCTGACATCAGATATGATTGTATTCAATGTTGGAGCAGGCTGACATCAGCCATGATTGTATCCAATGGTGGAGTAGGCTGACATCAGATATGATTGTATTCAATGGTGGAGCAGGCTAACATCAGATATGATTGAATTCAATGATGGAGCAGGCTGACATCAGCCATGATTGTATCCAATGGTGGAGCAGGCTGACATCAGATATGATTGTATTCAATGATGGAGCAGGCTGACATCAGCCATGATTGTATTCAATGATGGAGCAGGCTGACATCAGATATGATTGTATTCAATGTTGGAGCAGGCTGACATCAGCCATGATTGTATCCAATGGTAGAGCAGGCTGACATCAGATATGATTGTATTCAATGATGGAGCAGGCTGACATCTGCCATGACTGTATTCAATGATGGAGCAGGCTGACATCAGATATGATTGTATTCAATGATGGAGCAGGCTGACATCAGATATGATTGTAGTCAATGATGGAGCAGGCTGACATCAGATATGTTTGTATTCAATGATGGAGCAGGCTGACATCAGCCATGATTGTATTCAATGATGGAGCAGGCTGACATCAGATATGATTGTATTCAATGATGGAGCAGGCTGACATCAGCCATGACTGTATTCAATGATGGAGCAGGCTGACATCAGATATGATTGTATTCAATGATGGAGCAGGCTGACATCAGATATGATTGTAGTCAATGATGGAGCAGGCTGACATCAGATATGATTGTAGTCAATGATGGAGCAGGCTGACATCAGATATGATTGTATTCAATGATGGAGCAGGCTGACATCAGCCATGATTGTATTCAATGATGGAGCAGGCTGACATCAGACATGATTGTATTCAATGATGGAGCAGGCTGACATCAGATATGATTGTATTCAATGATGGAGCAGGCTGACATCAGATATGATTGTATTCAATGTTGGAGCAGGCTGACATCAGATATGATTGTATTCAATGATGGAGCAGATTGACATCAGCCATGATTGTATTCAATGTTGGAGCAGGCTGACATCAGATATGATTGTATTCAATGATGGAGCAGGCTGACATCAGATATGATTGTATTCAATGATGGAGCAGATTGACATCAGATATGATTGTATTCAATGATGGAGCAGGCTGACATCAGATATGATTGTATTCAATGGTGGAGCAGGCTGACATCAGATATGATTGTATTCAATGGTGGAGCAGGCTGGAGGAGCTGGATTGCTGACTGAGGTTCCTCGTCTTTCTTCAGTCCTTTGAACGTGTTACACAGGAATAGGGGAGGGCTGGTTATCAGACAGAAAGCAGGCACTCCGGATAAATCAGATTTTATCAGCTTAAAAGAATGTAACCAGTAGGGTCACACAGTGACCAGTGCAGGGTCCTCAGCTATTTGCCATCTATATCAATGATCTTGAGAAGTGGAACAAATGTACTGTAACTAAGTTTGCCAATGGAACTAAGATAAGCAGGAAAATAAATAATCAATGGAAGTTGTAGAGTCTGTAAATGGATATGGACAAGTTAATCAATGGATAAAAGTTTGGCAGGTGGGATTTAACGTCATATGTAACCTGTCATTTTCTTCCAGGAAGAATGGCAGGCAGTATGTTACTGAAATACAGAGGGATTACAAGACTTAGTGATACCGTGTGTACTGAAGGGTTTACTCTGAGCCATGCAGACATGGCATGTGTTGCTCCATCACCCTGATCGTCTGCTGCCTGATGTTCCCAGCGGGCCTATTGCTCTCATCCACCATATATATCCTCTGTCACTGAATGATGACACTGATGTTGAGGTCGGAGAGATGATGGAGCTGTCACCCAGTCCTGCCTGGAAAGTTCTGGAACATAGATGCTGAATGAATCTCTGACCCAAAAAACACTGGTAGCACGGTCCTCCCCCTGATGAGAAGCTGCAGGTCGTGTTAAAGGAGGTGACACCACTCTATGACCAGCTCCTTGTTCAATCAGTGTCCCCTCAAACTCTGCTCCAGGGTTAAGTGGAGCTTGGGAAGCTGTTCCTGGAAAACCCGGAGTGGGTCCAGCAGATCCCTTTCCCCAGACACACTCACTGCGTGGTTTCAGAGCTTCCCCTCTCTGCAGCCTCTGCTCTATTTATTGTTCATGTTACAGACCCAGATGCTGTTACTATCGTCCCCATCCTCCATCCAGAGTTGGGTCACCAAATGCTCAGGTCTCTCTGAATGTCTGAGGCAGCTGACAGCACAACCTCCAGCAAACCATTCCCAGCACCTCCACTAACGTTCCAATAACAGGAGTCAGTCTGGAGCCCCTCAGTTATAAATTCACTGCCTGGTAATTAACAATAGTACTCGAGGGGCTTCCTCGTGTAACCGACCACATGATCAGCTGAGAGGGACAAATACAGATGTTCAGTGAACAGGCACAGAACAAGTTTCAAAGACGTTTTTCAAAGGTGCTGGAAACCCCTGTCCACCATGGAGCACTAGATGGGGCACACCGGGAAGTGAACAACAGCCCAACACACACTCCACTGTTCATGGAGCACCACTTGGGGCACACCAGGCAGTGAAAAGCCCGAGACACACCATTTCATTGTTTCTGAGCTTCACAGTGCCAGCTCTTGATACATTAAGGATCCAAATGGGATCCACAACCGTGATGTATAGAACAGCATGAGCCGTGCACTTTGCATGTTGTTTCTGAACTTCATAATTACGTCCCCGGGGATTCAGGAATATTAGCACCAACGGTCAGGTTAAGGTACAGAAGGACAGATACTCGTGTTATATTTGGATGATTACTTGATCAACAAGTTGAATAAACACGGCTCTTCTCAGAGAAATGGAATTAGCCGGAGGAGTCAGATGCTGACGGGTCCAATAACAAGAGTAAGAACATAAAATAAATATGCTGACAGATCAGCTCAAATGGCCAGTTATGCCCCATACCAACTCCACCTCACAGAATCAGACATCATAATCCAGATGAGATATATATTCAGCGTGAAGCACTGTGCAGATGAGGCTAGTGTAGTGCTCAATACAAACCAGCAATCTGTACAGACTGTGCAGACCACATCAGTCCACGGGGGGCTGTGCAGTGAATAACTCTGTAAACCTGGAGAAGTTACCCTTCCAGCATGTAGAGCTGTGTCCACCATCCGAGTGCATTGCTCAGTAATACTGTATTTGATCACTGCACACTGTCGGGAAACTTGCAGCCCATGCTGCAAGTGACAGGATGTGCAACTCCCATCCATTTACAACTCCATATCTTCATTGTGCCAGGCGCTTTAGAAGATCTAATCAAGAGGAAGGATGAAGCTTACATAAGGTTAAGGAGGCAAGGGTTAAGCAGTGCCCTAGAAGGTTGCAAGGTAACCAGGGTGGAAATGAAGAATAAACTCAGGAGAGACAAAAGTGTGCATGATAAAGGCTTGGCGGGTAGAATTAAGGTAAAACCTAAGACGTTCTACACTTACATGAAAAACAAGAGGATGGCCAGAGTGAGGGTAGGGCGATCAGGGATAGTGGAGGGAACTTACGCCAGGAGTCGGAGGAGGTAATGGAAGTTCTTAATGAATATTTGCTTCAGTATTCACTAATGAGAGAGACCTTGTCATAACTGAGCTGACAGATCGAGATAAATCTGGAACGGCGGGATCTTGGGTCCATGTCTATAGATCCTCAAAGTTGCCATCCAGGTTGGTGTTGTTGTTTAGAAAGCATATGATGTGTTGGCTTTCACAGCCGGGGAGATCAGTTTCAGAGCTATGAGGTTATGCCGCAGCTCTATAATCCCACTGTTTAACCCACTGTGATAAAGTTGAATGTTGTTCTGCATTGAGAGCTTGCAAGTACTTGTCATATGACTAGCTAATATTTTCAGAGTTTACTGTACTGAAACTATGTAACATCTGGTTGTGAAACAGATATGTTGAGCTTTGGTTGCTCTTTTAACAACTATTTGAATTTAAACAACCAAGTTTAAATAATGTCCCACTATACTAAACCCAATCGATTTTAAATTTATTGTTTTGTCAACATCAAACCAAGGAGATGAGCTGATGTTGAGGGAATGAAGAGGCACGCATTTTGGAAGTTAGACAGAGAGTAAACTACCATCGTGATAGTCTGCCATGAACAACATTCTCTGTGTAAGATTCATTTTTTGAACGAAATATCCTTGCATTAAAAGGCAGAACATGACCCAGGGAGATATTCAGTGAAAAGAAGGAGGGCATTGGAGACTACAGCCACTGTCTGGTTTAAGTAATTGTAATACAGTTTTTCTTTAATTGGAAGATTATATCGTTAAAGGTGGAGAAAGATAACAAACAGTTCAGAAAAGGGGAAGCTTAGAGTTGGGAATAACTGTTGTTCAATGTTCACTTTTAGAATTAAGGGATACATTGATATTATTTCCTGTTAAATAGCGGAATTTGCGAGCTCTCTGTCACTCGACTTTAACAGATTATGAGCGAGGTGAGCTTTTCTGAGTGTTTGGTTTCATTCGCAGAAGGTTTCATCGTCGTGTCATAACACCACACTTGTAATACCATGTTCTAGTCACCTCATTAAAGGAAAGAGGTGGAAGCTATAGAGAGAATGCAGAGAATTATCTATGGAACAGCAGAAAGGTTGACACAAGCCACACAGAGTGAGTGAAATATTGAGAAAGTCACCACGTGAAAAGTAAACACTGGCAGATTCCCGATGTCTATTTAAACGTCAGTGTGGCACTGGGTGTAGTGCGTCTGTATTGATGACTGGGTATCTGTGTGTGCATGTGCATCTGTGTATCGGCATTTGTCTATGTGTGCTGAAAATGTGTTGCTGGAAAAGCGCAGCAGGTCAGCAGCATCCAAGGAGCAGGAGAATCGATGTTTAGGGCATGAGCCCTTCTTCAGGAATTTGTCTATGTGTGCCTGTATATGTGCTATTGCATCAGTCTCCGTGTGTGTCTGTGCATCTATATTCATCTCTGTGTGTCTCTGCATGTCTGATTTTTTTCACTGTGTGTATCTGCGTTTCTGCATTCATCGCTGTGTATATCTGCATGTCTGTATTTGTCTCTGTGTGTATATGCATGTCTGTATTTGTCTCTGTGTGTATCTGCATGCCTGTATTTATGTCTGTGTGCAGCTGCATGTCTGTATTCATCTCTGTGTGCACCAGACTGTCTGTATTCAACTCTGTGTGTATCCGCGTATCTGTATCCATCTCTGCGTGTATCTGTGTGTCTCTATTCGTCTCTGTGTGCATCTGCGTATCTCTGTGTATCAGCGCGTCTGTTTTTGTCTCTGTGTGTATACGTGTATTTGTATTCGTCTCTGTTGGTAGCTGTGTGACCTTATTCATCTCTGTGTGTAACTGCGTGTCTATATTTGTCTTTCTGTGTATCTGTGTGTATGTATTCGTCTCTGTGTACATTTGCGTGTCTGCATTCATCTCTGAATCTGCGTGCCTTTATTCATCTCTATGTGCATCTGCCTGCCTGTATCCATCTCTGTGTGTCATTAAATTCGTCTCTGTGTGTATCTGCGAGTCTGTATGTGTGTCTGCGTATCTGTGTTTGTCTCTGTGTGTATCTGTGTGTCTTCATTCGTCTCTGTGGGCATCTGTGTGACTCTATTCGTCTCTCTGTCTATCTGCGTGTCTCTGTGTGTATCTCCGTGTCTGCATCTGTCTCTGCGTGCATCTGTGTGTTTGCATTCATGTCTGTATCTGCGTGTGTGTATTCGTCTCTATGTCTTTCTGCATGCCTGTGTTCATGTGTGAGTATCTGTGTGTCTGTATTCATCTCTGTGTGTAGCTGCGGGCCTATGTTTGTCTCTGTGTGTATCTGCGTGTCTGTGTTCATCTCTGTGTGTATCCTTGCGTCTGTATTCATCCCTGTGGGCACCTGTGTGAGTCTATTTGTCCTTGTGTGTATCTGCGTGTCTATATTTGTCTCTGTGTGTATCATCCTGTCTGTATTTGTCTCTGTGTGTATCTGTGTGCGTGTATTTGTTTCTGTGTGTCGCTGCACGTCTGTATTCATCTCTGTGTGCGCCTGTGCATCTGTATTCATCTCTGTGTGTCTGTATTTGTCTCTTTGTGTATTTGCGTGTCTGTTTTCATCTCTGCATTTTGTCTGCTTGCCTGTATTCGTCTCTGTGTGTATCTGTGTGTCCATGTGCACAGCGGATCTGTCAGCCTCTCTGGTGTTTAAAGTGATGCAATGTCCCTCTCTGCTGGCCTTCACACTCCTCTGAGTTGACAGCGTCACAGGGTGACAACCATCAGGGGATTCAGTCTGGGAGGGAGTGGGAGGGAGGCAGCTCAGAGCGCCATCCAAACTGACAGAACCATCTGCACACGCACACACCCACAGTTTGGTATATGGAGGATTGTAATCGTACTGAGGACCCTTAGAGTGGAGAATGTTCATGTAAAGTTATGTCTATGGTCGCTCTGCAATGTGGAAGTGATTTGACTTTGAAGATTATTCATGACACAGAGTGCGCAAATCAAAGTGTATTTCTATCGCAAATGCATCCAAGCAAGATTGACGGAACAATTTGTAAGTCAATGCAATGAAAGTATTTCACGTTCATTATTTTGACATGTTTTATAATATACTCCAACAAATTATAAATGAGAAAAGATTGAAAATCCTGAAATGGACACAGTGGTGGTGGTAATATCTCAAGAACGATATCGTTAGGTATCAGACGAAACTGCTCTGTGCTTCCAAAGACGTTATTTGAAAAACCAAACAGCCATGCAATGTGAAGGATTGACAGTATTTGATGTCCTCTGAAAGAAACAAGAAAAAACTGACACTAGTGCAAAGGCATGGGGAGGCTAGCAGAAGGTGGCATTGCATAACTATAAACTAAACAGGGACAGACGTAGAGGTGTGGGGGTGGTGGTAGTGAGGGGTTGATCTCAATTTCAATGGATTTACCCCAAAAAACGGCAGGACATCATCTCACGGAGATACACACAAACATACACAGAAACGTTAAACACACAACACATATACATACAGATATGGACACACAAATAAACACACACACTCCTGCACACAGTTTCTTTAAGATAGAGTTGAATAAGCTTTTCATTAATTTGGGAATCAGTGATCATTTGGCGAAGGCAGGAGAATGTAGGTGAGAAACAGTTCAGCTGTAATCCAATGGCACAGCAGATCCAATGGGCTAAGTGGCCTGATTCTGCTCTATTTTCCCATATTCAGGAGAGAGCTTTCAAAGGTTGAATTTGAATGCAGATTGCAGGGTTAAAGGTAGGCTTCTTGGCAGTGTGGAGGAACAAAGGGATGTTGGGGTCCACGTCTGTAGATTCCTCAAAGTTGCCAAAGCCCTCAAGGTAAGAATGTGTATGATGTGTTGGCTTTCATAAGCTGGGGGATTGAGTTTAGAGCTGCGAGGTTATGCTGCAGCTCCATAGAGGCCTGGTTAGACCACACTTGGAATATTGTGTTGAGTTCTGTTCGCCCCATTAAAGGAAGGATGTGGAAGTTTTTGAGAGGGTGCAGACGGGAGTTGCCTGTCCTATAGGGCATGCCTTATGAAGAAGGTTTGAGGGAGCTTTAGCTTTTCTCATTAGAGTAAAGTAGGATGAACGGTGACTTGATAGAGGTGTGCAAGATGATGAGAGGCACAGATAGAATGGATTAGTAGATTCTTTTTCATCGGGTAGAAATGGCTAACACGAGGAAAACATAATTTTAATGTGATTGGAAGAGGGTTTTGGGGAGGTGTCAAGAGGCAGGTTGTTTACACAGGTAGTGATAGGTGCGTGGAATGCACTGCCAGCAGTGGTCGTAGAATTAGCTACATTAGGGACATTCAAGTAACTCTTGGATAAGCATATAGATGATAATAGGATGAAGGCTCTGCAGTTTAGTTTAATCTTAGAGTCGGATAAAAGGTCGCCACACCATTGAGGGCTGAAGGGCTCTGACTGTGCTGTACTGTTCAATGTTCGCTGTTCTAATTTCTTGAAATCTTGTGAAAATATTGTACCTGGAATTCCTTTAACTTCAGTGGATGTTAATCTGATCAGTATTTGATTGTTGAGGGTTAATGGAAATTTGGGGAGGTTTGAGGGGCTGAATGGTCTATATCTGTTCCTAACCGTTGTGTCAAAAGACTAATGATTGGTTTGAGGGGAACTCATTTTGAGAATAAGGGGATTCCTATTCCAGATTGGGAAAGGGATGTTCCTTTTTCTTTAGGATTGTATGGTCTGTGGTCTTCTCATGCCCAAGGATCAGTAAAGACTGGGTTAATGAAAACACTCAAGGAGGAGTTATATAGATCGTTGATGAACAAGAGAATCAATGATTGTTGGGAACAGACAGGAAAGGGATGCTTAGTTGCCATCACATCAACAATGGACATTCTGAATTGTACAGCAGGCTCGAGTGGCTGAATGGCCACCTGCTGATGTTGCTTCATGTATTGTTCACCTTCATGCTGTTACAGAAGGTGAGGAAGATCGCATTCAGCCATTCAGGATCGATCTGCACCTCTAAGTAATTATAAAGAAATAGGATGAAGCTCATCAGCCATTTCAGTACATTACGCAGCGCAAGAGGAGGTCACACCTACTTTCTAGATTGCTATACAGGAACAGGGGAGTCCTGGGTAACTATGAGGAAATAGATAGTCGGGAGAAATGTGTATTTTCTGGTTGGAAATCTTTAACTTGGTGAAGTGCCTCAGAGATCAGTGCAACTTCAAAAGCTATTTAGAATCTGTAAATGATTTGCGTGTGGGAACTGATTGGATGGAAATCAATTGGCTCAACCACTAAGATTCGATAAGATGTCAAGTGGAGGTAGAGAGTCTGTAATGTGATATAGACAGGGAAGGTTAGTGTGCAAACCTTCAGCAGAAACAGGATAACATGGAGTACCGAAGTTTGTGCTGTGGCAGAAGGGGAAAACATCAGTAATCTAATTCAAAGAAGAGAGATCACAAAACTCAGTTGTACAAAGGCATTTGTTCACCTGGGTACATACATCACACGGGGTTAGTATGCAGATGCAGCAAGTAATTAGGAAGGTATTTGGAATGGTTACTGTATGAAAAGGCTATCAGGATATTTTACTGCATCTGTACAGAGGATTTCTGAGTCAACATCAGATGTACTGTGGGCAGTGATGATTCCATAAACTGAAAAATAAATATACTCAATAGCTTTAGAAGATTTTGCGAATATGTTTCACTGCACTTGCTCCTGGAAAGAAGGCCTTATCCTGTCATACAGCACGGAAACAGACTCTTCACTGCACCATGTCCATGCCGACCAGATGTCCTAAATTAATCAAGTTCCATTTGCCAGCACTTGGCCCATATCCCATAAAACCTTTGTGTTCACTCAAATGGCTTCATTCAAATGGCTAAAAATGCGGTAGCTATCCCAGCCTCCAACATTTCCTCTGGCAGTTCATTCTATACACTCTGTGAAAAGTTACCACTTTTGTCCCTTTTATATGTTTCTCCCCTCACCTTCAATCTATGTGCTCTAATTGTGGACTGCCCTAAGCTAGGAAAATGTTCTTGGATCTTCACCATTTCTTTTCTCCTCATGATGTTTTAAACCTCTATAAGGCGAGAGCACTTCAGGATTGAGAATGAGAGGCGTTCGTCTTGAACTGTATAAGATATTGAGGAGAGTGTATCTGATGCATAGCCTATGGACATTTTCTCTGGTATATGAGTCTAGAACTGAGGATTCAAATTTAAGAAAACAACATGTATATGTTATATACTCTTTTCATAGTATAAGAAAACAAATACTATGAAGACATGATTTTATTGGACAAAAATATGAGGACACATACAAACATAACTTCATTAAAACTCCTACATGGAGCAGAGAACAGGGACATAGTCCGACAGTTCCGAGAATGTTCAAGGAGGCCTCACGTGGTCCAGTTTGGTGTTGAGATAACATTATTGTATATTTCTGCTCCGAGATGGAGAAAATGCAACATGCTGGAGAAGCCACTGCTTATTGATACCTATCTTTCCTTGTTCCTTCTCGCAGCAATGTATGAGAGGTGAAAACCGTTCAGTCATCTTTATCATTCATGTAGGATTACTGTTAAGGAATCATTGGCATCTCCCCACTGCCTAAAATCAAAGGTAATTCAGCCAAATCCGACTGTTCCAGGAATAAATCCTGCTTGTGTGAGCAGAACAACTTCAGAGGCAGAATAACATTTAACTATTTTACTTTTGTCTTGAGTTTAACTATTGCTTGGACAAAGCTCTTTCAAGCTGATATTTTGCAGCTTTTTTTCCTGCTTGTATTTAGGTATGTGTAGGGGTGTGTGTCTGTGTGCACTTGCGTGTGTGAGACACTGTGTATGTCTTAGTGTGTGTGTCTGTGTGTATGCACAGACTGCGTCTCAGTATGCGTTCAAAGATAAATATTAATGTACGTATTTGTCCAAACTGTTTGCCATTTATTTTTCCATCTTAGCTTTGAGTAACTTTGCTTTGATGAATTATTTTTGCAAATGTAAGATATCGAGCTGACTTGTCCCCAGCAAAGAACCTGACCTAGTCTGAGACCTATATCATTGGTCATATCACCAACCGAGTTACATTTAAAATTTATCATGATCAATGGAGGAACGGGACTAGAAAATGAAACAGTGGTCTATCCAGCCCCAGTCTGAACACGGATGAGGAGAATTTCACAATGGGTTGTTTGAGTGGGAATGCTCTTCCCCAGAAGTTTGTGGTGCCTGTGTGTTTGCATTTAGTCAAAGCATTTCGATATTGGACAGTAAAGGACAATGAACTACAGATAGGGGAGTGGGGTTGAGAACACATCCAGATCAGCCACGACCTTACTGCCTAGTTGAGAGGGCTTAAAGTGTCCTCAGTCCTACGTTCCTATGTTCCATTCAGTTCCTCAAAACTGCAAGACAGGAGCATTTGGAGTTCATTTATTCCGATAACCTGGTGCATAGAAACAGAGGAGACCATTCACTGACTGAAGACTCGAGACTGTTGTGCTGTAAAAGCACAGCAGGTCAGGCAACAACCGAGGAGCAGGAGAATCGCCGTTTCTGAGCATAAGCTTCTGCCCGAAACGTGGTTTCAACAGAATACAAGAACGCTATTGAATCCATTGAAACTATTGGATAAGACTAGGGATAGCCCATTCAGACCCTCCTGCCTATTACACAAGGAGGGAAGGAGTGTAGTCAGCACATCAAGATGTTAAACAGGAACCGGAGTCGCCAAGTCAGGTCCTTGAGCTGCTTCCAGATGACCAGGACGTGGCCATTCAGCCTATCAAACCACGTGTACAGAAATAGGAAGATGTCTTTGATGCCCCAACATGACAAAGAGTGAAGCAGAGTCTACTCAAATAGACTGCTCTATGTTGTTCCTCCTGGTTCCTTTGCTCGTGGTACATATATGTCACTTTAACTTGGTTTGCTGAACGTGAGGGGGAAAAGTGAATGGTTTCTGTCAAGTGTCAAGGAAATGCCTTCTATCTCTGAGAAGACATTATTGTACTCCTATAGAGGTCAGAAGCTGGTGGGAATGGCAAACTATTTCAGAAGTAAGGCATGAAGGCTGCTGATAGATTTATGAACAGTGCAGAGACACACACCAGCTGCACATTGAGACAGTGAGAATTCATTCAGAGCCTGGAGCTCCCTCGCAACCAACATGGGGTCTCCACACTGAAATGTGAACTATTGGGAATTACATAAAATGGGGAAAATGCAATTTCTCATAAAATTACCATCTTTTTTCTGGACATAATAAATGTTAGTCCAGAACCCTCAAGTTGAAATGTAATTGCTTGTTATTCTCTCGCTGTGCTACGTATTTCGCTGGATTATACTCTCATAACTTTTATCAGTTAATTATCGTTTACACAATGTAATTCAATAATTTGCTTGCAAAGGTGGAAACATCTTATTGCACAGTTTGTTTGCCTTTTCTTTTTTATATTTGATGTAGCCTTAGCACAAAAGTAAATGTCTTGTTTACTAAACAGCATTGACCAACTGTCTGTGTGGCGTTTGCACATTGTTGCCGTGTCTGCGTGGGTTTTCTCCGGGTGCTACGGTTTCATCCCACATTCCAAAGATATGCAGGTGAGGTGAATTGGCCATGCTAAATTGCCCATAGTGTCAGGGGTGAATACAGGGTAGGGGAATGGGTCTGGGTGGGTTACTCTTCGGACGGTCAATGTGGACTTGTTGGGCCAAAGGGCCTGTTTCCATACTGTATGTAATCTAATAAAAAGTGACCTGCTTATCGGGATTCAATGGTCAGACACAGTATGCATTTTCCATGGGCTAAGAAACAGAAGACAGTGACTGTGGAGACAGATGAGGAATAAAGTTACATCCCCCAAGTCCCCAATGTCTTCTTGACAGACAGAATAAAATCAAATGTAGAGAAAGAAACCGAATATATTCGGATGAAGGAATTACAAGTGACAATGTAAATAAAACAGGATAATTTGAAATGGAATGGCTGAACAATGATTGATCAGTGTGTGGGTGTGCCTGTGTGTGTGTGTGTCTATCTGTGTGTGTGTAAGTGCGTGTGTGTCTGTGTGTGTCTGTGCGTGAGTGAGTGTGTGTGTCTGTGTGTGAGTCTCTGAGTGTGAGAGTGTGTGTGGGTGTTTGCATGTGTGTCTCTATGCGTGAGTGCGCGTCTGTGTGTGTGGGTGTCTGTGCGTGTGTCTGTGTGTGTGAGGGTGTCTGTGTGTGTGAGTGAGTGTGTCTGTGTTGTGGGTGTGTGTGGAAGTGTGTGTGTGTGCATGTGTGCTTGCAGATACATAAGACTCTTCGTATGTGTGTACCATATTCAGAATGAACAAGAGAGACATATTTAATAAAAATGATGCATGTGATGTACAAAATTTATAAAACGTTAGCATGTTATTTAATCTTCAGCTGAGATGTTCTGTTCCCCTTCTTTCAACGTACACTCTGCCTCCTGCCTCTTCCCTGCATTCCCAGACTTAATCTCTAATTCTTATCAGGATGTATGTTATAAATTCCTGCTTCTTGTGTTCCAATTTATTTCAGTTAATCAATTTTCTACCGGGAAACATATACATTGGCCTGCTGGGTTCTGTCAACAGCTGTTGCCTGTCATATTGATGGAGATAAAATTTCTGGCATCAGACCCACATTTCAGCATATTAATCTGTTGCACAGACACTGTACAAAGGACCACAACACACAGGAATTGTCAAACCAAGTACAGAAGTACATCTATATCTATCAGTCATGTAGACTTCTCTATTTGTATATCTCCATGTCTATATTCTCTCTCTCTCTCTCTCTCTGTCTCTCGATTTCTGTTTTAATCTAATTGATACATCGTTCAATCGTTCTTTCTGTCCCATGCCTCAGACTTCCTTCCTTCTGGTTACATCTATTGACCACATTTGGATCTGATGTCTTATAATTGAGTAATGTAACTACAAGACACGAGGGAGCAGATGGCCAGAGTTAGTTGGAAGGGAAGTTGAGCACGGGAAGATGGTGAAGCAGCAATGACAGGAGTTTCTGGGGATAATTCAGCAGCACATCAGAAATTCAACCCAAATAAGAAGAACAATATTCAGCAGAAGACAAGTCAGCCGCGAGTGATAATGAATTCAGGGAAAGCATAAAAACAAAAGAAAATACACACAATGTGGTGAAGATTATTGGGAATCCAAAGGATTACGAAGTCTACAAATTCGAGCACGGATAACCAATAACAGCAAATGGGAGGAGGGGATGAAATATGATATTACGCTTCTTAATCGTGTAAAAGAATATGGAAAGCAATTGTTGGATATATAACAAGGAAGACAGGGAGTAAAAAACAAAGGACTGTTGGAAAATGAGGCTTCAGTAGTTATGGGAAACAATGGAATGGCAGAGGAATTGAATAGATACTTTACATCAGTCTTCACGGTGGAAGACACCAGGAAAATGCCAGAACTTCAAGACAGTCAGGGTATAGAGGTGAGTATACGGACCTCAGTAAGGAGAAGGTGCTAGGGAAGGTGAAGTTGAATCAATCAGCGAGACCAGTTGGGAAACAGCTCGTAGTTCTAAAGAGATATCGAAGGCGATTGTAGAGGCATTGCTGGTGATCTTTCAGGATACTTTGGAGTGAGGGAGGACTGGTAAATATAAACTCCCCGTTTAAGGAGAGAGGGTCGCAGAAGACAGGAAATTATAGAAAGACTTATTGGATCTTTCGGTTTATGAATAAATGTATGGAGTATAAGTACAAGGAAGTTGTGAAGTACATTGGAAATTGTGTGATTAAGCTACAGCATAACAAGAGTTACGTTTACAATGCCATTGCGAACAGCAGTGATGAAAGTACGGTTAAAACAAAGGAAATCAGTTCGAAGCAGACAGGAGCATGAGTGACAAAAAGACTGTTTCCTAGATCCTGCAGTGAGAATGTTGAGATAAGCTTGTCAGTAAACAGACAACAAGGAATGCATAAAAAGCACAAAAAAATCTGTTGCTGATAAGGTCTCAACGTGCAACTAAGTAGCCAATACAAATGAAGCTGAAAAAGCAAACCAAGTGAGACAGCATCCTAGGAACAAGAAAGCCAACGTTTCAGGCTGAAAGACTTCATCAGGATTGGGGTGAGGGAAGGGGAGCCGAGAAGTAAATAGCGGGAGTGGCGTGGGGCTGGGGAAGGGTAGGTGGAATGGCGATAGGGGGATGCAGGTAGGGAATTATTGTGATTGGTCAGTGGGAAGGGTGCAACAGATAGACGAATGGAAAGATGGACAGCTTTGGTCAGGTCAGGGAAGTGGACATGGGGTAAGGCTGTGGGTAGAGAAATTTTGAAGCCAGTGAAATCAATATTGACACCATTGAGCTGTAAGGTCTCCAGCTGAAATATCATGTTGTGTTCCCGAGTTTCTGTTTGGCTTCACTCTAAAAGTGGAGGAGGCCAAAGGTGGACCTGTTGCTGGATGAGCAAGGGGAGGTGAGTGATTGAAATGGATGGCAATTGGAATGCTGAGTTTGTTAAAGCGTGCAGAGAGCCGATGCTCCATGAATATGTCCCTGAATCTTCCTTTCGTATCCACAGCATAGAGGAGACAACGTTGGGAGTTGGAGACGAGCTCGGTTGGTCAGGATCAGGCTCTGTGTGGAATATTAGTGCTCTGCACGAAGCAAACAACCCGACTTTCCAGTTATCATTCATTTTGATTTCCACTCCCACTCGCCCGGCGACATGCTCATCCTTAGCCTGTCCACTGTCAGAGGAACACCACCTGAGAGTTTACCTTTGAAGCTGATAGCCCAATGGCCTCAAAATTGACTGAAGCCGCTTCAAAAGCCCTCCACCCACAGCGTTATCCCATGTCTGTTTTCCCTGAACAGACCCACCTGTATCTGCTCCATCCTTCTCATTGACCAATCACAGTAACATCATACCTGCATGTGCCTACCACCACCATACCTACCCGCCACCCTTCCATATCCCATCACTCCATTTCTGGGCTCCCCTCCTCCTCATCAGTCTTGACGAAAGGTCCAAGATCAAAATAGTGCCTTTGCTGCTCCTCTGATTCTGTCTGGTCTGCTGTGTTTATCCAGTTCCAAGTTTATTAACTATGGCCTCCCGCACCTATAGGACTTCCTCTCTCCAAGCTGTGGAACTAGGTGGTCCACATATAAGAAGTAGTAAATTTGGACATTTGAAAAATCACGGACACATTCGATATTTCACCTTCCAGATGAAGCAGCATTTCACTTGTACTCTTTCAATCCAGTCTCCTGTCATTGCTACTCACAATGCAGTCTCCTTTACATTGGGGGGACGAAACATAAACTGTTTTGAGGAACACTCCCACTCTGTCTGTGGGAATAACCCTGACCTTCTCATTGCTTTCCATTTCAATAAAGTACCTTGCTTTCATGCTAACATTTCAGTCCTGTGCTGCTGTAATGCTCCAATGAAGCACAACTCAACCTCGAGTAACACCTCACTTTAGACCTTGGTACGTTCTATCCTGAAGGAATTTTTATTCAATTCCATACATCCACAGCCTGACTGTATTATGGCTGTTCTCCATTGTTCACACATTCTTTCTCCTGGTCTCCCAATGAACTTGCCCTGTTTGGGAATCGTTTGTCTTGCACTTAATTAAAGAACCAATTTCCCCCCTTCACAATCTAATTAATGCTCATTTTACATTTGATTCTCTTTTACCAGAAATAAAAGTCAATTTGTCAGTGGCATTACTCCTCCACACCATCTTGTTTCCAGCCACTGCTCCTCGACCTCGGTCAAGGGAGTTAAAAGCCCATTTTCCAATCCTTTAATGTTCTGAAGAGGAGTCACACTGGACTTGAAATGCTAACTGTGTTTCTCTCTCTCCGCAGATCCTGCCAGATCTGCTGTGTTTCTCTAGAAATGAAAAAAACACATTTTCAATTAAACAAATAACTCTGGATACTTGAAATCTGAAACGAGAACAAAAAAAAAACTGTGAGCCTTGAAGAATGGTCACTGAACCCAAATGATTAAGTCTGCTTTCACTCCACTGATGCTGCCAGACCTGCTTAATTTCTCTCGCAATTTCTGCTTTTCACCACGTTTCAAAGACTTGTGTTAACGTGGCTCAAACGCCCTGTTCAACCTTGAGCGCATCCACCGGGAAGTGAAAGATAATACAAGATGCACAATTTCCGTGTCTCTGAAATGACATAAACCTGGCATCACTGAAACTACAGAGTTCTTACTGTTAGTCAGGGAGAGAAACAGACGGACACGCATTCACTCTAAACACAGAAGGTAGCACATACTGGAAAGGAAAGGATTCAGATGATTATGTTAAAGGGTGTTGGGCAATGAGGCAAACTTAAATGTGACACCATGGAGAGACCTTCAGTAGAATGAGAATATAAAATTGGAAGTGTGCCACATCAGAAACCAGAGTAGGTCACTGAGTACATGGCTGATGGGTGAGTGGGACTTGGTGTGAACTGTGGGCGGAAATGTATTGGAGATATTGCAGCTCAAACTGCGTGTTCTATGTGATGCTGTAGACCACAACAGCAACAGAAGCAAAATTATATTCAACCATAATCTGTAACATTTTGCCTGGGATTATCCCTCAGTCTACCATTACCAATAAGCGAATCTATGCTTCAGAGACGAGTTTGGTGAACATGCCAGGGCAGAACTATGTGTACCTAAAACTGATGGCAAACCATAGAGCTACCACATTTGAGTGTTCACATTCCAAACAGCAGAACTACCATCTGATAGGGAGGGCGGAATGATTGCAAGACCAACAGATCAGTTCAAAGCTCGACTGTCCTGCCAGTTAATTTATTAAACAACTCACTGCAGGAGACGACCTAACACATGTTCCCCTCCTTAATAATGGAACAGCCCTGCACATCAGTGCAAAAGACAAGCATGTAGTTATCTGCGACATACTCAGGCAGAAGTATTGAGTCAATGATCTACCTCACCTCATCAGGATGCCCACAGAATTACAGATAGCAGTTTTCAAACAATCTGATTCGCTCTATGTGACATGAAGAAACATCTGAACACAGTAGATCTGACAAAGGCAATGTACAACAAGCCGTGTCCCTGGGGAAGATGTTTCATTCCAGTTCCAACTCTGAAATCTATATGGCAATGTGGAAAATTACTCAGCTATGATAAGTCTCTTAAGAGGAGAATACTTACAGTATGACCAACATCACCCCCTCAATTCCATAATGACAGTCAAATTGTTGGGAGTTCTTTTTGACAGAGTTGTCAAGCAGTACAGAAATAAACTGCTCAGTATGGTTTGCGACAGGTTACCATGTGGAGATGGAAATGTCACTAGATTTCTAATCCAGACTAGGCTAATGCTCTGGCAGCTGGTGAAAGTTAACAATAATTAATAAAATATCGAGATCTAAAATCTTGATTCAATAATAATGACCTTGAAGCCAATGTCAATTATAAACACCAATTTGCTTCCCCAATGTACTTTCAGGAAGTGAATCTCCCGTGTTTTCCTGGTCTGGCCTAAAAGTAACTCCAGACACACAGATATGTGATATACTCTTCAATGGTCTTTGAAATGGCCAAACAAGACACTCAATTGTATCAAACTGCTCGGAAGTCTTAAAGGATAAAACCAGTCAGAACACCGGGCATCAGCTTCTGCATCAGAAAAGGGAAACACTGGCCTGTCAACACTGCATAGACCTCCTTCCTAACATCTGAGAGCTTGTGACAACATTGACAGTGCTTATCCACAGACTACATAGAAACTTTTGGAATGGAGTAGGTCATTCAACACAGTGAGCCTCCCACGTTCTCACTATGGCCGAGAATCTCCTCAATGCATTTCTCCTACAGCAGACTGAGATATATTGCAATTGATTCCGTCAACCAAATGTTTGAGGTGTTTGCGAATAGCTGAAACCCAAGGACATAATCCTGAGATACTCCACGAGCCTTCATCTCCAATAAAAGGATCCTTTTATCCTGTTTTTCTGGTCCAAGTGCTTCTTTGCTGACCTGCTTTCTTTTTCATATTTTCTCGTCCACTTTTCGTTTAGTAATTTACTGACCTAAAGCTGGATCCAGCGTTTGGAACTCAAGCTAAGTCCAATGCGGAGGAGAGTGAGTCCTTACTTACTTTTCCGGAGCAAGCACATGACCTGGAATTGGCAGCTGCAACATCAGCAGAGTCAACGTGAGTGAGATCGGGCCCAGTGGCAAAAGGTGATACCTGAAGATTGGAAACATGTCGTTGGTTGGGTCCTGCACTGGTTGTGGTGAAGTGCATAGTGGAAGGCCATGATGGTAACATCGATGAGGTGGGCCCAGCAGTAAGAGACATGTTTCTGACATTTGAATGGCCTGGCAGAAGAGACAATGAGCTGGTGGTGGAGGAGTACCTGTCAAGTGGCAAAGATGGTGCCTTAGGTTTAGAAACTTCGATGTTGCTGGGGTCTGGTGTAGATGGGGATGAAGCTGTCATGAAGGGGTTGGGTTGCAGGAGTGGTCGATGATGAGGAGCTGTCTCACAACCCATAAACTCTCTTCAGGCTGTATCCTCTGTTTATTCCACTGTCTTCAATTATTCAAAATGGCACCACTTTGTGGCAACAAGTGAAAGCATTTCACTGTATTTTATTGTATTTATCCTGGAAAGTATACCTAGTCATAAAATTAAAATCAAAAACTTTTACTCACTCTGTACTGCCAGCTGCCCCATTCTGTAACCATGTCCAAATATTTGCCACAATCCCTTAAGATTTGATTTTGCACACTGGGTTTGGGGCTTCAGCAAAAATCTTTCTGGAAATCCCCCTCGTAACCTTATCCTTGTGAATCACCTCTCCCTCAACTTTCTCTGCTCCAAAGTAAACAACCCGAGCTTATCCAGCCTCTCTCCGTAGCTGATATGCTCCATCCCAGGGAGCATCCCGGTGAATCTCCTCTGCAACCCTCCACTACAATCACATCCTTCCTGCAATATGGCTCCCAGAACTACGTACAGTGTTCTAACATGGCCTAACCATAGACTTGTATAGCTCTGACAATCGATACATCGGTGAATGAAGGCTCTGCCTACGGTTCCCTCTGCCTTATTAACTAACGTATTAACCTCAGTCAAAAAGTATATTGCTGGAAATGCACAGCAGATCAGCCAGCATCCGAGCAGCAGGAAAGTCGACTTTTTGAGAGTATACTTTTCATCAGGAATGTGGCCACCAATCTCCCGCTCCTTGCATGCTGCTTGACCGACTGTGCTTTACAAGAACTACACTTCTTTATTCTAATCTCAAACATCTGCAGTCCTTATTTTTTCCCCTAAACTATAACCCTGTGCCGTCACATTCAGGGATTTGTGGAGGAACACCCTCTCAGCTTCTTAGTGTGCTGGCATTCATTGTATACCCCCATTTTTAGTTCCTCCTTCCAAAGTGCATCACCACATGTTTATTAGGGTTACATGCCATCTGATTATCTGATCATTTCATCTGTATCTTCCTGTAACATAAGGTCTTCCTCCTCACTGCCAACCACCCGGCCAATATTTGTGTCAAATACAAACTTAATTAGCACACTCCCTCACCATCACCGCCCCCCCCCCCCCACCCGCTAACACATTCACATTTATGAATACCACAAATAATAAGATACACTGCACTGATCCCTGTGGTACATCAGGGGACACTGGTCTCCAGTCACACAAATAGCCTTCCTCCACCACCCTCTGTCTCCTGCGAATAAGACAATGTTTGATGTAACTCACTAAGTTACCCTTGATATCATGGCTTTTTGTTATCAGTTTCACATATGGGGCTCTGTCAAAGACCTTGCTGAAAACCCATAAGAACAACATGCTCGAAAACAGACAATAACATTCACTTGGTATGACTTCCCTCCTATGATGTCATGCTGACTCCCCCTGATCAAACCTTGCCTCTGCAAATAGAGTTAAATTTTCTCCTTTCTTATTTGCTTCAGTGCTTGCCCTAACACGGATCTAAAACTGACAGGTTAACAGTCAGTTTATTTTCACCATCCTTCCTGTAAAGTGGGACTATATTCGTTGTTCTCCTGTCATCTGGTAACTCCAACTTCCCTGTGGCCAGATTTGGCTTAAGAATTTGAGTCTGCGCCTTTTCTCCTTTGTCTCTAACAGCAGCCTGTAATACAACTTATCCAGACATGGCAATCAGTCCAATTTAATACCAGCCAAAGCCTCCAATCCCTGCTCCCATCTTATATCAGTCTGTTCAAGAGCTTCCCAACCCATCTTTTTGAATTCTGTCCCTGCATTCTCCTTCTCTGAGTAAAACAGAAATGGAGCCTTTATGTAACAATCGATCAATGTTCTCCAGCTTCATACACAGAGTGCTCCCTTGGTCTCTAATGGGCCCTAGTTGTGTCCTGGTTATTTTGTTCTGATTGATATACGTGGACAACATCTTGGGATTCCCCCTAACCTTGCCTGGTAACTCTTCTCCATGTCAGTCCATCTCTCTGTGTGAACTTTCTAAGCTTCACTGCGATCTCATTTCATTTTGGCAATCACGGGAGAACAGAAACTGAGTTTCACCATCAGTTAATCTTGCCTCTAATAAGGTTGGCATGAAAGTAACTGTTTAGATTCTCTGTAGTTTCCAAGTTCGCTGCAAGAAACTATCGTGTGTGGATATTCCCCATTCCACACGTGTCCTTGCCTTCACTTTTCCATCAAGTACCGAGAGAAGCGTTTGGTCATCCTAATGTTTCTTTTTAGTTTGCATTTTTTTTTATTATTTCATTATCAGTTCATTTGTCCTCAAATGTCTCTGAATCCATGGCTTACAACTATATCTGACAATTTCCTGGGCTGCTTCCTTTGATCTAATGCAATCTTTAATTAATTTGTTCACTATTGTTAAGTCACCTTACCCCTTTGCTATTTGAGCTGTGGACAAGAGTATATTGTACTTTTTAAGGTGTTTATTTAAACAACAACCATTCCCTGTCTTCCAGTAAATCATTTTCATGTACTTCTCCAATTCACTGAAGCTAATTTTAGCCGCATACTCAGGTTTATAACCACAGTTTCAAAAATAACTGGTTTGCTTTCAGACGTTATATAAAATTCCATGTATTATAAATACTATTCCCGAAACCTCCTTTTCAGCAGGGTTTTCAATTTGCTCTTCTGATAACATAATATCATCTTCAAAACTGCCTCACCTCGACCTCAGTACTCAACATACTGTTAAAGGAGACCATCTCAAATACCCTAATGAAATCCATTTTCCCAGCATTATTATTCACGTGGGTTACCACCGTTTAGATGTACCTTGAAACTGTTCAATATTACTGTAGTACCCACAAACCTGGATATCTAATTTCCTGTTTTATATCATACCTAACTTTTGTATTCCAACTTTCACTTTGACATATGACTTCCATCAATCTTTTCTTCTCCTTGTTGTTTCTAAGCTTCGCCTTATTAGATTCTGTGGAATCTGAGCTATGTGGCCTCTTGGAAGATTAATGGTAGATTCAGGTGAGATATTTGGTGAAGCCTATTTGGACGTTGAGATAATCTCGTCACGTCATTCATTCTTCTCAAGTGTTATTATGACATTTTCACCAGATCTCCCGTTATGCTGGTGGGGTAGAGAAGGACAATGATCTTTCAACGATGTTATGCATTCCCCCAGACAGCTGAACGTGCTCTAACCTGGCTGGGAACCTTACAGCAGACTGGGAAAGTGTTGCTGATGCTGTACAGGATCATAATCAGATCACATCTAGAGTGGTGTCCACAGATTTAGTCTCCTCACTGAAGAAAGGATATTGCGATATTGGAAGCAGATCAGAAATGGTTCCTTCAACTAATTCCTGCAATGATGCGGTTAACTTACAAGGAAAGGATTATTAGGTTGATCCAATACTCATGAGAGTTTACAAGAATGAAAAGTGACCTTATTTTTACATAGAACACCGGAAAGAGTAAGCAACAGAAGCCAATTACACAGCCAATTCCATTTCTCCAGCCTGTAACACAGGAACAGCAGAAAGGTATTCAGAACTTCGACCCCATTAACCAGAACAGGACAAGGTTATTCAGCCCCTGAATCCTGATATACAGTTACAGGAGGAGGCCAATCAGCCCTTCGAGTCTATAACACTGCACGCAGAGTAGGCCATGAGGCACCAGTATCCTGTTATGCAGCAACAGGATCAGTCCATTCAGCCTCCTCAATTCGCTAACACAGGAACGGGAAGAGATGGGTACACTAGAATAACAGGAGGCCATTCAGCACGAGAATTAAAGAAGGAGATAACATCATTTGAGACTTGTTACGGACAGGTGGAGGTAATTCACCCATGTGTCTGTTGTATGGGAACAGGAGGAGACTAATCACTCCTTCAATCCCCTTTCAGGGATGCAGGAGGTAATTGTTCAGTATCTCGAGCCTGTTGTGAAGGAATATGAAGAGACCTTTCAGCCCCTCAAAATGTTGCACAGCAACAGGAAAATAACACAATCCCTCAGGCTTCTGACGTATTATCAGGAAGAGGAGAAGCAGATTTTGAATCTGTAAATCAGGACATTCCGTCCACTGAGACTATAATGTAGGAACACCATGGGGACATTCAGCCCGTTGAGCATACAAACCAGGAACTGAGTGAATCCATTCAGACACTCATGTCTATTACACAGCAATTGGAGCAGATCTTTTAAAGATTTGTACCTGTTTCAGAGGAACACGGGAAAGGGAACGTAGAGTGTATAGAAAAGTTAGGAATTAGGATAATCATCTTCACTTGTAAATAAAAGGTTGTGAGCAAACTGTTGGGAATTAAGGGAAATTGTGAGACTCCATTATTAATTAATTAACAACAGCGGATTTGCAAAGTAAAACCAGAATACATCAGAATCAACATTTTTTAAGCATTTGTTTGCTAGAATTCTTTAAAGATGTGACATGCAAAGTTAGACAATAGGTATCCTGGAGGAGTAAAATACCTGGACTTTGAAAAGGCATTGATTAAACGCTGCACAAAATATTAAGCTGTGAAATAAGAGGACATGGGTTTGGGAGGAAGGTATTCGCCTGGATAGAGGGCTGGTGAGCCAACAAAATGCAGAGAGATAGAATGGTTGTTTCGTTAGTGGTTGGCAACTTTTGGTGTTGCATAGAGTTCACACCGCATGACCTGCCAATTTACCATCCACAACCACATTTTCAGCTGACAGTAAAACAAGTGGAAAAGTAGGTTGTTGTAATGAAGATGTAGAACATTTACAAATGGGCATGAACAGTTTCGATGAATGTGCCAACATCTGGAAGCAAAATCTTAACGAGGATATTCCCCAGAGGAATCCAACATGTTATGGAAATGGACAGGAACTTCAGAGTACTTACTTGCAGAGGCATCTGGGTGTCCTTGAGCAGACTCAATGCAGGTACAGCAGGGAATGGGAAAAGCAAGTGCATTTTCAGCATTAACTTATAAAAGTATAGAGTATAAATAGAGGGAAGAATTACTGAAACTCTTCAAGGTATTAGGGAGACTGTAGCTGACATACTGTGTTCAGGTTTGTTGTCCTGACTGCAGGAGTGACGTTATTCCAACAAAGGCAGTTCAGAACAAGTTCATTAGGTTGATTCCAGAGATGAATTTGCCTTTTGAAGCAAGTTCGAGCAGTTCATGCCGACGCACTCTAGGTTTGGAAGAATGAGAGGAGACCTCATTGAGGCCTGAAGGAGGTTAAAGGTGATTGACAATGTCGGTGTGGAGTGGACATTTCCTCATCTGGGGCAAACTAGAACAAGAGATCATAGTTTTAGGATTAGGCTGAGCAGATTTAAAACAGGGGTGAGGAGAACTTACTTCTCTCAATGGGTTGTGAATCTGTGGAGCTCACTGTCGTAGTGTGCAGGGGATGATGGGACATTGAATAAATGAAGGGATATGGAGAGCAGGGAGGGGAATGGAACTGACCCGGCGATGACATCAGTCATGATTGTATTCAATGGTGGAACAGGCTTGAGAGGCTGGATAGTTGCTCTTTCTTATTCAGCCCTTCGACTGTGCTCCACAGGAACGGGGAGGACTGGTTATCAAACAGGAAGCAGGTCCTCTCGATAAATCAGTCTTAATCAGTTTGAGAGAACGTAACCAGTGGAATCGCACAGTAACCAGTGCTGGGTCCTCAACTGTTTACAATCGATATCAGTGATCAGGACGGTAGAACAGATGTACTGCTACTAAGTTTAGTGATGACACTCAGGTAAGCAAGACATTAAATTATCAAGAGAATGAGGAGAATCTGCAAATTGATATGGACAGGTAAAGTCAATGAATAATACTTTCCCAAGTGGATTATAACGGAATGTGTAAGCTGCCAGCTTTTTCAGGAAGAATGGAAGGCAGTATGTTACTGAAATGGAGAAGGATTACTCAGCATAGAGATACAGTGTGTTCTGGATGGATTACTCTAACCCATTCAGACATGGGAAGTGTTGCTCCATCTCCCTGATGGTCTGCTCCCTGATATTGCCAATGGTCCTATTGCTCTCAGTACACACGGGATATTTTGATGTGGTTAGTTGGCGGTGCGGAGTGGTGAGGGTGAGGATGTTTTGAGCCGTGCATGAAGGACCGAGAGACTATCCTTTCTTTCCGAATGGAGATCCAAAGACGATGGGAATGGCCGACTGCTTCTGAATGAATATGCAGTGGCATCTGCCAGGACAGTGAGTAGACACCAACAGGACGCCCTGTGCATGGGCACACTGTAACGTTAATGGAGTGAGAGTTTCTTCACTTCCTCTCGATCCCTCATTATCATGGGGATCCCACAGAGCCATTTACATCATCGGGAATCCTGCTATACTGAGAAATCATGGATACACCTGGCAGCTCTCTGCTCAGAGAGAAAACATTTACCTCATCCACAATATATATCCTCCGTCAACAAATGGTGGCATTGATGTTGAGATTAGATTACTTACAGTGTGGAAACAGACCCTTTCACCCAACAAGTCCACACCAACCCGACAAAGAGCAACACACCAAGACCCAGTCCCCTACATTTACCCCTTCACCTAACACTATGGGCAATTTAGAACCGAGATAGAATATAGAAATAGAACAGTACAGCACAGAACAGGCCGTTCAGCCCACGATATTGTGCCGACCATTGATCCTCATGTATGCACCCTCAAATTTCTGCGACCATATACATGTCCAGCAGTCTCTTAAATGTCCCCAATGACCTTCCCTCCACAACCGCTGCTGGCAACGCATTCCATGCTCTCACAACTCTCTGTGTAAAGAACCCGCCTGACATCCCCTCTATACTTTCCTCCAACCAGCTTAAAACTATGACCCCTCGCGTTAGTCATTTCTGCCCCGAGAAATAGTTTCTGGCTATCGACTCTATCTATGCCTCTCATTATCTTGTATACCTCAATTAGGCCGTCTCTTCTCCAATGAAAAAAGTCCGAGCTCAGTCAACCTCTCCTTATAAGATAAGCCCTCCGGTCCAGGCAGCATCCTAGTAAACCTCCTCTGAACCCTCTCCAAAGCATCCATATCTTTCTTATACTAGGGCGACCAGAACTAGAATCAGTATTCCAAGTACATTCTAACCAAAGTTTTATAGAGCTGCAAAAAGATCTCACGACTCTTAAACTCAATACCCCTGTTTAATGAAAGCCAAAAGACCATATGATTTCTTAACAACCCTGTCCACTTGGGTGATCATTTTAAGGGATCTTTGTACCTGCACCCCAAGATCCGTCTGTTCCTCCACACTGCCAAGAATCCTATCCTTAATCCTGTACTCAGCTTTCAAATTGGACCTTCCAAAATGCATCACCTCACATTTATCCAGATTGAACTCCATCTGCCACCTCTCAGCCCATCTCTGCATCCTGTCAATGTCCCGCTGCAGCCTACAACAGTCCTCTATACTATCAACGACACCTCGAACCTTTGTGTCATCTGCAAACTTGCTGACCCATCCTTCAATCCCCTCATCCAAGTCATTAATAAAAATTACAAAGAATGGAGGCCCAAGGACAGATATATGCAGTTTAGGCGAAATGGCATTGCTAAATTGCCCGGAACGTTCAGTGATATGTAGGTTATTTGCACTAGTCAGGGGTAAATATGGAGTAATAGGGGAGGGGAATGCGTCTGGGTAATTTACTCTTCGGAGGGTTAGTATGAACTTGTTTGGCCAAATGGCCGGCATCCACTCTGTAGGGATTCTAAACCTGAACCCAATTTGTAATTATCGATTTTGAACTGGGCAATTGTTCCCACTTTGCTATGGAACAGACCAGACTGCCTTCACATGCTTTAAGATGGTAGCCTGGACACCAACCTTGTCTTAGGTTAGATTTCCAACAGTATGGAAACAGGCCATACAGCCCAACAAGTCCACAATGACCCACCGGAGACATAACCACCAGCCCCTCTCCCCTACCCCATATTTACCCCTGACGAATGCACCTAACACTATGGGCAATTTAGCATGACCAATTCACCTGACCTAAACATCGTTGGATTGTGGGAGGAAACCACAGAACCCAGAGGAAACCCACGCAGATACAGAGAGAATGTGCAAACTCCACACAGTCATCAGTGGGAATTGTACCTGGGTCCCTGGTGCTGTTGCCCCACTACCTTTTAGTAAAGTTAGATGTGAAATGGGTACTCCAGATGTGATGCGGCTGGTCAAAACACTCAACCTTAACCAAAACACAATTTATTTAAACACCATAATAAAAATACATACAAAAAGAAGAGATGTTTAGAATAACATAACTATTGGAAATCTTAACAGTGTATTAGATACAGCACTTTCCAATAATGAAGAGTTCCAATGTAAGAATTCCATAAACTTGTCTCTTGGCAAAAAGACACATCCAATCTAGGACGAAACAGCATCAAGACAGATTTCAGAGAGGATACAGCTAGGGATCATTTGCTGAAGCATCCAACCCTTCTCCCACCCCAGGCACCTGGTGATTGTTACAGCTGAGCAAACCTGGAAAGTCTGGTCTGTGAAAGCTGGCCATTGTTTTTTAGATTAGATTACTTACAGTGTGGAAACAGGCCCTTCGGCCCAACAAGTCCACACCGCCCCACCGAAGCGCAACCCACCCATACCCCTACATTTACCCCTTACCTAACACTACGGGTAATTTAACATGGCCAATTCACCTGACCTGCACATCTTTGGACTGTGGGAGGAAACCGGAGCACCCGGAGGAAACCCACGCAGACACGGGGAGAATGTGCAAACTCCACACAGTCAGTCGCCTGAGGCAGGAATTGAACCCAGGTCTCTGGCGCTGTGAGGCAGCAGTGCCCTATCACTATTTATTTTAAAAAAACACCCTAAAAGCCTCCTAAGTTATTTACTTCAGCCGTTTGCAGTAGGAAGTTCGGCCTTTAAGATCTCTCTTTAAAGAAAATGAGAAAATAAACTTTTTTTTAAAGTGAGAGCATTGTCACAGATGTTAGACACCTGGTCTTTTACAATAATACTCAATGGGATTCCTCATGTTACTGACCACACAATCAGCTCAAAGGGGCAGATACAGAGGTCAGATGTTCAGTGGGCAGGCACAGAGCATCTTTCAAAGACATGAGTCAAGGTTGCTGACACCCCGATCCAACATGGAGCACCACATGGGACACACGGAGAAATGAACAACCGATGGATACACACACACCTTTCCAATATGGAACACCACATGGGACACACGGAGAAATGAACAACCGACGGATACACACACACACACACACACACACACAAAAACACACACACACACACACACACACACACACACACACACACACACACCTTTCCAATATGGAACACCACATGGAAGTGAATAACAGGCTGACACACACTACCTACCTCTTTCCCACCTCCCACCCCCCCACCCCCCATCCGTGTAACACCACATGGCACACACTGGGAAGTGAACAACAGCCTGACACACACCATTTCATTGCTTCTGAGCTTCACAATGCCAGCACTCAACACACTAGAGAGTCAAAGCCCAAGGTTATGGAAAGTTACAGGGGGATAGAGAGATTCACATTAAAGACAGAAACAGACAATTAACTAACTGAGACCATGTTCTGGAAATATGGAGAAAAAGACTGGGGAGTGGGACAAACTGGAGAATTGATCACCTAGAGAGCAAAATTACAAGAACGAGATCATTGAATAAAGGTATTTTCGGATCAGCTGAAATGGATTGTTTCATCAAATTCTGAATCGGTATAACGGAACACTTCAAACAACATACGCTGTGACAAGATGACAGGCCAACATGGAGAGCTGTGCAGACTGTGCGAGTGCATTGCTCAGTAGACTGGATTATCTGTCCAGCATGAGGAGTATTGAAAACTGTACTTAAAGGAAACCAGGTTAAATATGAAAAATTGGCAGGGATTTGGATAATCCACACAGAGGAACTGAGGGAAGTTTCATGGACAGATCAGTTAAAGTACTTGAGAATAGTAAAATAAAGGCATTGCCAGACACAACAGCGATATAGATCATCGTGCACAAGAATGTCAGATGGATGGAAATTTGATCTGAGTTCGAATCAGATTTCTGCAGGTTTCAAACCGAGAGTATCAGCAGCAGATTGTTGTTATCATTAAGTCTGTGTTACACAGCTCAAGGTTTAAACAGCAGATGGGTTATGCCAGTGAAGTATATTCTGGAACAGTGAATAGTTAAAGTTAATAATGGTCAGGAATCAGCTCATGGCTAAAGGGATGACCAATGTTGTGATTCGTCTGGTTAAAACACCACCTGCAGGTTCCCCTCCAAGCCACTCACTACCCTGACTTGGAAATATACCGTTGTTTCTTCACAGTCGTTGGGTCAAAATCCTGGAATTCCCTCCCTACCAGCATTATGGGTCAACCGACAGCAAGTGAACTGCAGCGATTCAAGAAGGCAGCTCACCACTACCTTCTCAAGGGCAAATAGAGGGAGGCTATCAATGCTGGCCAGCCAGCGACACCCAAGTCCAAGAAATGAATGAATAAAAATATTGGCCAGGGGTGAGATGGAGTCCCAGGAAGGAAACTGAGTTAGTAAACATAATAGACGACAATGACCTCCACGCTCCCAATATTTAAATAAAAAGGACAATGAGACAATGGTTCACATCTGAAACTGAGTAGGTCAACATAGAGACCCATGAGTAACACTGCCAGAAGCAAGGAGCGAGACAGTAATTGAACAAGTTCACTGATGCAGTTAGACATGATCTGCTGAATGGATATCTGGATTCAGAGTCTCAACATGAACAATAATCGTGGCAAGAAGTGAAGACTATATGAAAGAACAGTAATGCAGTCGTAATTAGTTTAAAGGAAAACATATCTGGACAGTGAGACTTACCAGGAACACCAACGATAGACAGGAGAGGATAATAAAAATATTGAATAATGCGAAGAGCACAATAAATCTGCAAATTCAATGACAACCAATAATAATTTGTAGAAAGATACCAAACATAAAAGGATAAACTCCTGTCCATTGTTGTAACGTTCCAGTCCAAAGTTCTCAGATTCGGATCCATTGTTGGAACATTCCAGTATAATGTTCTCAGATTCTGATCCATTGTTGTAACATTCAAATCTGACGTCCTCAGATAATGATCTCTCCTCCCCCTTCTCTCTGGAGCTGCTGATCCCTGTTAGTGCTGTCAGTGATGTTTCCACTCATACTATGGCATAACACATTGAACGGAGCCCATTGATCATTAAAAGATGGAAACTCTCCACTGGGATAATTACAAAACACGGTGACTGCCATTAATCAAAGTCACTAAACAAACAAGTTCAGTTAACCCTTTCCTTACATAACATTTCACATCACAATAAAAGGGAATATTTACTCAATCTGAATGGAATGGATGAGGGTTACTGATGAATGGCCTATAAATCTTGCAATTTATAAAAACTTTTTCATTGTATGTGGGAGTATTGTCAGCGCACTGCGGGGCAGTATATGTCCCGCTCTGTTTATAAAGGAGAAAGGGAAAGGAGAATATTAACAGAAAAGCTAATAAGATGTCTGGTGGGGAAATTACGGGATGCATTAACTCAAGCGACAAAATTAGGATTGCAGATACTGGAGATCAGAGTCGTGAACGTGGTGCTGGGAAAGCACAGGCTGTCAAGCAGCATTGGAGGAGCATCGGCATTTCTTGTGTAAGCTTTTCATCAGGAATGCTGTTTGCGGCCCAAGGGTACTGAGAGATAAATGGGAAGGGGATGGTGCTAGGGGAAGGTAGCTGAGAATGTGATAGGGCGATGAAGTTGGTGTTGGAGGTAAAATGTCGGAGAGGAAGGTGGAGTGGATGGGGAGAACGAATATGTATAGGTAAGACAGGTCATGGGTGCTGGATTGGTAGGGTAGATCTGGGATAAGGTGGGGGGAGGGGAAATGAGGAAACTGGTGAAATCCACATTGACCCCATGTGGTCGCAGGGTCCCAAGGCAGAAGATCAGTATTTCTTCCACCAGGCATTGATGGTTAAGGTTCGGTGGTGGAGGATGCCCAGGACCTGAATGTCTATGGCGGAATGGGAGGGGGAGTTAAAGTGTTCAGCCACGGGGTGGTGAGGTTTGTTGGTGCCGTTGTCCCAGAGATATTCCCTGAAGTGTTCCACACGTTGGCATTCTATCTCCCCAATGTTGAGGAGACGACAGGAGCAATGGATACTGTAGCTGACTTGTGTAAGTGCAGGTAAAACTCTGAAGGATGTGCAAGGATCCTTTGGGGTCTCGGACAAAGGTTAGGGTCCTGGTTTTCCAATTCATGCGGTGGCAGTGGAAGGTGCCAGGAGTGAATGCTGTGTTGGTGGGTGGTGTGGACCTGACAAAGGAGTCACGATGGGAATGTTCTTTATGGAAAGCAGATCAGGGTGGGAAGGGGGGAATATATCCATGGTAGTGGGGTCTGTTTGTAGGTGGCGCACACGGGGGAGGATAATGCGTTGTATCTAGAGGTTTGGTGGGATGGAAGGTAAGGAACGGGGTGTTCTTTTCCTGTTGAGTTTGGAGGGGTGGGATTCGAAGGCGGAGGTGTGGGAAGTGGATGAGATGCAGCGGATGGCATTGTCGACCATGCGGGAGGGTAAATTGCTGTCTTTGAAGAAGGAGGCCATCTGGGATATATACTGGGTTCAAAGAGTGGTGCAGGAAAAACACAGCGGATCAGGCAGCATTCGAGGAGCTGGAAACTTCGACATTTTCACACTCTCGACTCTAATCTCTCACATCTCCAATGCTCACTTTCGCTAGTTTTAGTCACTTCTGTAATACTGCCTTTAATGCTGTTCACACTGCTCCAGGAAAGATGTTGTTAAACTTGAAAGCATGCAGAAAAGATTTCCAAGTATATTGACAGAGTTGTGCAGGGTGGTGGTGGCGAGTGATGGAGAGTATGAATGGGCTGGGACGATGTTCCCTGGAGCGTTGGTTCTCAGGAGTGACCTTACTTAGGTTCATTGCGGTGAATTCCGATGCTCCAGGATGAGCAAGGCCAAAGGCCAGGGAAATAGACAGAATAGTTATTCACATTGAAACTGGACAATTACTCACGGGACAACATGTTGCTGAACCTCTGGAGTTAGACTGAAGAATGGGACTGGCTGGGGGAGTCAGAATTTGGAGGGTCCAATCACATGATTGCGAACAAAAATAAAGGCACTGCCATATCAACTGAAAGGATCCATTATATCACATTCTCAATCCACCTCACAGAACCAGACCAGGAATTATAAACCCAGAGGAGATATCAGTTCAGCATGGAGCACTGCCCAGACCCGGCTAGTGTACTGCTGAACAACACCCTGCAATCAGTCCAGAGCGGAACACTGTGCACATAATAGCAATGCATTGATCTATAAACCCAGATAAGCTATGTGACCAGGGTGTGGAATTGTGTCCATCACCCTAGTACATTGCTCAGTAACACTGTGTGAGATGACTGCCCAGTGAGGGGAAACGTGCAGCCCATGCTGGAAGTGACAGGATGTGCAGCTCCCATCCAATTACAGCTCCATATCTCCCTTGTGCCATGACAAGGGGGTGCTGTGGGTGTGAATATCACTGCCAGAGAGAGATGGCGGGGAAATCAGTTAAAGTATTAACAAATGGGAGGGGTTTGTGGAATAGACAGAGTGAGCGAGATTGAGAGACAGTGTCATGGAAGGATGTGTGCATGGTTCCAGAATGCTGAATTGAAGAAATTTCTACCGTATCTTGCACCATGAGCAAATGATCCCAGGAATGATGGGTGAACAGGATATTGGTGTGAGCATGGTTTGAGCTCCCCACCCAGCTCAGTGCAATATCTGCAATCTGAAGAAATGTCCAGCAATAAAGAACAAGCATCAATAACCTTCCCCGTTCTATCAGGAGCAACACAAATTCCCAGCTCGGCGAACAGAACCACAACAATCAGGATAAGGCTCACCATATTCTCTCTGCTCCCGCAACCCCACTGTATATCTGTTATAGCACTTACCCCCAATCAAGGCTCATGCTCCACCACCCTCACTACCGCATGCAGTCTCTCTCTCTCTTTCTCTCTCTCTCGCTCCATGTTAACTCCCACACAAATAACACTGCATGGATACAACACTGTGGACCGACTACTTCTGGACACCACCACACCTGCACCAGACTAACCACTCCCACCCTCCCTCCCTCCCTTGCTCCCATTCCAGGAGAAACAGCCTGGAATAGGACAGAAAGGGCCAAGCTGGGTGGTGGAGTTCCCGATATCCGTTCCCTCACTCCCCCCGCCTTGTGGACAGGACCCTGGTATGAGCCGGAGAGGACCGGGACACCTCGTGTGGAGACTCTGAAACATCCACGTCCCACCGACCAAGTAAACAGCAATGTTCAGTGAAAGGAAATTCTCACTTTAAAGCCACTGTCAGTTCTGTTTCCTGGGCACAACTTAGAAGCCGTGGCCCTGATGCCATCTCTCTTTTGTGTCGAGCTGGTACAAATGGAATCCCCATGGTCTCAGTGGGCAGGAGGGTGTGTGCAAAACACATCGTCACCACCACCTCCCAGGAAGGGAGCACGGAGGCTCCCTCCTACACATCCTTCTGTAAACAGCTCAGATATTGAAACTGATCTGTGATATTTACTGCTCTCCCCACTTGTACTGACATATTCAATAAGATGTGCACATATACACCCTCTGCTCGTACACCCCTTTATAATGGTCCAGAATTTTTTATATTGACTTTCCGAGTTAATCCTACCAAGGTGCATCATCTCACACTGATCTGCATTGATCCTGATCTGCCATAAACCTGACAACTACACCAATATGTCACTGTCCTGTTAGAGTTCCACACTGTCCTCCACACACTTTATAATTCTTCCAGGTTTGGTATCTGAGAACATTGAAATTGTCATACAGTCACACTCCACACAGAAGTACTGACTCACTCACTACTATTGTGAGCAAGTACAATATTAACACACTCCCTAAGGACAGACTTAAATATTGTCACACACCAGAGTGAATAATTGAAATATTGACAAGGTCACCGTGGAGCAAGAGAAATACTGACAGACACTCCAAGTCTGTATTAGATTTTGTGTATTAGTGAGTGTCTCTACGTCTCGGTATTAGTGTGTGTCTATCTGTGTGTATCAGTGTGAGGCGAGTCTGCAGTCTCTATGGTGCTGAAAGTGACGTAGTAGCCCCGAAACAAGATCCTTTCATTTCTGTCCACAGAAGCTGTCAGACCGGCTGAGCTTTCTGTTGCTGTCAGTCTCTGCTGGCCTCTCCACACCACTGAACAGGTGGGAATGGAGGGTGAAAATCCTCAAGGATCCAGTTTGGAAGCGACAGAGGGAGGGCAGCTGCTCACAGCACCATCAACACACACACAGACAGACAGACACACGCATACACATACACAGACACAGACACACACACCGACACACAAACTCACACACGCACACACAGATACACAGTCCCACACACACAGAAAACACAAACACGCACACAAACACACACACACAAACGCACAGACACGGACACACAAACACAAACAGTCTCATACATACAAACGCAGACACACCCACCCACACACACTGATGCACACACACTCAGAAACAGGCACACACAGATGTAGACATACACACGCGGTCAAACACAGATACATATACAGATGCATACACACTCACAGAAACAGACACAAACGCATCCACACATACAGCAGCACACAGACACACACACACACACACATACTGACAGAAATCCCACTCCCCGAAAGACACACCCACACACACCCAGATGCAGAGAGATACACAGACGCACAAACAGACATACAGAGATGTACACACACTGACCGACACACATACACGCATGCTCGCACACACAACACACACAGCCAGATTTCACCAGTTTCCTCACTCCCACCCCCCCGCCCCCCTTATTCCAGTTCCAAACTTTCAACTCTGTACCTCCCTCTTGAACTGTACTACCTGTCCATTTTCCTGCCCACCTATCCACTCCACCCTCCGGTCCAACTGATCACCTTCACCCCATCTTCATTTAACAATCGCCTTCCCAGCTCCGTTCCCCCCCAGCACCACTCCCTCACATTTATCCCTCAGCCCCCTTGGCCAACAAACCTCATTCCTAATTAAGGGATTTTGCGCTATATTTCAAGTCTCCTGCTCCTTGGATTCTGCCTGAATGGTTGCAGTTTTTCAGCACCACATTGGTTCAATACAGACACACACAGGCGCAGAAACACACACACAGACAGACACACTCACACATGGACAGACAGAAAGACAAACACACATACCAACACATGCACAAACGCACAGACTTCCCACCTACGAAGACATTCACCCTCCCCCTCCACATACACAGATACCCACACTCCCTTTGTAAACATACAAAGAATAAAGACAATTTACAGCCCAGGAACAGTCCCTTCGGCCCTTCAAACCCGAGCTGATCCAAATGTACTGTCCAAACCTGTCAGTCAATTCCTAAGCATTAGTATCCCTGTGCTCCCCACCAAATCATGCATCTGTCCAGACGCATCTTAACTGAATCTACCGTGCCTGCCTCTCCCACCTCTGCTGGCAATGCGTTCCACATGCCCACCACCCTCTGTGTGAAGTACTTGCCGGGTGTATCCCACTTAAACTTTCCACCTCTCATATTGAAAGTGTGATCTCTGTTTATTGAATCCCTTCACCCTGGAAAAAAAGCTTGTCTCTATCCAGCCTGTCTATACCCTTGACGATTTTGTAAACATCAATCAGATCCCCCCTCACTCTTCTTTTTTCTAGTGAAAATAAGACTATCCTACTCAAACTCTCTTCATAGCTAACACCTCCCGCCAGGCAGCACCCTTGTAAACCTTATCTGCACCCTCTCTAAAGCGCCCACATCCTTTTGGTAATGTGGCGACCAGAACTGTACACAATATTCTAAATGCGGCCGAACCAATGTTTGTACAATTTTAACATGACTTGCCAGCTCTTATACTCAAGATCCGGTCCAATGAAGGCAAGCATACTATATGCTTTCTTGACCACTCTATCCGCCTATGCAGCAACCTTCAGGGTACAATGGACCTGCACTCCCAGATCTCTCTGCCCATCAACCTTTCCCATGGCTCTTCCATTCATTGTATAATTTGCTCTAGAACTAGACTTTCCTAAATGCATCATCTCACATTTATCTGGATTAAACTTTATCTGCCACTTTTCCGCCCAACTCACCAGTCTATCTATATCCTCCTGTATTCTCTGACAATCCCTTATTCTTTCTTCTACTCCACCAATCTCTGTGTCATCTGCAAACTTGCTGATCATACCAATGGTGCCCTCTTCTAGATCATTTATGTATATTACAAACAACAGGGTCCCAGCACTGACCCCATGTGGAACACTGCTGGTCACCTTTCTCCATTTCAAGAAACTCACTTCAACTACTACTCTCTATCTCCTGTTGCTCAACCAGTTCTTTATCCGCCTAGCTGCACACCATGTGACTTCACTTTCTCCATTGGTCTACAATAGGGAACTTTATCAAACGCCTTACTAAAGTCCATGTATATGTCATCAACAGCGCTTCCTTCATCTAACAACTTGGTTACTTACTCGAAGAAATCTATTAAGTTGGTAAGGCACGATGTCCCCCGCACAAACCTATGTTGCCTATCACTGATAAGCTCATTCTTTTCAAAATATAAATAGATCATATCTCTTAGTTTTCTCTACAGCACATTCCCCACCACTGACGTCAGGCTCACTGGTCTGTAGTTATGCAGAATATACCCACTACCCTTCTTATACAGGGGGACAACATGAGCTACCCTCCTGTCCTCTTACCTCGCCAGTATTTAAGGATGCCACAAAGATATCTTTCTGGGCCCCAGCTATTTCCTCTCTCGCCTCCCTCAACAACTTGGGACAGATCCCATCCGGTCCTGGGGATTTGTCCACCTTAATAGCCTCAAGCATACCCAACACATCTTCCCTCTTTTTGACAACGTGATCCAGACTAATCAAAAGTCTATGTCTAATCTCAAGATTCATCATGTTCCTCTCCTCAGTGAACACTCTCAGATTCGGCACACAGCCTTCCTTCGTTGTATTTTAGTGGACCAATCGTTTCGCTAGTTACCCACTTGTTTCTTATATAAGAATAAAACTCTTTGGGATTTTCCATAATTCTGCTGACTAAAGCTATTTCATTATCCCTTTGTGCCGCTTGATTCCTTGTTTAAGACTTGTCCTACTCTTCCAATATTCCTCCAGGACCCGTTCTGTTCTCAGCTTCCTAGATCTTATGTACGCTTCCCTTTTCCTCTTGGATCGTCGTACAATTTCTGCTCTCATCCACAGTTCACAAATCTTGCCCTTCCTATCCTTTGCCTTCAACGGGACATGCCTATCCTATACTATCTTTAGCCTATCTTTGAAAGCCTCCCACATCTCAAATGTGGAATTCCCTTCAAATAGCTGCCCCCAATCCACATTTCCCAGTTCCTGCCGAATTTTGATATAATTGGCTTTGGTCCAGTTTAGTACCCTTCCCTGATAACCACTCTCTTCTTTATCTACAAGTATTCTAAAACTTACAGAATTGTGGTCACTGTTCCAAAAGAAATCCCCTACCGTCTACAAGTGGTAGACAAGAAATCTACCACTTGTCCTGGCTCGTTCCCAGTATCAGGTCCAATATAGCCCCTTCCCTCGTTGGACTATTGAAATACTGCTCTAGACAAGTCTACTGGACGTTTCGTGTAAATTGTACTCCATCCAGACCGCTAATTCTAAGTGTATCCCAGTCAACGTTGGGAAAATTAAAATCTCCCATCACCACTACCCTATTGCCTCTACATCTATTCATAATCTGGTTACCTGTTTGTTCTTCTTCCTCAAGCTCACTGTTGGGAGGTCTGTAATACAGTCCCAACAGTGTAACTGCACCCTTCTTATTTCTCAGCTCCACCCATAATGCCTTACTACCCAAGACCACCATAGTGTCCTCCTTTACCACAGCCGTGGTATCGTCCTTGACCAGCAATGCAACTCTACTTCCTCTTTTACTTTCCTCCCTGTGCTGTCTGAAGCGTCTATATCCTGGAACACTTAGTCGCCAATCATCATGCCCTTCCTTAAACCAAATCTCTGTGATGGTAATAATGTCATACTCCCAGGCACCAATCCTACCCCTAAGTTCATCTGTCTTACATACTATACTCCTTGCATTAAAGTAGATGCATTTCAGGCCACCAATTCTTTTGCACTCACCTGTTCTCTGCCTACTCTTCCCTTTATTAATCTAATCTTCATAATTCTTACAGTCTCCAGTCTCCACCTCGCTGCCTACTTGTTTTCTCTTCTGGTTCCCAGTCCCCTGCTGCATTAGTTTAAAAACTCCCCAACAGTAGGAGCAAAATCTCCCCCAAGGACATTGGTTCCAGTCTGGTTCAGATGTATACAGTCCCTTTTTTATAAATCCCACCTTTCCCAGAACTGGACTCAATGTCCAACAAATCTGAACCGCTCCCTCCTACACCATCTCTCAAGCCACGTGTTCATCCTGCCTATTTTTTCATTTCTACACTGGCTAGTACATGGCACTTGTAGCAATCCCAAGATCACAAGCTTTGAAGTTCTCCTCTTTAACTTCTCTCCTAGCTCCCTGAAATCTTCTTTCAGGAACTCATCTCGCTTTCTACTTATATTGTTGGTGCCTACATGCACCAAGGCAACGAGCTGTTTACCCTCCCCTTTTAGAATGCTCTGCAACCAATCGTTGACATCCCTGACCCGAGCGCCTGGAAGTCAACATACCATCTGGGAGTCCAGTTTTTGGCCACAGAATCTCCTATCTACTCCCCTCACAAAAGGATCCCCTGTGACGATGGCCCAACGAGTCTTTTTCCCGCCCTTCTGAATAGCAGTGCCGGCCATGGGTGCCATGATCCTGGCAACTGCTACCCTCCCCGTGAGCCATCTCCTCCAACAGTATCCAAAACGGTATACCTGTTTTGCAGGGAGATGACTGCAGGGGACACCTGCACTGCCTTCCTACATTTTTTCTGTCTTTTGGTCACCCATTCATTCTCTCCATCAACAACTCTAACTGCAGTGTGACCAGTTCACGAACCGTGCTATCCAGTCCCTCTTCAGCATCGCGGATGCTCCACAGTGAGTCCATCCACAGCTCCAGAGCCGTCATGCGGTCAAACAACAGCTGCAGCTGGACGCACTTGCTGCAAGTAGAAGAGTCAGGAATGTCAGACACGTTCCTAAGCTCCCACATCAAGCAAGAGGCACATGCAACGGGTCTGATGTCCCCAGCAGTTACTAGCTTAGCTTTATATGAACTAACTGAAACTAGACAATGCACTTAAATAAAGGAAAAGGGAAAGATAAGAAATAAAAGCCTTACCTTACAGCGTCATTTTCTTCTGGTTAGAAGAGGGGAGGGGGGCAGGAGAGAGATATAGCACATGCAGTATCTCGGGTTTATACACTGCCCAAATATATATTAAGCTCTTACCTTCCTGGCAGCCTTCGCTTTTCTCCTTCTTCTCTCTTCGCCGCTCTGGCAAAATGGAGGCTGTCTGTGTATGGGTGGTTGTTGTATGTGTTTCTGTGTGTGTATGACTCTGTGTGCGTGTGCGTGCCTGTGTGGTGGTTTGTATACAGGCACACACACACACACACAAAATACACACACACAGACATGCTGAAACAGTCACATACACGCCCACATTCCCCACACATGCACTGTATGCTAACACTGACACATACAAACAGATATATACACTCAAGCAGACACACACTAACACAGATGCAGATACACACAAAAAGAACACATACACAATACATACACATAGACACAGAGAAACACATACGTGCACACGCATACAGGCACACACATACACACAGAGATAGACATATACACAGGCACACAGACAGAGGCACACACGCATTGACATACAACACACAGAAAAGACACACATACAAAACATCGCACAGGCACGCACACACACACACAGACCCACACACACAGGCACTCAAACAGACAGATATCACAACCACCCATACGCAGACACCCAGATTCCCCACACACATATATACAGAAACACAGGCACGCGCACACACAGATCATGGACACACACTAACACACAGACGCACATACATACACACGGCTGCACATACACAGACATACAAATGCAAAGACCTACACAGTGACATGCGCACATTGAAACACACACACACACACACACACATCCTGTAAAATGTAATGTTTAGTGACTTAACCTTACAAATAATCTTACATGTAAGAAAGGATTGAAAAGTCCTAAAACGCACCAGCAGAGCATGGCATTAGCAAAAGAAGCAGAGACAGAGGGAGAGGGACAGGGAGGAAGGGAGGTTTTGAACCCCATTCAATGATTCACCCCAAAAAATGTTCTCATTGCACATAGATGCAGAGATAGAGATACAAACATGCATAAACACACAAATACAGGAACACACAGGGAGATAGTTACACATAGCTACACATACAGACACACACAAATCAACAAGTGCAGACAGAAATATGCAGATACAGACTTGGACATACAAAGGCACATGGAAACAAAGAGTTACACAGGAGGTTTGAAAACAGACCTATCATCCCAGACACTCAATGCTAACAATAATCTCAAACTCAACTATTCCCACGTTCCTGCGCTTGGATCATATTTTTCGGATCCTTCTTTTATTCTTGTACTTAATAAAATGTATTTTAAACATTTTAACTTTACCCACATCTATCACTTCTGAGGACGTTCATACCATGCACGAACCAAATGATGTGTAATCACAATGCACTTCATAGATCCTAATCAACTATACACAAGAATTCTGTGGGAAGCTCGGGAAGTGATTGTTAGAAATCTTGATGAGATGTTCTTATCATCAATATCTACAGGTGAGGTACTGGAAGACATGAGGCTGACTAACGTGGTGCTATTATTAAACAAATTGGCAAGGAAATGCCAAGAAACAATAGACCAGTGAGCCTGACATTGGTGTTGGGCAAGTTGTTGGAGAGAATCCTAACGACAGGATTTGCATGTATTTGGAAAGACAAGGACTAATAAGGGAAAGTCAACATGGCTTTGTGCATGGGAAATCCTGTCTTACGAACTTGATTACTTTCTTATTGAAAAAGTAACAAAAAACATTGATGAAGGCAGAGCAGTGGAGGTGATCCATAATGACTTCAGCAAGGCATTCGACAAGGTTCCCCATGGAAGACTGGTTAGCACGGTGAGATTTCATGGAATACAGGGAGAACTAGCCATTTGGATACAGACCTGACTCAAAGGTAGAAGACCTTTGAGGGTGGTGGTGGAGGATTGTTTTTTCAGACTGGAGCCCTGTGAACAGTGGTGTGCCACAAATATTGTTGCTGGGTCCACTACTATTCATCATTTACATAAATGATTTGAATGTGACCACCAGACGTATGGTTAGTAAGTTCATATTTAACACGAAAATTGAAGGTGCAGTGGACAGAGAAAACGAGTTAGAGATGGAGATTAATTTAGATAAATGTAAAGTGCTGCATTTTGGAAAGGAAAATCAAGGCCAGGCTTATACATTTAATGTTAATTCCCTGAGGAGTGTTGCTGAACAAAGAGACCTTGGAGTGCAGGTTCATAATACTTTGAAAGTGGAGTCGCAGGTATACAGGATAGTGAAGAAGGTGTTTGATATCCTTGTCGTTGTTGGACAATGCATTGAATGTAGGAGTTGGAAGGTCATATTGCGGCTGTGTAGGACATTGTTTAGGCTACTATTGAATACTTTGTGCAATTATGGTCTCGCTCTTCGAGGAAGGATGTGTGAAACAAAAAGAATTCAGAAAAGATTTACAAAGATATTGCCAGGGTTGGATGTTTTGAGATTTATGGAGAGGCTGAATATGCCTGAGTTATTTTCCCTGAAGCATCAGTGATTGAATTGTGATCATAGATGTTTATATAATTACAAGTGGAATGGGTAGTGTGAATAGCCAAGGTCTTTAACCCAGGGCAGCATGTTCCAAAGCTAGAGGATATATGTTGAAGGACAGAGGGACAATACTTAAAAGGGATCTAGGGGCAACGTTTTCAAAGAGACAGTGCTTTGTATGTAACCAGCTGCCAGAGGAAGTTGTGCAGGCTGGGACAATTACAACATTTAAAAGGCATCTGGACAGGCACATGAATAGGAAGTGTTTAGGGGGATATAGGCCAAATACTGGCAAATGGAACTACATTAATGTAGGACATCTGTTTGGCAGGGTCAAGTTGGGTAGAGCTGGGTAGCTCTATGACACTTTGTCTTCTGTAAACCTTTCTCCCGTCATCTTAAAATTAGCACCGAGTCTTGAAATCCAAAACCCGAGGGAAAGGGCACCTTCCATTCAACATTATCTATAACCGTCATTGTGCTATAAATCTCTATAAGGTTGATACTGCCTCAACCTTCTACCCTGCATTGGCAAAGGTCCCAGTCCATCGAGCCTGTCCTTATAACTTAAACACTCCATTCCCAGCAACAGACTGATAAATCCTTTCTGAACCCTCTCCGGTTTAATAATATCCTCAATGTAACTGGGTGACCAGAACTACACAGTACTTCAGGAAAGACCGCACGAATGTCCAGTGCAACCTGAATATAATGTTCCTGCTCCTGTACTCAAAGGTCTGAGCAATGAAGGCTAGCAAACCAAACGCCTTCATAACCACCCTGCCAACACATGATACAAACTTAAAAAAAACAGAACCCGAGATCTCTCTGTTCTACAATACTACCAATGGCCCAACATTTAATTGTAGGTGTCCTCTCCTTATTTGTTTTCCTAAATTGTGATACATTTTATTTATTGAAATTAAACTCCAGCTGACACTCCTCAGCCCAGTGATTGAGAGTACTGGGGAAGAAAGGCTGGACAGTAATCAGCTGCCTTGGATTCCTTCATTGTTTTAAGAAGAGAGCAGCCGCACATTAGAGGTAGGAAAGAGTGATTGGTGTTTTTGATCCAGAAAGTATGCTCTTTCTTCGTCTCTGGTGTTCAGTAATAAATATCTATTCCAGATCCTTTATATTGCAGAGTGTGTCTGCAGGATGCTTTCCCCCTCATATTGCAGATGTCAGATAATAGCCACTTTAGGTGGAAATCATAGCCCAGCAATTAAAGATCATCATAGTTTATCTCGAAGGTAGTGCACATAAGCTCAACATCCTAGAGTTGAAGTGAGTATTTTTCACCTGTATAAAAATGTAATTCATTTACCTGTGTAATTCAGTAAAGTTAACCAAATTTTAATGAATCCACACTGAGCTGAAAGCTGACATTTAAAATGTGCCCCAATTTTTGGGCATGGCTTCAGTCTTGTAATGCTTATGCCTCTGAGCCAGAGCTCTGGGTTGTATTCCAATACCTGAACTTGCATGGTACTGTCTCTCACTCTGGACCAGAATGCCTGGAATCAAGCCCTGTCTGTCACGGAAGTATGTCACACTATTTCAAAACTGCATGATGAACAAACGCACATAAGAACAATGTTGCAGCTTCAGAGATTATTGCCAAATGGTGTTAGAATGTCTTCCTCTGAGCCCAGAAGTTTAGATTCAAATCCCACAGAGGTGTTTCATAATGTGGTTGAACAAGTTGTTAAAATGATTTTACAATTGTGATTTGATGAAGAAGGAAGAGGAGTCAGTATTGAATTTCCGAACATCGACCCAGGTTTACTGAAAGCACAGCCATTCGTGTTGATTGGGGTCAAAATTGCACATTCTAGATGTTAATAAAATCATGAAGACCTTGGATAGGCTGAATAGTCAGGGTCTTTACCCCAGTGTAGGGAAGTCCAAAACTAGGGGACATAGATTTAAGATGAGTTGGACAAGCTATAAAAAGGACCTAAGGGGACCATTTTCACACAGAAGGTGGTATGTTTATGCAACAAGCTGCAAGACGAAGTGATGGAAGATGGTTCAATTACAACATTTAAAACGCATCCGGATGGGGACATGAATTGGAAGGGTTAGGAGGGATATGGTACCAATGCTGGAAAATGAAGCTAAGTTAACTTACGACATCTGGTTAGCATGAATGTGTTTGACCAAAGTGTCCGTTACTGTGCTGTACATTTCTATGATTCATTGACCCAATTAAACCTGATCTCGTTGTAATCTTATGTAACCTTCTTCACCTTCGACTATATAACTAATCTTGTTGTCATCTGTAAACTTGCTCACCATAATTTGCAAAATTCTCATCTAAATCATTGATATAAAAGTGGATCCAGCACCAATCCCTGTGAAACGCCCATGGTCACAGGCCTCCAGTCCAAAAGTCAACTTTCCTCCACCACCCTCTGTCTCTTGCCAACAAGCCGAAACACACATATGCGTACCGACATAGAGACACAGATACAGGTCTGTCTTTAAGACAGAGATAGATATATTTTGATTGATAAGGGGATCAAGATAGCAGTGAGAAGGCGGTATAATTTTGTTGAGTAATATGTCAGCCATGATTGAACAGCAGATCAGACTTGGTGGACCAAACAGTCTAGTTCTGCCCAATATCATACGCTCTATGGTTTATGCTGTCTGAAATGTCTAACCAAGGGAGTAGTAGAGGCTGAGTTTGAAAAATACTTTACTGAACGGAGCCAATGGGAATGTTAATAAGCTTGAGTGGCCGAATGGTCTATGCCTTTCCTATTGGTTGTATCCTCATTTTTAAAAAGGTGAAGCTGACTTGCTGTGATGTTCATACACTTTTACATTTTAACGTTTCCCCATTTAAGATTGAAGTAAGGATGTTCCTATCTCCTTAGAGTTGTACTGTCTGTGGTATTCTCTTCCCCAGGGAACAGTGAAGACTGAGTCATAGAGTCCTAGAGATGTACAGCATGGAAACAGACCTTTCAGTCTAACTCCATACTGACCATATATCCCAAATCAAACTACTCCCATATTGCCATATCCGTCCAAACACCTCCTATTCATATTCCCATACAGATGCCATTCAAATGTTGCAGTTGTCCCAGCCTCCACCACTTCCTCTGGTGAATCATTCCATACACGTACCACTGTCTGCATGGAAAAGTTGTCCGTTAGGTCTCTTTTATATCTTTCTCCTCTCACCCTAAACTTATTTTGTCTAGTTCTGGACTCCCTTACGACAGGGAAGATAGCTTGTCTATTTATCCTATGCATGCCCGTCATGATTGTATAAACCCCTATAAGGTCACCTCTCAAAGACAATCGCTTATTTTAATGTGTAGTCAATGCATCAATCTTTCAACACAACAGCCAAAAACGAAAGTAATGATGGACATTTTTGGTTGTGTTGTTAAGGGGACCAATGTTCATCAGGCTAACAGGAACTCTGCCCCCTCCTCAGTGTCTGAAGGTCAAAATTGAGCACATGACTGATATTGTAGATGGTTCTATCGTTTCATCAGAAAGATAGCGATTCCCCCAAATGTTAGTCTATATTCCATGCTCATCTTTTAAAATCTCAGGGATCAGGATCATTGACGGTACGAACTCCACCTGATCATCTGACAACAAATGGCCTGAGTGGAGGATCGCTGAGGTCAGAAACAAATTGACAATCAGCTAAACAGTGTAGCAGAAGCCATGCAACCTTTCTAGGCTGTTAAACAGGAACAAGAGATCCCTGGTCCGCTACTAGGAAATACCGAGTCGAGATAATTACTTATTTTCAGGTTGGAATGCTACAAGTGGAATTCCTCAGGAATCATTGTGAGGTCATCAACAGTTTACAATCTAGGTTCATGATTTGGAAGAAGGGGTTGAAAGATTGGAGCTCAGCTTGCTCATACACCAGGATAGTCATTCAACAAGATTTCATGTGGAGGCAGAACGTCTGCAATGGAATACAGACAGGGGAGGGCAGTGAGTAAATCTTCGCCAAAAAAATAGCAGTACAATATGGGTGGTGAGAAGTTTATGTTTGGGAGGAAGCATAAAACAACCGTAAATTATATAACTGGAGGCAGAATGCAGAACTTCCGAGGGACAAAGGGATTCGTGCGTCCTGGTACATAAATCACATGAAGTTAATCTGTACAGGCAGCACGTGATTTGAAAATTAAATGCAATGATACTTTTTCTTGCAAAGAGTATTGGTGCTGATCTTAAGGATGTTTTACTGCATCTGTACAGGCCGTTGCTGAGACCACATCTGACGTACTGTCCATGGTTGTAATTCCACTGAAGTGAAAAACAAATTGCTTTTGAAATGTTTGGAAGGTGTTTCTCTTTGTTCGTTCTTACGATGAAAGCATTATGTTATGTGCGTTTAAAAGTTTAGGACTGAGAATGAGAAACGTCCCTATTAACCACATAAGATTTTGAGCTGATGAATACCCGATGAATATTTTATCTTCCCTTGGAGAATAAGACTGGGGAGCTAATTTAAGAATACGATGCATTCACAGAAATGCAGATATTGTGAAGATATTAAAAGTTGTATTATACAAGTATACGGGAACATATAAACACATCATCGAAATTAATGGCGTTATTTGTTCCAAACGAAATGGCTGGGTGTCCAACAGCAACAATGATGTACCTACATGGAGCAGGGAATGTGCTGGAGAAGTACAGTACAGACACTGTTCAAACAGACTTCATTTGGTCCAGTTTGGGTCCGGATAACGTTATTCTGTGATTCAACTCAGAGAGGGAGAAAATGCATCCTTCCTCAGAAGGAACAGCCTGTTGCTCCGTCTCTCTCTCTCTCTCTGTGTTCCACATCCCAGCAATGTGTGGGAGCTGAAAACCATACATCAAGAGCATTTCCAAACTGACAGCCAAACTACTGCGACCACTCATAACAGCACACAAACCAACAGCTACTCTCAGACAGCAACTCACCAGAACGAAGGACCCAATACCCAGCATGAGGAAAACCAATGTAGTGTACAAAATCCCATGCAAAGACTGACAAAATACTACATAGGGCCAACAAGAAGACAGCTAACGATTCGCATCCATGAATACCAACTAGTCACGAAACGACACGACCAACTATCCTTAGTAGCCACACACGCAGATGACAAGCAACATGAATTCGACTGGGACAACACTACTATCATAGGACAAGCCAAACAGAGAACAGCCAGGGAATTCCTAGAGGTATGGCACTCATCCACAGATTCAATCAATAAGCACATCGACTTGGACCCACTGCAGTGGACAGCTGGAACTGACAACCGAAAGTGGCAGAGACAAACCACTACAAATGCCGGAGTAAAGACCACAGAAGCGCTTCACAGGAGGCTCCCAAGCACTGAGGATGTCACCTAGACATGGTTGAAACGTCTGCAACACAAATTCCCAGCTTGGCGAACAGAACCACAATAACAAGCACCCGAGCTACAAATCTTCTCACAAACTCTGGAAACACCTCAGTCGTCTTTACCATTCATGGAGGATTCCTGTCAAGGAATGATTGGAATCACCCCACTGCCTGAAGTAAAGGCAATCCAACTAAATCCACCTGTTCCAGGAAGTTATCCCATTACCAGTAGCTTGTAAGAGCAGAATAGCTTCATAAGCTGAATGATGTTTGGAACTATCACTCATGTTTCCTTTCGTCATGAGTTCAATTAATATTTGGGATCAGTTCTTTCAAGTAAATGCTCTGCAGAGATTATATTTTTCAGTTTTTCATCAAACGTGTACATGTGTCAGTATTTTTACAGAGGGAAACAATTTGCAATAGTCAAAGTATTTGTCATTCATCTTTCCATCCTAGTTTGAGTAACTATGTTTCGGTCATAAGCGTACTAATTTTAGTAGATTAAATATTCCTGCCTGACTCGTTCCTTATCCTCACACAGTCTGAGACCTATATTATTGATCATATCACCAACCCGGTTACATTAACATTTGCACTGAGCAGCGGAAGCGTTGGATGAGGAAAGGGAATAGTGATCTGAACTATACATCAGTGAGCCTGACGTCATTTTTGGCCACATTGTTGGAGAGCATTGAGAGGGGCAGGATTTGCATGTATTTGCAAATGCCACAACTGATAAAGGATCGTCAACATGGCCTTGTGCATGGGAAATCATTTCTAACAAAGTTGATTGCATTTTGTGAAGAGGTGACAAAGAAGATTGATGATGGCAGTGTGGCAGACGCTGTCCATATAGATTCAGCAAGGCAGTCGACAGGATCTCACATAGCAGACAAGTTAGTAAGGTAAGGTCATAAATATATCCAAGATAAGCTAGCAATTGACGACAAAATTAGAGTGAAGGTAGGAGACAGAGGGTGGCAAAGGACTGCTTTTTAAATGGAGGTGTATGACCAGTGATGTGCCACAAGGAGCCGTGCTGAATCCGCTGCTTTTCATGATTTATGTAAATGATTTGAATATTAATATTTGCCTGTTTATTATGTTTACACATGACATTAAAATTGGAGGCGCAATGGCCAGCAAGTTTTACCTCAGAGCACAATGAGACCTTGATCAGATGGGGCAATGGGCCAAGGAGTGACAGATGGATTTAAATTTAGATAAATGTGAAGTATTGCATTTGGTAAAGTAAAATAGGGTACGACATATACAATTAATGGTGAGGTCCTGGGGAATGCTGTTGAACAAAAGGGCGCAGGATCATAGATCCTTGAAATTGAGTCACAGGGAGACAGGGTGGTGAAGGTGGATTTTTGTCTGCTTGCCTTTATTGATTAGTACATGGAATATGTGAACTGGGAGAACACGTTGCGACTGGGCAGGATGTTTTTATTCCTGATGAGGGGCTTTTGCCTGAAACGTCGATTTCGAAGCTACTTGGATGCTGCCTGAACTGCTGTGCTCTTCCAGCACCACTAATCCAGAATCTAGTTTCCAGCATCTGCAGTCATTGTTTTTACCAGGATGTTGGTGAGGCCAGATTTAGAATACTGTGTTAATTCATTTCACTCTGCTACAGGTAGAATGTTGTTAAACTTGAGAGGGTGCAGAAAAGATGTACAAGGATATTGCCGGGCATGGAGGGATTAGGCTACAGGGAGAGGCTGGACAGACTGAGGCTTGTTTACTCTGGAGCATTGGAGGCTGAGGCATGACATTATATAGGTTTATAAAATCATGTGGAACATGGATAATCTGAATAGCCAAGGTATTTTTTCCCACGTTAGGGGACTCCAAAGGTATAGGACAAAGGCTTAAGGTGAGAGGAGAAAGATAGCAAAGGGTCAATGTTTTCACGCAGGTTGTGTGGTGTTTATGGAATGAGCTCTCAGAGAAAGTAATGGAGGCTGGTACAGTTACAAGATTTAAAAGGCATCTGGAGATGCATACTAATAGGAAGGATTTAGAGGAATATGTGCCTAATGCTGGCAAATACGACTAGATCAGATTAGGATGTCTGAGTTATGTGGACAGGTCTCCGTGCTGATGACACTGTAAGGGAGATGAGGAGAAATTCTAAAAGGAACCATTTCAGTGGGAATTCTCTTCTCCAGAGGTATGTGGTGCCTCTTTGTTCATATTTATCCAAAGCCGAGTTAGTTAAGTATTTGACAGAGAAGTGAGTCACAGATAATGGGATACAGACAGGAAAGTGGGGCTGAGAACATAACCTGATCAGTCAAATGTTAGTCTATATTCTGTGCTCATCTTGTAAACTCTCAGGGATCAGGAATATTTACAGTATGAACTCCACCTGATTATCTGACAACAAATGGCCGGAAGGAGGATCACTGAGAGCAGACATAAGTCGACAACCAGCTACACAGCAGAGCAGGAGGCCAAGCAGCATTTCTAGGCTGCTACACAGGAACAGGGAGTCCTGGTCAGCGACCAGGAAACACAGAATAGAGATAATTACTTATTTTCAGATTGGAAAGCTGTCACTAGTGAAATTCCTCGGGGGTCAGTGTGAGTTTATCAACGGTTTACAATCTAGAATGATGATTTGGATTATAGGACGGAATGGATTGGAGCTCTATTTGCCCTCACACCAGGATAGTCATTTAATAAGATGTCAAGTGGAGACACAGTGTCTGCAATGGGATACAGACATGGGAGGGTTGTGAGCAAACCTTCAGCAAAAAAAAATGTACGGTGTGGGTGATGGGGAGTTTGTGTTTTGTACGTATCATGAAACAACATTATATTATGTAACTGGAGGCAGAATGCAAAACTCGGTGGTACAAAGGGATTTGCATGTCCTGGTCCATCAATCGCAACAACTTAGTCTGTAGATGCAGCACGTGATTTGGAAATCAAATTAAGTGATACTTTTTTCTTGATAAAGAGTATAGTGTCTGATCTAAAGGATGCTTTACTGCATCTGTACAGGCCGATGTTGAGACAGCATCTGATGTACTGTATGTGGTTGTAATTCCACTGAAGTGAAAAACAAAGTGTTTTTGAAACTTTTCAAAGATGTTTCTCTTTACTCGTTCTTGCTATGAAGGCATTGAGTTACGTACGATTCGAAGCTTAGGCCTGAGAATGAGAAATGTTCTTATTGACCATATAAGATTTTGAGCTGGTGAATACCTGATTGATATTTTATCTTCTATGGGAGAATAAGACCTGGAGCTAATTTAAGAATAAAATGCTTCATTTAAATGCAGATACTGTGAAGATATTGCAAGTTGTGTTATAAAAGTATACGGGAACATATAAACACATCTTTAAATCTCGTGGCGCTATTTGTTCCGAAAGAAATGGTTGTGTGTTTAACAGCAGCAGTGATGGACCTACATGGAGCAGGGACTGTGATGGAGTCGGACAGTTCAGGCACTGTTCAAATAGACCTCAGTTTGTCCAGCTTGGGGTAGAATAACGTCATTGTGTGATTCGGCTCAGGGAGGGAGAAAATGTAACCTTCCTGAGAAGGAATAACCTGTTCCTCCCTCTCTCTCTGTGTTCCTCTTCCCAGCAATGTGTGTGAGCTGAAAACTCCTAAGTCATCTTTACCACGCATGGAGGATTCCTGTCGAGGATTCACTGAAATCGCCCCACTACCTGATGTAAAGGGAAGTCAGCTAAATCCACCTGTTCCAGGAAGTAATCCCATTGTAGTAGCTTGTAAGAGCAGAATAAGCTGAATGATATTTGGAACAATCCCTCATGTTTCTTTTCGTCATGAGCACAATTAATATTTGGGCACAGTTCTTTCAAGTTAACGTTCTGCAGAGATTATATTTTTCAGTTTGTCATCAAACCTGTGCATGCATCAGTATTTTTAGAGAGGGAAACATCGACGCACAGATTTGCAATATTCAAACCGTTTGTCATTCATCTTTCTGTCGTAGTTTGAATAAACTTGTTTCGATCATAAACTTGTTAATTTTAGCAGATTAAAGAATCCTGCCTGACTTGTTCCTAAACCTCATGCACTCTGAGACCTATATTGTTGGTCATATCACCAATCCGTTAACATTAACATTTGAAGTGAGCAGCGGAAGTGTGGGACGAGGAAGGGGAATAATGTCCTGATCTATTGATCAGTGAGTCTGACGTCATTGGTGGCCATGTTGTTGGAGAGCATTGAGAGGGTCAGTATTTGCAAATGTAACACCTGAAGAAGGATAGTCAACATGGCTTTGTACATGGGAAATGATTTCTAACAAACTTGATTGCATTTTGTGTTGAGGTAACAAAGAAGATTGGTGATGGCAGTGTCGTATACGCTGTCCATTTTGACTTCAGCAATGCACTCGACAGGATTCTGAATGGCAGACAAGTTAGTAAGGTTAGGTCATGAATAGATGCAAGGTAAGCTAGTCAAGTGACTATAAAATTAGAGTGAAGCTAGGAGACAGAGGGTGGTAGAGGACTGCTTTTCAGACAGGAGGCATATGGCCAGTGATGTGCCACAAGGAGCAGAGCTGAATCAACTGCTTTTCATTATTTATATAAATGATTTGAATGCGAATACTCGCCTGTTTATTATGTTGACAGTCGACATTAAAATTGGAGGTGCAGTAGCCAGCAAGGTTTACGTCAGTGTACAATGGGACCTGGATCAGATGGGCCAATGGACCAAGGAGTGACAGACGGAGTTAAATTTAGATAAATGTAAATAGTTGCGTTTGGGTAAGGTAAAACAGGGCAGGACATATACAATTAATAGTGAGGTCCCGGGGAATGTTGTTGAACAAAAGTGTGCAGGCCCATAGATCCTTGAAAGTGGAGTCACAGGTAGACAGGGTGGTGATGAGGGGTTTGGTATGCTTGCCTTTATTGATAAGTTCATTGAGTATGCGAGTTGGAAGATCATGTTGGAACTGGGCAGGATGTTGGTGAGGCCAGATGTAGAATACTGTGTTTAATTCAGTTCGCTCTGCTACAGGTAGGATGCTGAAAATGAGTTGTTGGAAAAGTGCAGCAGGTCAAGCAGCATCCAAGGAACAGGAAAATCGATGTTTCAGGCATCGGCCCTCCTTCAGGAATGAGGAAAGTGTATCCAGCAGGCTAAGATAAAAGGTAGGGAGGAGAGACTTGGGGGAGGGGCGTTGGGAATGCGATAGGTGGAGGGAGGTCAAGGTGAGGGTGATAGGCCGGAGTGGGTTGGGGGCAGAGAGGTCAGGAAGAAGATTGCAGGTTAGGAAGGCGGTGCTGAGTTCGAGGGATTTGACTGAGACAAGGTGGGGGAGGGGAAATGAGGAAACTGGAGAAATCTGAGTTCATCCCTTGTGGTTGGAGTGTTCCCAGGTGGAAGATGAGGCGCTCTTCCTTCAACCATCGTGTTGTCATGGTGTGGCGATGGAGGAGACCAAGGACGTGCATGCCCTTGGTGGAGTGGGAGGGGGAGTTGAAGTGTTGGGCTACGGGGTGGTTGGGTTGGTTGGTCCGTGGGTCCCAGATGTGTTCTCTGAAACGTTCCGCAAGTAGGTGGCCTGTCTCCCCAGTATAGAGGAGGCCACATCGGGTGCAGCAGATGCAATAGATGATGTGTGTGGAGGTGCAGGTGAATTTGTGGCGGATATGGAAATGTCCCTTGAGGCCTTGGAGGGAGGTAAGGGGGGAGGTGTGGGCTCAAGTTTTGCATTTCTTGCGGTTTCAGGGGAAGGTGCCGGGAGTGGAGGTTGGGTTGGTGGGGGGTGTGGACCTGACGAGGGAGTCACGTAGGGAGTGGTCTTTCCGGAACGCTCATAGGAGAGGGGAGGGATATATGTCCTTGGTGGTGGGGTCCGTTTGGAGGTGGCGGAAATGACGGCGGATGATACGTTGGACATGGAGGTTGGTGGAGTGGTAGGTGAGGACCAGTGGGGTTCTGTCCTGATGGCGGTTGGAGGGGCGGGGCTCAAGTGCGGAGGAGCGGGAAGTGGAAGAGATGCAGTGGAGGGCATCGTCGACTACGTCTGGGGGGAAATTGCAGTCCTTGAAGAAGGAGGCCATCTGGGTGGTACGGATTTGGAACTGTTTTGGAAATCCCTGGAACTCAGCACCGCCTTCCTAACTTGCAATCTTCTTCCTGACCTCTCCGCTCCCACCCCACTCTGGCCTATCACCCTCACCTTGATCTCCCTCCACCTATCGCATTTCCAACGCCCCTCCCCCACTCCATCCTCCCTACCTTTTATCTTAGCCTGCTGAACACACTTTCCGCATTCCTGAGGAAGGGTTGATGCCCGAAACGTCGATTCTCTTGTTCCTTGGATGCTGCCTGACCTCCTGCGCTTTTCCAGCAACACATTTTCAGCTCTGATCTCCAGCATCTGCGGTCCTCACTTTCTCCTACAGGTAGGATGCTGTTAATATTGAGAGGGTGCAGAAATAATTCACAAGGATATTGTCGGACATGGAGTGATGATCTGCAGGGAGAAGCTGGACAGGCTGGGGCTCGTTTACTCTAGAGCATTAGAGGCTGAGACGTGACATTATAGAGGTTTATCAAATCATGAAGAAAATGGATAATGTGAATAGCCAAGGTCTTTTTTTCCAGGATATGGGAGTCCTAAACTATTGGACAAAGGCTAAACGTGAGAGGGGAATGATCGTAAAGGGACAAAATTTTCATGCAGATTGTGGTGTGTGTATGGAATGAGCTCTCAGAGAAAGTCATGGAGGCTGGTACACATACAACGTTTAATAGGCATCTGGATATACATATTAATAGGAAGGATTTGGAGGAATATGGGCCTAATGCTGGCAAATGGGATGAGATCAGATTGGGATGTCTGATGTGGACAGTTCTCTGTGCTTTATGACACTGTAAGAGAGATGAGGAGAAATTCTAAAAGGACCTTTTGAGTGGGAAGTCTCTTCTCCAGATGTATGTGGTGCCTCTTTGTTCGCATTTATCCAAAGCTGAGTTAGTCAAATATTTGACAGAGAAGTGAGTCACAGATAATGGGATACAGACAGGAAAGTGGGGCTGAGAACATAACCTGATCAGCCACAATCGTAGTGCCTGGTGGAGAAAGTTCATCGTGTATAACGATCTAACCCTGCTCCTTTTCTGATGTTCTATTCAGACCATCCGACGTGCTACAAACAGTTGGAGGCCACTTACTGCTATAGCTCCCCGACTCTCTGGAATAGAGAATTCCGACAATCACTACCCCCTGTTTGAAGAAATCACTGCCTGCTCCTACACGATGACCTATTGATAGGAACAATAGAGGTGAATATAAGGACTGAGCAAAGAACGACTGGTCCTGACATCAAGGCAATATTTAACTTCAAGAAGCTTGAGCAAAATTGCACTTCACCAGAATCCATTGCAAACTCTCCAGTGTTTGGAGTCATCCACAGCACAATGGAACATGTTTATCATCGGTGGGCATCAATCATCTCAGCCATGGCACATCTCTGCAGGAAATCCTCAGGGTAGCTACCTCAGCCCAGGCATCCCCAGTTTGTCAGCAGGGAATCCCTACTGGGCGGAAGCAGGCCATTCATCCCATTGAGTCCACATCGATCAGAAATAGGGATATTTACTGTATGATGGACAATATTCAGAAATATTCGTCATCTTTGATCTCCTAATGCAGTCTATGTCCATGTGGAACAAGACTGAGACAGCGTTCAAGCTGTTAAACTGTCGGTAACATTCATGAAACAGCACTGCACATTTCCACAGTAAACTGAGGAGGTCACTCAGTACCTCAATCTGGCTTCACATGAATATGGCAAAGTCATTCAGCCCATCAAGACTACTGGACAAGAAGAGGGATAGCCCATTCAATCCCTCCTGCCATTACACAGGAAGACAAGGAGTCTGCTCACTCCCACACATCAAGTTACACGGGATCAAAAAGTGACCATTTCACACCTGGAGTCGCTTACAAAGGAACAGGAAGAGGACATTCAGCTTCTCAACTCACTAACACAGGAATAGGAAAGTGTCAGAGATGCTTCAGCATAACAAACAAATGGAGCAGGAACTGCACAGATGGACCATTCCATGGCATTCCTCGTGGCTTCATTATTCGCAGTGCATCAGGGTTATGTTAGCATGCTTTTCTGGCAGTGGGAGTGAAGCCGTTTTTTAACCAGTCTCAAAGGCATCTTCCATCGCTGAGAGAGCAGACCTATTTCTCTCTGGAATTCAGACGCTGGTGTGGAATGGCTAACTGTTTCAGAAGAAAGGTATTGTTGGTGCTGACAGGATTATGGAAATTGTAACGTTGAGTGGAGGGTCACACGACAACTGTGAATTACAATGTTCAGAGTTCATTCGGAGCCTGTAGCTCTCTGTTAAGCGAAATGAGGTCTATGCACTGGCACGTAAACTACTGGGAATCGAGCATCCTATGGAAAGTACGAAATTGCTCACCTTCTCAATGGTTGTTTGGGAGCAGTACAGTACACACCGATGCACTGATTCAGAAACACTAACGAAACGTTCTGTCCAGCATGGGGTGATATGCAGCCCGCACTAGGATCTTGCATTATAGACGTGTACAAGGCATCTGGACAGTATGGGAAGCTGTGCAGTGAATGGATCTGTGAACCTGGAACAGTTACCGTCAAAGCATGTGTTTTCACAACTCCAGTATATTGCTCAGTAACACTGCGGTAGATCATTGCCCATAGTGAAGAAACTTGCAGCCCATGCTGGAAGTGACAGGATGTGCAGCTCCCATCCATTTACAGCCCCATATGTCCATTGTGCCATGACAAGGGCGTGCTGTGGGTGTGAATGTCACTGCCACAGAGAGATGGCGGGGGGGGGGGGGGGGGTGTTGGTGTCGGGGGATCAGTTTAAATATCAACAAACAAAATAATTTTGGGAAAAAAAGGGAAAGGAAGATTGAGAGACAATTTCATGAAAAATCACAGGTTTCAGAATGCTGAAACAAAGATATTTTGACAGCATCCTGCAATGTAAGCCAGTATTCCCAGGAATGATAGGTGAATGGGATATTGGTGTAAGTTCGGATGTGGGAGGTTTTGGGTGAGCATTTGTTCTTCAGCTTTGTAACGGGGAGTAGGGTCAGCAGATTCTTCAACTCATTGGACAGAAACAAACAATAATTAATCTCAGTGTTATTTTCATTGAGTACGACTGAGGGATTATCTGTACAAGGCCTAGTTAGTTTCCTGGTGCTATCTTATCGAACTTACCTCATTAACTACCCACCCCACCCCACGGGCCAAATTCTCCCACCCTTCATGGCTGGAGGTAAACACCATCACTTGGATGCCCCATGGATATTCTGTGATCCCTGGCACTGGTACCATCTTTAAAAGGCCAATTGGCAAACGGTTGAGTTTCTCAGTTTGGAGCTGCCCTGCACAATGGTGGCAGCTCACTGAGCAGTTCAATGCAGGATCTGTGGTCTGAAGAAATGTCCAACAGTACAGGACAGGCATCAATAACATTCCCCATTCTGCCAGGATAAGGGTCACAGTCTTCTCTCTGCTCCTGCACACTCATTGAAATCTGTTTCAGCATCTACACCCGAACAAGGCTCATGCTCCACCACTCTCACTGCTGCATGCACACCTTCTATCTCTCTCTCTCTCTCTCTCTCTCTCTCTCTCCAGTTTACCCCCACACTATAAACACTGTATATCTGTTATAGCACCTATCCGAACAAGGCTCATGCTCCATCACTCTCGCTGCTTTCCCCTTTCTCTCTTTCTCTCACGCCTTTCAAATACCTTCACACGGTGATAGAATATTCTGGTGAATGCAGATTATGCGATGTTCCAGAAAATGTTCCAAGTAATTTCCTTTTTCAGGAAAATGTCAGTGCACCAGTATGAAACATATAAAGGGAAGGAGTAGAGACGTATGTTATTCAAATCACATACAATTAAAATCCATCACGAGGCGAATCAACCCTTCTAATATGCTCTAGCATATAATAAGATTGCGGCTTATTTGATGATTTTCTCAGCTCCATGTTGCAGGAACTTTCAGTTATTCAACCCCCTGGGTTCCTGTCACTGACCAGCCGACACTCAGGCACTCTTACCCTGGTTTTCTTCAAGTGCATGTTCGAGGGCATTTCCCACGGGGACGGACACTCCAAACAATATATTCCATCAGTTGTATACTTTTATGTAATGATAAGCTCATTTTACACAGACTGACCAAAACCTACATTTATTTTATTGTCATTGATAAGCAATAACAATTAGTATTCTGGTTATTTCACTTGTCTCACCTTATTTTATTCAGCCAAAAGACAGCTTCTAAACACTTATCTCGTTATAAATAACAATTTCTAGCCGAGAACATTTTTACCCTCAGCCGTTACCTTGACCGTTATCTGATTTGTACCTTTTCCCCTTGTTATGAAAGTTTCTATTGTCCTTTGTCTGTGGCTGTTTCTGTCTGTAACAGTTACACAGTCTCCCACCCATTTGGTTGGATGGCTGGTTTGTGATGCAGAGGGACGACACCAGGTTCAATTTCCCACACTGAAATTACCATGAGGTTACCATGAAGTGGACACTCTCTCAGCCTCACCCCAACACCTTAGGTGTGCTCACCCTCAGGTTAGAGCACCACGACAGGTCTCTCTGTAATGACAGAGCAGCCCCATGGTCCTTTGGAACTCTATTCTATCTGTTTTGCATTTATTTTATTTATCTACCTTACCATTTGTTTTGCATTATGTTCCTGGGTGTTTTGGATAAGTGTCATTTTGTACTCCTGACAGCATTTCCCCCACACTGCATATTCCTGCCACTTAATCCTTGACTTCATTGTTATCTATGAACCTTCTGTCTGTGCCTCAAAAATATTCAATATCTCTGCCACCAATGCTCTACGGGAAGAGATTTTCAAAGTCTCACAACACTAAGAAAATAATAAATAACCTCATCTGGGGTGTGAGGTTGTTTTTTTTTTGTCTCCTTACCAGAGAAAAGATATAATTACATTGGAAGCAGTTCAGAGGTGTTTCACCTCACATATTCCAGAAATATTATGGAGGCTTTAATAGATTATCCTTGGAATGAGAGATGATCATATTGAAATATGCAAGACCGTGAGGAGCATGGATCAGGTAAATAACCACTGTGTGTTTGTCTAGACCAAACTTGCCATTGTCATAGAACCTCTACAGTGTCGAAGCAGGACATTCTGTTCATTGAGTACACACTGGCCCACGAACGGCATCCCACCCAGACCTATCACCCTACCCTAACCATGTAATCCTGCATTTTCCATGACTAAACCAGCGAAACTACACATCCCTGACCACAATGGGCAATTGAGCATGGCCAATTAACCTGCACATCTTTGGACTGTGGGCAGAAACTGGATCACCGGGAGGAAACACACACAGATGCGGGGAGAATTGAAGGTTGCAATTGAACCCAGCTCCTTGGTGATATGAGGCAGCAGTGCTAACCAAAGATCCACCATGCTGCTCCGTTATTTTTATTAGTTATATGTGGCTGACTAAAGAAATCTGCCTGACTTGTTCCTATCGCTGAACCTGACCCAGTCTGAGACCTTTATCATCGGCCCTATCTCCAACCTGGTTACATTTAAAATTGCTGAAAACAGTGGAGGTGCGGTACTACAAAAGGTAACAGTGGCACCCTCCAACCACAGTCAGAACCGGACTGAGGATAATTCACAAAGTGGGCATTTATTCAAGTGGGAATTCTCTTTCCCAGAAGTTTGTGATGGCTGAATCTTTGTGTTATATCGAGGCTGGCTTCGTCTGATTTTCCATAGACAGGTGAATCAGGGATAATGGTGCATGGAGAGAAAAGTGCTGCCGAGAGCACAGTGAGATGAACCATGATATACTTTAGAGATGAAGTAGTGTCAAAGGGGCGAATGGCCCACTCGTGTCCCTCAGCCCTATGCTCTGATGTTCCATTCAGCCCTGCCGACCTACTACACAAGAGTAGATCGAGGTCACACTGATGGTTAGGCCTTGTTTCGAAAATGTACTTGTACAATCCAAGCTGGTTCAACTCCATTTTCCTGCTACCCCCTTGTATCTCTCAACTCGCTTATATGTCCGAAACCAATCCAGCCCCTCTGTAAATACATTCAGTGACCCACCTTCCACAACTCTCTGGGTTCGGGAATACCAAACATTCACTATTTTCTGAAAGATGACATTTCTTTACATCTCGGTTTGAAAATGATATCCCTTATTCTGTATCAATGTCCCGGAGTGAGACACTCTGCCCAGGTGTGGAACCACATTCTCAACAAATACTTTGTCATGCCCCCTCTGTACCTTGTCCATTTCAGTAATGTCGCACTCATTCATTTTAAGCACAATGAATAATTGCCTCACTATTTTAGATGTACTCAATAATTCAACCCTTTCATCCCAGAAACCCGCTTAATGTACTAATCTAGTTACTTTCTGCATCAGCATGATGACTTTAAGTTTTATGCGCAGGAACACTCCAATCCCTTTGTACTGCTCTTTTGCCGGGACTCTTCTTTATCAAATAACAGCCGGCCTTTTGTTTGTCAGTGTCATCCTCAAACTCGGATGTGTATTGCACTCAGCTCTCTCCTTCAGGCTGTTAGTATACATGTCAATAACTGAAACTATTGGGCTGATATTCGTGCTACTCCAGTAGATATGTCTTTATCATAAAGATCGATGAATCCTGACTCTTCAATTTCTTTGTGATAACCATCCATCATCCCATGTTATCCATCATATTCTGAGGTTCTATCTGGTGGAAGAACCTTTACTATGTGATACCTTGTGGAAAATCTCTGGAAAGCCTCATGTCTACCAGTTCCCCTTTATTAAGTCCGGTTGTTACATTCTCATGGGATGTCCAGAAAAACTTTGCATGATTTTACAAGGCAAAATATAGTTTCCCTTTCACAAACCATATGGACACTGCCTGAAGCTTTTCTAACACCCTGCAATTCCTTCCTTAATAACAGACTGTCGCTGATTCTCAGCAATAATGGTCAGGCTAAGTGGTTCCTACCTTCTGTCTTGCTCCATCCTTGAAAACAGGCGCCATATTGGAGCTTCACGACTTTCACTGGAACACTTTTGTAATCCAGAGAGTGATGGAATATTTCACACAGTGGCACCAGTCACTCTGTAACCACTTCGTCTAAAACCAATTATGAATTACTGCTGACCTGCCTATCCTTAGTCTTATCTGTTGTCAAAAATCTTGTACCTTTTGTTAGAGACAGTTTGAGAACCCTCCTATTACCATTTTCTTGATGATTTTGAAATACTTACAGTGCCTTCCCTGTGAGGATTGATGTCAAATACTGGCGTAAATTATCTGCCTGTTCCCTGTAGCCACTTCCCCAGTCATACCTTCCGAATGTCCTCAATATACTTTCCTGACTTTCATTCTATCAAAGGTCACACACTTATCTTCAACTTTTTATATACACACAGAAAAACTTGTGCTGCTTGTTTTTATATTTCTTGCCAATTTATTTACATCATATCTTTTCATCCTTTATCCATCTATGTCTTGCTTTTTTCCCTCGCTTTCTAGATTCATACAGTCATATTACACACAAACATTTCATCCAACCTGTCCATGCTGATCATGTATTCCAAACTAAACTAGTCTCATCTGATTGCCTTTGGTCCACATGCCTCTAAATGTGTCTGCGTGGGTTTCCTCCGGGTGCTCCGGTTTCCTCCCACAGTCCAAAGATGTGCAGGTTAGGTGAATTGGCCATGCTAAAAATTTCCCGTAGTGTTAGGTAAGCGGTAAATGTAGGGGTATGGGTGGGTTGCGCTTCGGCGGGTCGGTGTGGACTTGTTGGGACAAAGAGACTGTTTCCACGCTGTAATGTCATCTAATCTAATCTAAACGTTTCTCATTCATATGTTTGTCCAAATGTCTTTTAAATGTTGTCGCTGTACTTGCATCTACCAGCACATCTGGTAGCTCATTCCATACACACACCTCCTCTGCCTGAAAAAGTTGCCGTTTTGACAATGTTAAATCTTCCCCTTTCCACATTAAAGCTGTATCCTATATGGTTGGTCTGGCCCATCGTGTGGGAAAGACCTTGGCAATTCACCCTATCCATGCCTCCCATGATTTTATTAACTTCCAGAGTGTCACCTCTCAGCGTCCTCCATTCCATTTGATACTAACTTCAAGTACAAGCATTTACTAATCAGCATTGCAAATTTGAAAAAAATATTTAAAACAATGACAGGTAAATAACAATCGGCCTAAACTTCATACTGTGATTTGTTCTTCTCCATGTTACAGTACAAAGGCAGTATGAAACTCTTGCGAGTGCCGATAAGACGTCAAGTAAATAAATTCATGTGCCTCAAGGGGGTGATGATCTCTACAGTGTAAACGTTTCTCTGGCCAGAGTTATGTAAGAAAGGGAATTGTTATACCACACAGTCAGCATGCAGTTGCCTTTAGCACAATGAGATGAAGGCATGAATACTTCGTGAAATTTGGATTATTCAGTGCAAAGGGGAAGAGGGGTTTTCAATAAAGTTTACTCCTCGAAGGAAACTTTCCAGAGTGAGGTGTGAGTGGGAGGTGTAAAACAGCATGAATGGAGAGGCTGAACCACACTGAGACCAGAGGCAAAGTGGCAGGACAAACGTAGCTTGATGCTACTTCAAGTAAGGTAGACTTGATCAAAGAACTTCAGTTGTCGTGGGAAGGGACCAGAATGCGATAGAATGTGCTCAGTATTTGGAAAGGGAGAACGTGGAATCAGAACGGGTTGACAAGCAGGAAAGAGGATGGAGCAACAATGGCACGGATTTCAATGTGTAATTTCGGAAACACAATTGAAATTCTTGCCTCGCATCTGTGTCTGGTCCCTAAAATAAATGTCTTAAATCTGGGCACACTCTAATGCTCGTTAATTTGTCATTAAATAGTATCCTTGACAGACTTTGTGAACCACGGGTGGTTCATCTTCTTTCGAATCCTTCTTTTCGAACAGAATCAATAATTTCTGAGCAGTATGGGATATTTGCTTGAATGTCTTCCCATGTATACCCACTGACCTTCCTCTGGGTGTAATTCCACATCACGACTCAGACCAGATATGAGACAGAAATCCTCAAGTTAGATGTCTGGTTCGATTCAATCATTCGGGGGAGCTTCTGCAAGTGGCTGAACATATGATCAGCGGAGACTGACTCAATCACAACTCCTCGGTGAAACAACATTTCACTTGTACTCTTTCATTCCAGTCTTCCTGTCTTACTGTCTGCTCCTCATAATGCAGTCTCCTTTACACTAGTGAGATCAAACAGAGACTGCACTGAGGAATATTCCCACTCCGTCTGGAAGAATAACGTTGACCTTCTCACTGCTTCCCATTTCAATAACCTTTCTTGCTCTCATGCTGACTTTTCGGTCCTGAGCTGCTGCAATGTTCCAATGAAGCACAACCCAAGCTCAAGTAACACCTCACTTTACGGATTGTGCGTTACAGCCCGTAGGAGCTAACATTCATTTCCATAACTTCACAGTCTGAACCCATTATGGCCGTTCTCCATTTTACATACATTCTGCTTCCTGGTTTCCCTATGACCTTGTCTATGTCTTGTTTACCTTGCGCTCAATAGAGAGAAACCATTTATCCTATTCACACTTTAATATACACCCAATTTACATCTGTTTCTCTTTCACCACAATCAAAAGCCCAGCCTCTGTGATATTGCACCTCCACATGCTCTGTTTCCCATCATTCCTCATCCACTTCTATCAAGGGATTAAACATCCTTTTCAGTTCTGAACAAGGGTCAAGCTGGACTTGAAATACTACCTCTGTTTCTTTGTCTCCACAGATGCTGTCAGACCTGCTGGGTTTCTCCAGCAATTTCTGGTTTTGAACAGCTTGAAAAACGTGTATCAAAGCTGCTCAAAATCCCTGTCTAACATGGAGAACCATAAACTGCGAAGTGAACAATAACACAAGATGTACAAAGTCATTGGTTCTGAAATTACATAAGATTGGCATCATTGACACTACAAAGTTGTTAATCAAGGGAAAAGAGAGAAACAGTTACAATGTTAAAACCGAAAGTGGCACGACTGGACGTAAAAGATTCAGATGAATATTAGAATTGGAATCGTTACAGTGCGGAAACAGGCCCTTCAGCCCACCAAGTCCACACCGATCCTTTGAAGACTAAACCAACCAGACCCATTGCCCTATCATATATTTACCCCTGACTAATGGACCTAACCTGCACATTCCTGAACATTATAGGCAGTTCAACAAGGCCAATAACCTGCACATTTTTGGATTGTGGGTGGGAACCGGAGCATGCAGAAAAAACTCACACAGACACAGGGAAAATGTGTAAAACAGTTGCCAGAGGATGGAATCGGACCTGGGTCCCCAGCGCTGTGATGCAGCAACTCTAACCACTGTGCCACGGTGCTGCCCCACCGAAAATATTTAGGGGTCTTCAGAAACTTGACAAGTAAGTGCTGTGACACCCTGGACAGGCACTCATAGGAATGAGAATATTAAATGGGAAGTGTTACCACATCGTAAACAGGTTAGTTCATGGGGTGATGGATGAATGGGTCTCGGTGTGAACTGGGGGACAGACAGCTGAATTGCATTGCAGAAATTGCAGCTCAAACCTGGAAATTCATGTGGTCCTGTAGATCACAGCTGGAGAGAAGGAGAATTGTATTCAGTTACAACCTGTAACGTTTTGCCCAGTCTAATCTTTCATTCTATTATTCCCATTATCGGATCGATGTTTCATTGATGTTTATAGAACATAGAACATAGAAAAATACAGCGCAGTACAGGCCCTTCGGCCCTCGATGTTGCGCCGACCGAAGCCTACCTAACCTACACTAGCCCAATAACCTCCATATGCTTGTCCAAAGCCCGCTTAAATGACCATAAAGAGGGAGAGTCCACCACTGCTACTGGCAGGGCATTCCATGAACTCACAACACGCTGAGTAAAAAATCTACCCCTAACATCTGTCCTATACCTACCACACCTTAATTTAAAGCTGTGTCCCCTAGTAACAGCTGACTCCATACGCGGAAAAAAGGTTCTCACTGTCAACCCTATCTAAACCCCTAATCATCTTGTACACCTCTATCAAATCTCCCCTAAACCTTCTTTTCTCCAATGAGAAAAGCCCCAAGTGCCTCAGCTTTTCCTCATACGATCTTCCTACCATGCCAGGCAACATCCTGGTAAACCTCCTCTGCACTCGTTCCAGTGCCTCCACATCCTTCCTATAGTATGGCGACCAAAACTGCACACAATACTCCAGATGAGGCCGCACCAGAGTCTTATACAACTGCAACATGACCACAGGACTCCGGAACTCAATTCCTCTACCAATAAAGCCCAGCACACCATATGCCTTCTTCACTGCACTATTTACCTGGGTGGCAACTTTCAGAGACCTGTGTACATGGACACCAAGATCCCTCTGCTCATCCACACTACCAAGTAGTCTACCATTAGCCCATTAATCCATCTTCTTGTTACTCCTACCAAAGTGAATGACTTCACACTTAGCTACATTTAATTCCATTTGCCACCTTACTGCCCAGCTCTGCAACTTATCTATATCACGCTGTAACCTGCCACATCCTTCTTCGCTGTCCACAACTCCACCGACTTTCATGTCATCCGCAAACTTGCTCACCCAGCCTTCAAGCCCCTCCTCCAGGTCATTTATAAAAATGACAAACAGCAATGGTCTCAAAACAGATCCCTGTGGAACACCGCTAGTAACTGCACTCCAAGATGAACCTATACCATCAACTACTACCCTCTGTCTCCTTCCAGCCAGCCAATTCCTAATCCAAACCTCTAATGCACCCTCAATGCCATACCTCCGTAGTTTTTGCATTAGCCTGCCATGGGGTACCTTATCGAACGCCTTGCTAAAATCCATATACACCACATCTACTGCTTTACCCTCGTCCACTTCCTTGGTCACCCTCACAAAGAATTCAATAAGGTTTGTGAGGCACGACGTGCCCTTCACAAATCCATGCTGACTATCCTTGATCACATTATACCTATCCAGATGTTCATAAATCCTATCCCTTACAATTCTCTCGAAGACTTTGCCCACAACAGAAGTGAGACTCACCGGCCTATAGTTACTCGGGCTATCTTTGCTCCCCTTCTTGAACATTCGCTATCCTCCAGTCTTCTGGCACTATTCCCGTAGACAACGAAGACATAAAATTCAAGGCCAATGGCTCCGCTATCTCCTCCCTAGATTCCCATAGGATCCTAGGATAAATGCCATCAGGCCCAGGGGACTTACCTATTTTCATCCTTTCCAGAATTTCCAACACCTCTTCCCTACATACCTCTAAGCCGTCCATTCTAATTAATTGTGACTCAGTATTCACATCGGCAACAATGTCCTGTTCCTGAGTGAATACTGATGAAAAGTATTGATTTAGTGTCTCACCGATCTCCTCCACCTCCACACACAAATTCCCACTACTATCCTTGACTGGACCGATACCTACCCTAGTCATCCTTTTCTTCCTGACATACCGATAGAAAGCCTTTGGGTTTTCCCTAATTCTACCAACTAAGGACTTTTCATGTCCCCTTCTCGCTGCTCTTAGCTCTCTCTTTAGATCCTTCCTGGCTACCTTATAACTCTCAATCGCCCCAACTGAACCTTCACGCCTCATCTTTACATAGGCCGCCCTCTTCCCTTTCACGAGGGATTCTAATTCCTTGTTAAACCACGGCTCCCTCACAAGACCTTTACTCCCTGCCTGACTTGTACATACTTATCAAGGACACCCATTAGCTGTTCCTTGAACAATCTCCACATATCATTTGTGTTCTTCCCTTGAATCCTATTTTTCCAATCCACGCATCCTAAGTCATGCCTCACCGCATCATAATTTCCCTGCCCCCAGCTATAACTGTTGCCCTGCAGTGCACACTTATCCCTCTCCATCACTAGAGTAAAAGTCACTGAGTTGTGGTCACTGCCCCCGAAGTGCTCACCTACCTCCAAGTCTAACACCTGGCCTGGTTCATTACCTAGAACCAAGTCCAGTATAGCCTCACGTCTTGTAGCCCTGTCTACATATTGTGTCAGGAAACCCTCCTGCACACATTGGACAAACACCGACCCATCTAACGAATTCGAGCTATAGCTTTCCCAGTCAATATCTGGGAAGTTAAAGTTCCCCATAACAACCACCCTGCTACTTTCACTCTTCTCCTGAATCATCCTCGCAATACTTTCCTCTACTTCTCTCAGACCATTAGGAGGCCTGTAAAAAACTCCTAACAGGGTGACCTCACCTTTCCTATTTCTAACCTCTGCCCAAACTACCTCAGATGGCAAGTCTTCCTCCATCACCGTTTCTACTGCTGTAATACTATCCTTGACAAGAAATGCCACACCCCCCCTCTTTTACCCCCATCTCTGACCCTACTAAAGCAGTTAAACCCTGGAACCTGCAACAGCCATTCCTGTCCCTGTTCTATCCACATCTCTGTAATGGCCACAACATCGAAGTCCCAGGTACCAACCCATGCTGCAAGCTCACCTACCTTATTTCTTATACTTCTGGCATTGAAGTATACACACTTCAAGCCACCTTCCTGTTTACAGGCACCCTCCTTCGAGATCGATGCCATGTTCCTAACCTCCCTACACTCAAGGTCCTGTACCCTAAAGCTACACTTCAGGTTCCCATGACCCTGCAGAGTTGGTTTAAACCCTCCCAAAGAGTACTAGGAAACCTCCCCACACCCCCCTAACGATACTCATGCCTCTCAGGTTCAGGTGTAGACCATCCTGTTTGTGGGTGAATATACCAGAGTCAGAACCATGTGTACCCCAAACTGATGGCAATCCATTTAAAGCTATCACACTAGCTACTGTACTTACGTTCCAAACAGCAGGACTAATATCTGATCGAGAGGGCAAAATGATTACAAAGCAAACAGATCAGATCGAAGCTCTGCAGTCCTGGCACATCCATCAGAAGTGGAGTTGAACCATGGAACAACTGACGAGAGAAAATGACTCCACAAATATTATTTGAAAATAATATTTATTGGGATTAGGGCGTTGCTTACTAGGTCAGCATTTATTGCCAGAGGACTGTTAAGAGTCGATGACATTGCTGTGTGTCTGGAGTTACATGTGGGCCAGAGCAGGTATGGATGGCAGTTTCCTTCCCTAAAGGACATCAGTGAACCAAATCGAATTCTCCCACAATCAGCAATCGATTCATGATCATCATTAAACTCTTAATCCCAAACATTTATTGGATTTGAATTCCGTCATGTACTATAAAAGGATTCGAACTCACGTCACCAAAACATGACTGGGGTTGTTAGACGAACACATCTGCTGCAACACCATTCAGCTAGAGCTTGACCACTCCCCGAAAAAGATGTACCCTTCCTGCACATCAGTGTGAAAGACAAGGATGCAGTGTATACGCCATCCTCAGCCAGAAGTGTTGCTTGGATGATCCCCACAGATTCACAGACGCTAGACTTCAAACAATTCGATTCGCTGCACGTAACATGAAGAAACAGCTGAACACAATAGATATGACAAAGGGAATGGGCCCTGACACCATTCCTGCAATAAGCCGTGTCTCTGTGGAAGCTGTTTCATTCCAGATCCAACTCTGACATCTCCCTGGCAATGCGGAAAATTACACAAAAGTGTCCAGTCCTCTAAGAGGAGAATAATTACAATCTGACCAATTACCACCCCCTCAGTCCCATCACGATAATCAAATTGGTGGGAATTTTTTGACGGAGCTTTCGACCAGCACAGACATAACGTGCACAGTGCTGTTTCCGATAGGCCCCCATGTGGAGACGGTGTTTCTGTGGACATGTCACTGGATTACTAATCCAGACCAGAATAATGCTCTGGCAGCTGGTGGAAGTTAGATATAATTAATAGAATATTGAGATCTAAAATCTTGTGCCAGTAATATGGACCTTGAAGCACATGTCTATTGTCAATGTAAATTTCCTTTCCTCAATGTATATTCAGGAAGTGAATTTCCAGTGCTTTGCTGGTCGAACCAAAAAGTGACTCCAGACACACAGACATGTGGTAAACTCTTCGATGGTCTCTGAACCGGCCATGCAAGACCGTTACATCAACCTTCTCCGAGGTATTAAAGGATAAAAATGAGATAACACCTGGCAACAGCATTTGTATCGGAAAAGGGAGTAGGAAGCACAGTCCTGTCGACACTGCAGAGTCCACCTTCCTTACATCTGAAAGCTTATGAGGAGAAAGTGAGGACTGCAGATGCTGGGGATCAGAGCTTAAAAATGTCTTGCTGGAAAGGTGCAGCAGGTCAGGCAGCATCAAAGGAGAAGGAGAATCGACGTTTCGGGCATAAGCCCTTCTTCAGGAATGAGGAGGGTGTGCCAAGCAGGCTAATGAGAGCTTATGACAACATTAACAGAGCTTTCCCACAAACTGCACAGAAACATCGCAAAATGAGTAGGCCTTTCAATACATTGAGCCCACCCCACTCTACGTCATGGCCAAACAACTCTTCAATTAACTTTGCCCTAACACTATATACTGTATATCCTTTGAAATGTTCATATATCAGAGAAATGTGAAGTAGGAACTTTGGTCCGTCAATTTTGCTCTCCCATTCAATAAAACAATAGCTGAACCTATATCTCCACACCAAACTACTGCTGCAAATTCACCCGTTTAGTGTCTAGCAATCCTTATTTATATTCAGTGCCTTAGTTTTCACAGTCTTATGTGGGACAGAATTCCCCAGATTCACCATTCTGCGAGTGCAGGCATTTATTCTCATCTCAATGCAGAGTGGCTTGCCTGTACCTAATACTGTGACCCTTGTTTTCACGTCCCAGCCAGTGGAATTATCATCCCTGCTGACAATCTGTCTCACCCTGTCAGAATTTTATATATTTCACTGAGATCTCCACTTATTTTCCTAAACTCCATTGAACACAGGCCCAGTCGCCCCAAACTCTGCTCCCACAACACGTCTGTCATCCCAGAGATCAGTCTGATCATCCTTCACTGCACTCCCTCAATGTCAGGTTTGTGCTTTGTTAGGTAAGGAGACCAATACTGCACACAATACTGCATAATGTTCGATATGGGGGCTCACCAAGACCCTGTGTAGCTGCAGTAAGACACACCTGGGCTCAAATCCCCCGGAAATGAAGGTCAATGCATCATTTAACTTTCTTCTTACTTTCTGTTGCAGCAGTATTGCTTTCTGTGACTGGTGTACAAGGAGATCGAGATCCTTTTCAATGATACAGCTCCCCACTTGGTGGGTCTATGTATATTGGTCAGTGTACCAATATCAATCCCAGTATTGACTTCTGGCTTCAGAACCCACTGCCTGCATTGACCTTGGAGTTTGGTGGTGAAGAAGTCAACAAAAGTATACACATACGTATCTTCATGCAGCAACTTTTTTCCATGAATTCCTTTTGAAATGCGAGCCTGTTCATCTAGTTCCTACCAAATTGCTCAATTTTACATCTATCCACATTGTTCTTCATCTGCCACGTATTTTATCATTTTGTCCACTTGTATCAATCACTTTTAAACTTTTTTATATCCTCCTCACCCACTCACAATCCAGTTTGGTACCATCAGCAAATTTGAAAAGATTGCATTTAATACCCATGAACACATATTTGATCTATTTTCTGAATAGATGAGGCCCAACCATCAATTCCTGGATTATACCACTAGTCATTGCTTTCTACTGCAAAATATATGGAACGGTTTATGCTAATTCACTTTTTCCTGTCAGGTCTCCTATTCTCAACCCATGCCAGTATATTAGATATAGATGTTATACACTGTTATGGGCCAGGACAGACCCCCTAAAATCATTTCAAGGAAGTTGCACAGACCGAACTTTTGCTCATTGACTTAAGCAAGTGTAAGGCGGATATTCCAGGGGTGACACAGCTGGTCAAATCACTTAGTTTTAATCAAAACAGAATGTCTTTGCAAGATTACTGAGTGAGATGCAAACAATACAGAACAACTTAACCGATCCGAAAACCGAACAGATTATCCCAACTTAATGATCGTGTTCCAAATACTTGATATAATCCCCATAAACACTCCACGGCAAAACCGAAAAGAAAATAAAAAATCAAACCCAGTTTCTTACAGAAGAGACGTCAGAGAGAGGGAGGAACAACATGGACCTGCTTCTTTGGGTCTGGTAGCTTCACAACTGGCTGCCTGCTTTAAGTAAACAGCCAGACTGTGGAAAATCAGACCAAACAAACCAAAGCAGAGGAACTGAACTAGGATAACTGGCCACTCCCCTTTCATAAGAACAGAAGAACAGAAGAACTAGGAGCAGGAGTAGGCCGTCTGGTCCTCTGCCATTCAATAAGATCATGACTGATCTACTCGTGGATTCTGATCTACTTTCCCGTGCTCTTACCGTATCCCTTACTTACTGTATTGTTCAAACAGTATCTACCTTAGTTTTAAATACATTTGCTGAAGTAGTATCAACGACTTAACTGGGCAGGGAATTCCAGAGATTACAAACCTCTGGGTGAAGAGGTTCCTTCTCAATTCAATCCTAAATCTACCCCCTCTAATGTTGAGGCCATTCCCTCTTGTTCTAGCTTCACATGCCAGTGGAAACATCCTCTCTACTTCTCTCTTATATACTCCCTGCATAATTTTATATGTCTCTATGAGATCATCCCCTCATTCTTCTAAATTCGAATGAATATAGTCCCAGTCTGCTAAGTCACACCTCATAAACCAACCCCCTCACCTCTGGAATCACCCGAATAAACCCCTTCTGCAACCCCTCCAGTGCCAGTATACCCTTCCCGAAGTAAGGAAGCCAAAACTGCATGCAGTACTCCAGGTGTGGCCTCACCAGCACTCTGGACAGCTGCAACATAACCTCCCTGCCTTTCACCTCAATCCCTTTAGCACTGAAGGGCAACATTCCATTTGATTTCCTCAGTAATTGCTGTACCTGCGGCCAACCTTCTGTGATTCATGCACATGGACAAGCAGGTCCCTCTGTATAACAGCATGCTGCAATGTTTTACCATTCAAATAATAATCCTTTTTGCCGGCACTCCCAACAAAAAGGATGATATCACAATTATCAACTTTGTACTCCATCTGCCAGACCTTTACCCACTTACTCAAAGTAGCTATGTTAATCCACGAAGTCTCACAGACCTCTGCCTGCTTTGCTATGAAACGCATCTTCATGTCATCCGCAAACCTTGACACACTACACAAACTCCCCAACTCCAAATCGTCTATATAAATTGTGAATAATTGTGGCCCTAACACCAATTCCTGAGGCACACCACTAGGTATTGATTGCCAGCCAGAATATCACTCGCTTACACTCACAATTTGCTTTCTGATGATCAAGCAATCCTCTGTCTATGCCGATAATTGACCTGTAACGTCTTGCACCTTTTTCTTATGCAGCAGCTTCTTGTGTGGCAACTTGTTGAAGACATTTTGGAAATTTAGGTACACCATAGCCACTGGGGCCTCGTTGTCCATCTTGCTCGTATTGTCTCCATAGATTTCCAAAAGACTTGGTAAACATGACCTGTTCTGCATGAACCCATGCTGTGTCTGCGCAATGGAAGGATTTCTATTGAAATGCTTTGCTATTTGTTCCTTGATAATACACTCAAGCAGATTCCTCACTACACAGGAAAAGCTAACTGGTCTATAATTCCCCATATTTTGTTTACCTCCCTTTATAAACAGTGGCGTCACATTTGCTGTTTTTGAATCTGCTGGGACTGCCCTGGATTTCAGCAAATTCTATCAAATTGCCACAATTGCATTTACTATTTCTCCCGCTACCTCTTCTAGAACCCTGGGATGCATTCCATCAGGGCCAGCAGACTTGCCTACCCTCAGCTCCGTTAGCTTGCGCAACACTATCTCTTCCATAATAATGAATGTTTCCAAGGTTCTCACCTACATCCGTCTCTTTGACAATCACTAGCATGCTATTAGTGTCCTCCACTATGATGACAGATACAAAACACCTGTTCAATGCCTCGGCCATTTCGTCATATCTTATAGCTAAATGACCCTTCCCATACTCTGAAGGACCAACATTTCCTCGAGTCTTGCTTTTACGTTTTATGCATTTATAGTATATACCATCATCTATCTATCTTTATATTCTGTACTTGTTTTTTTTCTCTCTCGTGTTCTATCATATTTTTCTTTTCGTTCATTTTGTGGCTTTCTGTTCACCTTTTCCCCAATCTTTTAAGTTTCTGCTGATCTTGGCCACTTCGCATTCCTTCTCTTTCAATTTGATAGTGTCCCTTATTTCCTTCAATACAATTGACAGATTACCCATTTTCTTAGAGTCTTTCATTTTCACTGGAATATACTTTTGCCTAGGAAATTAAAAATCTCCTTTGAAAGTTGTCCACTGCTTGTCAACTCTCCCATCATGAAGTATTTATTTCGAGGCGACATTAGCCAGCTCCTCCCTCATTCTATTGTAGTCTCCCTTGCTGAAGCACAGCTACTTGTTATTGGATTTTATCTTCTCTCCAACTGTATTCTAAATTCAACCATACTGTGATCACTCCTTCACTATGATGTGAATACTTATTCTTGTCTCATTGTACATGACCAGACCTACCATACCTTGCTCCTCATTATGCATGCTTTTATTTTAGACTTGAAAGCATTCCCAAGTAGTCAAACCCAGACTTTTTGGGAAAGCTTTTAAGACATCCATAAAAAATAAAACAATGCCAGAATAAACTTGTTAAAGGAGTAGCAATGTCACAACACTATACTTGGGACTTCCTCAAAAATGTTTCTGATTCTCCAAATTCACTGCATCCATTGCTGCGCCATAATTTATTTCCCAATCAGTTTTTTCAAATAAGATCGGTCTTCAATAAATCGGCAATGACTTTATCTATGTTCATTACTTCATCATTAATGTAAGTTTCAAAGTTCCCTGAAAATGCGTCCTTTCTACTAGACTCTTGTATTGCCCTGATTTTTTTTCAGTGCTAAGCAGACTGTGATTCCCTGCCTCCTTTGAAATACTGGGGTTACATTTGCTGCTGTCAAATCTGTGAATTCAGTTCCAGAATTATCAAGCATTTGGAAGAGGATAAACAGAGTATTCATTATTACCTTGGCCACCTAGCATAGTAATCAACGAGAAGATTAACAGGTCATGGGGATTTATCAGATTTCAGTCAAAATAATTTCTCCAAAACTGTTTATGTACAGATTTGATTCTACTTACTTTTTCTCAGTAGACTGAGAAGTGCTTGGAGTTTACTTTTTGAAATGTTTTCTTTTGTGAAGTCAGAACAGAAGTGGTTGCTTAGTAGTCCTGCAATTTTCCTGTTCTCTGGTTTCAGCCTGTAAGGAAGATACAATGATCTTCTCTAACATTTCACCTTGGTATACTCTAAGTTGAAAAGCTTTTGCATTTCACTCTTGTTAATGTACGCTTTATAAACCCATCATTTCCTGTCTAAAGCTGGTCGGTGATTGACCTTCCACAGCCATACAATCACAGAAGCAATCTCTGTACAGTTAGAAATACAGTACAATCTACATTAGTCCCACTTTCATACATCAGGCCCATAGGCGTGAGTGTTATGACACTTCAAGTGCTTGTCCACGTGCCGTTTAATGGCTGTGCGATGATCCACAACAACTTCCCTCTCAAAAAGTGCATTCCAGACACCAACATCCTCTGGGTGAAAAAACCATCCTGAAATCCTCTCTAAACCTCAAACCCTTCACTTTCAAAGTGTGCTCCTTTGCTCTTGACCCTCTGAATTAAAGGAACCGCTGCTGTCTCTCCATCCTGTCCATGCCGTTCGTAATCTTACCCTTCTGAATCACGTTCCCCTCAGTCTTCTTTGCTCCAAAGTAACCAACCAGAGCGTATCCAGCCTCTCTCCATAGCTGATATGCTCCATTCCAGGGAACACCCTGATGAATCTTCTCTGCGCCACTCTCAGTGAAATCACATCTTTCCTGTAATGAGGATCCATGAACTGCACACAGTATTCCATTTTGACCTCGCCAAAGTGCTATATAACTCTTGTAATCTATGCCTCGATTAGTAAAGTCTATGCCTGCTGTCTCCAGTTACTTCTTAACTAATCTATTACCCAGACCCGTCACATTCAGGAATGTGTGGAGAAGCACCATCTGAACTTGCGAGTCTGCTCCTATTTATTGAGTCCTCCAATGTCTGGTTCCTTCTTCCAAAGTGCATCACCTCATATTTATCAATGTTACATTCCATCTACCATTGATCTGCCCATCTCACCATTCCATCTGCATCTTCCTGTAACTTAAGACCTTCCTCCTCACAGCTAACCACCCGAGTAATCTGTGCGTCAGACACAAACCTAATTACTACACTAACCCCATGCCCCTTCACATTCGCATCAAATCATCTATGAATGCCACAAATAATAAGGGACACAGCACTGACACACAAACAATCTTCAACAACCACCTATTTTCTGCAATAGTTTCTCGAACACTGATCTGATTCTCACTGGTCTGTAATTCCTTGGTCAATCTCTACAGCCCTTCCCATAAAGGGTGTTCTCTAGTCCTCGGTACATTAACTGTGACCAGATTGTATTTAAACATTTTCATCATCGCCTTTAAGCCCTTGTCTCCAGCAGCAGCCTTAGATATAACTGATCTGGACCTAGGGACCTGAATATTTTATACCAGCCAAAACTATCAATCCCTGTACACATCTTACATAAATCTGCTCAAGAGCATCTCAGTCCATCTTCTCTAATTCTGTCCCTGCATCCTCCTTCTCCCAAGTAAAAGAGACATGAAGCTCTCATATTTCAATCTATCAATGTTCACGGGCTTCACAAACAGATTCCCGCCTTGATCTCAGGTCAAGTTTCGCCAGCATAATACCTTGCTATCTAAGGGATTAATTTGAGAATGTCCATTCAGTATATGGGATCGGTATATTTTATTTTGATCAAGCCATCAAAATTGTATACAATGCTCCAGGTACAGTCTCACCAGTACTCTGTGTAACTAGTGCAGAATATTTTTATTGCTCATCTGAACAAATTACTGCAGAAGCTGGAATCTGTACTGAAACCAACACATGCTAGACATCACAGTGAGTCAGACAGCATCCGTAAAGAGAGAGCAAGTTAACGCTTTGAGTCTAGTTGACCCTTCATCGTCTGTATTCAGATTCCCTTTAAATGAAGGCAAACTTAACTTTTACCTTCCCCGTTTTAATATGTTCCTCCCAATATCCTTTGCTTTAATGTTTTCTGTTAACTTACTGTATGTGCTGATTAAAACTCCACCTGAATATTTGACTATATCGCATCCATTGCTTCTCTATGTTTAGGTCTACAAGATATATCTTCAAACAAAACGTTTATAAATGATAACTTCCCTTTCATAAATGCAGAATAATTCTCTTGAAGTTTGCTATTACTTTCTCAGTGTCCAATATCACATTCGATATGATAGATTGCAAAAGATTACTTCCTGCGGATCACAAGTAAACTGGTCTGTAGTTTTCCACTCTCCCTCTTCTTCCCTTCTAAAATCGTTGGAATGCATTTATATCCTTTCAAATTGGATACGGATAAATACAATCATCCACAATCCAATCCATCTGTGTATTGCTGCTTTCTCTGAAATTGCAGTGTGAAGTACATCTGGTCTGTCAGATTTATCTATCCTCAATCCAGGTATGTTGTCAGATACTGCCACGTCACCAGTATGAATGATTTTAGTGTTTAGTTACAAAGGTCCGATGGTATTTCTGGGATATATTCTGGATCTTCGTCCGTGAAGGCAGACACAATGTAACAGTTTCGTCTCCCTGTCAATTTTCTGTTCTCTCCAATAAATTATCCTGTCCACACATTCACACTGCCACATTTGGCCTTGTTTTCATTTTCCTTTCAAATATGGACCGACACTTTTCGCCAGTATTTACCAAGAACAAACAAAATTCCAGAACAGGAGTACGTTCTTCGGACCTTCCAAGCCTGCATCGATCCAGATCCTCTATCTAAACCTGTCACCTATTTTCGAAGGATCTGTATCCCTCTGCTCCCTACCCATTAATGTATCTGTCATGATACATATTAAATGTCGCTATCGTGACCACGTCTACCACCTCCGCTGGCAATGCGTTTCAGCCGTCTGCCCGTCTCTGTGTAAAGAACTTTCTGAACATATCTCCCATCAACCTTTCCCCCTCATCTTGAAGTCGTGACCCCTACAAATTGAGTACCTCACTCTGGAAATAAGCGTCTTGCTGTCCACCCTGTCGATACCTCTCATGATATTATAGAACTCAATCAGGTCCCTCGAACTTCCATCAGTCTTAATGATCCTAATCTACCAAACCTCTCTTCATCGCCAGTTGCCTCCAATACCAGGAAACATGTTGGTGAAATTCCTCTGCACCCACTCCAAAGCATCAACATCCTTTTGGTAATGTGGCACTGAGAACTGTACAAACTATTCCAAATGTTGTCGAAGAAAAGCCGTACACAACTGTAATATGACCAGTCTTCTCTTCTACACAATAGATTCCAACAGATTCCCTCCTGTGGATGACAAGTTAACTGGTCTGTACTTCGCCACTTTCTCTTTTCTTCCCATCTTAAAATGGTGGAATCAGGGAGCAAAGTATGCTGTATGCCATCTTGACCACTCTATTGACCTGCCCCTCTAAGGAACAATGGATCTGAACACCGAGATCTCTCTGTACATCAGTTTTGCTCAGGGCTTTTTCCATTTACCCGATAGTTCACTCTTGGATTGGATCTTCCAAAATGCATCATCTCACATTTGTCCAGATTGAACTCTATTTGCCATTTCTCTGCACAACTCTCCAATCGATTTATTTTCTGCTGCATTCTCTGACAGTCCCCTTCACTTTCTGCTACTCCACCAATCTTAGTGCCATCTGCAAACTTATTAATCAGACCACCTTTAGTTCATTTATGTGTATCATAAACAATAGCGGTCCCAGCACTAAACCCTGTGAAACACCACGCAGAACAGTTTTTCATTTTGAGAAACTCCCTTCCACTGCTGCTCACTGTCTGCTGCTGCCCAGCCTGTTCTCCATCCATTTAGCTGGTAGACCCTAGACCCCTTGCAACTTCACCTTCTCCATCAGTTTTCCTCATCAAAACCCTTACCGAAGTCTAGTATATGACATCTACAGCCCATTCCTCACTGTCAATTTTCACTTCTACAAAGAAATCTATTATGTTTGCGAAGATGTGACCTCTCCGCAACAAAACTAGGGAAGGTTTTGTTTGGAGTCTGTTTGGAATCAGTCGGGTTTTATTTCCAAGGCAGGACTTTATAAAATACCACATTGTCTGACTGCCCACAAAGTGCATGTTTTTTTTAAAACAAAATAGAATGCATTTGGAAATACAAATCTACAAATTCAAATTCACCCCACAGATTTACGTGTGAGAAATGTGGAGTGTGTGTGCGCGGGGGTGGGGGAAGAGTGAGAGAGAGATTATGTATCTGTGTGTGTGAGAGAGAGAGAGAGCGTGTGCATGTGTGTGCAAACAGGCTCAGTTAACCCCTTCCTTACATAACTTTTCCTATCCCAATAAAAGGGAACATTTACTCAGTTTGGGTGGGATAGATGGGCATTGCTTTGGGGTGGACCATAAATGTTTCAATCTTCTTATTCTTTCTTCCGTGTATGTGGGAGTAGTGCAAGAACACTGCAGGACTGTTTATATTACATACTGTTTATAAAGGGAGATAGAGATATATAAACAGACCGGCTGCATAAAGTGACCAGTGGGAGTACTTGCATAGACAATAAACAAGTGTCCACTATTTATTGCCCATTGATGTTGTGCAGTGCTGCTCCTTGTGACATCATTCAGAGCATTGAGACTGCTGATCATGAACAGGAGAAGGTAATTCTGTCACTATGTGTCTGTCACAGAGGGACAGGTGGAGATCATTCAGCCTCTCGACCCTTTTACAGATGGACAGTGGGAGGCCATCAAGCCTCTCGGGTCTGTTGCAAAGGGAGAGGAAGTGACCATCCAGCCTCTCGGGTCTATTGCAAATGGGCAGGAGGAAGCCATTCAGCCTCTCGAGTCTGTTGCAAATGGACAGGAGGAGGCCACTTAGCCTATTGAGCCTGTTACAGAGAGACAGTAGGAGGCCATTCAGCCCATTGAGCCTGTTACAGAGGGACAGGAGGAGGCCATTCACCTACTGAGTCTGTTCCAGAGGGACAGGAGGAGACCATTCTGCTTCTTGAGCCTGTTATTCAGTAACTACCAGTTTTAAAATACTTATGGCGAAGAACAGTCCTGACATAAATGGTAAAGTTCTAAATTGAATCAGGCCAACTTTGAACGTTTTATATTGGCAATTTCAAAAACTGCTTGGGAGAAGCTTGTGACAGGAAAGTGGGAGGCGTTCACAAATGAGATTACAGGGTTCTAGGTAGAGTATGTTCCGGTTCATGAGCAATGCAAGAATGGTCGGGAATGCTGGATGGCGAGCGGAATTGAGGTTCTGTTCAAGAAAAAGACGGAAGCATATGATAGGTACAGACAGTAGGGATCGAGTGAATCCATCGAGGAGTACCAGGGCTAGAGGCTAATACTCAAGAGGGAAATGGGGAGGGTAAACTGTTGGCATAAGATATCTTTCGAAAATAAGGTAAGGGACAATGCAAAGAGATTCTACCAATACATTGAGCTCAAAAGAGTAACTAGGGAGAGGACAGGGCCTTTTAAAAATCAGCAAAGTGACCTATGTGTGGAATTACAGGAGATTGGTGAGATACTACATAAATATTTTGCATCAGTTGGATATGGAAGGTCGAGAAATTGTGGAAATGAATAGTGATAAAAATGTCCATATTACAGAAGATGAGGAGCTGGCCATCCTAAAATGCATTAAGGTGCATAACTCCCTCTGACCTTTTATGTGACTCTTGGATAGGCACTTGGAAGTTAGTACAATGAAGGGCACATATGTTAATCTGATCTTAGAGTAGAAGAAACTGCCGGCACAACATCAACAACTCAAGGGCCTCTACTGTGCTGCACTGTTCTGTGTTTTATGACCTGATCAGGTGTATCCCAGAATCTGTTGGGAAGCTAGGGAAGCCATTGTTCGATATCTAGCTGAGATATTTTGATCATGGACAGCCACAGGTAAGGTTGTGCCATTGTTTAAGAACAGTTGGCAAGGAAAAGTGAGGAAACTATAGACCGGTGGGCCTGATGTCACTAGTGTGTAAGTTGTTGGAGGGGATTCTGAGGGACAGGACTTACTTGTGTTTGGGAAGGTAAATTCCAATTAGCGATAGTCAACATGACTTTGTATGTGAAAATCTTGTCCCAATAATTTGATTTAGTTTATTAAAGAAGTGAAGAATAAGATTGATGAAGGCACAAAAATAGAACTGTGGAATAGAATATGAACTTTAATAAGGCATTCAAAAGAGTTCCACGTGGTAAACTGTTAAGCATGGTTAGATCGCATGGAATACAGGGAGAGTTGTAGTTAATTCGCTCAAAGGTAAGAGATGAAGGTAATGCTTTTGTGGCATACTTTATTTGGACTGGAGGCCTGTGACCAGCAGTGTACCACAAGGATCTAATGGATTTTGTCATTTATTAAATGATTTGGATGTGAATATTAGTAAGAATGTTTAGTGAGTTTGCAGGTTACACCAAAATTGGTGAGCTAGTGGACGGTAAAGATGGTTAACTCAGAGTAAAATGGGACCCTGATAAGATGTGCCTAAGGGCCGAGGAGTGGCTGATGGAGTTCATTTCAGACAAACGGATGGTGTAACACTTTTGTGAGCCAAATTGGGTCAGCACTTGGAGGCAGGATGCTGGGAAGTGTTTCCAAACACAGACAGCTAAATAGAAACTAGGGAAACCCTGCAGTGTGGAAACAGGCCATTTGCCCCATCGAGTCCACAATGACCCTCCAGATGACATGCTGACCAACACACCCATACGTTACCCCAGTAACTCTACATTTCCCTTACACAATCCACCTAACCTGCATTTCCCTGGATACGTTGGGGCAGTTTAGTAAGGCCACTGAACCTATCCTATGCAATTTTAGACTGTGGGATGAAAACCACACAAACACGGGGAGAAACAGCAAACACAGCACATGCTGTGCTCTTCGGGGGCCACACTTTTCGACTTTCTTCCTGCAGATGCAACCAGACCCGTTGAGGTTTTCCTGCAAATTCTTGGGTATCTAATTTCCTGTTTATAACATAAACAAAGTTTTCCCTGCAGCATTGTCTTCCATGCGCATCTCCCACCAGTGTTTGTTCTCCTTCTTGGTGCTAAGCTGCAGTCAAACTGTTTCTGTGTAAACTGAGCACCGTAGTGAGATGGATGGTAGATTCAGCGAGATTTGTCTTGATGCCTTTCTCGATGTTACAAAATCTCGCTGCATTTTGTTGGAAAAACGCATGGATAAGAAAGGCCAAGTGCAGGGATATGGTGTAAATGTGGACTGGCATTTTGGTCGGAATGGACCAGTTCTGGCTGAAGGGCCTGTCTCTGTGCAGTAGGATTGTATGACTGTAAAAGAAAGTAGTTTGGGATATAGACAGTGGGGGGGGGGGGGGGGGGGGGGGTGGGAGGGGCTTGAGAAACAATGTCATGGAAAGATATGTTCAGAGGTTTCAAAATTCTGAATGTAGACATGTCGATAGCATCTGGTAACATAAGCCAACATTACCAGGAATGATGGGTGAATGGGATATTGGTGTGAGTTCAGATGATGGAGAGTTTTGGATGAGGATTTGTTATGCAGCTTTGTACCTGGGAGTGGGGTCAGCAGCGTCTTTGACTCTGGGCTGAATCTAACACTAATTTCTCTCAGTGTCATTTTCATTGAGTGACAGAGGTTATGTCTGTATGAGACTGAGCTAGTTTCCTGGTGCTATCTTATCGAACTCACCTCATTAACTACCCACCCCAATGCATAGTGTCCCTGTCATTCAATGCCAGCCTGATTTCTCCCACTCAGCATAGTTGTAGGTAATCACCATCACCGGAAATCCCTGGATATTCCATAATCCATGGCACTGATGCCAAAAGTAAATGCCAGTGGGCAAATAATTGAGCTTTCTCAGTTCGGAGATGCTCTGCCCAGTTGAGGCCGAGCATAGCAGATAAGACAATAGATAATAGACAATAGACAATAGGTGCAGGAGCAGGCCATTTGGCCCTTCGAGCTAGCACCAGCATTCATTATGATTATGGCTGATCATCCACAATCGGTATCCTGTTCCTGCCTAATCCCCGTAACCCTTGATTCCACCATCTTTAGGAGCTCTATCCATCCATAAGGGGCAATTACAACACGGGTTTGTCGACAGGGGCATTGATGTACTGGTAGATGAGGTAGTAGAGAGGGCGACCATTCTCTTCTCAAAGGGAACCACACCACCAGACCCACCGAGCATGCTCTGAGCTCAACAACCCAGCTCAGTGCAGTATCTGTGGTCTGAAGAAATGTCCAGCAATACAGGGCAAGCATCAATAACTTTCCCCACTCTGTCAGGATACGGGTCATTGTATTCTCTCTGCTCCCTCACGTTCACTGTATATCTGTTATAGCACCTACCTCAGAACAAGGCTCATGCTCCAACATTCTAACTGCTGTAGGCAGCACCTTTCCCTCCTCTCTCTAGCCTTTGTGATACCCCCAATCATTTATAGAATGCTCTGGAGAGTGCTGATTATGGAAGGTTCCAGATAACGTTCCAAACAATTCCCAGTTTCAGGAGAATGACAGTGCCCCAATGTGGAAAACCGGAAGGGAAGGTACAGTGTGCTTTTTAAAAAATAAAATTACTTGCACACGAAATTGAAATCCATCATGAGGCCATTCTGTCCTTCAAACGTGCTCTACCACTAAATACGATCGGGAGTGATCTAACTGTCTCCTGAGCTCCATGTTATAGGAACTTTCAGTCATTCAGCCCCCGGCTTCCTGTCACTGACCAGACGGCACTCAGGCATTTTTATCCTGGGTTTCTTCAAGCATGTGTTCCTTAGGCATTTCCCATGGGGACGGACTCTCCTACCAACATGTCCCATCAGCTTTCTACTTTCATGCAATAGTAAGCATCCTTCACACAGACCAGTCAGAAATATACTGTTATTTAATAGTTGTCGATATCTGAACACAATTGATATTCTAGTTATTTTGCTTGTGTCACTTTATTGCATTCAGCTCAACGTAGCATCTAAACACTTGTTTCCACAATTTCCAGCAGAGAACATCTTTATCCTCAGCTGGTACCTTGACCGTTACCTGAATTGTACCTTTTTCCTTGTTATGAAAGTTTCTCTTGTCCTTTGTCCAAATTGTTTCTGTCTGAAACAGTTACACAGGCTCCCACTCTGTTGGCTGGACAGCTGGTTTGTAATGCAGAGGAAGGCCAATAGCACCGGTTCAATTCCCCACACTGACAGAGGTCACCTGGAGGGGACGTTCTCTCAACCTCCAGGGCTCAACTCCACTCTCCTGCTAACCCCTCATATCCCTCAACTTGCTGATATGTCAAAATCCAATCCAGCCCATCTGTAAAAACATTCAGTGACCCAGCCTTCACAACTCTCTGGGTTAGTGTAATTCAGACTTCACGACCTTCTGAAAGAAGACATTTCTTTGTATCTCAGTTTTAAATCGATATTCCTTATTCTGTCTCTGAGTTTGAGACTCTGCCCAGGTGTGGAAACACATTCTCAGCATCTACCTTGTCAAGCCCCCTCTGTATCCTTTACGTTTCAGTAATATCACGCTCATTCATTTCAAGCACAATGAATAATCGCCTCACCATTTCAGATGTATTCAATAATTCAACCCTTTCATCCCAGGAATTTGCGTATTGTATCATTCTAGTTACTTGCTGCAACACCACGCTGACATAGTGTTTCATACACAGGAACACTCCAATCCCTTTTTACTGCTCCTTTGTTGGGAGTCGTCCTCATTAAATAACAGCCTACCTTTTCGTTTGCAGTCTCATTCTCAAACTCGGATGTATATTGCATTCAGCTCCCGCCGTCAGGCTGTCAGAATAGACTGTAAATAACTGATGCCATCGGACTGGTATGTGTGATATCTCAGTAGATATGTCTTTATCATAACGATCCATTAATCCTGACTCTCCGATTTCTACATGTTAACCACCCATTATCCCATGCTAATACATTGTCTGTAATACTACGAGCTTGTGTAAGAACCTTTATTTTGTGATACCTTGTGGAAGATCTCTGGAAAGCCATATGTGTGCCAGTTCCCCTTTATCAAGTCCGCATGTTACAATTTCAGGGATCTCAGAATAACTTTGCAGGCAAAATATAGTTTCCCATTCATAAAACTCTGCTGACTCTGCGTGAAGCTTTTCTAAATGCCCTTCAATTCTTGCCTTAATAATAGACTCTCGCAGATTCCCAGTAATAATGGTTGGGTTAAATGTTTCCTGCCTTCTGTCTCATTCCTTTCTTGAAGACAGGCGCCACATCGGAGGCTCTCCAGTTTCGCTGGAATACTCCTGAAATCGAGAGAGTTATGGAATCTTTCACAAAGTCTCACCAGTCATTCTGTAAACAGTTTTCTTTTTTTAAAAAAAACAACTGTGAATTACTGCTGACCGGTCTACCCTTACTTTTATCTGTTTGTTAAAAATCTTGTTCGTTTTGTTAGAGACAGTTCAGAACCTTGCCTCCCATTAACATTTTGTCTATATCATTGACATGCTACAGTTCCTTCTCCAGTGAGGAAAAATGCAAAGTACTGGTGTAAATTTTGGCCTGTTCCCTGTAGCCAGTTCCCCAGTCACATCCTCCAAATGGCCTCAAAATACTTTCCAGACTTCATTTCTACCTAAGGTCACACACTCATTTTGAACTCTTTTATATATACACAGAAAATTTTGTGATGCTTGTTTTTATATTTCTTGCCAATTTACTTACATTATATCTTTTGTTCCCCTTTTCTCGCTTTCTAGATTCATACAGTCAGATCATGCACGAACAGACCCTTTGGTCCAACTTGTCCATGCTTAACTAAACTAGTCCCATCTGCTTTCACGTGTCCCATATGCCTCTAAACGTTTCCCATTTATATATTTGACCAAATGTCTTTTAAATGTTGCAACTGTACTTTCATCTACCACTCTTCCTCTTGCAGTTCGTTCCATACACACATCACCCTATATGTCAAAAATTGCACCATTGGCCCTTTTAAATCTTCTCCCTTTCATCTTAAAGCGATGTACTCTATGTTTGAACTAACCCCCCCCCCCCCCAACCCCCCACGCCCGCCACCCGTCTCCTTGGCTCTCCACCCAATCGATGCCTCTCATGATTTTATAAACTTCTATAACTTCACTTTTCAACCTCCTCCACTCCATATAATACTAACTTCAAGAACAAACATTTAATCGTAAGCGCTGAAAATTTGAAACAATATTCAAAATGACAGGTAAACAACACAGACAAAACTTTATACTGTGATTTGTTTTTAATCAAAATATCAATACTAAGACAGCATGAAACCCTTACCAGTGCCATTAGGAAGTCAAACCCTTAAATTCCTTTGTCGAAAGAGGGTGATTATCCCTACACTGAAAGTGTATATCTAGCCAAATCCAAGTAAGAAAGGGAATTCTTTTTCCACTCGGTAAGCATGCAGTTGCCTTTAGCAGAGTGAGATTAAGGCTGAGTATAACTTGTTAAAATTTGGATCACAGTGTGAATTCAGTGCGGGGCGGGGTTGGGGGGGGGGGGGCGGTGGGGAGGTGATTTCAATAAGGAAACTCCAAGAAGGAAACTTTCCGGAATGAGATGTGAGTGGGAGGTGTAAAACAACATGAATGTAGAGGTCGAGTCACACTGAGACCAGAAGCAAAGTGGCAGCACAAAACACACCTTGATGCTAGTGCAGGACAGGTAGACCTGTTCAAAAAGCCTCAGATAGGAACCATAATGTGAGACAATGTGCTTTGTAATTGGACAGGGTAACCTGGAATCAGGAAGGGGAGATGAGCAGGGAAGAGGATGGGGCAGCAATGGCAGGGGTTTCTGGGGGCAATTCAGGCAGCACAGTTGACATTCATGCCCAGCATCTGCTCATTGTCCCTGAAATATTCACCTAAATCTGGGCACACACGAATGCTCGTTAATTTGCGATGGAATAGTATCCTTGACAGATTTTGTCAACCACGGGCGGTTCATCTTCTTCCAACAGATGAACAGAAACAATAATTGCTGAGTGTTATGGGATATCTGCTTGAATGTCTGCTCCTGTATGTCCACTGACATTCCTCTGGGTTTATTTCCTCATCCCTGTTTAGACCAGATGTGACACAGAAATCCTCAATCTAAAGGTTTGGTTCTTTTCAATCATTCAGGAGGAACTTCTGCATGTGGATGAACACATGATCAGCGGAGGCTGACTCCATACTCCCAGTTTCTCCAGCTCTGTTGTTTCTGTTTGATGATGCCACATTGCAGTGAGCTGCCTCTGACGTGACCTACTTTTTCTTCAAACCTGAAATCCCCTAACTCTGGTGGACAGGGCCTTCAGCTGTCACAGTCCCATCGCCCACAGTTTCGCCCTCACTCCGTCCCCTCCTTCCCAGAATCCACATTCATGGAATTATCCTTGGCCACTTCCACCACCTCCAGCAGGACTACATCATCAAACACATCTTCCCCTCCCGTCCACTGTCAGCATTACATGGGGACTATTCCTTCTGTGACACCACCATCACCCTGAACACTTCCCCACTCCCCCCATGGAACCTTCTCATGCAATTGCAGAAGGTGCAACACTTGCCCATTCACCTCTTCAATCCTCAATGTCCAAGGCCCTAATCAGTTGAAGCAGCATTCCACTTGTATACATTCAATCCAGTCTCCTGTCATTGCTGCTCACAATGCAGTCCCCCTTACATTTGGGAGACCAAACAGAGACTGTTTTAAGGAACGCTTCCACTCTGTCTGTAGGAATAATCCTGACCTTCCAATTGCTTCCCATTCCAATAACCTACATTGTTCTCATGCTGACTTTTCGGTCCTGAACTGCTGTAATGATCCAAAGAAGCACAACCCAAGCTTGAGTAACACCTCACTTTGCACTTTGGTATATTACAGCCTGTAGGAGTTAATATTCAATTCCATAATTACACAGCCTGACCCCATTATGGCTGTTCTCCATTTTTCATAAATTCTGCTTCCTGGTTTCCCTATCACCTTGTCTGTGACTTGTTTATTTTGCACTCAATAGAGAGAATGCATTTCTCCCATTTACACTTTAATTTACACCCATTTTACATCTGTTTCTCGTTCACCACAATTAAAAGCTCATTCCTTTATGGCATTGCATCTCCACATGCTCTGTATCCCATCATCCCTCGATCACTTTTGTCAAGGGATTAAGGAGTTTTTTTCAGTTCTGAATAAGGGTCACGCTGGACTTCAAACACTGTCTCTGTCTCTCTGTCTCCACAGATGCTGCTAGATCTGCTGATTTTTTCCAGCAATTTCTTGTTTGAACAGCTTGAAAGAGGTGTGTCCAAGCCGCTCAAATGCCCTGTCCATCTTGGAGCGCCATACACCAGGGAGTGAACAGTAATGCAAGATATAGAAATTCATTGGTTCTGAAATGACTGGCATCATTGACGCTACAGAGTTCTTAATGAAGATCATGGAGAGAAACAGAGGGAAACACATTCAATGTAAACACCGAAGGTGGCACGACTGGAAGGGAAACGATCCATATGAATGTTAGAATTAGAATCGCTTCAGTGTGGACACAGGCTCTTCGGCCCAACAACTCCAAAACGATTCTCTGAAGACTATACCAACCAGACCTATTCCCATATCCTACACTTACCCCTGACTAATGGACCCAACCTACGCATCCCTGAACACTACAGACAATTTAACAAGGTCAATGCACCTAAACTGCACATTTTTGGACTGTGGTTGGAAACCGAAGCACCCGGAAGGAACCCACGCAGACAAGGGGAGAATGTACAAACGCTCCAAAGGCAGTCGCCGAAGGATGGAATCGAACTGGAGTCCGTAGTGTTGTGAGGCAGCAGTGCTAACCACGGACCCACGGTACTGCCCGGTGAAATACGTTTAGGGGTTTTGAGAATCATGACAGTTAAGAGGTGTGAGATCATGGACAAACGCTCAGAAGAATGAGAATACAAAAATGGAAGTGTTATCACATCCGAAACCAGAGTAGGTCATGGTGTGATGGGTGAATGGGTCTCGGTGTGAACTTGGGGACAGACAGATGAATTGCAATGCAGAAGTTGCAGCTCAAAACTGGGAATTCATGTGGTACTGTCGATCACAGCTGGACAGAAAGAAAATTGTATTGAATCAAAATCTGTAACTTTATGCCCAGAATAATCCCTCAGTCTATCATTCCCATTAAACTAATCGATGTTTCAGAGACGAGTTGGGGAATGTACTAGGGTCAGAAGCATGTATACCTAAAACTGATGACAATCCATTTAAACCTACCGCACTTGACCACTGTATTTACATTCCAAACAGCATGACTAATATCTGGTAGACAGGGAGAAATGAATACAAAGCAAACAGATCCGATAGAAGCTCTACAGTACTGCCACATCCAGTCTGAAATGGAGTTGAACTATGAAACAACTGACGATAAAAGAGGATTCCACAAATATTATTTTAAAACAACATTGTTCAACGGGATTAGGGTGTCACTGGTTAGCTCATCATTTATTGCCCAGAGGATAGTTAAGAGTCAACCACATTGCTGTGGGTCTGTAGTTACATGTGTCCAGAGCAGATAGAGATGGCAGTTTCCATTCCTTAAGGACATCAGGGAACCAGATGGGTTTGTCCTACAATCAGCAATTGATTCATGATCTCATCATTAGACTCTTAATCCCAAACATGCACTGGATTTGAATTCCACCATCTACTTTGACAGGATTCGAACTCAGATCACCTGAACATTACTGGGTTTGTTAGACTAAAATCTCAGCAGCTATTGCTGAGGCTATTGCTCTACCATCCCTCGAAATAATGGAACCTTCCTGTACATCAGTGTAAATGACAAGGATGCCGTGTCTGCACCATCCTCAGCCAGACTTGTTGATTGAATGACGACCACAGAATCACAGATGCCAGTCTTCAACGAATTCGATTCGCTGCTCGGGATATGAAGAAACAGCTGAACACATTAGACGCGACAAAGGCAATGGTCCCTGAAACCATTCTTACAAAAGGACTGAAGACTTGTGCTGCACAACAAGCCATGTCCCTGGGGACGCTGTGTCATTCCAGCTCCAAGTCTGACATCTTTGAATGCGAGCAGCAGCTAGGGTAAGACTGTTTGTTTTAAAAGTACTTACCGGTAGCGGGCAGCGGTGTTTTTTTTTCACTCTCTCTTCACAGAAAGAGCGGGAGCAGCAGGGGGAAGTGACGACGACCAGACAGGCAGCCGACACCCGGAAGCAGGTAGAGCGTAAGCTGACCTGGGTAGGTTTGTTTCCCCTTTAAAAGCGCGCAGCTGAAGAACCCAAGGCACTACGCAGGTAGTGCCTCCCACCCGCCCTCCTCCTCTAACCTAATAATAAGATCCGTTGTGGTAAGTAGGTAAGTGCTGAATTTTGCTTGTTGTATTCTTTAGACCCAGTTTTGTTTTAAAATAAAGGTTAGCTTTAGAGGGATGGCAGTGAAGGCAGTGCAATGTTCCTCCTGCAACATGTATGAGGTGAGGGATGCCATGGTCGTCCCTGCTGATTACACTTGCAGGAAGTGCACCCATCTCCAGCTCCTCCAAGACCGTGTTAGGGAACTGGAGCTGGAGTTGGATGAACTTCGGATCATTCGGGAGGCAGAGGGGGTCATAGATCAGAGCTAAAGGGAAGTAGTAACTCCAAAGATGGCAGATAGATGGGTGACAGTGAGGGGGACTGGGAGGAAGCAGCCAGTGCAGGGACCCCCTGTGGTCGTTCCCCTCAAGAACAAGTATATCGTTTTGGATACTTGTGGGGGGGACGACTTACCAGGGGTAAGTGACGGGGCTCAGGCTTCTGGCACGGAGCCTGTCCCCGCTACTCAGAAGGGAAGGGTGGAGAAGAGCAGAGCAATAATAATTGAGGACTCGATAGTTCGGGGCACAGATAGGCGGTTTTGTGGGAACGAGAGAGACTCACGTTTGGTATGTTGCCTCCCAGGTGCAAGGGTACGTGATGTCTCTGATCGTGTTTTCCGTGTCCTTAAGGGGGAGGGGGAGCAGCCTGAAGTCGTGGTCCATATTGGCACCAATGACATAGGTAGGAGGAGTGGTGAGGATGTTAGACAGGCTTTTAGGGAGCTAGGTTGGAAGCTCAGAGTTAGAATGAACAGTGTTGTTGTCTCTGGTTTGTTACCCGTGCCACGTGATAGAGAGTCGAGGAATAGGGAGAGAGAACAGTTAAATGCGTGGCTACAGGGATGGTGCAGGAGGGAGGGATTTCGGTACTTGGATAACTGGGGTTCTTTCTGGGAAAGGTGGGACCTCTATAAACAGGATGGTCTGCACCTGAACCTGAGGGGCACCAGTATCCTTGGGGGGAGGATTGCTAGTGCTCTTGGGGGGGTGTTTACACTAACTCTGCAGGGGCATGGGAACCCAGGCTGTAGCTTTAGGGTGCAGGACCTGGAGTGTAGGGAGGTTAGGAATATGGCATCAATCTTAAAGGAGGGTGCCTGTAAACAGAAGAGTGGCTTGAAGTGTGTATACTTTAATGCCAGAAGTATACGAAATAAGGTAGGTGAACTCGCAGCGTGGGTTGGTACCTGGGACTTCGATGTTGCGTCTATTACGGAGACGTGGCTAGATTAGGGACAGGATTGCCTGTTGCAGGTTCCAGGGTTTAAATGTTTTAGTAGGGTCAGAGGTGGGGGTAAAAGAGGGGGTGTGTGGCTTTGCTTGTCAAAGATAGTATTACAGTGGTGGAAAGGAAGATGGACGAAGATTTGCCATCTGAGGTAGTTTGGGTTGAGGTTAGGAATAGGAGAGGTGAGGTCACCCTGTTAGGAGTCTTTTACAGGCCTCCTAATAGTCCTAGAATCGTTGAAGAAAGGATTGCGAAGATGATTCAGGAGAAGAGTGACAGTAATAGGGTGATTGTTATGGGAGACTTTAACTTTCCTGATATTGATTGGGAAAGCTATAGCTCAAGTTCGTTAGATGGGTCAGTGTTTGTGCAATGTGTGCAGGAGAGTTTCCTGACACAATATGTAGATAAGCCAACAAGAGGTGAGGCCATACTGGATTTGGTTCTGGGTAACGAACCAGGCCAGGTATTAGAACTAGAGGTAGGTGAGCACTTTGGGGACAGTGACCACAATTCGGTGATTTTTACTCTAGTGATGGAGAGGGATAAGTGTGTTACTACAGGGCAAGAGTTATAGCTGGGGGCTGGGAAATTATGATGCGTTGAGGCATGACTTAGGATGTGTAGATTGGAAAAGTAGATTCCAAGGCAAGAGCGTAATTGATATGTGGAACTTGTTCAAGGAGCAACTATTGAGTGTCCTTGATAAGTACGTACCTCTCAGGCAGGGAGGAAAGGGTCGTGTGAGGGAGCCGTGGTTTAATAAGGAGTTGGAATCCCTTGTTAAATGGAAGAGGGCGGCCTTTGTAAAGATGAGGCGTGAAGGTTCAATAGGGGCGATTGAGAGTTATAAGGTAGCCCGGATGGACCTGAAGAGAGAGCGAAGAGCAGCAAGGAGGGGACATGAAAGGTCCTTAGTTGGTAGGATTAGGGAAAACCCTCAGGCTTTCTATAGGTATGTTAGGAATAAAAGAATGTCTAGGGAAGGAATAGGTCCAATCAAGGATAGTAATGGGAAGTTGTGTGTGGAGGCTGAAGAGATTGGGGAGGCACTGAATGAATACTTTTCGTCAGTATTCACTCAGGAACAGGACAGTGTTGTCGATATAAATACTGAGGCACGAATAAGTAGAATGGATGGCTTTGAGATATGTAGAGAAGAGGTGTTGGAAATTCTGGCAAGGGTGAAAATAGATAAGTCCCCTGGGCCTGATGGCATTTATCCTTGGATTCTCTGGGAAGCAAGGGAGGAGATTGCAGAGCCATTGGCCTTGATTTTTGTGTCCTGTTTGTCTACAGGAGTAGTGCCAGAGGACTGGAGGCTAGCAAACGTGGTTCCCTTGTTCAAGAAGGGGAGTAGGGATAATCCTAGTAACTATAGGCCAGTGAGTCTCACTTCTGTTGTGGGCAAAGTCTTAGAGAGAATTGTAAGGGATAGGATTTATGCACATCTGGATAAGAATGATGTGATCAAGGATAGTCAGCATGGTTTCGTGAAGGGCAGGTCGTGCCTCACAAACCTTATTGAATTCTTTGAGAAGGTGACTAAGGAGGTAGATGAGGGGAAAGCAGTAGATGTGGTATATATGGATTTTAGTAAGGCGTTTGATAAGGTCCCCCATGGTAGGCTACTGCAGAAAATACAGAGATATGGCATTGAGGGTGAGTTGGAGGTTTGGATTAGGAATTGGCTGGCTGGAAGAACACAGAGGGTAGTAGTTGATGGCAAAGGTTCATCATGGAGTGCCGTCACTAGCGGTGTTCCGCAAGGATTTGTTTTGGGACCATTGCTGTTTGTCATTTTTATAAATGACCTGGAGGAAGGGTTAGAAGGTTGGGTGAGCAAGTTTGCGGAGGATACGAAAGTCGGAGGAGTTGTAGACAGTGAGCAAAGGTATGGCAGGTTACAGCGGGATATAGAAAAGCTGCAGAGCTGGGCAGAAAGTTGGCAAATGGAGTTCAATGTAGCTAAGTGTGAGGTGATTCACTTTGGTAAGAGTAATAAAAAGATGGATTACTGGGCTAATGGTAGACTACTTGGTAGTGTGGAAGAGCAGAGGGATCTTGGTGTCCATGTACACAGATCTCTGAAAGTTGCCACCCCAGGTAAATAGTGCAGTGAAGAACGCATATGGCGTACTGGCTTTTATTGGTAGAGGAATTGAGTTCCAGAGTCCTGAGGTCATGCTGCAGTTGTATAAGACTCTGGTGCAGCCGCATCTGGAATATTGTGTGCAGTTTTGGTCGCCATACTATAGGAAGGATGTGGAGGCACTGGAACGGGTGCAGAGGAAGTTTACCAGGATGTTGCCTGGTGTGGTAGGAAGATCGTATGAGGAAAGGCTGAGGCACTTGGGGTTGTTTTCATTGTAGAAAAGAAGGTTTAGGGGTGACTTGATAGAGGTGTACAAGATGATTAGGGGGTTAGATAGGGTTGACAGTGAGAACCTTTTTCCACGTATAGAGTCAGCTATTACAAGGGGGCATAGCTTTAAATTAAGGGGGGGTAGATATAGGACTGATGTTAGGGGTAGGTTCTTCACTCAGCGAGTCGTAAGTTCATGGAATGCCCTGCCAGTAGCAGTAGTGGACTCTCCCTCTTTATGGGTATTTAAGCGGGCATTGGATAGGTATATGGAGGATAGTGGGTTAGTGTAGGTTAGGTGGGTTTTGATCGGCGCAACATCGAGGGCCGAAGGGCCTGTACTGCGCTGTATTCTTCTATGTTCTATGTTCTATCTCCCTGGCAATGTAAAAAATTACTCAACTATGTCCCATCCCCTAAGAGAGAAATAATTACAAGCTGACAAATTACCACCCCCTCAGTCCCATCACGACAATCAAATTGGTGAGAATTCTTTCTGCCAGAGATGTCAAGCAGCAAAGAAATAATCGGCTCAGTGTGGTTTTCCATAGGTCCCCATGTGGAGATTGTGCAGTTGTGGAAATGTCACTGGATTACCATTCCAGACCAGGGTAATTCATTGACTGCTGGTGAAAGTTGACAACAATCAATAAAATAAAGAGATGTAAAATCTGGTGCCAGTAATAGTGACATTGAAGCCCATGTCAGTTATCAACATAAATTTTCTGTCCCATTGTACTTTCAAGAAGTGAATCTCCCGTGCTTTCCTTGTCTTGCCTAAATGTGACTTCCATATAGATACACAGCCATGTGATAAACTCGTCAGTGGTCTCCGAAACTGCAAGGTCGTTGTATCAAACTGTTCCGAGGTCTTACAGGATGAACCCAGACAGAACACTGAGCACCAGCCTCTGTATCAGAAAAGGGAACGGGAGACACAGTCCGTCGACCCATCAGAGACCTCCTTCCTAACATCTGAGAGTTTGTAACAGCATTTACTGAGCTTTCCCACAATCTGCGCAGAAACAATAGACAATAGAGAGTAGGTGCAGGAGTAGGCCATTCTGCCTTTCGAGCCTGCACTACCATTCAATATGATCATGGCTGATCATCCTTAATCAGTATCCTGTTCCTGCCTTATCTCCATAACCCTTGATTCCACTATCTTTGAGAGCTCTATCCAACTCTTTCTTAAATGAATCCAGAGACTGGGCCTCCACTGCCCTCTGGGGCAGAGCATTCCACACAGCCACCACTCTCTGGGTGAAGAAGTTTCTCCTCATCTCTGTCCTAAATAGTCTATCCCGTCATTTTAACCTGTGTCCTCTGGTTCGGCACTCACCCATCAGCGGAATCATGTTTCCTGCCTCCAGAGTGTCCCATCCTTTAATAATCTTATATGTCTCAATCAGATCCCCTCTCAGTCTTCTAAACTCAAGGGTAAACAAGCCCAGTCGCTTCAGTCTTTCAGCGTCAGGTAGCCCCGCCATTCCAGGAATTGACCTCGTGAACCTACGCTGCACTCCCTCAATAGCCAGAATGTCTTTCCTCAAATATGGAAACCAGAACTGCACACAGTATTCCAGGTGTGATCTCACCAGGGCACTGTACAGCTGCAGAAGGACTTCTTTGCTTCTGTACTCAATCCCTCTTGTTATGAAGGCTAGCATACTATTAACCTTCTTCACTACCTGCTGTACCTGCATGCTTACCTTCATTGACTGGTGTACAAGAACACCCAGATCTATTTGTACTGCCCCTTTACCTAAATTGATTCCGTTTAGGTCGTAATCTCCCTTCCTTTTCTTCCCACCAAAGTGGATAACCATACATTTATCCACATTAAACTGCATCTGCCATGCATCTGACCACTCTCCTAACCTGTCCAGGTAACCCTGTAATCATCAAACATCCTCATCACATTTCACCCTGCCACCCAGCTAGTATCATCAGCAAATTTGCTAATGTTATTATTAATACCATCTTCTGTATCATTAACACGTATTGTAAAAAGCTGCAGTCCCAACACGGATCCCTGCGGTACCCTATTGGTCACTGCCTGCCATTCTGAAATGGAGCCGTTTTTCACTACTCTTTGTTTCCTATCAGCGAACCAACTTTCAGTCCAAGTTAGTACTTTGCCCCCAATACCATGTGCCCTAATTTTGCTCACTAACCTCCTATGTGGGACTTTATCAAAAGCTTTCAGAAAGTCCAGGTACACTACATCTACTGGATCTCCCTCGTCCAGCTTCAGAGTTACATCCTCAAAATTTTCCAAAAGATTAGTCAAGCATGATTTCCCCTTCATAAATCCATGCTGACTCTGACCTATCCTGTTACTACTGTCCAGATGTGTCTTAATTTCATCCTTTCTCACCATGGTGTGCATCTTTCTCACCACTGAGGTCAGACTAACTGGTCTATAATTTCCTGTTTTCTCTCTCCCATCTTTCTTAAACAGTGGTACATCGGGAAAAGGGTAGGTCATCCAACACATTGAGCCTTCCCCACTCTAGTCTTTGGCTAAATATCTCTTCAATTGACTTTTCCCAAACACTATATACACTATAGCCTTTGAAGTGATTAACTATCTGGATAAAAAATGAACTTCGGTCCGTCCATTTGGTGAAGAAGTCAACAAAGGTATACACATAAGCCTCTTCACAGAGAAACAGGTTTAAATCAATTCCTTTTGAAATGTTAACCGTTGTTTGATTTTTCCAAGCAATGTGCTCAATGTCACGCCTATCCACATTGTTCTTCACCTGCCACGTATTTGCCCATTCCCTCCAATTATCTCAATCACCTTTGAACTTCTTTACATCCTGATCACCCACTCACAATCTCAATTTGGGGCCATCAGCAGATTTGGAAGATTACATACAAAGCCATTGAACAAATGTTTGATATGTATTCTGAATAGCTGGGGTCCAAACATCAATTCCTGGATTGTCATACTAGTAATTGCTTTCCACTCCAAAATACATAGAACTGTTTATGCTGATAAACATTTTCCTTGAAACTGTCCCATTCTCAACCCATGCCAGTATATTAGATCTAGCTGTTACACACTGTTATGGACCAGGACAGACATCCTCAAATCACTTCAAGGAAGTAACGCAGACCCAACCTTTTCTTATTGACTTAAGCAGGTGTAAGGTGGGTATTCAAGAGGTGATGCAGCTGAATGAAACACAAACACAAGAGGATAGAATAACTTAACTATCTGAAAAAAACAAATTATCTCTCAACTCCAGATTCAACCCAGTGAAACTCTTCTGCACCCCATCCAATGCCAGTACATTATTTCTCAAGTAAGGCAGCTTAAACTTCGTACAATACTCCAGGTGTGGTCTCACCAGCACCCTGTACAGCTGCAAAATAACTTACCTGATTTTAAATTGAATCCCTTCAGCAATGAAATACAACATATCATTTGCCTTCCTCAGTACTTGCTGTACCTGCAGACCAACCTTGTGTGAATCATGCACAAGGACACCCAGGACCCTCTGCAGAACAGCATGCTGCAACGTTTTACCATTCAAATAAGAATCCTTTTTACTGGTACTCCTAACAAAATAGATGAATTCACATTTACTGACATCGTATCCCGTCTGCCAGACATTTGCCTACTCACTCAAAGTATCTGTGTTCCTCTTAAAAAGTTTCATAGATCTCTGCACACTTTGCTCTGCAACACATCTTCGTGTCATCTGCAAACTTTGACAAACTACAGTTGCTCCCAACTCCACATCATTGATATAAATTGTGAATAATTGCAGCCCCAACACTGATCCCTGAAGCACACCACTAGTCACTGATTGCCAGATATGAATAGCACTCATTTAGACCCACCCTTTGCTTCCTGTTAGTCAACCAATCTTCTAACCATACTAATACTTTACCATAACGCCTTCCATTGTTATCTTCTGCAGCAGTGTACTGTGTGGCACCTTGTCGAAGACCTTTTGGAAACATAGATACACCACATCCAATGGGGCCGCATTGTCTAGCTTGCTCATAATATCTTCATAAATTTCCAAAAGACTTGTTAAGTATGACCAGCCCTTTGGGAAACAATGCTGTGCCTGCGCAATGGGCCGATTTCTATCAAAATGCCTTGCTATTTCTCCCTTGATAATAAACTCAAGTATCTTCCCCATTACACAGATTGAGCTAACTGGTTTCTAATTCCCCATCTTTTATCTACCAGCCTTTTTAAACAGTGGCATCTCATTTGCTGTTTTCCAATCTGTTGGGACTGCCTCAGAGTTCATCAAATTTGAGAAACTTACCACAATTGCACTTGATATTTCTCCCGCTATCTTTTTTAGTACCCTGGGATGCATTTCATTCGGTAACTTGTCTGCCTCTAGATCCATTCACTTACCCAACACTACCTCCTCCATAATAATGATTATGGACATGTCTGCACCTATCCTCATCTCTTTGTCAATTACTGGCATGTTATTAGTGTCTTCCACTAGGAAGATCGATACACAATACCTGCTCAATGCCTCAGTCATTTCATCATATCCTACAACTAAATATTCCTTCTCATCCTCTAAAAGGCCAACATTTACGTTAGCCACTCATTTTCATTTTATAAATTTAGGGAATCATTTGCAATCTCTTTTCATATTCGGTGCTAGTTTTTTTTCTTGTGTTCGATCCTACTTTTCTTTATAGCTCTTTTCGTGGTTTTCTGTTGACCATTACTGTTTTTCCAATCTTCTAGGTTCCTGCTGTTCTTGGCCACTTTGCATGCCTTCCCTTTAAAGGTGGTAGCCTCGCTTATTGCTGAGACACCCGATGCAGATTACCCCTTTTCTTAGAGTCTTTCCTTTTCACTGAATATACTTTTGCTAAGGACTTTGAAAAATTCCTTTGAAATCCTCCACTGCTCGTCAACTCTCACCATAAAGTATTTGTTAGGAGTCAACTTTAGCCAAGTCCTCCCTCATTCTGTTGTAGTGTCCCTCATTTAACCACAGGACCCTGGTATTGAATTTTATCTTCACGCTCTCCATCTGTATTTTAAATTCAACCATACTGTGATCATTCCTTCCAAGTTGATTTCTAACTTTGAGGTCATTAATTATTCCTGTCTCATTTACACAGGACCAGATCGAGCATAGCTTGCTCCTTATTGTACGTGCTTTTATGTTAGAGCAGTCAAACCCAGACATTTCGGATTCACTGCTTTTAAGATACCTTTGAAAAACAAAACAAGGACAGCATGACAGCAGGCCATGGGCATTTTTCAGATTTCAGTCCAAATATTTTCTCCAAAACTGTTTATTTACTGATTTGATTGTATTTCCTGTTTTTCTTTCAGTAAACTAAGAATTGCTTGGAAGTTTTATTTTCTTTCTTTCTTTCATGAGGGCAGAACTGAAGTAGTCGCTTCATAGTCTGACATTTTCCTGATCTCCATTCGCTGGTTTTGGATTGTAAGGAAGCTACAATTATATTTGCCAACATTTCACCTTGGTATATTGTACTTTGAGAAGCTTTTACGTTTGACGCTTGTTTAATATACTTTTCTGAAACCTATTACGTCCTGTCTTAAGCTGTTCAATGATTGACCTTCCACAGCCATACAATCGCAGAGGCATAGCCTGTGTAGCATCAGAATTACAGCACGATATATATTACTCCAACTTTACTACATCACTACCATAGCCCATGAATAGTTTGACACTTCCAGTGCTCGTCCAAACACTTTTTAATGGTTGTGAGGTGACCCGTGATAGCTCCACCCCCCCCCCCCCCCACCTCAGGAGGTGCATTTCGGACCCCCTCACCCTCTGGGTGAAAAACAATCCCTGAATCCTCTCTAAACCTCAAATCCTTCTTTTTAAACGGGTGCTCCCCTCTTCTTGGCCCTCTGACTAAAAGGAACAGCTGCTGTCTATCCACCCTGTACATGCCCCTCGTAATTTTATCCTTCTGAGTCACATTCCCCTCAGCTTTCTCTGCTCCAAAGTAAACAAATGGAGCTTATGAAATCTTTCTCCATAGCTGATATGCTCCATACTTGGGAACATCTTGGTGAATCTTTGCACCCACTCCAGAACAAGCGCATCCTTCCTGTAATGCAGCTCCCACAACCCCAAATAGTATTCCATCTTGGCCAAACCAAAGTGCTACATAGCTCTTGTAAGATATGCCTCGATGAGTAAAGGCTATGCCTACTGTTTCCAATGATTTCTTACGTAACCTTTCTGTCTCCCCCATTACATTCACGGATGTGTGGAGAAGCACCATCTGAGCTTCCTGGTGTGCTGCCATTCATTGTGTACTCTTCTGTCTGGTTCCTTTCTCCAATGTGCATCACCTCATATTTATCAGGGTTACATCTGCCATTGATCCACCCATCTGACCTTTCCATCTGTATCTTCCTGTAACATAAGACCTTCCTCCTCACTGCCAAACACCAGCCAATATTTGTGTCAAACACAGACTTACTTATCATGCTGACCCTCCCCCTCCACAGTCACACCTGCATCATTTATAAATACCACAAACAATAAGGAACACAGCGCTGATCATTGTGGTACTTCAGGGGACACCGTTCTCCAGTCACACAAATAGCCTTCTACCACCAACTATTTTTGGAAAACTTTTCTCTAACACTGATCTGAAACACACTGGTCTATAATTCCCTGCTCTATCACTACAACCCTTCCTATAAAGGGTGTTCTCCAGTCCATGGGCACCTCACCTGTGACCAGATTCTATTTAAACATTAGTATCAGCGCCTTTCATCCCTTGTCTCCAACAGCAGCCTGAGATGTAACTGATCTGGACCTGGGGATTAGTTCAATTTTATACCAGCCAATACATCAATCCCTGCTCACATCTTACATCAATCTGTTTAAGAGCTTCCCTGTCCATCTTCTTGAATTCTGTAACTACGTTCTCCTTTTTCCAAGTAAACAGACGTGAAGTTCTCATATAACAATCAATCAGCGTTCTCCAGTTTCACACACAGATTCCCGCCTTGATCCCAGACCAAGTCTCCTCAGCAGACCATTGTGCCATCTGAGAGATTAATCAGGAGAATGCCCATTCAGTATATGTGATCAGAATATTTTACTTAGATCAAGACATCAAAATTGTACAGGTACAGTCCAGGTACAGTCTCACCAACTCTCTGTGTTACTAGTGCAGAATGTCTTTATTTCTAGCAGGAGCAAATCACTGCAGAAGCAGAATCTGTACTGAAACCAACACATGCTCGAGATCACAGTTAGTCAGACAGTATCCGTAAAGGGAGAGCAAACTGACACTTTGAGTCTACTTGATTCTTTATCGTCTGTATTTGGATTCCCTTTAAATGAAGGCGGTAAAAGGGGCACAGCACTGACACCTGCGGCACACCAGCGTACACCGGTCTGCAGTCACAAAAATAGCCTTCTACCACCACCTATGTTCTCCAATCTTTTCTCTAATGCCTACCTTCCCCTGTTTGCATATGTTCCTCCCAATACACTTTGCTTTAATGTTTTCTGATACCTTACTGTGTGTGCTGATTAAACCTCCTCCTGAATATCTGACTGCACCACATTCACTGATTCGCCATTGTTTACATCTACAAGAAATATCTTCAAGAAAACAATTGTAAATTATAACCTCCCTTTCATCAATACAGAACAACTCTCTTGAAATTCGCTATTACTTACTCAGTGTCCAATAGGTTGCAACAGATTCCCTACTGTGGATGACAACTAACTGGCCTGTAGTCCTCCACTCTCCCACGTCTTCCCTTCGTAAATATTCGAATGCATTTATAACCTTCCGAAGTGAATACAGGGAACTACAGTGGTCCCTTTTGCAATCAACATGTGTATTGCTGTTTTCCCTGAAATTTCACTTTGAATTATATCTGGTCTGTCAGACCGATCAATCCTCATCCCAGTTCTGTTTTTAAATACTATGTCGTAACTGTATATGAATGGTTTTAGTCTTTAGTTACAAAGGTTCCATGGTGACTTGGTATTCCTCTTTGAAGACAGACGCAATGTCACTGTTTCATCTCCTTGTCATTATTCTGTTCTCTACAATAAATTCTCGTATCCACACATTCGCTGTGCCACATTTGATCTTGATTTCATTTTCCTTTCAAGTATCAACAGACGCTTTTCGCCAGTATTTATAATTAACAAAGAAAATCACAGCACAGGAACAGGCCCTGCAACCCTTGAAGCCTGTGTCAATCCAGATCCTCTGTCAATACCTGTCGCTTATTTTCTAAGGTTATATATCTCACTGCTCCCTGCCCATTCACGTATCTGTCTGGATACATATTAAATGACTCTTTCGTCCCCGCCTCTACCACCACCGCTGGCAACGCATCCCAGCACCAATAACCCTCTGCGCAAAGAACTTTTCGAGCATGTCCCCAATAAACTTTTCCCCTATCATCATGAATTCTTGACACCTAGTAACTGACTCCCCCACTCTGGGAATAAGCTTCTTGCTATCCAACAGGTTCCCTCCTGTGGGTGACGAGTTAACTGGTCTGTGGTTCTCCACTTCTTAAATTGTTAGAATGCAGGAAGGAAAGTATGCTGTATGCCTTCCTGATCATTCTATCTTCCTGCCACTTTCAGCGAACAATGGATCTAAACACCCAGCTCTCTCTGCACATCAATTTTCCCCAGGGCTTTTTCCAGTTACTGTATAATTCGTTCTCGATTTGGATCTTCCAAAATGCATCACCTCACATCTGCCCTTTCTCCACCAAAATCTCCAATCTATCTACATTCAGCTGTGTTCTCTGACAGTCCCCTCAACTTTCTGTTCCTCTACCAATCTTAGTGTCATCTGCAAACTTGCTAATCAGACCACCTATACCTTCCTTCAGATCATGCAAGTACATCACAACAAACAGTGGTCCCAGCACGGATCCCTGTCAAACACCACACAGAACAATTGTCCATTTTGAGAAACTCCCTTCCATTACTGCTCTATGTCTCCTGTTGCCCAGCTAGTTCTCTAAACCATCTAGATCATGTTAGAAACAAAATCAATAAAGTTTAGACGAGACCACCAAAACTGGAAACAAGACAATTTATTCTAAAATCTTGCAAGAAAGGACCCCAATTGCAAAGAGCAATTGAAGTGAAGAAAATTCGAATTACTACAACAGTTATACCTTTGAGTTGCGTGAGGTCATCTCTCCAGACTCCTATATTACCCAATCTTTCTTATTAATTTCTGCCCCAGCCCTAGCTATGCTCCACGCTTATTGCCCCCTTCTCTCCAAGTTGGCAACCTTCCCCTCTGCAAGTGCTGACACAAGGCTAAATTTGAGTCTTGATGATCCTTTTTCACTTGTCCATTGTCCAGAGGTACATCAAGATCTGATTTAACATTTTGTATCAATTCTGCTGGTTCATTCCATCCTCGGATATTTCATTAACTTGTATAATTTTGTATAGCCCAAGCATTCCGGTTATCTCAGCCTTGTGCTGAAAACATAATTTTTAAAAAGAATTTATTTAATTTTTAAAAAGAACTTATTTACTATAACAATTACACATCAAAGTTAGTATTTAATTAACCACAATTATACACTGAAAAGTAGAGATACTCTTCCCTGAACACCTACATTACCTCTTTTCTGTATGCTTTTTCTATATCAGCAAAAACAATACATTTCCCCCTTTCTAACAACTCCCCCATTTCTTTTCTTTTACCATTTGTTGTTTTTGCAATTTTTATTTTCTGCTCACTTTTAACCCTAGGGTGTACAGGTTCACAATCTTGTCATTTCTGCCTTCGAAGTCTGTTTTTTCTCAAACTCTAGGAGTAATCCACCACACTGACTTACTTGCGCTTGAGCTATAGTCATTACCATCATTGATTGTTGTCCTCCCAAAGACATTACCAGCTTAGTCATTATCCATTTTAACACGTTAAATCCTATCAGTAAACCTACAATTATTATTAATACATGAATGCCTAAATTAGCAAACCATTTCCCCAACCGGTCAGTGTCCAGTCACTCCATTCCCATCTTTCACCTTTTTGGATTCATCCGCAATTTATCTTTTCTTGCTTATCTTTTTCTTTACTATTTCTGCCTTATCTTCCACTATGGAAGAGATGTCTGGGATGAAGGTGCAGCATTCCTTACCAATCAGCGCACAGGTTCCCCCTTTTTTGGCAAAGAGATAGTCTAAAGCCATTCGATTCTATAAAGCTGTTAGACATGTTGCGATCATTTCGTTGGTTATGGCCGATATCTGGGATTGAGTTTCTCCCATTCTGCCGGCGGTATCATTAATTAAATTTTCAAGGGCGGCCGCCAGTTTCTGTATTTCCAGCCCTGCCCTTGTAGTGCCAAAGCTTGGGAGTAGTGTCCACAGCTGACGTTCTCCTTCAGGGACCTCTTGGGTCTTACGTCTTATCCCACCCCCACCCCCACCTTCCTCAGGTTGGGCTCATGTTTTGCTATACAGAGCTGAGGGACTATATAAGCAAGGGATCATCAACCACTCCAGCCTTTCTTGTTTTGAGGCAACGCTTATTCACTGCTCCTTTTAGTGGGGAAATTCTGAGGCTATTGATAACACCTCGAGTCTTCGGGGCTGGTCTTGGGAACCATCCTGCAAACTTACACGTACTCCTTTCATATTCCCACTTTGGACTATTTGAGCCCGAGTCAAATTGTTGTACATCGTATACTTCCTCTTTAGTGAGCGGTATTACCGAAGTGGGGATTCCAGATTCGTCATGGTGTGGAATTTCTGCACAGACCCGACAGTTTGCAAGTCTCTCATGTTTGGCATAATTTTGGCATAGTGTAGTAAAGTGATTTTTCCCGTTTCCTTGAACAGTTAGTACTACTAACGTTATAATACTTTATCAGTACCCACCCATCTCTGAACTCTGCCTATCACCCTATCTTAATTTTTAGGGGCCAGGGAGAGGTGAGTCCACGCAACCCTTACAATCAATACAATATATATCATCAAACATTAAAAGAGTCTTTTATCTTAGTTTATTCCCTCTTTCTCAGCTTAACTTTCAGAGGGTTGTCTGTAGGATGAGCGTGCCACTCCGCCAATGGGGCGTTCACAGGACGTTTGACGTGAGTGTGATGACTCCACCCTTTCTCAGCAGTTATGATAGCTGTCCCAGGAATCAGGAGAATTAGGAATGGTCCCTCCCAGCTCGGGTGGAGTTTAGTATCTTTCCAGGTCTTGATCAGGACCCAATGACCCGGTTGTCGAACTGAAGGGGCGGTATCTGAGTCAACAGACCCTTCTTCCTAAAGACAGACTACGAAGAGCTGAGTGCCACAATATAGTTCTTCAAAAAACTTATTATTGAACTCTGTAGTTGGAAACTCCCCGCTTCCACCCAAGAAAGGTACTTGGTGCAGTGAGGATTACACATGGAGAATGACGCTAAGTCCCACAGAGATCTGGAGAATCCCAGTCTCCATCCCTGGCCTGTGCTGCTGTGCCCCTCTGGAGTGGAGAATTCTGTTGGCTCAGGATCTGGAGTAGCTGCAAGAGCGAAAGACATTGACAGAGGCAGCAATTAGACCCACACAGTGAGGGATACCGCATGGAGTGAGACTAAGTGATATCACTAGAATGCTATGCACACAACGAGGGAAGGGCACACACAGCGAGGGAGGGGGGCACGCACGTACACAGTGAGGGAGGGAAACGCATACAGACAGTGAGGGAGGGACATGCACAGGCACAGCGAGGGAGGGACATGCACGCACAGTGAGGGAGGGACACGCAAACAGCAAGGGAGGGACACACACAGCGAGGGAGGGGGACACGCACACACTCAGCGAGAGGGGTACACGCATGTACACAATGAGGGAGGGAAACGCATACAGACAGGGAGGGAGGGACACACACACAGTGAGGGAGGGGTACACACAGAGCGAGGGAGGCATGCACACACAGCGAGGGAGGGGCACACACACAGCGAGGGAGGGACATACACACACACAGTGAGGGAGGGACACACAAACAGTGAGGGAGGGACACACAAACAGTGAGGGAGGGACACACACACACAGTGCAGGAGTGACACACACACACACACTCACACACACAGTGCAGGAGTGACACACACACACACACACAGTGAGGGAGGGACGCACACACAGTGAGGGAGGGACACACACACAGACACAGCGAGGGAGGGAGACACACACAGCGAGGGAGGGGTACACACTGAGCAAGGGAGACATGCACACACAGCGAGGGAGGGGCACACACACAGCGAGGGAGGGACATACACACACACACACACACACACACACACACACACACACAGTGAGGGAGGGACATACATACACACTGAGGGAGGTGCACGCACACACACAGTGAGGGGGATATACACAAAGAGCAAAGGAGGGACACACACACACACACACACAAACACAGAGCAAGGGAGGGACATGCACACACACAGTGAGGGAGGTTCACACACAGCAAAGGAGGGACAAGCACACATACAGCGAGGGAGGGACACACACAGCAAGCGAGGGACATGCACACACACGGCGAGGGAGGGACATGCACACACACGGCGAGGGTGGGCATGAGCATGAAAATGAAAGGAGGCATGCACACACAGAGAGAGGGGACATGCACAGACACAGCGAGGGAGGGACACACACACACAGCGAGGGAGGGACACACACACAGTGAGGGAGGAGCACACACACAGTGACGGAGGGATACACACACACAGCGAGGGAGGGACACACACAGTGAGGGAGGGATACACACACACAGCGAGGGAGGGACACACACACAGCAAGGGAGGGACATGCACAACACAGCGAGGGAGGGACACACACACACAGCGAGGGAGGGACACACACAGAGAGGGAGAGATACACACACACAGCGAGGGAGGGACACACACAGAGCGAGGGAGGGACACACACACACAGCGAGGGAGGGACACGCCCATGCACAGTGAGAGAGGGACACACACAGACACAGAGAGGGAGGGATACACACACAGTGAGGGAGGGATACACACAGAGCGAGGGAGGGATGCACACAGAGCGAGGGAGGGATGCACATACAGCGAGGGAGGGACACAAACACACAGCGAGGGAGGGACACACACACAGGGAGGGATACACACACACAGCGAGGGAGGGACACACACACACAGCGAGGGAGGGATACACACACACAGCGAGGGAGGGACACACACAGTGAGGGAGGGACACACACACAGCGATGGAGGGATACACACACACACACACACACAGCAAGGGAGGGACACACACACAGTGAGGGAGGGACACACACACACAGCGAGGGAGGGACACACACACACACACAGCGAGGGAGGGACACACACACAGTGAGGGAGGGACACACACTGATGGAGGGACACACACACACAGCGGGGGAGCGACACACACAGCGAGAGAGGGACATGCACAAACACAGCGAGGGAGGGATACACACACACAGCGAGGGAGGGACACGCACAACACAGCGAGGGAGGGATACACACACTCACACAGCAAGGTAGGGACACACACACACACACACACAGCGAGAGAGGGACACACACACACAGCGAGAGGGACACACACACACACAGCGAGAGGGGGACACACACACACAGCGAGAGGGACACACACACACAGCGAGGGAGGGACACACACACACAGCGAGGGAGGGACACACACACACCGAGGGAGGGACACACACACAGCGAGGGAGGGACACACACACACCGAGGGAGGGACACCCACACAGCGAGGGAGGGACACACATGCACAGCGAGAGAGGGACACACACACAGCGAGGGAGGGACACACACACACAGCGTGGGAGGGACACACACACACAGCGTGGGAGGGACAAACACACAGCGAGGGAGGGACACGCCCACGCACAGTGAGAGAGGGACACACACACAGCGAGGGAGCGACACACACACACACACACACAGCGAGGGAGGGACACACACAGCGAGAGAGGGACATGCACAAACACAGCGAGGGAGGGATACACACACACACAGCGAGGGAGGGATACGCACAACACAGCGAGGGAGGGACACACACACACACACACAGCAAGGGAGGGACACACACACACACACACACAGCGAGAGAGGGACACACACACACAGCGAGAGACGGACACACACACAGCGAGGGAGGGACACACACACACAGCGTGGGAGGGACACACACACACAGCGAGGGAGGGACACACACACACAGAGCGAGGGAGGGGACACGCATGCATACAAACACACACACATACACACTCACGCAAACACAGAGCAAGGGAGGGGCACGTGCACACACAGTGATGTGTCTCTTTGGATGGGTAATCCTCCAGCTCCCACTTCACTCTGCTCCCTCACAAGGTCACCGTCTCTGTGACTCGCAGATACTTGTAATCCTCCTCATGTCTGTAACTGCATACAGACAATGCAGCTCTCCCTTTTAGATCTGACATACTCCCTGACTTATAACTCTTATAGTTCTCACACTATCTCACTTCCTCCATTCCCACTCCACCCTGCTCCCTCACAGGGTCACCATGTCTGTGACTCCCAGGCATGCCTAGGCCTCGATCCTCAGTGCTGATTTATATCCTCCCACATTGGTGCCTCCACCTCCTAGGTGTGAGTGAGTCTCAAACTCCTGCTCCAAGTTGCTCCCTCACACGGTCACTCCCTCTGTGACTCGGTGCTGATTTACAACCTCCTGCTCTGCTGTTTCTTTAACTCAAATTCTCAGTCCGCCTCGATACTCGGTGATTTATATTCTCCCGCTCTGTGCTGCTCTCTCTCAGGTTCTCTCCCCTTGTGACTCCCAGGTAATGGTAGGCCTCAAGCCTCAGCTGAGATTTATAACATCCCATTCCGCACTGGTCTCTTACAGGATCGCTGCTGTGCCTGGACGACAGTGGGGAAGAGGAGGATTAGACAGAGCAGAGGGTATTACAGTGATTGGGTGAGCAGTATGTGATAGAAAAGCTTATCTGGGGTGTTAGGCAGACCTGCAACAACTCTAAAACGTTACTGGAAGATACAGCGAGAGTTGCAAACACTGAAGAAGGCAAAGGAAATAGAGAGATGGTGGCTTGTTCATGACGGAGCTTTGTAGAGTCTAAAGGGCTTTTTCTGAGCTGCTTACAGAGATGTGTAAACGTCAACAAATGCAAATTGACAGTCAACAAGTGTTGTATGGTGCTGGAGACTGTTGGTTGTTACAGAGTTAGAAGACGTGCAGTAACTGGAGGGAATATAAACTTTTGGAGCACTGGTGGTGTTCAAGGACCCTCAGGACATGAGGAGGTGCAGAGAATTGGAGCATTCCAAATAGTGGGAATGTAGGAATTGGAATTCCTGAGATGGATAATGAGGATGAAAAGTGCCAAGTTAACTCATACAACCATTGTAATTATAGAGATTTAAGGAAGGGAACCAGTGCTGTCATTGATTGCAGTTATATGGAGAGTTACAGAAACAGAATGGGTTACAAATTTAAAAAGGGAGAGGTTTTAGGTGATCAGAAGTTTAAACAAGAATAAAGAAATTTTAGAGATCTCTAGCACAGATGGGAATGGAAGAGGTGAGATAGTGTGAGGAACTATAAGAGTTATAAATCAGGGAGGATTTCAGATATTGTCTGTGTGCAGTTACAGACATGAGGCGTGTTGTAGCGCCTGCTGGAGGGTACACAGATTACAACAGTTCCAATGGCTGGTGCGGTGGCTCAAGAAGGGAGGATTGTCAGGACTGGAGATTACACAGATAGGGGTGAAATTGAAGCTGCAGGAATTTACAGAGAGAGGGAGGATTGGAGGGACTGGAGGTTACACTGATTGGGGTGGTAGTTGGAGCTGCAGGAGTTAATGTAGGATTGTTGGTGCTGAGAATTACATGAACACGGATAATAATTGGAGCTGCAGGAGTGAGTGAGATAGGGAATGCTGAAGGGGCTGGATCAGTTCACACAGCCAAGTAGAAGTGTCGGGATTGGAGGCGCCAGAGATACTGAGGGTTGTCGGGCTGCAGGAGTCAGAGAGTTAGTGAGGACAGTGAAGGCAGGTTTGCAGCATTCCCATCAGTTACACAGAGATGTGGAGTGCTGTTCTGGAGTGGGTTACAAAAATCAACAGGGTTGCAGATACTGGAAGATATTACAGGCTGTGGCTGTAGTATCTGAGAAGGTTAAAGCGACAGGATGTGTTGAGGAGCTGGAGGCAGCTACAGGTATTAAACATCCTGCAAGGGATCAATAACCTTACATCGATCGGGGGATTGGAAGTTCTGGAGATAAAGAATGAGAACTGCAGTGACTGGAGAATATCACAGAGATGGGGAGTAATGTAAGAGTTCGAGGAATTAGGTGAGCTGTGTTCAATCGAGTCAGGAAAGATACAGGGAGATCCGAAGGGACTACAAGTGATCAAAAGGACAGTGAGCCTTCTCAGTTCAGGATTGGGGCGGTTTACGCAGACAGGGAGTGTTTTATGGAATGGTATTACTTAGAGAGATTATGAAGTTGTATAGAATTGAGGAACGAACAGAGATATGGAAGGCTGTAGTTAATGAAGACTTTTGTTGATGTCGGATGCTGAGGTTCTGGAAATGATACGGACCGGAAAGCTGGACAATCTGTCAGAGCTTACAGAGACAGGAACAGCAATAGATCCTGGAGACACTAACACAGATAGGGAGTATTACAGACACTGGAGGAGGTTTCTGCTTTAGGGATGGTTGTAGGGAAGTGTAACGTTTACACAGATAGGGGTGTAAGAGCTGGAGAAGGTTATGGAGATGATCAGATTGGTGGGGGGACCGGAGGAGCTTACATTGACAGGGCGGGTGATAGCGATGGGAGAATGTTTCAAAGGTAGGAAGTCTTGTAGAAACTGATCGGGAGAGTCACAAGCATTGGAGCTGGTTCCACAGATCGGGGGTTTTACAGGGTCCTGAGGGGATTACGCAGATAGGGAGGATTGTAGGATGTCCACATTTTCAGAGTGTTTCAGGACTGGAAAAGGTTACACAGTTAACGAGGGATGTTGGAGCTCACAGAGACTCGGAGGTTTGAAGGGGTTGGGGCTGATTATGGACAGATGGATATATTTAGGGACAGTAATATGGAACGCAGAGGGAGAATTTAGATTAGATTCCCTACAGCATGAGAAAAGGTACTTCCGCCCAACAAGTCCACACCAACTCTCCAAAGAGCACCCCACCCAGACCCACTTCTCTCTGACAACGAAGCTAACACTATGGGCAATTCAGCATGGCTCATTCACCTGACCTGCACATCTTTGGACTGTGGGAGGAAACTGGAGCACTCGCAGGAAACCCACACAGACGCAGGGAGAAGGTGCAAACTCCATATAGACAGTCACCCAGTGGTGGAATCGAACCTGGGTCCCTGGCGCTGTGAGGCACCATTGCTCACCACTGAGCCACCGTGTTCCCCCAAATTGCAGAATTACACAAAGAGAGAATGTTTGAGGTGCTGGGAGTGGAGGAGCAAACAGAGATGTGGAGTGCTGTTGTGGTTTGAAAAGGATCTGGAGGTGTTTTTACGGATAAGGAGTTCGGTAGGGATGGGAGAAATTTACTGTGGTCGTGTGGTGCTATAGGCCAGAAGGCAGGAGTGTGATCAGACCTGCAGAAAGTTACAGTGATCTCATGCTCTCCTGGGGCTTGGGGAAGGTACCCAGGTGGGTACGTTGGTCCAGGCTGGAGGATTTTACAGAGACAGGGGCACTGTAAGTATTGTGCCATACGACAGAAATAGGGATTATTGTATGGATGCAGGATAAGATTATTGAGATTGGACATGTTATCGACACTGGAGCAATTTACACACGGGGAGAGTCGTCAGCATCGGAGTAGGTTTCAAATATACAGCAAGATGATGGGAGGGGTTTGGTTTGGTTTTGGTCAAGGGTAGTATGGGGGTGGGCATGAAATGCTGGACAGCCAGAGAAGCAATATCCTACGAGTGAATTAAAATCAACCCTGCTTGGGTCAGTGTCCTGGCCAATCGTGTCGCAGGTCTATGGACAGGGCTTTCTCCTGACAGAGATAATGCAGCGACAGGGTTCAGGTGAAAGGAGCTTCCCAAATCCAAAGAGAAATGGTAACTCATCGGAACTGCATGGGAATGTGGCTGAAGACAAGCAGGAAGGAACAGGAAGGGACAGAGTTTAACTAAAACTGTACATCAGTGAATTGGGCTGTGACAGGACATTCTGGGAAAGAATAAGTTATAATGTTGTTTCGTTTGGAATTGCCAAAATATCTGCAAAAAGGTAATAGACTTATGACACACATTTAAATGCGATTTAGTCAGCAGAGAAATGTGGTTACAGGGTGAACAAAAGGTGGAACGTAAATATTCAACGGTACACAACCTTGTGGGATCTCAGGCAGAATAGGACTGCCGGATGGGTAACCCTGACAGTAATCAATAACAAAGGCATTACAGAGAAAGCATGTGGCCTCACATGATGTGGCTGAATCAGACTAAATGTGAATCCTGGGTCCCATGTGTCACAAACACAAGCAGATGAACCTTTTCTTTAGGCTGCCAGCAGCATTTCATTGTTCATCCCTGCATTAAACAGAAATTCAATGGAATTTGTACAAAGGCATTATGATAATTTTGGGAGACTTCAATCTTTGCATGATCTGGCACAGTCACCCTGGCAAGAGTGATATTATCCGAGCTCCTCTTTGAATGTGTTTGTCAATGTTTCTTTGAATAACATATTGTGCAAGTGGCTCTGGATGTCACTATTTCAGATCGACCATTTGGTGATGAAGATGAGTGAAGGAGTGATGTCACACAGATCCTCCAAGAGATTGCAATATAGTGGAATTCAAAGAGATTATCAGGTTTTCAAGTGACCATAAGGCACACCCGAGCATCAGAAACAAAGCCAATTACATGAATTTGAGAGGAGAACTGACCAAGCTAAACAGGGGACACAGACTGAAATGTATGGCTGTAAATGGACAGTGGGAATCAATTAGAGCAGTAGAGATGTACAACAAAGAAACAGACCTCCTGAAGAAGGGCTTATGCCCAAAACATCGATTCTCCTGCTCCTTGGATGCTGCCTGACTTGCTGAGCTTTTCCAGCAACACATTTTTCAGCTCAAACAGACCCCTTCGTCCAATTCGGCCACGCCGACAAGATATCATAACCAATCTGGTTCCATTTATCAGCACATATCCCACTAAACCCTTCCTATTCATGTACCCATCCAGATGCCTTTTAAATGCTGTAATTGTACCAGGTTCCACCATTTCCTCTGGCAGTTGATTTCGTACATACAGCAACCTCTGTGTGAAAACGTTGCCCCTTAGGTCCCTTTCAAATCTTTCACCTCTCCGCCCTGGACCTATGCCCTCTAGTTCTGGACTCTCCCACCTCAGGGAAATGACCTTGTCTGTTTTTCTTATCCATGCCCCTGCTGACTTTATAAACCTCTATATGGTCACCCCTCAGCCTCTGACACTCCAGGGAAAACAGCCCAGTTGATTAGCCTCTTCCTGTCGCTCAAATCGTCCAATCCGGGCAACATTATTGTAAATAATTTCTGAACCCTTTGAAGTTTCACAAATTTCTTCCGATAGGAATGAAACTAGAATAGCACGCAATATTCCAAAAGTAGCCTAACCAATGTCCTGTACAACCACAAGATGACCTCCCAACTCTTATACTCGATACTCTGACCAATAAAGGAAAGCATACCAAATATATTCTTCACTATCCTACCTACCTGCCACTCTATTTTCAAGGAACTATGAACATGCACTCCAGGTCACTTTGTTCAGCAACACTCCCTAGAACTAAACCATTAAGTGTATAAGTCCTGCGAAGATTTGCTTTTCCAAAATGAAGCACCTCACATTGATCTACATTAAACTCTATCTGCTATTCTTCACTCCATTGGCTCATCTGATAAAGAGGGGACAGTGAGGTCTGCAGATGCTGGCGATCCCATATCCCTCTTCACTCTTTGTGCCCAAGTATGGGATGGTTCCTTCCGGAATGTGAGAATTAGAAAGAAAGCTTAGGGAAATTGAAGAGGTTGGTACAGCTGTTAGTGCTAGCACACCTGAGGGAATGGTGTCGAGGTGTTCTGAGTGAGGGAGTGGGCAGCACAGACACCAGGCAGAGTTGGGCAGAGGGGCAGAGAAGAGATTAGAGAGAGACTGAGAGAAGATGCTGCATTCACTGAGAGTGGGAGAACATGAGCCTTGGTGGGAGGTGGGTGCAGTAACAGAGAGAGTGAGGGTGAGGTCATAAAGTGCAGATGGTGCCACATACCCTGGTAGAGGGGAGAAGATCATTGACATCCTTCCTACACTGCTAGGCATTCACCCAGAAGGCTGGCACCTCACTGACCCAGGGGTCAGCCTCAGACCAAGCTGGAAGGGTCTGGTGTCATAGCTTCCCCTGCCAGCCCTGGAGGAAGATAATGTCCCTCTCATGCACCATGTCATACCCCAGGACCAGGGGCTTGTCCACAATGGGGAGCCCCAGTTTTACCCCCTCTGCCATGTCCAGGCCAGTTTCAGATTCACAATCCAAGAGTATAATGACTTTTTAAAGATGGCTCTCGGAAACAGGGAGTCCGATGCATTCTGGGATATCCAGGCAGTGGGCAGTTCTCATGACAAAGGGGAAAATCATCGCGTTAGTATCAGATGAGAGGAAGACTTCACGGGCAGGGAGATAGTTAATGAGGCAGATTGGGGATGGTATCATGAGAAAATGCAATTCACCTTGTGGAGCGAAACCCTCCATGAAACCCGAATAAAATGAGACTTGACCAAATCATAAAATGGGTTAGGCCTCTGTCTGTCTGAATCAAAATAGGGATAAAATATTGGCAGCAACAAACTTGGAGCGGAGAATTATGCAGGAGATTCAAATACTTAAAATAGGGGTAATACGATGTTCCAGAATATTAAAAGGAGCCGTGGAAAAACTCCTGCCTTATAGTTACCTACATTATACATCCTCACTGGATGCAGGGATGATGCCGGAGGACAGGAGAATGGCTTATACCGCAACTTTTTTTAATGTGGAGCAAGGGACTGACTGAATAGGTCACGGCTGGAATTCTGAGACAGTGGATAAACGGTCACTGAGGAAGTCCCAGGGACTCCAGGGCAGGCGGTCTGGATTTGTTCAAGGAAGAGCGTGTGTAATTAATCCGACTGTGTCGGTTTGAGGCAGTAACTTGTAACTGCATGTGACTTACTTGGATTTAACGAAAGATCCCATGGCAGACTGTTTAAAACCAGAAACTATGGGGTCCAGGTGAATGAAGCAAAAAAACCCAGAGAAGTGCAAGGCAAGGCATTTGGGGACATCAATAAAAGAGAGGAATACAAAATAGAGAGCATGGTCAGTGTGGGCAGATAAATGATGGTAGCTGGAAACACCAATAATCTTGTTAATGGAGCAAATGGCATCATTTCCTCTGTCAGCCAAAGTGCAGAATTTCAGAACAGGAAACTTATGCTGGAACTGTATACATAATGGGTTCAGTTACAGCTTGAGGACTGTGTGCAGTTCTGCTCACCTTATCACATGGAAGGATGGAATTGGACTGGAGTGTACAGAGGAGATCCGTTACCCTGTGACTGTGGAAGTGCAGTTATGAGGAAAGATTGGAATGGAGGATTGTGCGAGGCGATTTGATTGGGGTGCACATATTGTCAGGGACATGGGTAGAAAGTGAGAGAATACCTTGTTCCTTTGGAGAGCTCAGTTACCAGTGGCAAATATTTAATGTAATTGGTTGAAATATTAGACAAGTGATGAGGAAAGTTGTTATTTCACCCAGAGTATGGTCAGGATCTGGGAGTCACACATAGAATCGGAGTAGATGCAGAAACTCTCAAACCATTTGAAAGAGGTACCGGGATCTGCACCTGACGTCCTACAGTGTCCTGGGAGACAGAACTAGGGCTTTCAAAACAACGTTACATCTCGTCCAATGCAGATAGTGGACAGAGTCATCACTTCTATACTGTGCTATTTTCTGAAGTTTTCAAAGTTTACCAGTATCTGATTGGATTAATACGCAGGGATGAGGGGTGAGGGCAGGGAGGAGTAGTGTGTGAATTGATTACCATCACAATAATACTGATCCCATCCTTTATCCACAATGCTACTTCACTGTGTTGGCCTATTTATCCTTTCTGTATAAATGGTCACACTGCAGCCACATCTCCATAATGACAGCTACATCTGACCTGGTTCGCACTATTTAAAGCAACCATTTCTCTGGCCTTGTTGAAAATTTCCCAGTTTCATTCTTGCTCCATTGAAGGCTGCTCTCAGTCAACTAATGTTTCTCACTCTCAATTATTGCATATCATTCTCTACCATCATCCAGAACTTTACAATAAAATGATCACTGCACCCCAAAACGTTGCCCTACTGACACTGGATCCACTTGCCCCACCTCTTTCCCAAGGACCAAGTCCAACAGTACATGCTCTCTTGGGCTGGATACATCCTCCTTCAGTGAGCTCTCCTCCATGTAATCCAGGAACACTTGACCCTCGTGAACCTTCACCACCAGTATCTGGAAACATTAAGTTTCTCAGTATAACCGATCTGTATTATTATCATCGCTCTCATAAGATCCTGCATATTTATTCTCTCCAACATTTCTTTCGTTGCTGGTCGACAGACTGTACCTCACAGTGTAAGTGTACATTTGTTGTTCTGTAGCTCCAGCCAAATTCATTCTGTCCTTGGACGGATCCTCTTTCTCTTGGATGCCTTAACTAACTCTAATCTAAACCAATGCTTCTACCTTCATCGCTTTCCTTCCCTTCTATCATTTTAGAATCCTTTATACTCAGCAATATTTAACACCCAGTCCTGCCATTCCTTGAGCCAACTCTCGGTGATCAGTCTATCAGATTCCCACACACCAATCTGCATCTGGAATTCTCCAAACTCCGAATATTCATGTCTATGCAGAGTACCTCAGATTAAGGCTTTCTTTCTCACTCCATCTTCCACTGATAAACTTGTTGTTGTAAATTAGTACCAACTGTATCTCCCATTATTTTGAGAATTCTGGTAGTCTCCTCTACTATTCCTTTTTGGATCCTAAGCACACGCCAAGTTATTTTCAATCCGTCCCAAACACCCCGTAAGAAATTCAGTCCCAGCTCTGTCACGTTAGCCCATCCAGTTTGTACAGTTGCTGTCCCAATGTCTTAGGAATCTGAAGCCCGTCCTGCAGCATAACCATTTCAGTCACACTCTCATCGACCTAAAACTCCGAGTCCTGTTCTCAGTTGGACACGGAACTGGGAGTATTCCAGCGATTGTTACATTTGCGGACCGGCTTGCTAACCATCCACGGAGCTCCCTAAATTCTGATGCCCAGACCACTTCACCCTTCCTACCCAGGTCATTCCTACCAACATGAACATGACATTTGACTGCTCACTGTCCCGCAGACGTATGTCCTGCAGCCACCGTGACATTCTTAACCCCACTCTCCTGGAATTACAGAAACACTGACACCTTCTTCACTTTCCTGACTCCCCTGTGCCTATTGCTCCTCCTTCCTTCTCCCTCCCCACCTGTACAGTCAGGCTGCTTGTGGTACCACAGATATGGCTCTGACTGCCCTCCCTTGAGCAGCCTACACCTTCATCAGCTCCCAAACTGGGACACTTTATTGGGAGGGAGATATCAGGATATTCTTCCATTCCCTGAATGTTTCCCTTCGATTGTCTTGACCCACAGACCCTCCCTTCTTCCAGGCCGTTATGTATGCAGGGTGATCTGCTCTCTGTGTGTGCTATCCATCCTAATTCTCAGCATCTCATTTGTCCCATAGAGTCTCCAGTCCCTGTCTGAGCTCCATGACCCAGTGTCCATCTAGGGAACAAGCAGGGGCTATGACTTCCCAATGTAACAGAACACATTTTCCATCTGGCAAACATGTCTTGCAATGTCGTAAAATGCAACATCTGGAGTAACTTAATTAATTATTAAGAATGAAATTAAATCAGGGAAATAACAATATGGTTAAGTCCCTTATTCCAATGTGGTCTACTCAGGTTTATTTATTATATTGGCTGAGAATTTCACTTCTCCCTCTTATTTCTGTGTTCAACCCTGATTTCAGAAGTTCAAAAAATAAATTTGCTAACTTATAGCAATTAACTGAAAGTCGCCAATAACGGTGTATTAATCAGATAATGAACTTACAGCTTTTTCTGTGATGGCGCTTGCACTTCTTTCAAACTCAATGCATGCAGATTCCAGCAGCAGAAAGTTATTTCCGTGACTGCCAGGGACGTGTAATCCTCCAGCTCCCACTCCACTCTGCTCCCTCACAGGGTCACCGTCTCTGTGACTGCCAGGGACGTGTAATGCTCCAGCTCCCACTCCACTCTGCTCCCTCACAGGGTCACTCTCTCTGTGAATCCCAGGGACGTGTAATCCTCCAGCTCCCACTCCACTCTGATCCCTCACAGGATCACCGTCTCTGTGACTCCCAGATACGACTAGGACTCGATCCTCAGTGCTGATTTATATCCTCCCACTTTGCTGCCTCTGTAACTCCCAGGTGTGAGTTAGCATCAAGCTCCTGCCCCAAGTTGTTCCCTCACATGGTCACTCCCTCTGTGACTCGGTGTTGGTTTCCAGCTTCCTGCTCTGCTGTTTCTCCAACTTCAAATCTCAATCGGCCTCGATCCTCACTGCTGATTTATATTCGTCGGTTCTGTGCTGCTCTCTCTCAGGTTGTCTCCCCTTGTGACTCCCAGGTAATGGTAGGCCTCAAACCTCAGCTAAGATTTATAACATCTCATTCCATACTGTTCTCTTACAGGATCGTCGTTGTGCCTGGAAGATGGTGGAAAAGAGGAGGATTAGACAAAGCAGAGGGTATTGCAGTGATTGAGCGAGCTATATCGGATGGAACAGTTCATCTGGGAGCTAGGCAGACCTGCAGCAACTAAAGCAGGTTACTGGAATAAACAGTGAGAGTTCCAGACATTGAAGAAGGCAAAGGAAATAGAGAGATAGTGGCTTGTTCATGACGGAGATTTGTAGAGTCTAAAGGGCTTTTTCTGAGCTGCTTACACAGATGTTAGACTTCAACAAATGCAAATTGACCGTCAACAAGTGTATGCTACTGGAGACTGTTGGTTGTGAAAGAGTTAGAAGACTTGCAGTAACTGGAGGGAATATAAACGTTTGGAGCACTGGTGGTGTTCAATGACCCTCAGGACATGAGGAGGTGCAGACAATGGGAGCATTCTAAAGAGTGGGGATTGTAGGGGCTGGAAGTCCCGAGATGGATAAGGATGATGAAAAGTGCCAATTTAGCACACGCAACAATTGTAATTATAGAGATTTAAGGAAGGGAACCAGTGCTGTCATTGAATACAGTTATATGGAGAGTTACAGAAACTGAAGGGCTTACAAATTAAAAAAGTGAGAGATTTTAGGTGATCAGAAGTTTAAACAAGAATAAAGAAATTTTAGAGATCTCTAGCACAGATGGGAATGGAAGAGGTGAGATAGTGTGAGGAACTATAAGAGTTATAAGTCGGTGAGGATGGAACGACTTCCTTACTTTTGCTCCGACTGACCATACTCTGTGAAATTTTCCCAGATCCTCAGTTAAGGACTTTTGCAGCTGGAAGTTTCCTCAGAAACCCTGTTAACTCGTAAAGCATTGAGCGAATCCCAAAACAGAAAGCATTTAACACGGAACACAAACAAAGCTGGCATACCTAATGCATTTTCAGACACAGAGATGCATGAATGCAAAATGTGAGACAGTCCGAAGGCATGATTTATAAAGTAATGTCACAACTAACAACAGGACAATTCCAAACTACTCTTTCACACATACTGCAGCCTTAGGGAACCACCACTTCCCAGAGAAAGAAAGAACCTAATAAGTATGGGCCATAAAAAGTGAATTTCACCAATCACAGTCTCGATTAGATTACCTTTCCCTTCCGATGTCTCCAGGACGGAAACGAAGGAAATGGGAGAAATTCAACAACATATCACATCGAAATTCGTTGGAATGATTTTCCCATTGGCCAAAAAAACAAATAGCGACGAATCGAGTCACCCCAGGACTTTGTTTCACAACAGCGATGAAGTAACAGTCTCCATTCGGTTCCAGTACAAGCTCAACTTGCCTGGAACAGCACAGCTGCTTGCGATTCTCTGCGCGGTGAGGCGAACACGATCATGACAGACAGAGACACATTGAAATATTCGGCACTATCCCACAACACAGTTAATTCCCCGGGAAGCAAAGCCATTTTTCTTTTGTTTTCAACATCAATACAGTGGGGACAAAAACAGCATTTTAACAAAAAAGCTGCAGCGTTGGAGTTGATCTGCAGAAATGGCAGTGGTGGGATCCGAACCCACGCCCCTTTCGAGACTGGAACCTGGATCCAGCGCCTTAGACCGCTCGGCCACACTACCAGCCGGCCGCGCGCACCATTTTCTTGCATTTCCAACTGTGCTCTCCTGCATAACAACAGATGCCAAGTCACATGAAAATGGTTCCATGATCCCTCTCCGACTCGCACAGCTGCTGGGATGTGCCCGTCTACAATATCAATTTCGCAGCAGATAATGAGAGCCCATCAATCCAGACAAAAATCAATGGTAAGCTGAGTCTATCTTCTCAGACTCTTTTCAGCTCCAAATGTATCTGTGAGAATATATGTTCGGTTATGATTTGGTCAAATAACCACGAGCTGCTTGACATTACTGCAATTTCGATTCTTGCTTTGCTAAATGATTTCACCCATTGCTTGAAACAGGGCAAGTTTCACGTTTACACGGAACATGAAGCACACCGGACTACAGGGAAAATGCACAAAGCCGTGTTCCACATCATACCGTGCAGCGTAATTTCAGTCACTGTGCCTGTTTTGCAGAAAAAGAGTCCCAAACAATGTACTCCACCCTAAAACCGGAGGTCGCATTCCTATTCGAGAACGACAGATCACATTGTGACGATGCTCTGACCTCGGAGCCAGTTCGAGATGCCACTTTCCTTGCCTTTTACCCTAACCGTGCAATTTGCTGCAGAGATGTTCACTCCTGGACATCAGCCACATGGATACCAACTGAGTTGGAAACCTGTGAGGGAATCGACGAGAAGCGACTCAATAAATTTTGCTCAATTCCATGGTGCTTATTGGAAATGCAGTTTCTGTTCACTTCAATCTAAAAGGCAGTTTCTCAACATAGTAACAAAGTCAAAAGGTAATTACCTCACCCCACCCCCACTCCGGAAGAGGTGCTAACTGCCCTTGATTGCTTTTTGTTCTCGATGTGAAGAGCTCTCACGCCTCTGAGTCACCTTCACGTGTCTGGTTGCTGAGTGAGTCACAAAGAAGGAGTTTCTACAGAGCTGCAACTGCCTGACTTCCCCACTCGACTTCCCCGTTTACATTTTCCTGCTCCTCAGTGATTTCAAGAAAACCAAATGGATGCGATGTCATACTGTAACCTCTCTGTCGATTCCTCCGTTTCAGTTCCAACGTGGCTTAGGTCTCGGGGCGCACCTTAATACTAGCGACACCATGAAAGCACAGGTCCAGAGGTTCCTCTGAGAGTGTAATTTCTTTTATTGCTGTTGCTGATTGAAAGAGCCACTCAAGTGCGAACTGCTCCAAAACATGATTCAGGACCTCTGGTGCCAATTCTCGTACGTTGAATAACGACAGACAGCTTCCAAACGAGGCCTTTCAGAGACGCCTTTGGGGGACATTTAACAGACAGACAAGTTCAGGAATCCGTGGTGCACTGTGACACCAGCGCATCAGCTTCTTCCCTGTCTTTGAACCGAGCCGCCTGCGCAAGGAATGCAAATGCGGTACTGCTTTTCGTAGAAGAATCAGAAGGGGGTAACTACACTCTCAAACAGAATTGCATATGATCAGAACCAGTTTGGATAAAAACTTTACATTTCTTTGCACAGTCATTAAATGGAATTGCATTACATTTCACTACGCGAGCAGATTTGTTCAAGCAACTTCGAAGGCAGGTTTGCAGATGGGAAAGCAAGCAAGAAAGCACCGTTCTTGCCCATGCAAACGGCTGCCGTTGAAGAACAAAGCAGTTTCTGCCCAGTTTCGAACTGGGGACCTTTCGCGTGTGAGGCGAACGTGATGACATCTACACTACAGAAACAAGCCGCAGCCGCCCGTCCGGCAGCTCAGGGGCATCCAGCACTGAAAGTTGAAGCCATTCTTCGTTTCACCTTTCTGTTTCCAACAGCTCGTTGTTGTCCAGCGTAATTGACATCTTCAAAACATAAAAAAAAGACTCGTGAAATTGATGATAAAATATAGACAAGGATGTGGTCAATGTTTGGACCGTAGGGCGAGGTGGACTAGGCTGGGACGACTTTCCCTGCAGCGTAACGACTGCGACATGATCTAATGGAAGGGTTGGAAACTGAGTATTTACGTGTTTTACCCAAGTTGGGGTGAGTTGAAAACTCGAGAGCATAGGTTTAAGGTGAGTGGGCTGAAATTGACAAAGGACCTGAGGCACATTTCCCACACAGAAGGTTGTGCGTGTATGGAATGAGCTACCAGAGGAAGCGGAGGAGGCTCAGAAAATTGCATGAGTTTCTGGATAGGATGGGTTGAGAGGGTTTGGGGCCAAATACTGGGGAACCGGACTTGTTTATATTTGGCTATGTGCTGAGCATGGACGAGATACACCGAAGTATCTGTTTCCACGCGGTGTCCCCCAAAAACGTTGTGTTGCTTACACCTGCTTTAAAGGATTACTTTTTAGCGGAGCTTGCCGTCGCAGTCTGTGGCACAATCCTTTACTGTGTTCGATGCTCACGGGAAAGGTAGTATTGCGAAACACTGCAGAAAGGAACGACTTCCTTACTTTTGCTCCGACTGACCATACTCTGTGAAATTTTCCCAGATCCTCAGTTAAGGACTTTTGCAGCTGGAAGTTTCCTCAGAAACGCTGTTAACTCGTAAAGTATTGAGCGAATCGCAAAACAGAAAGCATTTAACACGGAACACAAACAAAGCTGGCATACCTAATGCATTTTCAGACACAGAGATGCATGAATGCTAAATGTGAGACAGTCCGAGGGCATGATTTATAAAGTAATCTCACAACTAACAACAGGACAATTCCAAACTACTCTTTCACACATGCTGCAGCCTTAGGGAACCACCACTTCCCAGACAATACTGAAAAGAGTGAAAGAAAGAACCTAATAAGAATGGTCCATAAAAAGTGAATTTCACCAATCACAGTCTCGATTAGATTACCTTTCCCTTCCGATGTCTCCAGGACGGAAACGAAGAAAATGGGAAAAATTCAACAACATATCACATCGAAATTCGTTGGAACGATTTTCCCATTGGCCGAAAAACCGAATAACGACGAGTCGAGTCACCCAAGAACTTTGTTTCACAACAGCGATGAAATACCGGTCTCCATTCGGTTCCAGTACAAGCTCAACTTGCCTGGAACAGCACAGCTGCTTGCGATTTTCTGCGCGGGAGGCGAACACGATCATGACAGACAGAGACACTTTGAAATATTCGGCACTATCCCACACCACAGTTAATTCCCCGGGAAGCAAAGCCATTTTACTTTTGTTTTCAACATCAATACAGTGGGGACAGAAACAGCATTTTAACAAGCTGCAGCGTTGGAGTTGATCTGCAGAAATGGCAGTGGTGGGATCCGAACCCACGCCCCTTTCGAGACTGGAACCTGGATCCAGCGCCTTAGACCGCTCGGCCACACTACCAGCCGGCCGCGCGCACCATTTTCTTGCGTTTCCAACTGTGCTCTCCTGCATAACAACAGATGCCAAGTCACATGAAAATGGTTCCATGATCCCTCTCCGACTCGCACAGCTGCTGGGATGTGCCCGTCTACAATATCAATTTCGCAGCAGATAATGAGAGCCCATCAATCCAGACAAAAATCAATGGTAAGCTGAGTCTATCTTCTCAGACTCTTTTCAGCTCCAAATGTATCTGTGAGAATATATGTTCGGTTATGATTTGGTCAAATAACCACGAGCTGCTTGACATTACTGCAATTTCGATTCCTGCTTTGCTAAATGATTTCACCCATTGCTTGAAACAGGGCAAGTTTCACGTTTACACGGAACATGAAGCACACCGGACTACAGGGAAAATGCACAAAGCCGTGTTCCACATCATACCGTGCAGCGTAATTTCAGTCACTGTGCCTGTTTTGCAGAAAAAGAGTCCCAAACAATGTACTCCACCCTAAAACCGGAGGTCGCATTCCTATTCGAGAGCGACAGATCACATTGTGACGATGCTCTGACCTCGGAGCCAGTTCTAGATGACACTTTCCTTGCCTTTTACCCTAACCGTGCAATTTGCTGCAGAGATGTTCACTCCTGGACATCAGCCACATGGATAGCAACTGAGTTGGAAACCTGTGTGGGAATCGACGAGAAGCGACTCAATAAATTTTGCTCAATTCCATGGTGCTTATTAGAAATGCAGTTTCTGTTCACTTCAATCTAAAAGGCAGTTTCTCAACATAGTAACAAAGTCAAAAGGTAATTACCTCACCCCACCCCCACTCCGGAAGAGGTGCTAACTGCCCTTGATTGCTTTTTGTTCTCGATGTGAAGAGCTCTCACGCCTCTGAGTCACCTTCACGTGTCTGGTTGCTGAGTGAGTCACAAAGAAGGAGTTTCTCCAGAGCTGCAACTGCCTGACTTCCCCACTCGACTTCCCCGTTTACATTTTCCTGCTCCTCAGTGATTTCAAGAATACCAAATGGATGCGATGTCATTCTGTAACCTCTCTGTCGATTCCTCCGTTTCAGTTCCAACGTGGCTTAGGTCTCTGGCGCACCTTAATACTAGCGACACCATGAAAGCACAGGTCCAGAGTTTCCTCTGAGAGTGTAATGTCTTTCATTGCTGTTGCTGATTGAAACAGCCACTCAAGTGCGAACTGCTCCAAAACATGATTCAGGACCTCTGGTGCCAATTCTCGTACGTTGAATAACGACAGACAGCTTCCAAACGAGGCCTTTCAGAGACGCCTTTGGGGGACATTTAACAGACAGACAAGTTCAGGAATCCGTGGTGCACTGTGACACCAGCGCATCAGCTTCTTCCCTGTCTTTGAACCGAGCCGCCTGCGCAACGAATGCAAATGCGGTACTGCTTTTCGTAGAAGAATCAGAAGGGGGTAACTACACTCTCAAACAGAATTGCATATGATCAGAACCAGTTTGGATTAAAACTTTACAATTCTTTGCACAGTCATTAAATGGAATTGCATTACATTTCACTACGCGAGCAGATTTGTTCAAGCAACTTCGAAGGCAGGTTTGCAGATGGGAAAGCAAGCAAGAAAGCACCGTTCTTGCCCATGTAAAAGGCTGCCGTTGAAGAACAAAGCAGTTTCTGCCCAGTTTCGAACTGGGGACCTTTCGCGCGTGAGGCGAACGTGATGACATCTACACTACAGAAACAAGCCGCAGCCGCCCGTCCGGCAGCTCAGGGGCATCCAGCACTGAAAGTTGAAGCCATTCTTCGTTTCACCTTTCTGTTTCCAACAGCTCGTTGTTGTCCAGCGTAATTGACATCTTCAAAACATAAAAAAAGACTCGTGAAATTGATGATAAAATATAGACAAGGATGTGGTCAATGTTTGGACCGTAGGGCGAGGTGGACTAGGCTGGGACGACTTTCCCTGCAGCGTAACGACTGCGACATGATCTAATGGAAGGGTTGGAAACTGAGTATTTACGTGTTTTACCCAAGTTGGGGTGAGTTGAAAACTCGAGAGCATAGGTTTAAGGTGAGTGGGCTGAAATTGACAAAGGACCTGAGGCACATTTCCCACACAGAAGGTTGTGCGTGTATGGAATGAGCTACCAGAGGAAGCGGAGGAGGCTCAGAAAATTGCATGAGTTTCTGGATAGGATGGGTTGAGAGGGTTTGGGGCCAAATACTGGGGAAGCGGACTTGTTTATATTTGGCTATGCGCTGAGCATGGACGAGATACACCGAAGGATATGTTTCCACGCGGTGTCCCCCAAAAACGTTGTGTTGCTTACACCTGCTTTAAAGGATTACTTTTTAGCGGAGCTTGCCGTCGCAGTCTGTGGCACAATCCTTTACTGTGTTCGATGCTCACGGGAAAGGTAGTATTGCGAAACACTGCAGAAAGGAACGACTTCCTTACTTTTGCTCCGACTGACCATACTCTGTGAAATTTTCCCAGATCCTCAGTTAAGGACTTTTGCAGCTGGCAGTTTCCTCAGAAACGATGTTAACTCGTAAAGTATTGAGCGAATCGCAAAACAGAAAGCATTTCACACGGAACGCAAACAAAGCTGGCATACCTAATGCATTTTCAGACACAGAGATGCATGAATGCTAAATGTGAGACAGTCCGAGGGCATGATTTATAAAGTAATCTCACAACTAACAACAGGACAATTCCAAACTACTCTTTCACACATGCTGCAGCCTTAGGGAACCACCACTTCCCAGACAATACTGAAAAGAGTGAAAGAAAGAACCTAATAAGAATGGTCCATAAAAAGTGAATTTCACCAATCACAGTCTCGATTAGATTACCTTTCCCTTCCGATGTCTCCAGGACGGAAACGAAGGAAATGGGAAAAATTCAACAACATATCACATCGAAATTCGTTGGAACGATTTTCCCATTGGCCGAAAAACCGAATAACGACGAGTCGAGTCACCCAAGAACTTTGTTTCACAACAGCGATGAAATACCGGTCTCCATTCGGTTCCAGTACAAGCTCAACTTGCCTGGAACAGCACAGCTGCTTGCGATTTTCTGCGCGGGAGGCGAACACGATCATGACAGACAGAGACACTTTGAAATATTCGGCACTATCCCACACCACAGTTAATTCCCCGGGAAGCAAAGCCATTTTACTTTTGTTTTCAACATCAATACAGTGGGGACAGAAACAGCATTTTAACAAGCTGCAGCGTTGGAGTTGATCTGCAGAAATGGCAGTGGTGGGATCCGAACCCACGCCCCTTTCGAGACAGGAACCTGGATCCAGCGCCTTAGACCGCTCGGCCACACTACCAGCCGGCCGCGCGCACCATTTTCTTGCGTTTCCAACTGTGCTCTCCTGCATAACAACAGATGCCAAGTCACATGAAAATGGTTCCATGATCCCTCTCCGACTCGCACAGCTGCTGGGATGTGCCCGTCTACAATATCAATTTCGCAGCAGATAATGAGAGCCCATCAATCCAGACAAAAATCAATGGTAAGCTGAGTCTATCTTCTCAGACTCCTTTCAGCTCCAAATGTATCTGTGAGAATATATGTTCGGTTATGATTTGGTCAAATAACCACGAGCTGCTTGACATTACTGCAATTTCGATTCCTGCTTTGCTAAATGATTTCACCCATTGCTTGAAACAGGGCAAGTTTCACGTTTACACGGAACATGAAGCACACCGGACTACAGGGAAAATGCACAAAGCCGTGTTCCACATCATACCGTGCAGCGTAATTTCAGTCACTGTGCCTGTTTTGCAGAAAAAGAGTCCCAAACAATGTACTCCACCCTAAAACCGGAGGTCGCATTCCTATTCGAGAGCGACAGATCACATTGTGACGATGCTCTGACCTCGGAGCCAGTTCTAGATGACACTTTCCTTGCCTTTTACCCTAACCGTGCAATTTGCTGCAGAGATGTTCACTCCTGGACATCAGCCACATGGATAGCAACTGAGTTGGAAACCTGTGTGGGAATCGACGAGAAGCGACTCAATAAATTTTGCTCAATTCCATGGTGCTTATTAGAAATGCAGTTTCTGTTCACTTCAATCTAAAAGGCAGTTTCTCAACATAGTAACAAAGTCAAAAGGTAATTACCTCACCCCACCCCCACTCCGGAAGAGGTGCTAACTGCCCTTGATTGCTTTTTGTTCTCGATGTGAAGAGCTCTCACGCCTCTGAGTCACCTTCACGTGTCTGGTTGCTGAGTGAGTCACAAAGAAGGAGTTTCTCCAGAGCTGCAACTGCCTGACTTCCCCACTCGACTTCCCCGTTTACATTTTCCTGCTCCTCAGTGATTTCAAGAATACCAAATGGATGCGATGTCATTCTGTAACCTCTCTGTCGATTCCTCCGTTTCAGTTCCAACGTGGCTTAGGTCTCTGGCGCACCTTAATACTAGCGACACCATGAAAGCACAGGTCCAGAGTTTCCTCTGAGAGTGTAATGTCTTTCATTGCTGTTGCTGATTGAAACAGCCACTCAAGTGCGAACTGCTCCAAAACATGATTCAGGACCTCTGGTGCCAATTCTCGTACGTTGAATAACGACAGACAGCTTCCAAACGAGGCCTTTCAGAGACGCCTTTGGGGGACATTTAACAGACAGACAAGTTCAGGAATCCGTGGTGCACTGTGACACCAGCGCATCAGCTTCTTCCCTGTCTTTGAACCGAGCCGCCTGCGCAAGGAATGCAAATGCGGTACTGCTTTTCGTAGAAGAATCAGAAGGGGGTAACTACACTCTCAAACAGAATTGCATATGATCAGAACCAGTTTGGATAAAAACTTTACATTTCTTTGCACAGTCATTAAATGGAATTGCATTACATTTCAATACGCGAGCAGATTTGTTCAAGCAACTTCGAAGGCAGGTTTGCAGATGGGAAAGCAAGCAAGAAAGCACCGTTCTTGCCCATGCAAAAGGCTGCCGTTGAAGAACAAAGCAGTTTCTGCCCAGTTTCGAACTGGGGACCTTTCGCGTGTGAGGCGAACGTGATGACATCTACACTACAGAAACAAGCCGCAGCCGCCCGTCCGGCAGCTCAGGGGCATCCAGCACTGAAAGTTGAAGCCATTCTTCGTTTCACCTTTCTGTTTCCAACAGCTCGTTGTTGTCCAGCGTAATTGACATCTTCAAAACATAAAAAAAAGACTCGTGAAATTGATGATAAAATATAGACAAGGATGTGGTCAATGTTTGGACCGTAGGGCGAGGTGGACTAGGCTGGGACGACTTTCCCTGCAGCGTAACGACTGCGACATGATCTAATGGAAGGGTTGGAAACTGAGTATTTACGTGTTTTACCCAAGTTGGGGTGAGTTGAAAACTCGAGAGCATAGGTTTAAGGTGAGTGGGCTGAAATTGACAAAGGACCTGAGGCACATTTCCCACACAGAAGGTTGTGCGTGTATGGAATGAGCTACCAGAGGAAGCGGAGGAGGCTCAGAAAATTGCATGAGTTTCTGGATAGGATGGGTTGAGAGGGTTTGGGGCCAAATACTGGGGAACCGGACTTGTTTATATTTGGCTATGTGCTGAGCATGGACGAGATACACCGAAGTATCTGTTTCCACGCGGTGTCCCCCAAAAACGTTGTGTTGCTTACACCTGCTTTAAAGGATTACTTTTTAGCGGAGCTTGCCGTCGCAGTCTGTGGCACAATCCTTTACTGTGTTCGATGCTCACGGGAAAGGTAGTATTGCGAAACACTGCAGAAAGGAACGACTTCCTTACTTTTGCTCCGACTGACCATACTCTGTGAAATTTTCCCAGATCCTCAGTTAAGGACTTTTGCAGCTGGAAGTTTCCTCAGAAACGCTGTTAACTCGTAAAGTATTGAGCGAATCGCAAAACAGAAAGCATTTAACACGGAACACAAACAAAGCTGGCATACCTAATGCATTTTCAGACACAGAGATGCATGAATGCTAAATGTGAGACAGTCCGAGGGCATGATTTATAAAGTAATCTCACAACTAACAACAGGACAATTCCAAACTACTCTTTCACACATGCTGCAGCCTTAGGGAACCACCACTTCCCAGACAATACTGAAAAGAGTGAAAGAAAGAACCTAATAAGAATGGGCCATAAAAAGTGAATTTCACCAATCACAGTCTCGATTAGATTACCTATCCCTTCCGATGTCTCCAGGACGGAAACGAAGGAAATGGGAAAAATTCAACAACATATCACATCGAAATTCGTTGGAACGATTTTCCCATTGGCCGAAAAACCGAATAACGACGAGTCGAGTCACCCAAGAACTTTGTTTCACAACAGCGATGAAATACCGGTCTCCATTCGGTTCCAGTACAAGCTCAACTTGCCTGGAACAGCACAGCTGCTTGCGATTTTCTGCGCGGGAGGCGAACACGATCATGACAGACAGAGACACTTTGAAATATTCGGCACTATCCCACACCACAGTTAATTCCCCGGGAAGCAAAGCCATTTTACTTTTGTTTTCAACATCAATACAGTGGGGACAGAAACAGCATTTTAACAAGCTGCAGCGTTGGAGTTGATCTGCAGAAATGGCAGTGGTGGGATCCGAACCCACGCCCCTTTCGAGACAGGAACCTGGATCCAGCGCCTTAGACCGCTCGGCCACACTACCAGCCGGCCGCGCGCACCATTTTCTTGCGTTTCCAACTGTGCTCTCCTGCATAACAACAGATGCCAAGTCACATGAAAATGGTTCCATGATCCCTCTCCGACTCGCACAGCTGCTGGGATGTGCCCGTCTACAATATCAATTTCGCAGCAGATAATGAGAGCCCATCAATCCAGACAAAAATCAATGGTAAGCTGAGTCTATCTTCTCAGACTCTTTTCAGCTCCAAATGTATCTGTGAGAATATATGTTCGGTTATGATTTGGTCAAATAACCACGAGCTGCTTGACATTACTGCAATTTCGATTCCTGCTTTGCTAAATGATTTCACCCATTGCTTGAAACAGGGCAAGTTTCACGTTTACACGGAACATGAAGCACACCGGACTACAGGGAAAATGCACAAAGCCGTGTTCCACATCATACCGTGCAGCGTAATTTCAGTCACTGTGCCTGTTTTGCAGAAAAAGAGTCCCAAACAATGTACTCCACCCTAAAACCGGAGGTCGCATTCCTATTCGAGAGCGACAGATCACATTGTGACGATGCTCTGACCTCGGAGCCAGTTCTAGATGACACTTTCCTTGCCTTTTACCCTAACCGTGCAATTTGCTGCAGAGATGTTCACTCCTGGACATCAGCCACATGGATAGCAACTGAGTTGGAAACCTGTGTGGGAATCGACGAGAAGCGACTCAATAAATTTTGCTCAATTCCATGGTGCTTATTAGAAATGCAGTTTCTGTTCACTTCAATCTAAAAGGCAGTTTCTCAACATAGTAACAAAGTCAAAAGGTAATTACCTCACCCCACCCCCACTCCGGAAGAGGTGCTAACTGCCCTTGATTGCTTTTTGTTCTCGATGTGAAGAGCTCTCACGCCTCTGAGTCACCTTCACGTGTCTGGTTGCTGAGTGAGTCACAAAGAAGGAGTTTCTCCAGAGCTGCAACTGCCTGACTTCCCCACTCGACTTCCCCGTTTACATTTTCCTGCTCCTCAGTGATTTCAAGAATACCAAATGGATGCGATGTCATTCTGTAACCTCTCTGTCGATTCCTCCGTTTCAGTTCCAACGTGGCTTAGGTCTCTGGCGCACCTTAATACTAGCGACACCATGAAAGCACAGGTCCAGAGTTTCCTCTGAGAGTGTAATGTCTTTCATTGCTGTTGCTGATTGAAACAGCCACTCAAGTGCGAACTGCTCCAAAACATGATTCAGGACCTCTGGTGCCAATTCTCGTACGTTGAATAACGACAGACAGCTTCCAAACGAGGCCTTTCAGAGACGCCTTTGGGGGACATTTAACAGACAGACAAGTTCAGGAATCCGTGGTGCACTGTGACACCAGCGCATCAGCTTCTTCCCTGTCTTTGAACCGAGCCGCCTGCGCAAGGAATGCAAATGCGGTACTGCTTTTCGTAGAAGAATCAGAAGGGGGTAACTACACTCTCAAACAGAATTGCATATGATCAGAACCAGTTTGGATAAAAACTTTACATTTCTTTGCACAGTCATTAAATGGAATTGCATTACATTTCAATACGCGAGCAGATTTGTTCAAGCAACTTCGAAGGCAGGTTTGCAGATGGGAAAGCAAGCAAGAAAGCACCGTTCTTGCCCATGCAAAAGGCTGCCGTTGAAGAACAAAGCAGTTTCTGCCCAGTTTCGAACTGGGGACCTTTCGCGTGTGAGGCGAACGTGATGACATCTACACTACAGAAACAAGCCGCAGCCGCCCGTCCGGCAGCTCAGGGGCATCCAGCACTGAAAGTTGAAGCCATTCTTCGTTTCACCTTTCTGTTTCCAACAGCTCGTTGTTGTCCAGCGTAATTGACATCTTCAAAACATAAAAAAAAGACTCGTGAAATTGATGATAAAATATAGACAAGGATGTGGTCAATGTTTGGACCGTAGGGCGAGGTGGACTAGGCTGGGACGACTTTCCCTGCAGCGTAACGACTGCGACATGATCTAATGGAAGGGTTGGAAACTGAGTATTTACGTGTTTTACCCAAGTTGGGGTGAGTTGAAAACTCGAGAGCATAGGTTTAAGGTGAGTGGGCTGAAATTGACAAAGGACCTGAGGCACATTTCCCACACAGAAGGTTGTGCGTGTATGGAATGAGCTACCAGAGGAAGCGGAGGAGGCTCAGAAAATTGCATGAGTTTCTGGATAGGATGGGTTGAGAGGGTTTGGGGCCAAATACTGGGGAACCGGACTTGTTTATATTTGGCTATGTGCTGAGCATGGACGAGATACACCGAAGTATCTGTTTCCACGCGGTGTCCCCCAAAAACGTTGTGTTGCTTACACCTGCTTTAAAGGATTACTTTTTAGCGGAGCTTGCCGTCGCAGTCTGTGGCACAATCCTTTACTGTGTTCGATGCTCACGGGAAAGGTAGTATTGCGAAACACTGCAGAAAGGAACGACTTCCTTACTTTTGCTCCGACTGACCATACTCTGTGAAATTTTCCCAGATCCTCAGTTAAGGACTTTTGCAGCTGGAAGTTTCCTCAGAAACGCTGTTAACTCGTAAAGTATTGAGCGAATCGCAAAACAGAAAGCATTTAACACGGAACACAAACAAAGCTGGCATACCTAATGCATTTTCAGACACAGAGATGCATGAATGCTAAATGTGAGACAGTCCGAGGGCATGATTTATAAAGTAATCTCACAACTAACAACAGGACAATTCCAAACTACTCTTTCACACATGCTGCAGCCTTAGGGAACCACCACTTCCCAGACAATACTGAAAAGAGTGAAAGAAAGAACCTAATAAGAATGGGCCATAAAAAGTGAATTTCACCAATCACAGTCTCGATTAGATTACCTATCCCTTCCGATGTCTCCAGGACGGAAACGAAGGAAATGGGAAAAATTCAACAACATATCACATCGAAATTCGTTGGAACGATTTTCCCATTGGCCGAAAAACCGAATAACGACGAGTCGAGTCACCCAAGAACTTTGTTTCACAACAGCGATGAAATACCGGTCTCCATTCGGTTCCAGTACAAGCTCAACTTGCCTGGAACAGCACAGCTGCTTGCGATTTTCTGCGCGGGAGGCGAACACGATCATGACAGACAGAGACACTTTGAAATATTCGGCACTATCCCACACCACAGTTAATTCCCCGGGAAGCAAAGCCATTTTACTTTTGTTTTCAACATCAATACAGTGGGGACAGAAACAGCATTTTAACAAGCTGCAGCGTTGGAGTTGATCTGCAGAAATGGCAGTGGTGGGATCCGAACCCACGCCCCTTTCGAGACAGGAACCTGGATCCAGCGCCTTAGACCGCTCGGCCACACTACCAGCCGGCCGCGCGCACCATTTTCTTGCGTTTCCAACTGTGCTCTCCTGCATAACAACAGATGCCAAGTCACATTAAAATGGT